>NC_061890.1:6275000-7525000 GCF_905147765.1 Vanessa atalanta
CATAAGTTCGCGGATCGTTGTGGACATCAATTCGGCGCAGAAGACCCTAACGAACGATCTCCCATCTTCCTGCAGTGGCTACACGTCGTTTACCAGATGATGTTGCAGTATCCCTGCAGCTTCGAATTCAATGAAGCTTATCTAGTGAGTAACTGTCGAGTTAAAGTTACTAAATCAAACCCGCTATAATGTTCCATTTACAGAATGTGCCTTCTAGCCTTATACAATATTGTTTATTGATAATATTCTATTACAATGCCTGGGAATTAATCCAATAGCAATTGCAAGAAAGCTGTGGCGTCAGGCTTAAGTCTGACAAATCCTCTCTTAGGGTCGAATACCTCCAACGACTTCCGCCCCCGTCATTCTAATAGGATTTGCCGGGGAGTAAATAGGATAAAAACGATCGAACGATTGACGGTGACATGAATCTACTACAGATAAAGCTGGCGACGCACGTGCACTCGTGCATGTTCGGCACGTTCCTGTGCAACACGAGCCGCGAGCGCGCCGAGTGCCGCGCGAGCGACACGACCGCGCAGGTGTGGCACCTGCTGCGCGCGCCCGCCTACCGCAACCACCTCTACACGCCGCCGCACCACCCGCACGAGCAGGTACCCGCCGACGCTACGGGCCAGAAAAAATAGCATATGCACATCATATGCACATAAATAAAAGCCGCGACGCACTCACCCTAAGAATCTATCGGATCTGCTAACGTGCGGTGCCCGCCCGCAGGTGATCTGGCCGGAGTGCAGCGTGCGCGCGATGCAGGTGTGGTGGGGGCTGCTGCGCGGCGAGCGCGAGCGGGAGCCGCCGCGCGCCGCGCCCGCGCCGCCCGCCGCGCCCGCCGCGCCCGCCGCCGCGCCGCACGCCAACGGTGACTATGCGTCGTGATCTTTTTCCTCGATAATATTATCAAATCATTTGTGAGAAATCACCTGTACCAGTGACGGCTGCCTTTTTGGTTCACTCTAATATAATTATATTTTTTATCTTTCTTTTTGTTTTAAATATTCCTTATTGAACGAGCTGTTAATATATTTCTGTTTTACTGATTTATATTTATCTCTGTTCCTCTGTACTTTTATTAATCTGCCTCATTGAAATAACTTCATTTTTGAATACTAATTGCAGGTTTAATGACGAAGACTAGATCCTGTGATAACCTGCTTAGCGAGGGAGAGAAGAGAACTACGCAGAGGAGATGCAGCGACCCAAATTTGGCGCCAGATGTTATGTAAGCTATGATATTTTTATTTACAAAAATTATGTTCGGTTTTAATTTACCAATTTCTCTGTTCTTCAAATTGAAGAAAATTAGATTCATTTAATGGATATTTTTTTCTAGGAAATTATCATTGGTAGTAAACGGCGGCCCAACTGCGGAACGCTCAGAGGGCGAAGCTCCTGTACTCACAGACAGCTGCGTCGAGCAGCTGACGGGAGATACTGATACGGAAACTGACCAGGTAAAGCGAGTGTTTTTTTTAAGTAAATTAGTCGTGTTGTAAATTAGTTAACACAACAATAATAAGTAACACCGGTAGAACGTTTGAAGGAGAACTACATATAAAATGAAGTTTTAAATTATTGAATATTGAATAATTCAAAATATTTTATTTATTTCTTTACAGTTTAATTTAAACAGAAATAATTATTAGTTAAACGTTAATAGCGCAATGGTTTTACGGGCCGTCTAGCGATGTAAAAAGTCGCAGACTTAGTCCCGACTCTGACACAAGTGATAAGCTTAAAAGGGAGGGAAATAGGATAATTCCTTAATTAATTTGGGGCATTGCTACACTTCTTTTTTTTAATAAAAACGAGTTATCATTTACCAGTTAGAACTTTAGTTATTATTAACCTCTCACAATAATCTATTTTTCAGGTTGATGGCCTCCACCCAGACCATTTCGAGAACAGACTGCGTGACATCACGAGCAATTCATCATCCTTGGAGCGCGAGCTGGTGGCCGCGCCCACCGTGACCACAAGTGAACAGGCGTGCGACGCTCCAGCGGACACTCCCGAGGAGCCACCTGTGTTCGTTTGTGAAACGTACACCGACGTCCTCGGCATGGCTGAAGTAAGTTCTGTTTGTATTGTTAAGGCATCTTTATCTTATAATAATTCAAAATTATATATATTTTTTTAATTTGATATTGAATTTGATAAAAATCGTTTTTTTTCTGTATTAAATATTTGCTAATAATTTTTTTGTCACCACAGGCGGCAAGAGAAACAGCGAGAACGAGAAACATAAGCATAACATGGCGATCTATATCCGAATCCAGCAACCAATCCTCTACCGGCTTCGACGTCCCCGAGAACTCGCCACAAAATCACACCGAATCTAAGATCAACCGTCTCCAGGAGACACCCATTGACAATCACAATTCCACCGAGGGGGATGTGGTCAATCACAACATAGTGAACCAACTGACCAATCACAACAGGGAGATGGGCAACGGGGACGTCAACGGCTTAGTGGATGTTGCCACAAAATTTCTTGAAGTAGACTTGAATGGTGAGTCGCTTTTAAAGAATTTTGTAAACCGTGTTTTTATTATATATTCATCGTTAATCACTTCAATACGTCTTCATAATGAAACTACACGAAGAAACTAAAACGACCTTAAACATGTCAACCATTTAATGTAACAAGAAAAACAAGACCTTTATATTAGAGTGCGTTACAGTAGTTAAATACTAAAATAGACTCGATTCCTTTCACTCGTGGTAAGAGTCCCAGTCCATCCTATCACCCGTACACATGCGACAGGCGGCGCGTCGTCCAGCGGCGCGAGCTCGGAGAGCGAGGGCGAGGCGGAGGGCGCGGGGCGCGCGGGCGGCGCGGGCACGCGCGTGGCCAGCCAGCTCACGCTGTGCCCCGCGTCGCCGCGCCGCGCGCCGCGCCCGCCGTGCGCGCCGTGCCCGCACTGCGCCGTGTGCCTGGCGGGCGAGGAGTCGTCGGGCTCGAGCGACGCGTGCTGGTGCGGCGCGTGCGACGGCGGCGCGGGCGCTTCGCGGGCGCGCTGCGTGTGCGGCGCCGGCCTGCGCGCGCACTGCGACTCGCTGGACGGCCTGCCGCCCGCCGCCGACCCGCTGCAGGCGCGCCTGCACCAGATCATACTGTACCAGAAGGTGACGCCCTCTTTTAGATACCTTATATTTTGGGCTGCACGTAACAGTTGCGTGTAACTTTAATTGTGCGAAACTATTTTGTTTTATAATCATTTCAGAAATGTACAGAAAACTAATAAATCTAACTCAGTGAAGTGTTCGATCGAAGTGATCTCCAATTTTCTGTATAAGAAAGTAATTAATGAAGTTATACTGATTGCCAACCGTATACTTAACAGAAAGTGGTAGAGGAATTGAGCGGGCAGCTCCGCGAGGCGCGCGAGGCTCTCCGTAGGGCGTCGCCCGCGCCGCCGCCTGCGCCGCAGTCCGCTACGCAAGCACAGGTATAATCGATTCCATTTTTATAATAATATGAAAACGATTTACTTGCCTATTTATTTCTTTGGAAAGTGATTAATATAGGTGTAGGCAAATAAGATTATTAATATGAAGGAATTCACTGTCACAACATAATGTAAAGCGCCTCTAACTAAAAACAGGTGTGCCGCAACGGCAACGGCAACGGCGGCAGCACGGCGAGTCGCGGCAGCGGCGGCGGCAGCAGCGCGGCGAGCGGCAGCAGCAGCGGCAGCGCGTCGGAGGTGGAGGTGGGCGAGGAGGCGCGCGGCGTGCTGTGGCTGCCCGACAGCGCCGCGCCGCGCTGCCAGCACTGCCGCAACCAGTTCTGGCTGGCGCGCCGGCGGCACCACTGCAGGTAGGGCCGCTCGCCGCCCGCCGGGCCTTCCTACGATCCCTTTACGATGCACGAGAGTACAGTACCGTTCGCCCGCAGAAGGTGCGGCGGCATATTCTGCGGCTCGTGCTCGGAGATGAGCCCGTGGGGCGAGCTGGGCGCGGTGCGCGTGTGTCGGCGCTGCCGCCTGCGGTGACGAGCCCGCCCCGCCTCTCCGCCTCCGTAGCCGAGTGACGTTTGTGACGTTTAAAACGTTACGAATGTTCCCTCGACGAAATTCGTCTTTGATTCAACGACAGTATTCCTCAATGAACTGCTCACGAGTGACGCGTCGGTCGAACGATTGACTCTCCTATACTAATTAGATATTAATTAATTAACGATTACTTCCAAATCAGTTCTATATTGTTCTAATAAAGTTTACATAATGTTATCGATTTTTGTTTTTTACTTAACGATAAATCACATCTATCGTGTTGCAGAATATGTTAATAATGAAATAGTATCCATCTCGTCCTACCGGTCCCTAAGGCGGCTTCGAACGTAAATGTAACTATGAGGGGAGATTTTGTACGCTCGTCCCTGCGCGAGCGCGGACCGAGACATGCATTACGATACAATAGTTTATTTATACTAGTCAGCCTGCTTCGTTTAACATTTTAAAACATTGTTTTGTTATTTGTAAGAATGTATGATTCAAAGACTATTCCACAAGACACCATGACAGTTACTCCAACTTTACACCTATATATATAATGTTAATATAATCCAATAATGTTAAATGACGGTACAATAAAGCTTAATGCGTTTTATATATATAACTATGTGCTGGCTCCGACATGTATAAACAATACGTCCGTACAAATGACACACCGGCTGAGACACCGATATCGAAGTATGGAATATCATTCGCTATCGACTCCTAGCGGGAAAGCTAAAGCGGTACCGGAGTTAATGTCGCAGCCATCTAGTTTTATTTGGGATTTAAACGATTGTCCCGTAAATGTGACGTGTAGTTGAGGCTAGGCGATTATTAAATGACAAATTTCGCTAGATATCTACGACATAAAGGTTAGATAAATTGTGATCATTAGCATATTCAAAATTAGGGGAGGAACTTCTAAATAGTTTGCGTTGTGAATGAAAGTCGTTACTGTGAAATAAAAGTTTTCGAATGTCCAAAAGCGAAGGCTGATTTTTTTTTTCAACGAATTTCTTAAATGAATAACGTAGTGCGACTCTCGTATCGTCAACGAATGCCACTATAGACTGAACTTTTACTTGTGGCGAGTTAATGTATAATGGAAAGCGGTGTAAGCGATTGTACTACGGTGATATATTAAAAAACTATTTATTTTATATTATATTGACTTTATAATTAAATAATTGTAAATTTTATTATTTTTTATTATTAAATAATTCTTCGTCTTAGAAAAATGTACTTCAATTTGTTCGACACCGAGTATAATCGTCTTAAGGAGATAGCGTTAAAGGGAATGTAGCATATGGTACGGTCCACAGAGCAAAGTTCTATTTCATTTTTTCCTACATTATATCGATTCAAAATATTCAGCGATTGTTAGCCCTTAAACAATTATTGCTGTTCGAAAATGAGAGAATGTTCAATGTGACTTTTTAAAAGTCTATCGTCTGTCTATCTTTTAATTTTTATAATTGCTTTGTACATTTCAATGCCCGACCTTCTTAGAATTAAATATAACAAAATATTTGAGTGCCTAAAACATAGTTGAAAAACTTTCGATGCAATAGTGTCTGTTTAGTCGATCTGACCAGACATTTACATCGATGTCAATAATAGACTTGAACATATAATTTTTACTAATATGTCAAAAATAACGGCAAATTGTGAAAAGTTAAATTACAAGCCATTAAATAAAAGATAGATGGATTGAGAAAGCAGCAAATATGGATCGTCTGGTCAGGTTGTCTATTACCTATATTAATAGTTAAGAAATTAACATTAACCAATTTTCAAACCCGTGAGGAAATTAACGCAGTTTTGTATTTTATTTGTGATATTGATTATAATTTTTGTAAAATACTATATATAAGAGTTTAAAACATGTTGATATACGTTAAATTTATGGTGATTATTTAATCGCGGTGCGTACTCGTTGAATTTATCAAATTATTGTTATTAACAATAATTTTAAAAATATAATCAAACAGCTGAGCGTACTACTGAACACGATAAGCAATAACAATGTTCAAATGATGGAAATGAAACATTATTTAAGATAAATTGTAATTTTATCGAGACGCTGATTGCCACGAAACACATCGTTAACAATTATTACCGAAAGAAAATGTATTTCTCGCGAGTCGTATTTAATAGTAATGACGTCAATCGTCCGTTTAATTTATTTTGAATTTGGCACAAGATTACCTATGCATTATACATACAAAATATTCACTTGATTTTATTTCTGTTAATGAACTTGTGACATTAATGTATCTGTTTAGTAATGTTTTGTTTATCAAAAAATGAAATTGTTACTTGCATAAATTATATTATATACCGAAAATCATGCTCGGAGTAACTTAAGTTTTATTGTCGAAGTGCAACTTGTTTGTGACCAATGAATGATATAACGTGGAATAAAGCATATTTAGTTTTATAAAGGATTTTCATTTATTTATAACCTTTTATATAGTTCTTATTTACTTACAGCGTACTTGGTTTTAATATCTGCATATAATAAAATCTATCTATACTTTATTTTTCCGACACCTAAATCATAGTTGTGATATTAGGGTCATATATCAAAATTGTTTTATAATTAGTGTTTGTCATACTCTATTCCAGCCAAAAGAGGAAAAAAGCCAAATTTGACGGCAAATTGACGCGATATGATTGGTCGAGAGCTTTATTAATCTAGATATGATTTGAAAAAATAGCGTTTGAACGTCGACGAAACAGTTATCGAAATTTTAGAAGTAAAATTGTAAAGTAAAAAGTGAAAATAAGTTGTTAAGTGTAATAGTGTTGTCTTATAAATAAAGATATATTAATCATAAACTCTTAGTAGTGCACAATAGATCCGAGTTATTAACAAATCGCATGGAACACGTAAATCTAAGATTTGTTTACTTTTTTCCTACTTCCTTTGGAAAGCAAAAGGCTATCAGATGCTGTTTCTATTATTACTAAAATTGTAGAGAAAATAATAATCTAGAATTTTTAATTACATATAATTAATAATATGTTTATATTAATATTACTAATATTATAAATGCAAAAGTAACTCTGTCTGCCTGTTGCTCTTTCACGGCAAAACCGCTGGAGCGAAAAAGTTGAAATTTGGTATAACCCAAGAAGAGACCTCATAGACATAAGCATTCTTTTTGTGCTTCACGGTTGACAAACTCCTAAAACGCCAGCGAAACTGTGTGCATCAATTAGTTATAAATAAAGTAAAAACGTCCTAGTTTTATAAGTGCAAACTGAGAGATCGTTGTTTAAAATCACTCCGCCCCTTAGTGAAAATCGTTTGAAAATCTGCTTGGTAGTTATCGAGTTTATCGCGTACAGACGGGGCTGGGGGATTTTATAAAATGAAACCTAGTCTTTTACCACCACGCTGCTCCAACCCCGGTTGGTGGATACATATGTCGCAGAATTTCGGATGAATTTATACATAGTGGTCAGGAAAAAGTAAAAAATACACTTTTAATTTTATTAATAATCTTTATGTTTTTCTCAATTCACACATCGTAGTTACATAATTATATATCAACATTCAATACTATATTAGGTATTTAGTACTTACGTTCTTCGCTGAACCCATATTAAAACAATTCAACTGACCATTTTTAATTTAATAATATTAACGAAATAAAATGGTACCTAGTATCAAATATATTTTAAAGAACATATGGCATATATGGCAGTTACATCAAATAAGTACATTTTGGTTAATTAAAAAACTTTAACGACTTACTTTAATTTTAGTCCGCAGTGGTACAGGCAAATACAATCGTTAATAACGATTTAGTATGTTAAATTTTAAAATACATTAAATTATTTTGTACAATAACGTCATTTGTTTACAAAATTTCGATGAATTTCTCTCGATGATGACATTTTTTTAATTATTTAAGATTGAAACAATATAACTCAATTCAATGCGCCGCCAACGAAAGAAACTGAACTGTCATATCCTCATATGTCATAACTGTAAATTCGTATATATATTTGAAATACTGATCATTTATTGTATTTACTTACAATAAATACTATTATATATCCAAACCAATCAAGACGCCAATTCCACCAACAAATTGTCACTTAAACGCAGTCGAATCGAAACGTAATCGTCGTTCAGTCGTTTTTCTATTCGAGTTGGATCGAAGTATTATCGGAATCGTATAACCGATATAAATAAGTAGAATTGGCCCTCAGTTACGATTGAGCTGAGGTTTATTTTTGTGTTTTATTACGTATTATAACCGTTATGGTTAGTAGAATTGACCCCGAAGAACGTTCTATTCAAAAACATCGTCACGTATTATCACTATGGTTATAAATAGAACATTACACAACTAATAACAAGATTAAACTAATTAGCGTAGGTCAAAGGAAACAAAACAATTAAATACATTAAAACATTTGTAACACATACATACATGAATAATTCTTAATTACTCAATGAAAATAAAGATAAAAAAAGTTTTAACATAAAAATAATTACACAGCAAATGTATGTATTCTGTACAAACTATTAACAGTCATATAGTTTTTAATAACGACTCAGATTGAATTAATAGTTTTGTAGGTAACACAAGCAAAATTTAATTATTATTATTAATAACAATAAAATAATACTAATCTTTGGTTATGGTTTGTATAAATAGGATTGAAAATTATCTTTGGCGAGGAGAGGTAATAAAAACTACAAAAAACTTAATCATTATAATATATAAAGTTTATATGTTCATATTCCGAGTGGCTTGTATCACTTGTAAGCATTTATGGCGCAAATATTATAACAGTGCCACTACGAATACTACGACTTGATTGAACTTAATACTTCGTTATCACTGTAAATTTTACATGTTGATTCTGTTTCAATTAAAATACATTTTTTGTTAAATATATATGATTCTACAAATTGCAATCCAATTACAGTAAATTATTAAACTAATATTTATGAAACTCTAACGTTCACTATTCACTGAATTTTTATAAAGAAGCACAGTTACAGTAGAAAACATCAGTGACCATGTGATAGAAAATTTAATTGTTTAAATTTAACTATATTTATTATCGAAATGGAATAAAATACTTATTACAATTCTGGGCCACCTATTTTTGAAAAATAATAAAGCTTTAAAAACTAATTTTGTAACCATAAATAACACATAATGCTATTATTGTTTTAGAAAAAAAAATTAAACTAATTTAATGACTGATAAATTAAATATTTTTTATATTACAATATTAAATATTAGTCATATATAAAATTAGCATCTAGAATACCACAAACAACATTTTATTTTACATTGTAACTAATATCCACACATTAAAACATTAAGATTACTAAGAGAATGAGCATTAACCGACTTCCATCTAAGAACTATAAACATATCTAAATAGTAACATCAGCTTTGTAAATCCACATTTTCATTTATTTACTTGAAATACACATATAAGTATACTCTTAACAAGCAAAACTTCTAAAATGTTTAGGCCATAACCTTTTTTATTTATATATTGAATGACCGAAATATAATATTTCTCTAGGCTTTTATATTCTCACACAATCAATACAACAATATGACATCATCCTTTTGTCCAGCGGAACATTAAACTGGTTTTAATAAATATAATAAATTAAAAAATATATAATGTGTATATTATTAATTATCGCCTTCATGGTTTTCTGTTTGATCTAAAGGTCGACTGGCAGATTGCCTTCAGGCATTAAGTTCGCCTTTTGTTTCATTTACTGTACGGTGGTCAATACAATCTAAATCAATTAATATTTCTTTAAAGAACCTAAATCTTATATGAATCATTCGTGTTCGTACTTTAATTAATTAAAATTATATTTATAAATAAAATAAAATTATAATCTATGTATATATTATGTCAGTTCAGTAGTACTTCTTATCTTATACGTTAGTTTGTACATTTGCGACACACTCATAACGATTACTTATTCGACTAATAGGATTCGATAGCGCCATTGCCGCCTTTAACAAAAAATAATAGGTCTTAAAATATTACGTAAATACATAAAATTGCATGAGCATATTTTCAATTAATCAATTAATTACAATTCGCAATTCTATCTTCCATGAGTTAATCAATATCCAGGTTGAGTACATACTATAAATACTTAGGCCAACAATACATCAAGTGTTTTATAAAGCATAGAAAAAAAAATTTATGAAAATGTTGAAAATATCTACAATAAGCATTATATCAATACAAATTCGATGATTTACATAGTAAAATTGATTTAAATAAATAACATATTAAAAATATAACATTTAGTAATATTGAGTAACGTTATAATTACCTAAATTCGTTTTTAAAAAATATAACTCTGTACAATTATCTATTGTCATTAATAGCAATTTTATCTGTGGTATAGGCCAGTATAGTTTTGTTTTTTCCTAAAATCGGAAACCAAACGCAAAACTCTATATCGAACTTTATTTATTGCAGAATACATTTCCGGTGAAAACGGTTCAAAATCGTGATATTTCTTTTTTCGTCTGTAAATTCCTTCCCGATTAGCTACCGCACAATTCATGTCATCCTGGTACAAACAAAATAAATTATCTATTTACTATTAAACATTTTGCTTCTATAAATAATTTCTTATAACTTAGTTTGATGTTTTGCTTAATTTTTCCTTAATTGGCTAAGGGCAAAATTAATTTTAAAACCAAATAGACATTTTTAAAATTTGTGTCTATTATTCTATATTAATCTTAAAATGTGATATATAAGTGTCTTAATATATGAGCTTAAAGCAGTATATCTATTAGGCAAATTCTCAAATATTATATACACTTAGCTCCACTTGAATTCGTAGACTAATTCTTATCAAACAAATAATTGAATGCGAGTGCAATAATGCCACATCTTGACCATGAGGAGCTGAAGTCTGGTCAACAAATGTATTTTGAAACCTTTAGTTGTTTCGCACTGTCTCGAATTATTTGTCTCGAGTGTATTCCTGACCTTATAGTATTCACATTCCATACACTGAAAGTACCTTCATGGCAAATATTTTGCTAATTCTTCGAACTAATTTATGACTAAAATCGGGCAAGTAAATAGATTTATATAATTACATTATACGCCATCTTCGTACAAATGAAGCGAATATGGTTAAAAAAGCTTTCTATTTTAAAAAGGCTTACTATGTCAATTAACAGCCAAAAACGCTTACCTCAGTTACTGTATGGTTGAGAAAATTCAAAATCTCTTGTAATGTCCTCCTGGTATCCCTGACAAGGATCTCGTAGAACACAATATGTACCGGTCCCAAGAACCTTTTAAGCCACAGCCGATGGAGAGTCTCCCAAGTTGACAGCTGATTAAATACATATGTCGACCAATCTAAAAATATCAATTCTTATTTTTATTTGAAGGAATATATTTAACTAAGTAGCAGATTATATTATAAAGTATCAAGTTCTCAAATTTCTGATTCTTTTTTTTTTTAATTGGGATTGAACCTACTATTACAATTGCCAGCAAAAAATAATAACGATTCAATTTTTCACACACAAATAAGTTATAAAAGATTAGATGGGCGTATCACTGTTATTATTAATATATGTATCAAAAAATTCAAACAAAAGTATGTTAATCAAATGAAAGCACTACTAACCTGAATTTTTGTATTTATTAGATTTTTTGAATGCCGACTTTGGAGCTGTTCCTATATGACCCTTGTGTAGCCTATTAAAATCTGCCTGAAATACAGTTTACAATAAATAAATTATTTCATTAAGTAACAAATCATAAACACAAAGTTGACCAAGTTAAGGTATTTACACTATATATATATATATATATACTCGGTGTAATAACTGTTAATACAATTGCAGATTCCACTAGCAAATAAACATAAATAAATAACGTTGACCTTGAAATATAATCAGTGTTATTCATAAAAAAACTTTTTTTGTGTTTCGAATTGCATTAAAGATGTCATGGACTTGACATGGACTTTAGAAGTAAAATTAAAAGAGATAGGAATAGTGACGTCTTATAAATAAAGATTTATTAATGAACAAATCTTTGTAGTGCACAATATAGCAGAGCCGTTGCTTTATCATATATGTTAATATAACATAAATAATTTAGTGATTTAAATTTAAAATGTGCATAAATTAAAAAACAAATGTAAATCTAATATATTTTATATAATTAAATATTTGAAAAAAATATAAAATGAAGAGAAATATATAAAGAGAACTTAAAAACAAAAAAAAAAACAATTACCGGTCAAACTTCGTTTAAGTGCAGAAGCATATTGTTAAAAGCTGCAACACAGAACACTGAAATATGACACAACATAAAGGTATTAAATATATATACATATTATATTTTAACCATGTATTTCATTCTGATTTCATTGTCAGAATACACTATTCTACAGCTTTATTCTTTACTAGATGAATATGCAACTTTACTCATGCAAAATTTATCCAACATTACCTATAGTACACCAACTGTCAACATTTGACCCCCTCGAGGGGTGTATTAAATGTCCTTTCTTGGGACTCAGACTATCTCCATACCAAGCCTATGTGTGACGAAGTAACAGATTTACTTTCGCCATTTATAATATTAGTATAATTAACTTTGTTGAGAGATAGTTCTCTATTTTAAACAATAAATATCAACTTTTTGTTTATGGATAGCTCTGTCTCTAAACAAACAAACGAATATATACATGGTTTCTTGTAAACTGAGTCGTTTATTATGTTAGTGATTTTAATGTTCTAGTTTTAAAAAGTAAATAAAATTTTTAATTTTAATGAAAAGCTGCAAATCATGAAGCAGTAATAATAAACAGTGCATGCATTTTATATTTTTCAGATAACTTGATCATTTGGAATTATTTCTTATGTTTTTAATTTAATTAGTACTCTCATAGATTTTGATTGAATGATTTTGAGATTTCCTTATATATTTTAAGTATTTAAATTTATTATTTATGTAATAATCTTATTATAATGTATGGTATTTTTTTTTTTCATTTTTCATATGATAGAGATAAATTAAAATGTAACTAAAAAAATTGAATAGAATTACTTAGATGCATTCAGATTTGACAAATAATAATATAATGACCAAGGAATAAACTCATAACAAACATTAGTTTCAATGAATAAGTTCATATTATAATAGTTACCAAAATAGCATCTCTGGGGTTCCTGATGAGGAGTATAGCAGATTTGAATTTGTCTACTTCGATGGGTGGAGCTTCATGAGTTTTGACAACTAATACTGATCCATCAGTCACATTCTCAGCTGGAAAACCATGCATTCGAAGACCATAATCCATATATACAGAACCTGTTACAATTCCTGGAATAATTGTTTACCAAATCTTTAAAATAATATAAAATAACTATAAATTACCATTTTATTTTCATTTTTAAAATATACTATTAATTTTTTAAAATGTTATTGAATTAATATAATTTAAATTGAAACTAGTTTTCTATCTAATATCAGTATTATATATATTATATCAATACCTGTAACCTGTTGCAGTAGGTATCTTAACCACGTATTTCCACTCCCAGGGTATGACACAAGAGCTACCACATTTGGAGACGGTGGAGAACGCCGATGCAGCTGTTTACACCAATTCACCCTGGGTGTTTCTCGTAAACCAAGGTGATTTATTAAATTATTTCCGTAATAACTTTTAGCTCCTTGCAAGGGACGTAACATAAACACAATTAACGAAAAGTAAATTAATACCACCATCACAGCAAGAAGAAACGTTAGTCTCCTAGACATTTTTCTTTATACAGCATGAAAATATTTTGTCAAAAATAAACAATATATGTTACATTCATAAATTTAATTGAATACAATTTGTATTAATATATTCGATTATTAAATAATTGACAACAATGCAATTCAAAATTGTAATTACAGGCAGATATTTTATGAATCAAATATGAATAGGAAACTTTCGTTATTAATTACAACTTGTTAATCGGTATGTAGTGTAGATAGCTCACTCATTTTGTTTGAACTAAAATGTTTATGACATTAAGTGACAGTGCTACCAGTACTATATTTGTTTTCTGTTCAGAAAATTGTTTTATCAAATTCATTCTTTATTCAACATAGAAGTATCACACTTACTTAGTGTTGTAACGAGAATAATAAATAAAAGAACCATTTAATGTTATTATTAAAATGATATATACCTATTTCAGATCAGATATTCAGTTTTGCTTTGTATTATTTATTGTTATCATAAGAAATTATGAATGCGCCGCGGCAGATGCCGATTGATGTTATTTTTTCTTCGTTTACACATTTCTTAGATAAATTTGCGTATTTATTAGTTAAAATAAAACTGGGCGTTATTTCCCACTATCACGCTCCATTTAAAGCTCTTGTACCTTTTATAAATTTATCAACTACATACTTAATTCCTTCTTTTATATGAAATTTACTTTTTATCAATTTAAATATTAAAATAACGCATTACCAACATGTACTTGCAAAATTAATACTATATTTATTTCATTTTGTCTTACAACAACATTTACAATTCAAATTATGATTTAAAAACAAAAGTTTTGTAGGTATATGATTTAATACAAAATATTCAATTTATAATAAGTTATAATATCATAAATATATTTAATAGTAATTAACAGATTCCCTGTCGAAACAGCTGCAATATTTGATAAATAACCACAAATAAAAGGTTAAGATGTGTTAGATATGCGAATCTTTCGCAATATTGTATGACAATTTTCAATATTCCCTGTGCAAATTTCCAAATACATTTGTAGTGGCAGGACTCTTGGTGAATTGATTTGTAATAAAATTTTTCTTGCTGTAATTAAATCTCCCCTTAATATATGACAAACAGCTGCTTTAGCCCAAACCGAAACAGCAATCATATCTCTCATTTGTGATGGTAGGACTGAAACCAGATCATGAATCATAGGAGGATGCAAGTGATCCACGGCATCTGTTATTTTGTCTAAGTTTATCAATGCTTCGGCAGCATAAATGTGTGCCCATGCCTTCTGACAAGTTGTTGCATCTGATTGATTCAATAATTCATTTGCACTCATTAGAGCTGATAAAGGATCTTGCAAATGAAGAAATATGTAACTCTGGAGGACTAAGATTGAATTCTTCAGGTCACACCTCTGTTTCCAGTTTATAGGGGGGCCCGGAGGTGCTTGAATTGAAGCTGTACTAGTGTCTGATACCGTTTCCTGATCGGGGAGTAAACTTATTGCATTTCTCAAACAAAGGGCGGCAAATTCTAGCGAAAGTGAAGGAATAGCAAATGATTCACCAGAAGTTGAATATTTCTCCTTATTTTCTTTTGAAAGAAGAATTCTTGTATGTGGACCACTACCTAGTTTCTTGACTGTAAACTGTTGTGCTTCTTCATTACAGCATTTCCTGACACAGCACTCTGCCAATCTCAGCCATATCCGAGGATTATTTGGATAGTGACGAGCGGCCTCTACTAAGCACTCAAATGCTCCTTCTGAGTTATTAGCAGCTAACAATGCTAACCCTAAATTATACACATATAGTGGTCTGTCCTTACATGCTATCAACATTTCACTGTCCTCACTTTCCATGGCCCTGAAGTGCTCTTTGACAGCGTGTTGAAAGTATTTTGTGGCCAAAAATGGTTTTTTTATAGACAAATATATAACACCAAGGTTGTTATTGATAGCAGCCCAAATATCTTCTCCTTGAGTTTTTAAATCATAATTGAATTTCATTGCTTTATATTGGCCAAGTGTATTGGCTGAATCAATCGTATCACCACTCACAAACTTCTGTTGGGCTATAATAAATATGTTTTCAATTGAATCAGGCTTTAAGTTAACCTTTTGCCCGAGATACAGCTGCGCTCTACAAACTAACCTTTCATATAAATCACTCACTTCGTTATTAGACTTTAGGGGTTCACCATGATTTTTGGCTATTTCCAATGTCTTTTCATATGTTCTACGGCACAATGTAGCTTCAAGCAATAGCAGTATGATTCTATGATGCAGTTTAGTGTCATTAATATTCTTAGAGGTTAATAACTTTTCTAATACTACTGTACATTGATAGTAGTATCGAGAGTGATATAGCACCACGGCGTAATTGTATAATAAGCAAGGCATACTTGTATCTTTTATATCAACTTCAGAAAAATTAAGCCCTGTAAATTGTGTAATTGATTTTTTGAATGTATCAATATTTTTCATGTCACTGATGGCAAATTCAACAACAGCTTTGTTGTGTTGTACTCGTTTCAACAAACTGCTGTTGTTGCCGACAATAGTTTCCAATTCATTTAAATGTTGCATTGCACCTGCGTAGTCTTTTTTCAAATAACACTGATGAGCAAGGAAAGCTGGCTCGTCTTTGGAGTTTGCCATGGTTACAATTATTTTCTAATGAGATACTTTTAAAAGTTATTTTTTGTAACTTAAGCAATAACAAGTTCAAGTTAAAATTTTTGGTGACACTTGCCAATGACACTGACAACTGATAAGTGGAGTGACAGACTTCAGAGACGCTTAACTTTTTTTATTTGCTTAATTATTTTCTCTTGAAACAAGACAAAGGTGTACCCTTCTCCAAGTCAACACAAAACAAAGTAGATACACAAAACCAATCGCTGGCCTGGACGGTACCGTTACTTTTGCGGCGCCTTATGTAAACACCCTTAT
This sequence comes from Vanessa atalanta, assembly GCF_905147765.1. Taxonomy (NCBI): domain Eukaryota; kingdom Metazoa; phylum Arthropoda; class Insecta; order Lepidoptera; family Nymphalidae; genus Vanessa; species Vanessa atalanta. The sequence continues at coordinate 6,291,763 of NC_061890.1, forward strand.
TCACTTGAATCACATTACATAAACATATAAATATATATAATCCAGGGACTTAAAACGTTATCTATACCGGAATTTATAACAATATATTATCTTTACAAATAGTATCGATACCTCAACCAACATACAGTTTTCAATATTTTGTATAACGTTTTATAAGTATCATAACGAAATGAAGACAGCAAGATAACGTTAATATAACGATAAAAACGCGACGTTGCCAAATCTATTCATTTGCAAAAGCGCGCGAATCCGCGCAACATGCGAGATTGGATTCAATTTGTCTACTAGAAACCATACCACGTACAGGGAGTTCGAGACGAGATTTGGCAACGTTGTAAAGTGCGTGGACATTTGTAAACATTAACAACTTGTGGCGTATTATAGTTAAGAATCATGATACTTAAAATTTAACAATACAATGTTGTAATATAGAAAAGATTACTTTAGAAGATTTAAATAAATTAAAAAGTACTGTACACTACGAAAATTTAATTCAATATAATGAAAAAAATATGTTGTATAGTATTTACTAGAAAATGACAACAAAAAATATTGAATTACATATTGACTTGGCAACACAATACTAAACAGGGTAACCGAGTTAGGTGTTTTGGGAAATCAACTGGATAGCAAAACTTCTATTTCGATCACATATGCGCTTTATAATTTAGAAAGCATACAAAATGATAGGTATTTATACTGCGTATCTCTAAAGATTTTACAAAAACACCGTTTCTCTTTTTTATTTCTTTATTGGACTACTTGCTCAACATTCTAGATAATGCACACTACAATTTTACAAATAGGAAATTAGAAAACTTTAAAACAAATTTATAAAACATGTTAAAATACGACACTATTAGCTGAGCGCCATAAACGCACCAACGTTGTTAGAATTTAAGTTAGTCGAAACTGTATTAGTTAATTATTCATTTATGTTCATGTTAGTTATTAAGATTTGATATAATGTTTTCTTTGAAAAATAAAAAATATAGACTAATGACTGGAAGTGATTATTCAATATATTATAAAATTTATAGCTTTTCGTACGCATTGCAATATGGGTATAGTTATTTTATTTCAATGTTTTATTCATCTGGAAATTCAACGGTAGTTATAGAGTGTGCTGCCAAATTAAACGTTGCTTGCTTGATGCCATTTTTCAAACGAATGGTTCTGGCTTCTCCACTGAAAGAAATACAAACATGTTAGCTTTAAGTAAACAATGAATATTGAACTTCGCAGAAGATACGTAAAATAAGTCTTACTTATTGTGTACAATAACCACAGTCGTGTTTTTTGGCGTTATAAAAGCCACATGACTCAGTTTTGGAGTAAATAACTGTCTCTTCTCCTCAACTTTGATCCTTATTGATTCACGGGGTATAAATTTTGAGAAATGTCCCATCACATAGAACATCGGTTGTTTCAGAAACTCCTGTTTGTCTTCATCCACAATTATTGGCGAATCGACAAAGTTTCCAACCCAATTTGGTCCTCCACCCTTATTCAGACACAAGTTCCAATCTATCCATCCAACTAAATTGTAGTTTAAATCCTAAAAATAATATTAAATTGTATAAAATAAATAATTTGATATATAAGTAAAGACATTATAATTATTCCAAATTTGTCAAAGGGTGACTCTATATGCAGTACCGTCTTTATCATAAGGTCACATGGAGCATGGGTCTAGAAGCCCACCGATAGCCGATATTCGATTATACTGTATTTTTTTCTTGAAAAGTAAATGAAGTTTTTTTTGTCCTTTGTGCATGTAGTTACACTGGCTCACTGACCCTTGAAACCGGAACACAACAATACTGAGTACTGATGTTTGGCGGTAGAATATTTGATGAGTGGGTAGTAACTAATCTGTCGGGCTTGCACGAAGCCCTACCAAAATGTTTGTGGTAAGGAACTGTTGGATAAAAAGATCAAAAAAGTTTTATCTATGATTTTGGTAATTTTTTATTGGTATAGGTGGCATACGGGCCGGAGGCTCACCTGATGGTAAGTGACTACCACCGCCCATGGACATATGCAATACCGGGGTGCTTGCAGATGCGTTGCGAGAACATTCCCCGCAGCAATGGGAATGTTCTCAAATCATGGATATACGACGAATGGTGATTTTTTGGTGGTTAACGTGCAAACTTGTTTCTTTTAGGGGTTGAATTGGGTTAGGCTTAGCTGGCCCCAGTCCGAGGCTTTGTTTAACAATGACTCGATTTCAGACACAAGTTTGTTCCGGTTTTCGTCGACCTTTTCCCGAGAAATATTAGCATGGCCGGTATATTAGGTGTCTACGGTAATGTCATCTGCATAGCAGTAAATGTTCCTGATTTACAACACGGCAGAAGAAACAGAGCGGGTAGGATAGTTCGCAGACTTGTGGAACACCAGAATTGACGAATTTTAAGCTTTAAAAATTTTGTTAAGCTTTAACAATAATTAAGTGTAATCTTACTTCTAAAATGTCTTCTATGTATGTTATCGCTCTGTCCCATGAACCGAGTAGTACCTTCTCTTTTTGCCACGGGAAGGCACCTTCAAATAATAAGTACACAATATTTAATTTTGTCTAAAATTGAAAACTAAAAAAAAAACATAAATAATTAACGTATTTTAAAATATATATACATTTGAGTATTAATTTTAATATACCTTCACAAGCTTCAGTCGCCAAAATGAATTTATCTGGATGTTTTAACGTGATCGCATCAAATACAGCGGCGGGTATAATACCGTCAGTGTAGTAGTGTACTGCCATACCATCGACGTAGTCTAATGCTTTTGGGTAACGCGCAAACATCTAACAATATAAAAATAAAATATAGAAATATTTTATAGTCCATTCCACGAATAGAAATCCTAGTGAATAAAATATTCGGACCAATGATCAAAACACATGGCTAGAAATATAGGAGACGAATGCGGTATGTTGATGTTAGACAGTGGAAGATAATTATATAAAACTATTAACAAACCATGTTCACTCAACGTGGACAATTTCCTTAGGGATTTCGTTTCTTGGAATGGACCTTACGTAACATTATAAGTGAAAATACCTATTTCATTCACGTAAAAAAAACGCTATTTATCTAATATTATAGTTATTATTGTAAACATAAAATTGATTAAGGTACTTTGACTTATCTATACAAGATAGATTCATTGACGAGGTATTTTGAATATTCACAAATTACAAAATTTTTGTTTAACTTCCCATCTGCTATAATTTTGGCATCGTTGGCTGGATTTCAGATATAAAATTTTATGTCTAACGCATGACTGCTTTCATAATACGATTGTTAACTCACCACATTGAACCAGTACGGTATAGTGGCTCTTTGATCGTCACCCGCTAATATTTTGAGATCTTTAAACGCTGAATTGCGGATCGTTGGTCCTAAGTTGTTCAAAATCCATTCTCCCTAAAAAAGATTAACATTAACACTTCTTTTCTTTTCTCTTCTTTTGATCTACATAAAGTTAAATTAAGAAGGCACTGATAAGTTTCCTTTTTTTTTTGAAACTTTGGTATGTATTCCGCTAAGCTACTTCAATGCTGGTTAGGGAATGCCCACACGGAATTTCATCCGAGTCATGCAGCTTTCCTTGATATGTCTTCGCCGCCGACCACGAGAATAATTTTACTAACACAAATGAAGAGTTAGAAGATGTAGTAAGTTTAAGATCATAATATATTTTCAATTAAAATCTACATTGTGACGCTGCCTGGCAATAAAATAAAGGTACGAAAAATTAACATATTTGAAAATTTGAATATAGTATATATATACAGCACGTCTTTGGAGAAATTATGAGATCCCAAGAAAAACCCGCCAAGTTTCTCACTCTCAACAGAGCCATCTCGTCTCGTCATATCATTCTACTTAAGGTAATGTCATCAATTCAATTATGTTTTACCATTTGCTGCATATTCCATCCGAGAGAGTTAAATGGTACAAGTGATATTACTCCATTAATGGGTTCATTAGTTGTCGTTATGCCCCAAACAGGAATGCCGGATTGATTGTATTTTTCAAGAAACCTGAAAATATTATAAGATCTGATACTTGCATCACCAAGAAATATAACATTTTTCATGTTGGATAGTAATTCATCTACAAGTCGTAATTAAAATCTCTAATCTTTAATCTCTTTAAAAAACTTATCACAAGTGTAGGAGTCACATGTTTCGATGTGAACGAATTACGGTCGTTTACAAATACCGTCGTCTTTTCTACGAAAGAAATTGTGTGAAAATATTAAATATGCTCGCGTTAAATTAAAAACTGACGTGTAACGTTAAGTTGTTAAAACAATTTAATTATCATAGTATATTTATCGTTATTTGATTATCATAAACATTGAACAATACACATTTATATTAGATATAAAAAAGATTTTAATCGCTCTGCATAAAAGCTAGTTTGCAAATTTACAAAACTATCTTAATATAAATAATAATGAATTAGACCGTTCTTACGATCAAGTCAATAGAAGAAAATTGGCTATATACCTTCTAGTTAATTTCAGCACTTACTTTAAGTGGTAGTCTGCATAGGTCTGGTAATACTGACGCTTGAGACGACTGAACCCTCCATACGTCTGGTGAGTCTTCATCCAAAGGGGAGGAGACCAGGTGGAAGCCACAATGTGCACGGGAGCCGTTGCTACTTGCATGATAGATTTTATCATTGGTATCTAAAATTAACTTCCTTTATTATTTTTTTTAATTTGGCAACAATCAAATAATTTTATTTGTTCCGGATAATTTTTGTCAGTGCTAATGGTTGTGCCAGTACTTCTATTTGAATCTTGCACTGCTTCACAGAAACATCTATTATTTAATTTCGCAAATAAACTATAGAGCTATTTACTTGTGCTTTTGGAGTTTGTAAATATTTTAAACATCGAATATTTTGTGCTCTGAGAGATACGGTTTAAGTCTATGTTATTACATGCTCAAGAGACATCTAATATTAAGGTTATCGAGTAAAGCCAGGCCTTTAAAATATTGTATTTTAATGGCCTGGCTTTACTCCTTATTGTAAGGAGGCTATTAAATTTAACGACGAAATTTATACGGTAAATAAAATAAAATTCGGTTATACTTTGTATAAGATATCCTCTGGAGCTAGCGTGTAGTTCGAAAGCTGCGTGTCGTTTTCGGGCAGTTCGTTGTAAGCATATGCGTGAGTCGAGAAGTCGCAGCCTCCGATGGGTACGCGGAGCATGTTATACTCGAGACCATTCGCACTGAAGTAGGATCTGTAACAGAAACCAATACCAAATCAGTTCAAAAGGCAAGTTGGGGTACCAAATCAAAGCATTTTATTCATACATTTGAGGGCGGTACATGCCCTGGGCGCCATTCGATGCTTAAAACATAAACTTATTTCAACAAATTATCTCACAACTGATAAAATTTATAATAAGGATTGCAAATTTATATTTGGTCTTTAAAAAGTAATTACACTTCAAATACCAATCCGCTTATAGAGGTTAAGTTACTTTTTAACCATTATTTCCTAATTTTAGAGGGTAGGGTTGCTAATATAAGTCGCGGTTAAATTATATTGCATCTATGATACTCAAAACATAACTTTTCTCTTACACTCTTCTATCTCCATCGTTTTTACAGCGATCTGTTTATCATACAAATTTTACATCCATATTGTACACAACATATACCTAAAATAAAAATCACGATTCAGCCAATTGCTGCAGCGCAGATTATTTCGCTAAATTCACATAGGATGAAGATTTGACAGAAATTGTTGTTTTTTTTACGATATAGGTAGGCGGTCGAGCAAATGGCCCACCTGATGGTAAGTAGTCACCAAAGCCCATAGACAAGTGCGCTGTAAGAAATATACATCGCATTAGCGCCACCAACCCATTATTCCTCGTGCCTGTAGTTACATTGATTCACTCACACTTCAAAGCGGAACACAATAATACTGAGTACTGTTGTTTGGCAGAAGAATGTGTGATTAGTGAGTGGTACCAACACAGATGGGTTTGCATAGAGTCCTCCCACTAAGACACATACATTCATATTGAACATTATTTATATTACATACAATGTACCTACAACATATAATGTAATAACCTACATAAGTATAATTAAATGTAATTATTCCATTAATATCCTTATAATTATAATATGATAAGCTACATCATTATTGCATTACATTATATGCCTATAAAAATATTATCCACATAAAAACAAAGACATCCTTTATTATTAGTATTGATTGGTTACAGGAGGGTTCATTTTTTGCCCGGAGGATCGGAATTCCGATTCACCGGCGAAATTCTGCTAGCATTCTTGCCACCATTCAACGCGGTCGTGATTTATACAGTAACTATTTCTAATTCATATTAGTATATATTTAAGGACTTCATTTCAATAAATCTTACGTGAAAAAATGTCGCTATTTACCTGTGATTGTAAAGAGATAATATTATCTGTGTATATTTAAATAGATATAAGACACTATACAGTCTTAGATTAATATTATGAAAAATTAAGATAATGATCTTATTATACAATTTTCATTGTGATTTTACAGTTTTATCCTTATACTTATGATCGCAAGTATGTTAGATAGGTTATAATAAAATATGATTATTATATGTTTTAGACTCAGGTGATAAAAAATTATGGGTTTTAGCAATGAAACACCTTATTTGTTTAAACCACTATTTACCTACATGTATTATATATATTATGAGACAGAAAATGAGCATTATTTCGTAATTTTCATCATTGAATTATATTACTAGAACCGATGTTCTAATCTATTATGAGACAGAAAATGAGCATTATTTCGTAATTTTCATCATTGAATTATATTACTAGAACCGATGTTCTAAATTATAACAAATTGTATTGTAATTGTATTGTAATTATTTATCATAATTAGTATTAGATGTATGTATGTAACAGTTCCAGCGTTCTGGGTACCACAGAATAATCTTTTGGGACCGCGTGTGTTTTTCTATAATTTGTACCTTTGTCATGTCTGTATTTTTTTTTTAATTTAATTCAGTTTCATTTATCTATTGATGTTATGTCACAAAAAAATATCTTAAAAAAATACAGTTCTTAATTTGATAATTCATCCATTCATCAAAAAAATATTGTATTGTTAGAATTAAAATAATCATTGGTAATATTGCATAGCAACATTAACGTTTATGACAAGATGAAATCAAACAGACCATTCTTTTTCTCAATTTTACTATCTTTGCTTATATATGTTTGCAAAGCTTTGATTAAATTTCGGCGTAGTTATTTGTGATTAGATAAGTTTTATTTATTTAGCAATATTTGCAACGTATCTATGTTAAAAATATGTAGTGAAATAGGCATTACCGTATAAAAGAATCTTGAAGTAAAGACGGCAGAGCTTTCCAATTGATTCCAGCAGAATCAGTCACCGCACCCCCGAAACCTTCAATTCTCTGGTATTTTATGTCCGGGAATACTTCCAGTATTGTTGAACAACATGATTCTGATCAATAAAATAATTATACTTGTCCATTAATTTGCACAAATTTATGTGATAATTAATGAATAAAATATAAATAAAAATCTTACCCGACGTTGAATCATTCCAGGCTCCACCGTCTTTTTTGAAGCGCAATCCATCCTGAAAATAAAAAACCACAGAAGGAAATTTTATAATTTCGAAATTACAGAGGAATTTATTTTATTATTATTATTAATTTAGTACACATTGACTTACTTTTTGTTGAAAAACAATTATTTTAAGTCAGTTTTATATGTTAGTGGTTAGTTACCGGCAACGTTTTTCTATACAATATCTAGGTATATACAATATATAGTATAATGATGATAATGATAATTTCTAGACGATTTTGGCGATTTTGGCGGCCAGTCTCAAGAGACAGCAATTACGCAGGATATATTATAGTGCACAAAGGTGCTAACTAACACAGGCACACTGTCTTCTCTCCTCTCATCACTGTCGGCGGGACAGCAAATCTGACGTGCCCGAAAAGAGTTCAAGCGCAGGACCAACTTCTTGCGTACTATCCGAGGGGAGCGTACACACCAGAAGTAAGCTTTATAATGAGAATTTTTTAGACAAAAAAGCCCAATAACATAGGAATTTGGCCTAGCCACGAGATCTACGCGACAGTCAAAATGAAATAGTATTTGCTATAACTAAAACGCTTAGAAAATATAATAAGATTATTTTGTACTTGGTATAGGCTTTGTGTACACTGACTGTACTGGTTAGGTGTGAAATATCGTTGCATATTAAAAATACAAATATAGAAGATCATATCAAGGAAACAATGTTAAGAGCCGAAGCGAACAAACGATCCAAATATTCGTCTATTATTCCAAATGATGTCTTGGTTCCATTTACAGCTGAATGCTTTGACATAAGGCATGCCAAAAATCTTAATTAAAAGTATAAATTTCGCCATACTGCCTCCTCTGGTGAGAGGAGTGCTGGTTCATTTTTAGCCCTGACGATCGGAATTGCGCTTCAAATGGGAAATGACGGGCAAATGCTGCTAGTGTTTGTGCTCCATTCTACGCGGTCATGATTTATATAGAAAAACAATATATAAACTGCTTGTCCCGACTTCGTTCTTAGAAAAATAATCTGGAACCCTCATCTCATACGTCGACATGTATACCTGCTTATTATTAATTAATATTAAAATATGATATAATTTATTTTTATTTAACTTAAAAACGTAATTTGCGTTTTTTGTATTGTATTATTATTGTTAGTATTTTTTCCCCCTTTTTATATAATATAGTAGAAAAAGTTGTTTTAGGTTAATAGATAAAACTGTCCTTTTGCATGCCGTGATAACTTTTAATTGAAACAACACTAAGCTAAAAATGTTACCTTTATTACCTTAATTTTTAAACTCTAAATGGTGTATGTTTTGTAAGTTGTCCTTAATAATAAATAATAAATAAATAAATAAAATTCTCCAAGTGAAAATCTGAGACAAAATCATGCCAGCCATTAACCGAAGGAAGAAGAGTATCTATATTTTTATAACAATCCTACGGAATACTAAATTTAGCAACAAATAATATTATCGAATCTGACATATTCTATCATTTAAATTTTTAATATATCTGTAATCGAAGTTATTCGCAAGCAAAAATACCAAGTCTAGTTAAAAATAAATAGATTGTCTACGGCAGAGGTAAGAAATGTCGCGAAGAAGCCCAAACTGTGAGGTGTGTCATCCATTCTTAATTAATCAATTTAGTCTCAATTGTCGGATGTTTATATATTCTTTGGTAAACATTATGAAATAAATCGTATCACCAAAGAGTGGTGTTATGGGGAGTGGACTTATTAAACTATATAAAATAAAAAATATTTTTTACCTTCGACGAAGTGTACGTTACGAACGATCTTGGCGCAGGAATTTCTCTTGTAATATCATCGCAATATGATGTGTTGCACACGCACACTACAGATTGATTTTCAATATGTCTTTCTGCACATGGTATATCTATTGAAAAAAATAAATTAGGCCAGCTATAGTCAAAAAATATATAAAAGAAAAAAAAAACAACAAAATATTTAAAATATAGTGAAATGTCACATCTATATTATAATTATATTATTTTAAGAACTTACCGGCTAAAACATAAGTAAAACTTGTTAAAACGAATATAATAAGTCCAAGGAATACCTTCATTGTATATTTGAAACGTAGAGTGTTCTTAATAACATTCTTTATCGTATGCACGTTTGTAGTGAACACGACCGAATGCTTTTGGCAATTATATCCAATTGAAGTTCAACGGCATTCTAGGGTCATTATATAATTATTTTTATTTAACTTTGTCTAGAAAAACTAATATCATAAACGTAAATAAACGAAACGCGACAACTATATAATCATTGCGTTGATATTAGTCAGATATTGTAAGCTGTTTATGATTAATAAGCTTACAGAGTATTGTAAAGCTTTTTTAAATTAGTTGAATTTATAAATGTTGTAACGGTAAAAGCTAAGTTAAAAATCCGGTTATCATATATTTTTTTTAAATGATCGTTAACAACTGTATTGTTCGATAAAAAAAATTTTTGTTCATTTTTGGTATTTTATAATTAAAAACGGGTCGTTTTTCATAGAAGAAAACTATTAACATTACCTACAGTTACCTTAAAGGAACTAATTATTTTAATATCAAATTAAAGAGTAACTGTATTATTTTAAACAATGAGTTACTTCCGTCAGAAAGTATAAAATAAAAAAGGTAAAAAACTAATTTAAAAAAATCCTTTAATACAAACAATAAAAATATTTATTAGATATTTATATAATTTGATAGACACGATTAATATAAGAGTTAAGACGTCAAAAAAATCCTAATTAGATTATATATGATTTCTGTTTTACGTGTTTATTAACGTGGAGGAAATAAATTTATAATTATGACTATTTATAATGCTCTGGGCAGTATAATTCAGATTGGTGTTTGTTGTTTACACAGATTACTCGAAAGCCTCCAATAAAATTATTTATCACTGTTTATAGATCTAAAAGCTGAAAGAAGTGGTGTACATAGTGATCTACTGCGAAAGTTGAAATTATCATTACAAGATCGACGTCTCGATGTTATCGTCAAATGTTTTTTTTTTTTATTACTAATTTCCTTTACCGTTCCTCTGGGGTCGGGGTCGCATCTCGGGCCACTATTATTTTATACTCACATAAATGAAGTTTCCTTGTGTTTTCGTACTTTGAATAACCTTATTTTTGAAAAAAGTCAAAATGACCAATGACAACATAATATTTAAAGCTATTAAAGCTAAACGTATTATAACAAATTACTTCGGAAGATTTGAATAAATTAAAACGTACTGTACACAACGATAATAAAATTCAATATAATTATAAAATAAAATGTTGTATAGTAATATTGACTAGAAAATGACTACAAATAATATTCAAAATCGAAATATATTTTATTCAAGTAGGCTTTTACAAGCACTTTCGGATCATCATTTAACTAACAATATTAAGTGAAGCTACCACCGGCTTGGAATGTAGATTCTACCGAGAAGTACCGGCAAGAAACTCAGTAGTTACTCTTTTTCAACATTTTAAAATACTCTCATATTAGTTAAATACAGTTAATAAATGTATGTAATATATCATGCCTGGAAGTCAACAAGTATTAGCTCCATGCTTTTTTATCATCTGTAAAATCTTGTTTTGGACTAATATGGTTTCTTTACCAATGTATTTTTTACAAATGATTTGAATTTATGGAACGGCAAAGTTAAAAACGTCTGCGGAAGTGTAGTATAGAAACGTATATCTTGCGCCAAGAAGGATTTATTGATTTTGCAGAGTCGGAAACTTAGCGTTATAAGCTTATCCTTACTTCTTGTACACATACAATGAATATCACTGATTTTATCAATGTTACTGTGAATATACCTAATATTGTTTTAAATATGTGACACAACAGTGAGTATTCCTACTTTGTAAAAAACATCCGAAAGAGAGTCTCTATTTCCAAGATTGTAAATAGACCGGATTGCTCTCTTTTGTAAAATAAAAACCGATTCAATATCTGCAGCGTTACCCCAAAGTAATATGCCATATTATGACATAATACTGTCAAAATAACCACAATATACTAGACGAGCGGTATCAATACCAGTTAGTTGTTTAACTTTTCTAACCGCGTTTGCTGTGGAACTGAGTCTTCCTGTCAGTGACGATAAATGAGGCCTCCACTGAAGTTTCGAATTCAATGCTATTCCTAAAAACGTCGTAGTATCGGCAATATCAAGACGGCCAACGGTTAAAAATTTATTATAATTTTGCTTTCTAAAATTGGGTAGGCTAAAAACTGCACATTTTGTTTTTTGAGCATTAAAAACTAAATTATTTACTGTAAACCAATCGTGTATCTGTGATAATGCATTGTCACATCGTCATGGTCAGCTATTTTCCTGTCAACCTTAAAAATCAGTGAACAATCGTCGGCAAACAATACTATATCACAAATACCTTTAACATAGAAAGGAAGATCATTTATATACATATTCTAGTAATAGAAAGGGACTCAAAATTGATCCTTGTGGAACACCTATTTTTAACGTAAATCCAGAAGACTTTATTCCATTAATGAAAACTTTCTGGACTTTTCGACTTAAGTATGAAGTAATGAAATCAACAGGTTTACCTACAACACCATAGTATTTGAGCTTATAAAGGAGCGTCCCGTGTTCTACACCATCAAATGCTTTAGATAAATTACAGAATACTCTAATAGCATTCTGTGATTTTTCCCAAGCATTGTAAATATGTTTGAGAAGTGCTATTCCCGCATCAGTTATCGAGCGACCTCGTGTAAAACCGAATTACTTACTATGAAATATAGTTTTTGTACCGAAATGGACTAGAACTATATATAAATTGACTTAACAACACAATATTGAACAGGATTGTGTTCAATATTGTGTTGTTGCGAGTTGCGTGATTTGGGAATTCAACTGGATAGTAAAATTTCTATTTCGATCACATATGCGCTTTTTAATTTAGAAAGCATACAAAATGATAGGTATACTGCGTATCTCTAAAGATTTTACAAAAACACTTTTTTACTTTTTAACTTTTTTATTGGACTACGCGCCACCGTTGTTAGAATTTAAATTAGTGGAAACTGTATTGGTTAATGTGTCATTTATGTTCATGCCAGTTATTAAGATTTGATATAATGCAGTGATTAGTCAATATACAATAAAATTTAAAACTTTTCGTACGCATTACAATATGGGTATAGTTATTTTATTTCAATATTTTATTCATATGGAAATTCAACGGTAGTTACAGAGTGTGCTGCCAAATTAATCGATGCTTGCTTGATGCCATTTTTCAAACGAATGGTTCTGGCTTGTCCACTGAAAGAAATACGAACATGTTAGCTTTAAGTCAACAATAAATATTGAACTTCACAGAAGATACGTAAAATAACTCTTACTTATTGTACACAATAACCACGATCGTGTTTTTCGGCGTTACAAAAGCCACATGTCGCAGGCTTCGAGTAAATAACTGTTTCTTCTCCACAACTTTGATCCTTATTGATTCACGGGGTATAAATTTTGAGAAATGTCCCATCGCATAGAACATCGGTTGTTTCACAAACTCCTGTTTGTCTTCATCCACAATGATTGGCGAGTCGACAAAGTTTCCAACCCAATTTGGCCCCCCATCCTTATTCAGACACAAGTTCCAATCTATCCATCCAACTAAATTGTAGTTTAAATCCTAAAAATAATATTAAATTGTATAAAACTTAATAATTTTTATATATAAGTAAAGACTATATATTTTTTTCAAATTTGTCAAGGGGTGACTCTATATGCAGTACCGTCTTTATCATAAGGTCACATGGAGCATGGGTCTAGAAACCCGCCGATAGCCGATTTTCGATTATACTGTATTTTTTCTTGAAAAGTAAATGAAGTTTTTATGTCCTATGTGCTTGTAGTTACACTGGCTCACTCACCCTTCAAACCGGAACACAAAAATACCGAGAACTGCTGTTTGGCGGTAGAATATTTGATGAGTGGATGGTAACTAACCCTACGGGCTTGCACGAAGCCCTACCAAAATGTTTGTGGTAAGGAACTATCGCGTAAAAAGATCAAAATAGTGTCATACATGATTTTGTTAATAATAATTAAGTGTAATCTTACTTCTAAAATGTCTTCTATGTATGTTACCGCTCTGTCCCATGAACCGAGTAGTACCTTGTGTTTTTGCCATGGGTAGCTACCTTTAAATATTAAGTACACAATATTTACTATGTTTCAAATGGAAAACTAGAAAAAACATAAATAATTAACGTATTTAAAAATATATATACATTTGAGTATTAATTTTAATATACCTTCACAAGCTTCAGTCGCCAAAATGAATTTTTCTGGATGTGTTAACGTGACTGCATCAAATACAGCGGCGGGTATAATACTGTCAGTGTAGTAGTGTACTGCCATACCATCGACGTAGTCTAATGCTTTTGGGTAACGCGCAAACATCTAACAATATAAAAATAAAATATAGAAATATTTCATAGTCTATTCCAAGAATCGAAATCCTAGTGAATAAAATATTCGGACCAATGATCAAAACACATGGCTAGAAATATAGGAGACGAATGCGGTATGTTGATGTTAGAAAGTGGAAGATAATTATATAAAACTATTAACCAAATGAGTGCACATGGACAATTTCCTTTGGGAGCTCGTTTCCGGGAATGGACTTTACGTAACATTATAAGTGAAAATTTACGTTTACGTATAAAAAAAAAATGAATTTCAGATATAAAATTGTAAATTGCATTTTCATATTTGATGTCTAACGCATGACTGCTTACATAAAACAATTGTTAACTCACCACATTGAACCAGTACGGTATAGTGGCTCTTTGATCGTCACCCGCTAATATTTTGAGATCTTTAAACGCGGAATTGCGGATCGTTGGTCCTAAGTTGTTCAAAATCCATTCTCCCTAAAAAAGATTAACATTAACACTTCTTTTCTCTTCTTTTGATCTACACAAAGTTCATTAAAGAAGGCACTGATAGGTCTCCTTTGTTTTTTGAAAGTCGGAACGTATTCCGCTAAGCTGCTTCAATGCTGGTTAAGGAATGCCCTAATGGAATGAATTTCTTTGTCATGTCATTCTTCACCGCCGAGTACGAGATATTTTTTTAACACAAATGAAGTGCATGATAATGCAGTAGGTATATATTTTCAAATAAAAGTTTACATTGTGAAGCTGCCTGGCAATTAAATGCAGGCACAATAAATGAACATCATTCAAAAATTACATAATATTTTATTATTATTGATTATAGTATTGTAAAAAAAATCCAGTCAAATTTCTCATTCATCAACTGAGCCACCTTGCCTCATCATCTCATCGTCATTTTATTTAAGCTAATGTAATAATCTATTCTTAATTATGTTTTACCATTTCCTTTACATCCCACCCGAGAGAGTTAAACGGTGCAAGTGATATTACTCCATTAATGGGTTCATTAGTTGTCGTTATGCCCCAAACAGGAATGCCGGATTGATTGTATTTTTCAAGAAACCTGAAAATATTATAAGATCTGAAACTTGCATCAAGAAGAAATATAACATTCCTTGGTGATTCAAGTTTCTAGTTGCATGTCGGATGGTAATTAATCTACAAATCGTAATTCAAATCTCTAATCTTTAATCTCTTTAAAAAACGTATCACAAGTGTAGGAGTCACATGTTTTGATGTGAACGAATTACAGTCGTTTACAAACACCTTCGTCTTTAGTACGAAAGAAATTGTGTTAAAATATAAAATAGGCTCGCGTTAAATTAAAAACTGACGTGTAACGTTAAGTTGTTAAAACAATTTAATTATCATATTATACCTATTTATCGTTATTTGATTATCATAAACATTGAACAATACACATGTATATTATAGATAAAAAAGATTTTAAACTTACAAAACTATCTTAATATAAATAATAACATATAGTCACATGTTTTGATGTGAACGAATAACGTTGGTTTATAAATACATTAGTTTCTTTTTCTATGACTGTTAAAATATTAAATTTTCTTGCGTTAAATTAAAAACTGATATGAAACTCCCAAGTTGTTAAAACCCTTTTGTTTATCATAGTATTTCGTTATTTGATTATCATAAACATTGAACAATACACATTTATATTAGAGATAAAAAATATATCAACCTTGGTCTTCAAAGATAACAGATTTTAATCGCTCTGCGCAAAAATTGGTCCGCAAACTTAAAAAATTATTCTTACGATCAAGTCAATAGAAGACAATTGGCTTTATACCTCCTTGTTAATTTCAGTACTTACTTTATGTGGTAGTCTGCATAGGTCTGGTAATACTGACGCTTGAGACGACTGAACCCTCCATACGTCTGGTGAGTCTTCATCCAAAGGGGCGGAGACCAGGTGGTGGCCACAATGTGCACGGGAGCCGTTGCTACTTGCATGATAGATTTTATCATTGGTATCTAAAATTAATTTCCTTTATTATTTTTTTTAATTTGGCAACAATCAAATAATTTTATTTGTTCCGGATAATTTTTGTCACTGCTAATGGTTGTGCCAGTACTTCTATTTGAATCTTGCACTGCTTCACAGTAACATATTTTGTTTAATTTTGCAAATAGACTATAGCTCTATTTACTGGTACTTTAGGAGTTTTTAGGTATATAAAACATCAAATCTTTTACGCTCTAAGATATTAAGTCTATGTTATTACATGCTCAAGAGACACTTAATATTGAGACTTGCGAGTAAAGCCAGGCAGCCAGGCAGCCATTAAAGTATAATAAGGAGGCAATTAAATTTAACGAAGAAATTTATACGGTAAATAAAATAAAATTCGGTTATACTTTGTATAAGATATCCTCTGGAGCTAGCGTGTAGTTCGAAAGCTGCGTGTCGTTTACGGGCAGTTCGTTGTAAGCATATGCGTGAGTCGAGAAGTCGCAGCCTCCGATGGGTACGCGGAGCATGTTATACTCGAGACCATTCGCACTGAAGTAGGATCTGTACAGAAACCAATACCGCATCAGTTCCAAAGCTGAAGGCAAGTTGGGGTACCAAATCAAAGCATTTTATTCATACATTTGAGGGCGGTACATGCCCTGGGCGCCATTCAATACTTAAAACATAAACTTATTTTAACAAATTATCTCACAACTCATAAAATTTATGATAAGGATTGCAAATTTACCCTTGGTCTTTAAAAAAGTAATTACACTAAAAATACCAATCCGTTTATAGAGGTTTAAATTGGCAAAAAATCCAACATTCCAAGTGTTCATGATTAATACAGTAACAATTTCTAATTCACATTTTTATATACATATTTAAGGACTTAATGTTAAAAATTATTAAACCCCGTTATTTTCTGTAAATGATAAATAAAATAAAGGCCGTAATTTATATCGAGCTGCGATTGTACAGAGATAACATTATGTGTGATATTTAGATATATATATACATATATATTATTATAATTATAGATATAAGAAAGTTACAAGTGTGGTCGGTATACTCTACGGTCGTAGATTAATATAATATTAAACAAAATTAAGGTATTAATTTTGTTATTATTTTCATTGTAATTTTACAATTATCTCCTTAAACTTACGACCGCGAGTATGTTATACTCTATTCTAACCATAACAGGAAAAAAGCTCATTAATCATAAACTCTAAGAAGTTCACAATATAGCTGAGTCATTAGCAAGAAATAAATTAAACAAGTTACGTATGAAATCCGTAAATCTTAGGTTTGTTTATCTTTTTTCCTACTTCCATTGGAATAGGCTATATATAGGTTATAAATCATTGTTTTGTATTATTGTCTCGGACGATAAGAAATTACGGATTTGAGCCTTGAACAACTGTATTGGTTACCGTTATTTGTTTAAGCCACTATTTATCTTCACGACATTATGTATATTTTATGAGACAGAAAATGAAACATCAGTACCTTATATTATAATTTTCATTATTGAATAATATTACTAGTATCTAATAATAATTTGATCTTATTTATCATAATTAGTATTTGATGTAATATTTCCAGCGTTCTGGGTAATGCCACAGAAGAATCTTTTGGACCGCGTATTTATTTCTATAATTTGCACCTATGTCATGTCTGTATAGTTTGATTTTATTCAATTTCATTTATCTATTGCATTCCCCATTCTGATTTTATGTAAATACACAAATTTCTCAAAAAATAAGATAATTAGTAAGTTTTAATCAACATACCTATAGTCGAGAAAATTATTGTATTGAAAGAACTAAATTAGTCAATGGTAATATTTCATAGGAACATTAACTTTTATGACAAGACATTACATGGAATTCGATATTTTTTTAGACAATTCTTTTTCTTCAATTGTAAATTACATGCTTGCACAGCTGGGGCGAAATTTCGGCGTAGTTTATTGCGATTATTTGATAAGTTTTATTTATTTAGTTTTAATTGCAATATACGCATGTAAAAAAATTGAAATGAAATAGGCATTACCGAATAAAAGAATCCTGAAGTAAAGATGGCAGAGATTTCCAATTGATTCCAGCAGAATCGGTCACCGCACCCCCGAAACCTTCAATTCTCTGGTATTTTATGGTCGGGAATACTTCCAGTGTCGCTGAACAACATGATTCTGAACAATGAAATAATTATACTGGTTCATTAATTTGCATAAAATTATGTGATAATTAATGAATAAAATATAAATAAAAATCTTACCCGACGTTGAATCATTCCAGGTTCCACCGTCTTTTTTGAAACGCAATCCATCCTGCCAACAAAAATCCACAGCAGCAAATTTTAAAATATATAGAATTAAATATATAGAGGAATTTATTTTATTATTATTAATTTAATACATATCCCTATACTTTTTGTTGAAAAACTATTATTTTAAATACAGTATGATGATGGTGGTCATGAGTTCTAGATGATTTTGGCCACGGCAGACAATCTCAAGGGAAAGCAAATTACGACATATAGGCTTATTCTCATAGATTGACGGGATAGCAAATCTGACTTGACCGGAAGGAGTTCAGGCGCGGGACCAACAGCTTGCGTACAATCTTTGGAAAGTGTACACATTTCTAAAAGCGGGCTAATATTGGGATTTTTTTAATATAGCGACTTAAATCTAGCCACTACACCTACGATGCCTGAAACATTTGTGCTATATGAAAAGACTATCTTATACTTGGTCTAGACATTGTATACACTGACTGTACTGGTTAAATATAAAATATCGTTATATGTGTCACGATAAATAAAATAGTGGACCTTAATGTTAATAATTCTTAAGTAATAAAATGAAAAATGTTATATTATTTGTTTTGTATAACAATTTGTTTTGTATAATAATTTTTCACTCGACAGCTGCCACAGAATCATCTAAACTGTCAAGTAAATATTCTCCTGTCTGTTCAATAGACGATAAAATGGTGGTATGTGAATGAAAGGAATTCGATATTATTTACATGATGATGATATACTGACCGATTTCGGTTACGGCAGCCAATCTCAAGGGAGAATAAACAAAAAAAAAAACAGGACTGGTTTTATTGCAAAAATGTGTGCGCAAACACGGGTGTACTTTCTACTCCCTTTCTCTCATATTCCGTCCGTACAACCGGTAACAGTTTAAGCACAGGACCATGTGCTTCCCGAGGTACGAGGAGCTAACACTTGTCCAACTTTCAGATTCCGGGCTATTATTGGTTTTTTTTTTCGACTAATAAACCTGATAACTTTATATGAGCCCGATCTGTGGCTTGAACGCAGAACCTCATGATCTGTACTCTTATATCAACACTAGCCACTAGACCAACGAGGCAGTCAAATACACATGAGCGGCTAAAATAAAAGTAATTTGGAAAGCAGATGTAAACCGCTGAGCACTACGAACTTTTTATCGGATAATGGATTTAGTACAAGCATTAATAGAGACGAGCTCAGAACAACACCCACAACAAGTTCGGGACTTGCACTTGGAAGAATAGCAGATTTCAGGTGGCATGATTTTTTAAAATAGTGGAATAATCAGGGGCGGAGATTAGTGATGTCAAACTGGCAAAGTATTATAATCAACTCTTTCAAACCATTGCAGCATTGGACGAAGTGGTGTAAGTCTTATTAAATTAATTAAAAATATCCTAGCGCTTAACCAGTTGCTCGATACCTAGCACGTCTACACTGACATAGGTCTTGCATATAGAATTTTAATACACAAATCAGTAATTATGACATTTACTCTAATTTACTTTAATTTATTTAAATTGTAATATAATTCTTTAAATTATTTATAAATCAAATGCTTAAAAATATATCTGTTACCAGCAAAAAGCAAGGAAAAATATATGAGTTGTTGATAACCTTTACCAATTACTTAAACTTACTGCATAATATAGTATGATAAACATCAGGTACATCGTACAGTTAATAAACTTACATTATTACGAGCAGTAATATTTAATTGATGAAAATTCTGTCATAATTTTGTAGCTCACTTTTGTCACAAATCACAAAGTCTGATTGGCTTTAAGAGCACTCTGCTAAATATTTAAACGTTAAATTCTTTATCGAAATTTGTTTATATCACGTAAAGAAAATATTAATAATTTCTTTATCATAGCAAGAGTATACCTCCTGCATCCAGAATAAAAATTGTTGATTGGGTAAATATATTTTAAATTATGCTAATAATGAGACTCCTCTAGTGTCAGTGAAAACAGCAGTAGTATCCCTCAATTAGATCTATAGTTCATACTCAACTTGCAATTAGTAACAGTCTACTATCTGTAAAAAATGGTGCATACATTTCAAAATTACTGTCAAAAATTATTAGTTCCATAGTTTAAAAATCCTTTAATCCTACTGAATCAGTGTCAATATCAATTTTCTCACTAGTTAAATACAGATTAAAAAAAATAATTACTACTTTGTATGTGTGATTGAATGTCATTTATAACAGTTAATACAACGTTATAATTATTAATGTAATTTATTTTACTTAGACATTCTCATTTCTAAACATTATAGCGTCAATAAAATAACATTTACATATGTTACTAGCACCAGGTGATAACAAACACATCACCCAAGATGGATTCCGGATATTGATACAAAACAAATAATAGAGAGTTTTACCTAAAAATAAAACTTACCTATTATTTTTTCATCAATATCCGGAATCCTGGTAAGGTCTACCTGGTGCATCATGAGTGCCATAATGACAAAACGTCACCCAGTGCGTAACCTAGTAACAAATTTAAAGCAAGCAAAGGCTCGCCATTAACGCAGAGGAAGTAGGAAAGGCTGATTTATGGCAGAAAGATCGGTGCTTAACTCAAGATGGATTCCGGATATTGATGAAAAAATAATAGATAAGTTTTATTTTTAGGTAAACCTCTCTATTGTGTATAGATTGGGATGATAGCTTTGTTAGAACTTGAAGCAAAGTCGTGACGTACTTAAAATACCGAAATGTGGTGAAAGCTGTTGACGTTTTATCAAAGTTTTTGATTGAATTTTCTTACCACTAACAATGATTACTCAAAACATGCTGAGATCATTTAGTTTATCAACTTAGTACAAAACAAGGTGTTACAAATAGGTACTTGTCACCAGCAAGCCCAGCAGTTAACAGTTATTGATATCAATATTTGAAAAACAGAAACTACTCCATTGTTTCCCAAATAGACAGTTAACAGGTGTTTTAGTTACAAAACTGTAGGTGGCCATTGCACTGCTTAAAAGTTAATTTAAGGTCAAGAAAAATATACAAGCTGCTTTTTTATATTTTCCCACTTTGTAGGGGATAGAAATAACCAGGATCCCGATTACCCACGCTTACCGGATCCAATGTATACCAGTCAAGGTTCGGTCCAATAGCTCTTATCACATATTATATCGCAAAAAACCAATACTATTGTTGTTTGGTGTTTCACGTACCAAACATCTATATACATATAATAAAAGTCTGTTTGTAATGTTAAAACAACCCCTTTACTAAATGCATATGTATGTTTAACATTTCTTTCAATTTTTGTCTGTCTGTCTGTCTGTTTGTTCCGGCTACTCTCTGGAACGGCTGGACCGATTTTGACGGGACTTTCACTGGCCAATGCAATAAGGAGTAACTTAGGCTTCAACAATAAGTTTTTTTGTTAAATTTAAACGCGCATGAAGACGAGGGCACAGTTAGTATATATATAATACTATAATACAGATCCAAGTTTCACGACAAATCATTTTTTTTAATAAATTGATTTGATTGTGTCTTGAATTCGTCATGTCTTGAATTCTTGATATAAATGAATGATTTTGTAACATATGGTTGAATTAATGTCTAACCTTTAAATAACAATGTGAAATAAATTACCTGTTTCTTTACTTTCGTTTAATATTTACTTGTAGAATCTATTATCTACATTCTATACAATACTATCTATAGATTGTATAGCGTCTAGGAAATGTGTATAATCGTTAAACAATTATTAACTGATTTACATAGCTTAAGCTGTCTTGGATTTCTATAGAATGTCGAGAAATTCTATGTTACGAATGAATAATATTAATCTCCGTTAATATATGCTTACTATAAACAACCTACTACGTTATACAGCCTAGGTCAACAATGTTCTAATAATAGTAACATATACGATGACACCTACCTACTTATTTTTAATTAATATAAAAATATAAGTTTCTTTGTTTGCCTGTATCGCTCTATATTAAAAAAAAATCAAGTTAAACGTCATATTTAGTCGCTGGGACAAAATCATGTCGGCCCATAACCGAAGGAAGAAGAGTACCTATCTATGTTATTTATAACAATACTATGAAACACCATTATAATATTGTACCTTTAGAATCTGACATAATCTATAATTTAAATTTTTAATACAATCGTTTCCGAAGTTATAAGGATTCGTATTAAAAAAAAATACCAAGCCTAGATAAATACATTGTCTATTTATAGCAGAGGTAAGAATATGACCCGGCCAATACTGCCCATAATATATCTCTCATTCCTAGTTAATAAAATTAGTCTAAATAAACATTCGACAGGATGTTTATTTATTCTTTAGTAAACATGATGAAATATATCGTACCATCGAAGAGGGGTGTTACGAGGAGCGGACTTATTGAAAAATATAAAATATGAGATATTTTTACCTTCGACGAAGTGTACGTTACGAACGATCTTGGCGCAGGAATTTCTCTTGTAATATCATCGCAATATGATGTGTTACACACGCACACTACAGATTGATTTGGAATACGTCTTTCTGCACATGGTATGTCTATTAAAAAAAAAATTAAGCCAGCTATAGTCAAAAATATAAGAAAAAATATTTGTAAAATATTTTGACAAAATAGTGAAATGTCACATCTATTTTATAATTATATATATTATTTAAAGAACTTACCGGCTAAAACATAAGTAAAACTTGTTAAAACCAATATAATAAGTCCAAGGCACAACTTCATTGTCTTTTTGAAACGTAGAGTATAAAACATTCTTTATCGTATGCACGTTTGTAGTGAACACGACCGAATGCTATTGGCAATTATATCCAATTGAAGTTCAACGGAATTCTAGGGTCATCATATAAGACAGATTATTTAACTTTATGTAGAAAAACTAAAATCATAAATGTAAAAATACACGAAACATCACAACTATAATCATTATGTTAGATATTATTCACATATTATAAGCTGCTTATTATTAATAAGCTTACAACGATTTCGTTTCGTTTCGTTTTTCTTTTGTTCCATAAGAGTGGGTCCCTCTGATACGAGTATGTATTATGCTCACTAGAGAGACCCAACCTTAAATATGCTTTGTATACTATTGTAAATAATAAACATTTTTGTGTTGTTTTTTGTTGCTACAATTTAAGAACATGCTTAGAAACAATAACAGGCATTTGACGCAAAAAGGAAACAGTTTGTTTGTTGGTAATCAAGATTCCTAGTTATACCTACTGAGAGCCAGAATCAGACCAGACTAGCAAGTTAGTAGTTGTTGAGTCTTCGAAACGATACAACGGAGTCGCTTGTGTCGAAAACATGAAAGCGTTTATAAACATATCCAATGATGACTAAAAAGCGGATGTTTTCGTACATATAAAGAAAAAAAATTACCGTAAGTATTCATTATATATATATCACGTTTATATCCTTATATGTATACTATTTTTTATATTTATATATAATTTTAATTTGAATTGATATATAGCCTTTTTCCACCCTCTCAACCGCCTAGCGTTCACCCCAGAGGGTTGAAAATTTTAATTTGTTATTTTAACGTCCCAAACCACATATCAAAAAATCATAATAATACTAATTATTTGCCCTTCACGAGCTCTACTGACTGGTCTAATTGTTGTTTGTACAATTAACATAAACAGCTTTATACACCAGACCGAGTAACGTCATTCGGGGGCGAATGCGTTGGCAATATTAAATAAAAAAAAATATTGGCGGGTAAATGAAGGTTCTCTCCTGGATTCGCTGAAACCGAGAGCTTTGGTATAACATTATCTTACATATATATAGGTATTAAATACCATTAATATATTCATTTGTTATTCTTTCTATTAATCTTCTAATATTATTTTTACAGTACAAGACTGTCAAATCTCTATAGAGCCTTTAATTATTGATGCTGTAGATAAAAATAAATAAAAATCAAAGAAAACTGATAGTATTTTATTACAAGTTAAATTCTTACATATAAAATTTAACTATCTTAACAGCTATGCACTTGGTAGACTTTATTTACAACATATAAATATTTTTGTCGTAATTTTTTTCGCCTCTATTATTTGGAATCTTCATTATCCTCAAAACAGATCATTTTACATTTGTATGAAACGTTTTCCTTTAAAGGTCTATCTGTAAAACTTGGTGTAGCTGTATTAATATTATTAGAAGCTGATTGCTTTGCATCTGGTAGAGCTATCGATTTCAAATTATTACTGCTGTTATATAAAAACTTTTTATTTAAATCGCTACCTGATGGCATATTTTTGGCTTTGACGGCATCTCTCATTTTAGACAACAATACATTTTTAGGTTCATTACTTTCTGGTACATTTTTTAAGTAAAATCCACTATTTTTTGGATTAGTATTGTCGTCACATAAATCACTAACGGATTCTTCCAAAGAAGAAAATGCTGCTGTTTTGGAATTATCTAATTTCCAATCCGGTGCAATGTGTGATGTAAATTGGTTACTTGCTGCATGTTTTAGTTCATCAGGTTTTAATTTTGACTTAGGTTCAAGACCGTTCTGTAATGGAGTTTTATATGATGTTTTTGGTAACTTAATCAAGGATCGCAAAGTTTCTGGTGTAAGCTTATTATATATTTTTTGATTTGGTCTTAATTTGGTTATTTCCGGGCGAGATGTAGTAAAAGAAAAGGTTACTTTGTTTTCTTTTAATGGCTTACGTTTAATTTCTTTTCTTAGAGGACTTTTACTTTCAATTTTATGACCCAAATGTAAAGAATCTTCGAATTTTCTTAAATTAGCATTTAAAATATTCGGAGAGAGATTTAAGCTTGATTTTGATGTTCCCTTCTTACTTGAACCTAAAATTGATTGCGATGTATATGGTTTTAACGCTAAATTCGTTCTGCTTTTTGGTAAATCATTGCTTTTAACTTGAGGTTTATATTTCGAATTACTTTTCATTCTATTATTGAGATTTGTTAATTTATTTTTTGCATGTAAAGCAGACTTGTCGTCAAAGTGCAAAATATCTGGTATTCTTTGCGACACTTGCAAAAGTCTGTCCTTTAAATCTGAATTGAAATTCTGTAATTTTTTTTCAAGATCATTTGGTTGTATATTAGCCCGAAATATGTTTTGACGCGTTTGGGGTTCCCCTACTAAATTATTCTGATTTGTTATGTGTGATCTTCGTAAGTCATCAATAGACTCTTTTATATTTCTTAAAGCATCATCTGTTCTTGATTTGAAGTTTTCCGAAAATGTGTTTAAAGATTCAGTAGCTGGTAAGATGTCTTGAGTTTTTTGTAAATTAAAAACGGAATCATAATTTTTTTTGCCATTGTTAGTCGGAATTTTTAACCTAGAAGAACTCGGTATTTCCACTGGATATTGAAAGATTGTACTTGCTGACCTTACCTCAGCATCATCTTTTAATGGCCCTTGTGAAATATCTTGTTTTCTATTAGATAATGATGGTACTGTTTTTAAATTAAGTGAATCTGGGCTAGGTACTCTAGCTTTATAAGACTGTAAGCGATTGTTTTTATCCCAATTCGATATATTATCGCGAGTTCTCGTTTGAGAATAGCTTTTGACCGTATCAATATTTTTAGGTTCATTTAAACTGAATGGTGATCTATTTAAATTATTTTGTTCAGGTTTTTCTAAATATATTGAATTTTTATTTGAATTATTATTATTATTGTCACCACCTTTGTTGGCATTTATATTTTCATCATTATTAAAAATATCTGATAATGAAGACTTAAGGTTATCCAGAAATCCTTTTACATTTAAATTCGATTCAGGTTGAACGACAAAATCTCGATTAGTATGGCGTACACTGTTTACAAAAGGGCTACTAGCTTGCGACATCATTTCTTTCTCTTGATCATTTGATGAACTTACTTCGTTGTTATTGGGAAATTTAGGAGTTATATTTTCACATAGATTTTTTGTAGATGTAGAATCGATTACATCAGTATTGATTTTATCTTGATTTTTATCTATTTCATGAAATGTTTCCACTATATTTTCAATGTTATCAGAACTTTTTAATAGTGAATTTGATGAGGAATAAGTTGGATTTTTCATTTTATTTATATTATTTGTGGATATTATAGTATTTTTTGATTCCGATGGTGATATTTCGTTATCCATATCGACATTTGTATTGTTATTTATACTAACCGTAGAATCCGATACCAATGGTTCTACTAACTTTTCATTAGCTAAACTTAAATTAAGTATACGATCTGACATTTCCTGTAAATCTTGAGTATTTATATTGTTACTCTTATTAGTATAGTTTTCTTCAGTATCATTTTTAGATATTTTAAAAGTACTCGGTTCTATTTCTGTCGAAGAATTATTTATCACATCAAAATTTTGAACATTTTGTGCATTTAATCGCAGTTTATCTTGGATTTTTATATTTGCATTTTTAATTTTTTCTAACGTTTTAAGGACGTCGGTCTTTATATTTGGAAATATTTTATTGTCGTTTGATTTAAAAATATCATAGTTTACAAAGCTTTTTTCTGTCGTTGTTAGTGACAATGTTGCAGTATTTAATAGTTTCTGTTCGTGTATATCAAAATCATTGACATTATCAACGCTGTTTTTTTCCTTTGTTTGTGGAATGTTAGCAATTTCAAAGACATCACTTGATCCAGCCTCATCAGCGTCACATGAGTGTCCGTCGCTACTTTCATATTCAAATTCATCGTTTTCTCCATTTTTAGTCATAAATTCATTTTTGTTTTTATTTTCTTCTACGTCATAGTCTCCTGGTACAGTTTCTTTAACAGAAATTTGATTTTGCATATTGTTATTGAATGTTGTACTAGGATACATGTCACTTTTCCTATCTTCGTTGAAATATTTTTCTTTTGAGCTTAGTTTTTTAATAGATATATCCACTACACTAGTATTTAGTTCAGTCGGACTCGTCTCTGCATCCATACTTTCATCACTTTTAATATATGTTGTTTCTTTAAAATTGTTTGCATTAGAGAGGTTTACATCACAATTGTTTTTTTCATTATCTTTAATTACTGATTTTTGTGTTTCTATAAACTTATCATTTAAATACTTTTCTCTTGAATTTGGATTTTCTTTTATCAAGTCTTCTGCATGTAGTAATGATTTATCATTTTCGTATAGTTGGTGTATATTTTCATTGTTTCTAAAGTAATAATTTTGAGGATTACTTGGTGAAGATGAAATATCTTCTGACTTTTTATTGGTTTCTTTCAACGGTAGATTATTTTTTTGTTTCGACGTTTTTAAGTAATCTAAGAGCGAACCAAATTTATAATTAGGAATACGTTTGGTATGACTCTCATTAGAATTTTTATTTTTAGATTGCTTATCAAATTGATTTAATGTATTAGAATTATCTTTTAAACTATTCTTAACGTTTGAAAAGAGTTTCATCTTTAGTAAGTCAGATTTTAATTTTAAATCTTCTATAATATTACTTTTTAGAGGCATCTTATGTTCTTGAATATCACTCGCACTGTTTGCCATATCAAAATATTTTTTACCACTTTTCACTGTTGACGAAGGAAAAGCTTTTCCTAACAGGTTGTTTCTTGGCTTAAGCCTCATTTGGTCAAAACTATTGGCTCTACTTAAAGGTGGATGAACGCAACGTGTTTCTTGTACATGCGATGCTTCTGGCATTACATCATCTATCGTATGCCCATCTTTTGGTTGCAAGATAATGTTAACTATATTTCTCGGTATATTATCCATTTCTGGTTCTAACAGGTTTTCCTCTCTATCATTAAGTGCAGTTCTTGTAGCATCTCTAACCAATGCTTCTTGATATTCTTGGTCCGTTACTTCCTGTAAAGTTTCCAAAACAGAAGATGCAAGTCCTACTTCAGGTTTCAAAAGAGGCTTAGGAGTTTTTACTTCACTTGATCTGAAAAAAAAAAATCTATTAGGTCTAGGAATCTAAATAAGTATAACCACTATTTATATGTATCTATATATATATACCACCCACTTTAATTTTTGTTAAAACAATATTCACAATAATGGGTACCTCATAAATGGTTCGACTGCTCTCACAGTAGGTATGAAGATTGATGGGGCCGATTCAGAATCTAGTGCCGACTGACAAGGACAGCTGTCAAGAGTCGTTGCTGCTTCCATAGCATCGTAATCAGCGCTTGTTTGTGACTCGTGACAGGGACAACACTCAGCAAAATTTAATTGTCTGGACTCTCTTATATTCTCGCTTATCAGAGGTTCTGACGATAACTGTAATTTGTAATAAAATTAAAAAAATAATAACATTTTAATACATTTGTCTTTTCTTAATTTAGTTTATTTAGGTATAATAATAATTTGATAAAATGATGAAAAAATATATGTATGTAAGTAAAATGAAGTAGGTACAAAAAGTAAAGTACAAAGACCTCAAATAAACTGACTGTATGTAAAAACATATTAGGATAGGATGTTTGTTTATTAGTTAGTTTATTAGATACAGGGGTATAATTTCTCAACGTTTGCAAATAGCTGCATTTCTATTGCTTTCCAAATGGCGGATTTACTAGCTAGCTGAGCAGGGCGAGCCTAGGACGACTAAACTTGTTGTTTTTTTTTTTTACTTTAACTGGGCTTTTGTGAACTTAATGTCAATTCCTAATTTTTACAACCATTTATATCGGCAACATAACAAATACATTTTGTATCGGCTATCGGTAAAACCTTCGGCCGAAGGCTGAGCCGACACCGAAGGCCTAATAAATCCTAAGAAATCCTGTTACAGATTGGCTAAAAGTTAATAAAATAATGGTGACTGTATATTTAAACAATATAACGAGATTATTGTAATTCCCTGCAACTTGTTAAATAGTTTCCCAAGGTTAATTCCCAGGTGAAACCGAGAAATTGGCTGTCGCCATAAAAACAACAATTATGACTCAAAGCTATTTTTATATTATTTGTAGTATATTTAACAAATCATTAAATAAACCTTATAAAAAGTAACATACCTACACAATATATTCACGCAAAACGTGATTTTCATTTTATTTATTAATAAATTGCCCCCGTGGGAAGCCGAGGTGGTTGGCTAGTATTATATCTATTCATAAATAAGCGATCATTTAAATAAATTAGATGTCATAATCATCATTTCATCAATCATCATTTTGCTTCTCTTAAACTTCAATCTATCTTAAAATAAGCGGTTCTTTGCACCGTAGGTTCGAGGGTTCATTGATTCATTTAAATATGCTGAGGAGTATTTTTTTTTAGCATTAGCAGCCCGTAAATGTCCCACTGCTGGGATAAAGGCCTCTTCTCCCTTTGAGGAGAAGGTTTGGAGCATATTCCACCACGCTGCTCCAATGCGGGTTGGCGGAATACACATGTGGCAGAATTTCGTTGAAATTAGACACATGCAGGTTTCCTCACGATGTTTTCCTTCACCGCCGAGCACGAGATGAATTATAAACACAAATTAAGCACATGAAATTTCAGTGGTGCCTGCCTGGGTTTGAACCTGAAATCATCGGTTAAGATGCACGCGTTCTAACCACTGGGCCATCTCGGCTCATTATTAGCTTTATTAATTTATGTTAAATACAATATCATACGTGCGCATATCAAATACGCTTTTTCATTTTTATTCATGACTTTATAAATTTGTCAACGTAAATTCTACGTGAAATTACTGTCGAATGTGAATATATAAATCTGGATATATCTTTTATATTAATTTCGTAGCATATTGGTTATACTTCTCAAATTTAACCTTCGGGTTCGACCTAAAGTGGTTGAAATTTTGGCGGTTCACTTAAAGATTTTTCTTGTACTTTATTTGAAATTTTATATAATCTACAAGAAAATTTTAGATGAAAATTATCTTTTACAGTATATTAAATTATATTACATACATGAACTATAAAAATAAAAATATAATTATATTATAAACATAAACTAACCAATAAACAAACATCCTATCCTAATATGTTTTTACATACAGTCAGTTATATAAGTACATTAAATACCCAAGGTATTAAGCCAGGTATTAGGTATTACGCCTTATTCTAGTAAACATATTTACCAGAATAATGTTTAATAATAAAATTGAAAAAATGTCTTTGCAAGTTTCCTGCTAGTCGGATAAAAAATAGTATTTAAGAGTGTACCTAAGAAAGCGGACACATATTATTGCGGATTTTTCTGTAGACCATTTTTTGGATAAATCATCATCTTTGTGTACAAAATATTAACTAATGATGATAATGAACTTTTTGCGTTTATCGAACTTTATGTTAATGGAAACCATATAAAAACCGTTGAATACTTAATTTTGAAGAATTTAGCGGAATTAAGGATAAATGTAGAAAGCTAATTTGTTTTATAATTTTTACATTTATAAACTCTACAGAATATTGTTAGAATCATTTCATCGACTGCGATTTGCTTGATTTTTAACAAATTATAAGAATTAGTGTTTAATAAGTGTATATAAATAAACTTACAGTTCTCCATTGCGATAACCATAACAAAATGAACCACTTCCACATTTCTGAACTTTTTCTAATTCACATCGGAATCTCCGTCCAAATAAACTGATCTTTCAATGATCAGGCTATTTTAATATGATTATAATGAAGATAATCTCTCGATAATTTAACGATAACGGTAATGAGTTCAAAAGCACGCATTGTGAATAATAAGAATAATTACGTGACCGAAAGTGATGAGATCGACAGAAATAAGATACCATATCAAGTCGCCATTTGACTTACAATTAGTTTGCTAGCTATTCCTCGCGACTCTGTTGACGTCAACATTTTTTTTCCATTAAGCCTGTGTTTGATGATCTATGTCTATCCTGGTCCCAGACTGACTAAATGTCAGACCTATTAGTTTAGCATTTATATTATTGGTATCGTTGTTATAATTATTATATATTCTGAATGGAATTGTTGATAAAACAGTAAACAGAATTCTTAAAGTGATATTAAATAAATATTGGACAACATCACATACATTACTCTGATCCCAATGTAAGTAGCTAAAGCACTTGTGTTATGGAAATTAGAAGTAACGACGGTACCACAAACTCCAAGACCCAAGACAACATAGAAAACTAATGAACTTTTTCTACATCGACTCGGCCGGGAATCGAACCCGGGACCTCAGAGTGGCGTACCTATGAAAACCGGTGTACACACTACTCGACCACGGAGGTCGTCAATATATTAATGTATTATATGTCTGCAATATTATATACAGACATTATTTTAAATAAGTTGTTTATATTGTAATATTTTTTTAATTGTTGATAAAAGAGTAAACAAATTTCTTAATGTAATATTATATACAGATATAAGATTATATTTAAAAATATATATATATCCCGCTGAGTTTATTTCGCCGGTTCTTCTCAGGTCCGAGGTGCTAAATTCCGAACCGGTGGTAGATTTTTGACTATCAATAAGCAAGTGTACACTTCTATCATTAAAAATTAAATATACACATAAAGTAAATTAAAACAAATTTAAATTAATACAAATTTAAAAAGAATATATGTGAATTATATTGAAGTATTTTTTGCTAAGTCTTTGTCTGGTACCAGACATTATAACAGGTGTTTTTGTACATTTATTAAAGTTATATCTTAAATAAATAATACAATACAATTACGATTTCGATTCAACGTAATCGTGTTTTGTATAGTTACTATGTACTCTTGAATATTTTTTTAAAGATATTCCAATAATAAAATAAGAAAATAAATATTTACGTAAGTGCCGGGTATATGTTTGAGGTATTGTTCACATACTGGTAAATGGAATATACTGGTAAAAACTTAATGGATAATTTGTTTAATTATTAGGTGCTTAGGAGCGATATTAGGGGAGCACCGAACCGTCTTATATAATAAAGTTACCTTGCAATGGTTTATATTTCCTTTTCTTGAATTCCTAATCTAATATACCTACGTACATGAAACAATTGAACACTTGCGAAATACTTTCGTATTCATATCCTGATCTAATGAGATATTTTATATCCGTAACATCCCTGCTCTTAAAACTAAAATGTGATCTTTAGGAGTAGTCTATTTATATTTGACGAAAATTAGGTACTATCTGGCAGTCATTAAGCAATGTCACCTGTTTTAATCATTAGTTGTATATTATTTTATCAAATCGGAATATAAAAATGACACTATATAAATAACAATATAAATAATTATACAAAATGTGTACTTTAGTTGTTCTCACAAAAAGAACATTTTGTATTTAGCTAATGAGACAGTTAAAAATAAAATTTCTAAAGTATACCTTTTGTATTGTAAATTTCCATCAATACATTATATTCAACGATATTGATAGACTTTACTACTCATTTGAAAGTGTCTTTTCAATCGAAATAGTATTTTTTTCGTAAAACGTATTGTGTAATATATAAGTCTAATATAAAAATTAAATGTACCCAAAAATTCTCCTGTTCAATCTAAATTGAACACTGTTATACTCATAAAGTGTATTGTAAGTTATTTCTGTAAACAAAATGTAAACGAGCAGATTAGCAGTATTGCCATATAAATTTTAACGGCGGACGTATATCTCGTCGTCGCGTCCAACACTCATACACATATCTTTTTCCTACGTAAACTGGCTCTTAGTATAACAGTAGCCCAGTCATTACTTTCCAATCATCATTTTCTAAGGTATTTATTTTTCTAAGGTATGTATTTAAATTTTTAGACTACAGGTAGCGCAGTTAAAACGTTTTGGTTTAGAGTA
This sequence comes from Vanessa atalanta, assembly GCF_905147765.1. Lineage (NCBI taxonomy): Eukaryota > Metazoa > Arthropoda > Insecta > Lepidoptera > Nymphalidae > Vanessa > Vanessa atalanta. The sequence goes on from NC_061890.1 coordinate 6,324,933, forward strand.
TTTATTTTAACTAACATTAAAAAAAATACAACTTTAAAAAAAGTTATTTTCTTGATGGTTCTCAATTCAATTGTATTATTGTTTGTTCAGAATTTTTTCTTTCTTTATAAACATAATTTCTTGCTTTTTATACTTTTCTCCCTAAAGTATATAGCTGTACTTCTACAGGCATCGGTTAAATTTTTCTAGCTTTAAAATCAATAAAGATATACATAATATATAAGATCCTAGACTATCTCAAATATGAATCTAATATCTATTCGATCAAGGGCTATTACTAATCCTTTCAAAATAACAGAGGTAACGATATAGGTTTCTATTGGGGGCAGTTTCACCATAGAAGTACGACTAGACCCTTTGGGGGAAATACCCCCAAGTTGGTATCACATCGTCAACATTTACAGATACGACTATAGCTTCGCCGAATCGCCACTTCTTATACTCGCATACCTGTTTTCGTTTATAAATTTATAGATAGTTTGGAAGTTTAGTAGCGGTAATCTTGAACAGAACAAAAGTTTAATTATTCAAATTTAAATATTTTTATCCTGTGAATGGGGAAAAATATTTACTAATTATATGAAATAAAATAAAATTAGTTTTTTTAAAAGATTTTTTAGTAACTTGATGTTTTTCATTATTTTAATTACATTTCTACATTATTATATCCAATAAGATTTTTTAAATATGTTATAAGTATTAAAGACTAATCTAAGTAATGGCAATGTCAGCGTTAAATGTCGTTCGTAGAATTTAAAAAAACTTCGTTTGAAAGTCGTTAAATGCTGTAAACGTTGCAATAGTTTGCAATAAAAAAATAATTGAAATACTACAAACCTCGTGACACATAGGTTACATATAAGTTTAATAAATGTTTCAATAAACCTCAAAGAAACACGCGCGGCCACTGACCCGCAGAGTTTGATAAAATTGTGTTTGCTAAATCTAACAAAATTCCGCCTTACAAGATGGATGATTTTCTTAAAATAGAAAAAATTGGCGAAGGCACCTACGGAGTAGTGTATAAAGGAAAAAATAAAATAACTGGACAGTTTGTTGCTATGAAGAAAATTAGGTTGGAATCTGAAGATGAAGGCATTCCCTCGACAGCTATACGGTAAGTCTTAAAGCATTTTTTCCTTCAATGTTTTACGTACGAAAACAATGAAGGGAAAACTGCCGGTGGAATTTTAAAGTCACAAATATTAATAAACATGTAAGGTGATTTATAACCTAACATTTTCTTGTTTTACATCTTTCCTATTACAGGGAAATTTCCCTGCTAAAAGAATTAAATCACCCGAATATTGTCAAGCTGGAAGATGTACTAATGGAGGAATCTCGCCTTTATCTTATATTCGAGTTTTTATCAATGGATTTAAAGAAATACATGGATTCTCTAGGATCAGGCAAAGTGAGTACTATATTTATTTCAAATGTGTCAAAAAACATTTTGAGCAAGTAATTTATTAGACACATAATTTTGTCAAAAAATGGATCCGTTTTGTGAATATTATATGTATTATATGTGTATGAAAGGCATTTAATGGGAACATAGTACTGACAAGTGCTTATATGTCACTGTTGTCTTTATAATAACTTTCATATATGAATTTACAAACAAAAAACTAAATCTAAACTTGAAATTATATTTATAATTGTGCTATTGGTGTTTTCCGCTGTGGTAGTTTAGTTTTTCTTTATTGGGAAAAATCAAATTTAATTGTTTATTAAAGTATAAGTTTTAGAGTTTCTTTCAAATTGTACACATATTTGTAAACTGTTTTGTTTTCCAGTTCATGGATCCCACGGTAGTGAAAAGTTACCTGTATCAGATAAACAATGCTATCTTGTACTGCCACCAACGTCGCATACTACACAGAGACTTAAAACCTCAGAATCTTCTTATTGATAAAACTGGTATTATCAAGGTATTGGTCACTTTATTTTTCTCTAATTTCAACCTTTACGTTAAGACTACACTTATTCACTGTATACACACATTAGTTAATTTACATATACAGTGCAAATTGAATGAGTTTACTACAGAATTTAATATGCTGAAATATAATTTTCTTAATTTCTGCAATTTAAATAACAATATTCACAGGAGCCGTATTGACCGAGTGGTTACAAGATGTGAATTATAACCAATGATTCTGAGTTCAAACCTGAGGCAAGCACTACTGAATTAATTTGCTGAATTTGTTTTATTAATCTTGTACTCAGTGGTAAAGGAAAATATTGTTAGGATACCACTCATCAGCATTAGAGCAGTGTGATGGAGTGATTTTCATACCAAAGAGAGAAGAGGCCTTAACATTTTTTTAAAACAAAAATATGTTCTCATTCACACTAATCTGCCTGTAGTGATTCTGTTTACTGTCTTATCTAGATTATATGTGTTATATTGCTGTATATGAGAATAAGAAACCATTGTGACAATTACGTTGCTAGACAGACAGATTACAAAAACATTTACTGATAAAATAGATAAGTTTATGAATGTTTATGAATTTTGCTCATTTCAGGTGGCAGACTTTGGTCTTGGACGGGCATTTGGTGTACCAGTGAGGGTATACACTCATGAAGTTGTAACACTTTGGTACAGAGCACCTGAAGTCCTGCTTGGCAGTCAAAGGTATGGGTCTGATAACCATTTTGTTAGATATTTGGAAAATTGTTAAGTACAGAAATTTATTATATAAAAATAGCAATGTAGGCATCTTGCATGTATACAGAATTGACATGGTACTCATTGTTATAAGTATTTCAGAAAAAAAAAAAAAATCTATATACTTACTTACATTTCCAAGTGTAGCTTACTATTTAAAAGCAAATTCAATCAAGCTTGTGCTTGGATTACATTAAGTATATCAGTTTAACTATTGAACCTTGTGGATTAACAGTGTAATTAGGCCAAGTAATATTTTTACACTTTCTATTTACAGGTATTCATGCCCAATTGACATGTGGTCAGTGGGATGTATTTTCTCAGAAATGTCCTCAAAGAAGCCTTTATTTCAAGGTGATTCAGAAATCGATCAACTCTTCCGCATATTCAGGTATGAAATTGATCTTTGTACTGTACCCCAGTGACACTTGCGAAAATTAGGGATTTCATTTTAAAATAAAGTATAAAGTAAATTTATAAAAGATAATATTGATAAGGATATTCACATTGTGTATATGTTAGAGAAGTATATTCGTAACAATGTTGAAATTTCATAATTAATCAATGTTTTAACCTTGTGTAAAATTTTAATTTTTAATCTGGACTAATATTATGAATATGTAATTTGTTACACTTTTAAGAACTCACCCATAATCATAAATCTTGTATGCATGTATTTAGGGGTACAGGTAAAGGTAAGGACATATGTAACCTCATGCACTCTATATAAAATAATTTACATATTTTTTTTTATTAAGTGAAATGATGTTTAGGCATTCTAAAATTTACGAACTGTTGTGTTGTGTTTTTTTTTAGAAAGAAAGAATACTGATTAAAACTGATTGTAACTGCTCACCTTGATTGGTTGACTCTGAAATATAATCTATTAATCAAACTATTAGAGCAACCTTTGTATTTATGGTTAGAATAATTAATGAGTTTCTAGTACCCTCTCTGCATGTTTTCTCAAAATTATCAACAATAAAGAAGAAAAGCTTGATTACTAAGAAATAAAAATGTTATTTACAAATCTTTACTTTTCTTACTTAGAATGTTGAGAACGCCTACTGAAGATATCTGGCCAGGTGTATCTTCACTACCAGACTACAAACCCACATTCCCTAACTGGACTACTTTTAATCTTCATAACCATGTAAGTAAATAACGTAATTTCAATAATTGTGTCAGTTAATTCCACAACTTTGTAAGATAGAATTTCAAGACTGTTCAGAACTTTGTTTGTGAGCAAATGTTGTAATTTTTGATATTTCTACTACTCTTAACCTCACTTCATCTGTTAGAGAAGTCAGAGACTTGATCCTTATGAGAAAAAGTATAAAATGTCTTTAGACATGTTTATAAATTATATAAAAGTGAGAAATTGGTATGTTCATGATAAATATATTTAGTATTTGCATAGTGCAACTGTTATTAATGAATGATTTAAACAATATATTTCAACATTGCTTGTAATACATTGTATTCGAATTAAGTATTGGATTTGATTAAAAACCCAGAATAATAAATAAATTTTGTTGATGAAGCTAAAAAGTTATTTTAATAACTACTCAGATTCATACTTTATTATTCTATAAAATTTCCTTTTAAATTATTTTAATGTGATATCTTTTTTTTTTATAGATACTTTACATAAACTGTAATACTTCTACTTTCGTGGTAGCTTTACTTTAAATAGTTTGTTAAATGACGATTCAAAAGTGCTTGTAAAAGCCTATTTGAATAAAGTATATTTTGATTTTGATTTTTCAGGTGCAAAATCTAGACGAGACTGGCATGGACCTCCTCCAGAAGATGCTCGTGTACGACCCGGTGCGACGCATCAGTGCGAAGGACGCGCGCAGACACCGCTACTTCCGGGACGTGAAGCTGCCGCCCGGACTAGCTACACACGCGCCCTACATACGATACACTGCCGACGGCTCACCAGACACTGACAACACAGTGCAGAGTGTCTAATGTGCATAATATATATTATAGTGCCTAAAAACAAAGTGATAGAGTGTATTGAAAATATCTATTACACAACCAAAATGAGAGGTTGTGCTGCTACTGATAATGGCATGCCATTGAGCAATCCTACAGCCTTATGACTTGTTGGTGACATTGCAGAGTATTAATTCTAACAACTTCTCGAGTTAATAACTATTAGACACAAAGATACAGTAGACTGTTATTGCCAACAGCACTAGGTCACATTCAGCTAGAGCAGTATTTCTGTATGGATCATGTATAAAATATCTATGTAGTTAGGGAGGCTGAGTATCATCTGTGCATGTTGGTATTTAGGGATCAAATACATGTTACAATTTGTTAACCTATGAACATTGTTGTAACAGCATTGATATATAAATAGTGTTTTTTATTAAAACTGAAATGTAGATACTTGAAATTTAGGTCCTGACTGGTTGATTATCAACGCACAATTGACAGAGACTTTGAAATTCAGAGGGTTAAGTTTTATAGGGCTGCATCTGGTCTTCTGTTTTACCCAAATGTTAATCCGATAATGTCTTTTTTTTAACTCAAGGCAAAAAATATGTATGGTCATAACAAATTTGCGGGAAAAATTAATAATTTTAAACATAAACACATTCAATAAAATAAATGTATTTTATTGTGGTATCACCATTATAATAAATTAATCATACCATTTAAATTATTATGGGGTTAAGAGAAATTTTATAGCAAAGTGCAACAACCGTAAAGAGAATCGAAATTGCCTAACTTTTATAACTTAAATTTTTTTTAATGTAATTAACTTTTTTAGTGTAGAAAATTCATGTATAAATTATTTTATTACACAAAAATAACTATCATTTTAAACAAAATTTTATTGATAATTCTTTAATTCAGATATTAGAAAACTTTACCTACCCCCAGTCCAGTCTTATTTTTATATACATTCAATTTTAATCTATTCATCCAGTTGTCAGACTATTTTATGTAAAATATTCTTATTATATTTTTTATCGTCCTTGAAAAAAAAGGTTACAAGTTAAACTTTTTCTTGTAATTGTCTTATTAAAGAGTAATCAATGAAACTCATACTTTGTCAACTATTTTGTATTATAAATGCATAAATAGTATTTGCTTTATCTGTAACAAAAAGTTTACACAAAAGAAGTATGTATGTATTTTAAATTAGTTGGATTTTTAATGTTTCAAAAAATAATAAAATATTAACAAAAAGATTGTTCCAATTATAAAACTTATAATATTGTAAACTCATAATGTGTACCGATTACTTGTCAATCCTTCGTAATATGTAATTTATAAATATGTGATGGTTTTTAAAAATTTTATAAATGGTAGATATAGATTTGAAATTTAAATTTAAAAAAAAAAAGATTGTGTTACAAATATCAAAGTTCAAAATAATAATTTAGTATCAAACCAGTAAAGACTCTAAAGTGTTACCTACCACTGCCATTATATTCCATTACAAGATGGAATTATTTCCATCATCATAAGACTAAATTAGATGTTTAATGATTAGCCGTAACATTGTAGTTCACGCCGTAAAGAATTTTAATTAAATTCCGATGAGAATGGGATGCGACATTTTGTAATTGAGACACATGCAGAGTGAGGTCGGCCTGGTAGTTTTGCATCGGCGAATTAGCGAGACGTTGCTGTAGATTTTGAAAGGATCATTAATAAGATTTATAGTTTTCAGATTATGTTAGTGAGTAGATTCATAATAAATAGCAACTAAAATACATTCGTAGACGATCATCTTAAATCCTATTCGCTTTTTTCTATCGCGACATTTGCAATGATTTATTGTATTGTTCAGAAATTAATATCAGCGCGCCTTCTCTCGTGAACTGTCATTCTGATTCATTTTGACCAGGTTCCATCCCATTCTGATAGCGCGGATTTCACTGTTTAACTAAAAACCTAGTAAGAATAGATACTTACTTTTTCGACAATTTTTTTGTGGCATCAAAGTATTTTATTTATTTATTTCATAGTTATCCTTAAAAAGTAATTGTCACTAGACTTTGAATTCAAGCTATTTGGATCTTACCAACGTGTACTAAAATATTTTAAATATAGACAGACATTTCGTTAAATTACTTAAGTGATAAAATATTTATGATGTAATAATAATGTAACAAAAAAGGGCACTAACAATATAATACCGTGGTATAAAGATTGACTTAATTTTTGACTCAATCGGTTGGTGTTTCTCTTTACTACCCATGCAGATAAAGCGAGAATGTACAAACGATAAGTGAATGGAGGCAATGTCACTTTCAATATCATTATTTATCTGCATGGGTAGTATGACTGCTCACTTGACTAGGAAATCTCATTAACTACGAAACTAACTCGTATTGTTCGAAAGCTAGACATTACTTGACATACATATTTGAAATATTGTCATATCAAAATCATAACTGCTGTAATTTTGACGGGAAATTTGTGCTGCCAATTTTTATAAGCTCTTGAACGAATTGAATATTCAAATCCTTGTTACCTCAAGTTGCCAAAATCAACTTTTTATAAAAAACGAACAGAATTTTATATTTTGTATTTTATATACATTGTAAACAAAAATACACACAAAAACAACGATTTTCATTAATTTTCAATTGTAATTAGATTACTTATCCAATTCACCCTATTTACCTAAAAAATCTGTGCAAAATGCATATTTTAAGTGGTCATATTATAAAATTGAGCGTTGTACTTATAAGTTAAATACTCTTACATATTTTATCCGGATTTTACCCTTTTCAATTATGCCTAAATATGTTTAATTTGAGCTGAATATGTGGTAATCATGAGCTGAATAATAGGCAAAAAATATATGATGACATTTAAAAACGAATAAAATACATTACATGTGCCTTCAGTAAAAATAACTAAATGACTGTTATAAGTTAAACTGGATTATAATAGTACTATAGTATGTATTATTGCTTCGCTGAATCCTTTCTATAAGCAAAAAAAATATTTTCTAATCTGACATAGCTTACGAATCGAAGACTGGAAAAACACTTAAATCTGTGCGACAACATTATATTGAGAATACTAAAGTTTTAACTCATATTTAAGTGTTTTTAGAATGGACATAACAAATGTGGAATGATTTTAAATAATGTTAATTAAGAATAATTTTAATCTACTTGGCATGATATCTTTGGTTGTTAGGTCTTATCTTGTATTTTTTAATGACTATGAGAAGATGTAAAATTTCTTAAGTACTAGATAGGTATCAGTTGGACTAATTTTGAACTCTGTTTGTTGTCTAGGGTTATCGTATTTTACTTTCATAATGATTATTGTGGAATGTTAAAACTAATTTTTAGTTTTATTTGTGACTACATAAATTGCCTTGTAATTGGTCTTAATTTATTATAGATTCAAGAATATTTTTTAACATTTTCGTCATAGGTTAATTGGTGCGTTCTATTTTAGGATATATATAATGAATTGCATTTAATTATAGTTATAATTTAATTCTTCAAACACTGTACATTAAAAACGTATTCTTAATATTTTTGAGTTTTATTTTATTTAATAAAAGACTGTTTAGATAAAAAGATATTTATTGCTCTGGAATACGAACACAACACCTAACTTGTATAAAATAAACATTGACTGAAAATTATTATATATTTGACTGTATTTGCTCTATTGCCTATTACTTAGCATTATAGAGGCTATGACCATTTCTCGTGGAACTTACAAAACTACAATAATGGATATGCCAATAACAAATAAGTTAGTTTTCAATTACATAGTGTATTTGGAATCTAACTTATTACTTACATCGAATAATAAATTGTTAGTATATAGTATCTATAAAACAAGGCACTACACTTACTGGGACATCCATCGTAGACTAAACGGCTATTGATCGAATCGATGCTATATATCGATATCAAGTAACTTGTTGTATTCATTTTAATATTATTACAAAAATCGTTACAATCGTGATGAACTACGCTTTCTTTTATAAATAACATGAATATTACTATATTACATATTAAACACAGCAGTGATACGAACAGATACGAAAATCAAAATATTTCCTGTAATTGGTTTCTGTTTTCTGTACTTAAGTTATATTATCGTATCATTCACTCTGTTATATTCAGTTTTGAGAAAAAGCAATATGTAATATATCCACAAAGTATTCTTTATCGATCTAAATATTATATTAAATGACTATTGAAATAGCGGACCGTAATTCCATTTACATTATATACCAAATACCAGCAAATTATGGACGTTATATATTTATGCTAATAATATAATTCTAGTATGAAGAAAAACTCAAGAAGCCTAGCTTTAAAAATATAAAAAAAAATTGAAGCAAATACCTAAGTATAGAAGGCAAAAGTAATTTTTTTTTATAATAACACAAACGAAGGCGTACATCACAGGCTGCGCGTGGAAGCTAGGTATTTAAATCCACATATTTTAAAAATACAAAAATCATTTTCATATTCTTATTTCTTATTTATATATTAATAATGTGCCTTTGTTAGGACGGTATCCTAGATTTTAATGAAATAATGATTATAGTTTCTATTTCTGCATATCTATATTCTGTACATTTCGTAATTTTACAATACCCATTTAATATAATGAGTTATGCATTTAAATAGTTTATTTTCAATAGCAATTACGATTACAGCACCTATAGCGGTCATGTGTGAAATTATATTGATGGCTTTATATTTTAAAACATTATTAAAATCAAAGGTGATATAATTGGTGAGAAACAAACTTGTGGTATAGGTTCTGTATTTAAACCAACAATAACTATGCAAGGTATTATCATAATGTATATAATATGCACTGTTTCTAATTAACGTCTACACTAATCCAGGCTATTCCATATAATAAGCACCTAACACTGTATTATGATTATATGAAAAGTAGAAGGAATAAAGCTAACAAATTAGATTGACATATTACGTATATAACGTCTTTATTTTTAGTACATATATATCCAATAGAATTTTACTTCTAATGTTTTGATAAAAAATCGCCAACATTTAATTTTCCGTTTTTCACCAATCCATAATGATTATCATAGATCTCGATCAATAATGTCATGACAAACTTCAAGGTCAAAGGTGTCTAATTATCTTTATTTCCCTGTCGAATTATTGCCTGCATATAATTTGAATAAGCAAAAAATGAAATGGATTGGATTAGACTACGTCACGTGCACCGTACACATACTATACTATTGCTACTGACCCGACAATGTACGATGCAGAGGCACAAGTGGTAAGTGATATTGTTAATAATGCTTTAATATTTGAATGGGTATGGTAATGGTAAAAAGTTTTAGTTTAAATTTGAGTAATTCTTTAGTTATATTGTTAGTGACTTTATATTTCCATATAAATATAATTATTTGGTGTTTGGTATGAATGTAGAAATAATGAATTTTTTTAGATATTTTGACCAAATCAGTTCAATGACAACCATGTTTGATTATTGTTTTCTTATGATAATTTTAACGTATAGTGATAAGTAAAACAATAAATTTATGACCCAAGCTTAAATAAAATAATTGTAAATCAATTAGTAAGTACACATAATGCTTCAACGTTGAACAAAGAATTGGGACTATAAATTATAAAACAATTGTTATATCTCTGAATAAATGTTACAACAACTTAAATTAGAAAAAAAATAAAACGAAATATGAACAGAACATAAAATTATATTTCAGTCGGTTAAAAAAAAAAACTTTTTGCAACCGTTGACCAATTACATTAAAATATCTGGTTATTTAAACATCCTACTATTTACATTTTGGTACATATAATCAATATTTTTATGTACGCACATTCTCGTCAGTCTCCCTGTGACTCATAAAGCTAACTTAAAATAAGGGTCGAAAGTAACGTAACTATCTTTACGAACAATATTTGTGGCATCACGGTGTATATATAGTTATACGTTTAATTTTAAATCGCCAAAACGTGCGGGGCGAGTGTGTCGCTCAGTGGTGGATGGTGTAGAGTGCGGGGTGCGAGGGCGGCTGCAGGATGATGCGGTGCACGCCGCCCAGCTCCGGCGCCAGCCCCGACACCACGGCGCCCGGCTGCAGCTGCAACGAACACCATCATACGCTTGCTTATCATACATATTCCCAAATATTTGACTGCCTCTTTAGTCTGGTGGCTCACGAGCTTGTAGATCCTGAGGTCTTAGGACCAAACCCCGGCTCGAGCCAATAAAAATTGGATTTAACAGTATAGAAATTCTCAGCAGTAGTCTGGAAATTTGACTATTTATAATAGAGAGTGCACTGATGTTTGCAAACAAATTTGTTTGCTTTTATATGTTACAAATGAAAATCTATTTTTTAATTTTTTTCAATAATCTGTATATATATTTTATTGTCTATGATATTCCTTTCAACCAAAGACTTTCAAAATAGATGTCGCTTCTTGACAGTTGCATTGTTCAAGATATTTATTAGCAATATTGTTTGCCTTAGCCCTTAACGTCGCTCTAACGAGAGTTGAGTCTGTACGATAGGTTTCCCTTACGTACTTAACCTAAAATACTAACAATCAAATCTATAGTTAAGAATAACCTGTAGTATGTTGGGCAGCATGGTCTGACACGAAGACGTAGCTACATGCAGCTGTTCCTGCTGCACTTGCTGTACTTGTTGAACGCCCACCGCCTATAATGCAGTATTTGGCATTAATATATTAAAAAGACTAAAAAACTAGACTTACTATAAGAAAAAACGGTTAAAGTGACTGTTAGTAAATATAACTTCACCTTGAATCAATAAACAACTATTTAGCTGGAAATGAACTGGTGAATCTTACATAAATATAATGAAGAATAAAACCGTTACTTTAAAAAGATTATTGTCGAGATAGTTGTTAAGAAATAAAAGAAATTTAATTACATGTATCTGAATGGGCTGGTGCTGAGGATGTATCTGGATGGTCTGCACCTGTAGTTGCGGCTGCTGCTGACAAATACATTATCAATTTAATAAAAAAATTAATAGCATAGTGAATTCCAAATACGGATATTTGGAAAAATCCATATTTAGATGTCACTATATTAATATTTTGACTGGAAGTCGAATAACAATACGGGATAACTTCAAATTTTATTACACACCATTGGTCGAGATTTAAATAATCTACGTTATTCGTGATGGATTCGTGTCGATTGCTTTTGAATATAAACGAACTTGCTATCAAAAAATGGCAGTAAAATTAAAGAGGACAAGAGTAGCTAAGATTTACAGTTATGTATTATAAATAAAGATATAATAATCAAGAACTGTTTGTTATGTATCATATGGCAGTACTATTAGCAAATCATATGGAATATGTACACCTAAGGTTTGTTTATGTTTACTCCACGTACCATTGAAACATACTTTACATATGAGAATTAATTATCTTACCGTATTTATCTGTTGATGTGTCTGTTGCAGCTGCAATGACTGAACTGATGATATTACCGGGTACTGTTGTCCTCCCTGGAAAAATGTTTTCCCCAGTTATAATTTAATGCTAAATGTTCGTAATTATATTTAATATCTTCTAAATGATAATATATATTTATATTTGTATCTCTGGTAACAATACCATTTATTATCACGGATGTGCATTATATATATACTTGTAAATATATTTATTAATTTACACTATACATAGTATATGAATTTATATAAAATAGACAGATGTATGAGTTAATGGGGCACCTGATGGTGAGTAGTTACCACTGCCCATAGACATTGGCGCTGTGGGAAATATTAATCATTCCTAACAACACCAATGCCCCACCAACCTTGGGTACTGAGATGTTATGTTCCTTGGGCCTGTAGTTACACTGGCTCACTCACCCTTAAAATTGGAACATAGATTGTCCGTCTGTCTATATACTTTATAAAAAAAATCTCACCCCAGAAACAGTGATTCCTTGCTGTACGTGATTAGTGTGTATCGGTAACGTAAGTTGTTGCACGCTTCCCACTTGCAACACTTGCTGTTGGAGCTGTTGCACTTGCTGCTGCTGCACCTGCTGTTGTTGAGCTTGCTGCTGCGCTTGCTGCTGGAGTTGTTGTTGTTGTTGCTGCTGCTGCTGCTGCTGCTGCTGCTGTTGTTGTTGTTGTTGTTGTTGCTGCTGCTGCTGCTGCTGTTGTTGTTGTTGCTGCTGTTGCTGTTGCTGTTGAAGTTCTTGCTGTTGCTATGCGAAAAACAAATAATATAATAAAAATACACACAAAAATGGGGCGCATATTTTAGTTAAATTAGTATTTCGTTTGCATACCTTAAACGCATATAACTTCTCCGACCCGTCCGGACTGAACACACACATCTGCACGTGGTTGAGCATGTGTTTCTTCAAACTGTGTAAATACATATAGCTTTTCACACATATACCGCATTTAAATCTCTTTTGCGTACCGTTCTCCCCTTGGTTTTGCACTTGGACTATTTGCCCTTCTATCTGTGCGTGCGTTTCTTCAGTTTCGGCACTTTCTTCTTTATCGATGGATTTCACTTCGGGCTCTTTGTTCGCCTGCGTTTCCGTTTCGAAATTCGTATCCGCGTCTGTCGTGTCTGGATTAGCTTCATTATCTTTTTTTTCCAGTAAATGTGTCTTTATGTGTTTTTTGTACGAATTACATTCCACGAAACCTGCGAAACATATTTAGCTTCTATTAAAAAAAAAACGAAATCTTCCAGCCTTTAAAAATCGATTTCGTTTCACTGGATTCCAATTTATAAAATCATGATTGCGATTTAATTCACATCGATTTAAGACCACACGCCGCCTTCAGTTCAATATTAATGACGAAAAAAGATTCGGCAGATTTTTTTCTTAGCATAAAAAAACGCTTCTAGGTTTGTTTCCCCTCACCATACGGCTCTCCGAGGCTTTAATTGAAATATGCCCTTCATCTACGCAACCCAGACCAGAAGTGGGGTAGCTGTAATTTGCCAGAAACCACTGGGCGATTATTCAGTATAATTTTAAATGTTTGTTGGGCCACCCTGTTTATTTTCTAAGGAAGTTGTATTCAAATTTTGCAAAGCGTTCGGCTCACCCTTCCCGCAGACGTCGCACTGGTACTTCTTCTCGCCGGTGTGCAGGCGGCGGTGCACGGCGAGGTAGGAGGCGGAGCTGAACCGCTGCGAGCACAGCGCGCAGCCGAACAGCTTCTCGCCCGTGTGCTTGCTGGAGTGCACGCGCAGCTCCGTGCGCGACGAGCAGCCCTTGAAGCACACCGGGCACACGAACCTGTGGCCACACGGACAGTGCTCAGCGTCGGGAGTCGGATACGAGGTCCTGTGCCGCTTCCGACGGTACATATCAATAATGAGATAGATCCAGATTCGGAATCGCTAATAGGGAAAACTTTGTGGTGCTAGTTGTCTGAGCTCTCGGATGTCTATGGGGTGACGTTATGACTTATTAAAGCCAAATAAAATCGTTTCGGATACATCGACAGGACTCACTTTTTGTTCCCGGTGTGCGTGAGCAGATGGTTGTTCCTGGCGGAGGAGGTGGTGAAGCGCGCGGGACAGGCCTTGCAGGCGTAGGGCTTCTCCCCCGTGTGCGTGCGGCGGTGGTAGATTAGGGCGGACTGCTGCGCGAACTTTCGCTCGCAGAACTGACACTCGAAGGGACGCTCGCCTGGCGGGCATCGAATATATAAATATAATGCTTGGTGGTAGGGCTTTGCGTAAGCCCATCTGGGTAGGTTTCCACTCACTCATCAGATATTCTATCGCCGGCAGTACTCATTATTGATGTATTCCGGTTTGAAGGGTGAGTGAGCCAGTGTAGCCAGGCACAAGGGACATAACATCTTAGTTCCCAAGGTTGGTGGCGCAATGATGATGTAAGGAATGGTTAATATTTCTAAAATAAAAATAAATCCTATTAAGGATTACGTTTTAACTAGAATTTCCTCATTCCGAAAGCAGGATGAGTTACCTGTAGCAGGATTGTGTATGCCTATTGAGTAGTTACCTGCTCATTTACAAATTATTCTACCGACAAAGAGTAAAAACTTGTATTGATGTAATTTGTTACGGCTTGAAGTTTAGTGTGGCAGCTTGATAAATAAATGGCATGGCAGCAATGTAAATAACAAGCACAAGACATAGTATATTCGGTTCTTCAAGGTTCTTCTCGGTAGAATCTACATTCCGAACCGGTAGCTTTACTTAAAATATTTTGCTAAATGACGATTCAAAAGTGCTTGTAAAAGCCTACTTGAATAAAGTATATTTGACTTTTGGGCGCTTTTCCAAAGGCTAGCATTTCGCTAATAACTTATCAGCATTACAACCAGCCATAATTTAATACAAGCGATCGTTTTGACAACGTGTTTTATACAAATGGTTTATATTTACGAATCAATATACCTGTATGAACTCTCATATGCGCATTCAGCTTCGAAACTTCATAGAACGCCTTTGTGCAAATCGTACAGACATGGTTCCGGATACCTCGGTGCTTCTTCATGTGCTGACACAGAGTCGAGTGTCTTCGGAACGTCTTGTTACATTCGGAACACTTTAGAGGCTTCTCGCCGGTGTGCAAGCGAAAATGAACCTAAAATATAAATAAACAACTTGAAACATTCACATATATTAGGAAAACACAGCAGACGTTTTCTTGTCTGTATGTTTTATATAACAGTCCAAGCGATAGATACATATAAAACTTTCTCGATTAAAAAGGTCATACGTGCCAATTTAAATTGTGATCAGTCAAAAAAAAGTAACAGCCTGGAAATGTACCACGCCGGGGGGTAAGGTCTCTTCTAACATTTGAGGAGGTATTGAAGTTTACTCTAGCACGATGCTCCAATGCATGTTGTTGGATACACATGTGACAGAATTTCATTGAAGTTAGGCACACGCAGGCTTTCTCTCATGTTTTCCTTCAGCGCCGAGATCAAAATTAATTGTAAACGCAAATTAAGCTCATGGAAATTCAGAGATGCTTGGCTAGGTTCGAACTCGCAATAATCTTTTTAAATTGAACCCGTGCTAACCCCCAGGCCACCTTGATCAGTCAAACGACATTGTAATCAATTTATGTCAGATTTATAAATATTTAAATTTCATTGAATTGAGGTAGGCTGGTAACGAAAGTCTAATATCTTAATAAACTTAATTGTCATTTCACATGACATATTAACACGTCGATTTTTGGCATTTTATAAAAATAAAATAAATATAACATGGGATTTGACTATTACAGCATTTTGGGCGTAAAGCGTTCCTGTGATCAAATCGAAATTAAAAAGGCATATCGGCGGCTGGCACTCAAATATAATCCTGAAAAATACGGTAACGACGAAAACATGATACGAATATTTGGTCTTATCGGAGAAGCCTACGAAGTCTTAGTAGATCACAAAAATAGAGCAGTATACGACCAGTATGGAGAGGAAGGGCTTAAAAGAGGTGTTCCGGGCCCTAAAAAATATATCCAACCTTACACATATCACGGTGATCCCATCAAAACATACCAAGATTTTTTCGGAACGAAGAATCCATACGCTGATCTCCTAGACTACTATGAAAACCCACCACCGATGTTCGAATCTCCACTCGGGAGAGGTTACAAGGAGAAAGATCAAACAATATTTCGGCCACTCGCTCTCACTTTAGAGGAAGTTTACAAAGGGTGCTTAAAAAAAATGAAAATACAACGCTTAGTATTTACAGACGAAACATGTTCAGAATTAAAGCTGAGAGAGAAGGTATTATCAATACCAATAAAACCAGGTATATATCCTAATACGGAGATCATATTTAAGGAAGAAGGCGATCAAGGTCCGACAAGAATACCAGCTGATGTGATCTTCGTCACTGAGGACCGACCTCATGAAAATTTCATAAGATCTAGCGTAAGTGATCTCTTGATGGTCCGAACGGTTTCTCTAAAAGAAGCTCTATGTGGCATAACTATCACGGTATCAACATTGGATGACAGAGTTTTACGAATCAAAATAACTGACGTCATAACACCGTCGTACGAAAAAGTAATCGAGGATGAAGGCCTTCCCCTCCTCCCGTGCCCAAGTAAAGCTAAAGGGAATCTCATAATACGTTTCCAAATAATATTTCCAGTATATTTATCAACACGCAGTAAAAAAGCCTTCGAAGAGGCATTCCAATTTCAAGATAAGGAGAACGAAAGATTCGATAAACTTCCCTGTGGTACCTTGGACACTTTATCTAATTACGATTAGTTCGGTTATATTATTAATATATAATTAACAAATTATAATGTTAAAAGTAACTATCGGTCTATTTGTCTATCAATCTTATCATAATGAACCATAGACACAGAGATAGGCTGAGAATTTGATAAGCCAATTGATGTTATATAAACCTATCAAATCATTTATATCATAAGTAGAGCAAACTCACCTTCAAGTCAGTAGGATTATAGAAACTCTTGGAACATATAGCGCACATGTAAGGCCTCTCCCCTCTGTGCCGAGCCATATGCGACCTTAATGCGTATCCACTAAAGAAGCGTTTCTCGCAAACGGTACACTGGTGCGTTTTCTGTTCGAAGTGCGTTTGTCTATGCCGATACAGCAACGTCTTGGTCGGGAACGTGCGTTGGCATACAGAACAAGTTGGCTGTTTCGGTGGTCGCTGTTCGTGGGTACGCATATGCATTTTCAACATGCCGGGACCCTAAAAATTATAGAAATGCCTAGAAAATAACATTAATAGCAAAATTTTGTCATATGCCGAAGATTTTGATATTATTTTTAAAATATTATTTTATGAATATTCCCATGAGTAGGGCTGCCTGATCGTATAGTTAGATACAAAATATATATAATTAAAGTAACATTATGTATCCAGTTTGTATACTAAATTAGTTGCTCTACTAGCAGCCCTGTTCATGAGTTGAGCGATTCACAGATTAAGAACAAAGAGCATAGGATCACATCGTTTTAAAAAATCACTAAGTAAGTTAAAAAATAGAAATGGTCTATGATATATTCCTAATATCTTTGGTTTACGTATATAAAATCTGAACAGCTAAAAAGACGAAAGATAAATTAAAAGATGAAGTGCATTAAAGTACCCACCGACACAAATAAAAACTTATTAAATATTTAAAAGAGAACGTAATTTTTACATAACATTACGCATATTATTTTAAAGACATTTCATAACTTTTTTTTATTTTATTTCATAGCCTTGATTTTCTCTTTTAAATCTTACAATTTTTATTTGTGTTGCTCAATACGTTTCAATTGTAATAATGATACAATATCAACATAAATTTTATTGATTTGAAGGATCAATATGTATAATTTTATCACCTACAACTATATTATTACAGCTGAATCTATTTATAGTCTATTCCAACCATAAGAGGAAAAAAGTCAAATAAACAACATTTGACAGCAAATTGACGCGATATTGGTCGAGAGCCGAGAGAGGATTTGCCAAAAAATTGCGTTTTGAACGTCGACGAAAGTGTTATCGGAATTTTGGATGTAAAATTAAACTGGAAATAAGTTGGTAATAGCAACAGTGTTGTATTATAAATAAATATATATTAATCATAAACTCTTAGTAGTGCACAATACAGCTGAGTTATTAGCAAATCGCGTGAAATACGTAAATCTAAGGTTTGTTTATCTTTATTCCTACTTCGATCGGAATAGACTATAGATTATCTGGTTTAATTAAAACCTAATGCAGCTGTCTTATAAGATTGTCTTAGAATCCGATCCGCTTTAAGCTTGATATAGTTATGTCACTTACTTTGAAAGTTCTCTCACAAATCGGACACTTGGGCGGTTTCTTGCAGTTTGCTTTGATCCAGTTTGAATGTGAGCGCATATGTAGTTTTAGCCATCTTGCATGTTTGAACTCTTTATGGCATAAATTACAAACATGGCGTCCAGGTGCAACTGATGACGTCGCTTGGAAGACTACCATTTGGAGGTAATTCTCTTCATCCGAATTCAAACCTTCGTCCGTTTTCGTTTGAGGTACTGGTTCAGTATCCAGCTACGAAAATGTTATTGCAGAAATATTAACGTGAAGGCCTTAGCCTTCATTGTAGACTAAAAATAGTAAAGTATAAATGCACGTGAACGTATAAAATATAAGTCAATCATAACGTACGAACCTTATCGATATCAAAATCTTCTTTTTGCAATATTTCTTGAGTTATATTGGTCTGATCAGCTGTTTCCGTGAAAAAACCTTCTAGGATTTGATTCGCATTGCTACTAAGGTTCGGTACTTCTATGAACTGTATAGTTCTGTATACGGATTGCACTTCTTTCTCCTTCTGCAACAGTACGTATGTTGCTGTTACTGGCTTTTATTAAGATATTATTATTTTATTAATGAATCACAGTGAGAGACATATAGCCGTTTGCTTTCTAACAGGTGACTTTTTATCCATAAGTCGTGATTACACACACATAGATGTATAATGTGCAATCATACATCGTTGCGTGTATTCATAAACATCCTTCTAAAATACAATGATATAGATCTATCCATTCACGAAGGCGCGCCACTGCCTGTTAAATTATATGCGTTTCAATGAAATAAAATTAACAAATACAATCTGATTTGTATTTTTTTTTTTGCTATCTGTACTTTTACTCATCTCACGCACACACTTGCGTGCTCGTATTTAGAACAATTTTTGTAAGCACGATCTTCACTCACTCCTACTTATGCAAGCCGATAGTGATTTAATGCAGAGTACACCTTCATGAATGAATAAATCTAAAGTACCCTACTCGTCAAAATGTTGGCTAATAATCTGACAAATTACAATGTTTAAGTTGCGTACCTCTAGATTCTCTTTGAGAGTTTCCTCCGCCATCGCCTTCACTTGTTCGCGGAGTAAACCATCGTTTCTCTCGACGAGATCCTTGAACGCGTGAGAGCGGGATATCTGGTGGACACATTGTAAGCACAGCTGGGATGGTAGTCCGTCGCCCACTGCTACCTGAAACGGGTAATTTATTTAAAGCAATTTCGCACACGTTTGAATATATGAGACAATATCGCTGACAAAAACATCTATAGCAGTTTTAATTAGTATTTTTAAAATGATTTATATGATTTTTTTTTATACATTACATTAACAGCCTGTAAATTTCCCACTGCTGGGCTTAGGCCTCCTCTCCCTTTGAGGAGAAGGTTTGGAGCATATTCCACCAAACTACTCCAATGCGGGTTGGTGGAATACACATGTGGCAGAATTTCGTTGAAATTAGACACAGGCAGGTTTCCTCACGATGTTTTCCTTCACCACCGAGCCCGAAATGAATTATAAACACAAATTAAGTACATGAAAAGTCAGTGGTGCTTTCCTGGGTTTGAACCCGAAAGAATCGATTAAGATGTACGCGTTCTAACCACTGGGCCTTCTCGGCTCTTACCCATTTATATGAATACCCATTCTTATTAAATTCAGTTACATTTGGTATCGCGTAGTAACCAAAGTAAGTTCGAAGTGCAAGAGTCGTGACATTTTTTGCCAAACAAGCGTCTACGATAGTCTAATTAACGTGACCATTGAATCCATTACGTGTTGTAGACTACACAATTGCTTTAGTCAAGCATTTTGCGCTTAGCGATGGTCGCGAGAAATACAACAATGTTGTCATTGAAATAACCACTACGCCAATATGGTAACTCTACTTAGAACCATTCTGATGATCAATCGTAAAAAACGTTAAAAGTTATTACAGTAATTGAGCTTGAATAACTTTTAACAAAAATTACCACACATAGGTACCTGGTAGATATGTGTAGTTATTTTTGAAGCTGATGCATCAGAATGGAATGAAATGAAAAAAAAATGAAACCACAAACTCGGTATGGTTGTAGTCTGATCACTGGTTTAAAGCATGGATTAATAAATCGTACGACAAAATATTTACTAAGAATGCATTACTTTGCCTCACCGGTCTTTGTTAGATTGACATTTGACTTACTTTTACAACAACTAACAGCGGTCTATTAACTATCGCTATTCAAAGGGCAGACTCTTTTGCTCAAAGCCATTATCAAACTCTGTAATTAGTTCTATTCCATTCGCCATTCAACGAAGAAAACCAGTTGGCTTTTCACAGCAAAACTATACTTAGTACAGAGATTTGTGCAAAACCACAGTTGGAGTCTCTAAAGAAAATGGAAACTGCGCTATCATAATGAAAGATTCTAATAAACCGATGAGACATCTATCCGTGATGAACGGTGAGTGCACAGGTGCAGGACTAGAGGCTTTAGCTGCTTTTCAATGCATACCAGTATTAACATTGTCTTCCTTGGCAAAAAAAGACAAAATTTCGTTTGAACCCCAAATCTTACAAGCTAAGCAACAGTACTCAGAATTGTTGTGTTCCGGTTTGAAGGGTCAGTTAGCCAGTGTAACTACAGGCACAAGGGACATAACATCTTGTTCCCAAGGTTGGTGGAGCTTTGGCGATGTAAGGAATGGTTAATATTTCATACAGTGACATTGCCTACGGGCGGTGGTGATCACTTAGCATCAGGTGGCCCATGTGCTCGTCCGCGAACCTATGTCATAAAAAAGGCATTAGGTACATAAAAGTAATAAAAGTGTGGAAAAGTATTTGTCGATTTTGTTGTACGATATACATATATATATATATATATATATATATATATATATATATATATATATAATAAAAGTATTTCTTGACGGTTTTTGTCGATAAAATTACAATACGAATCGGTTAGTTTCTATAAATTTTGTTTTCTATCAATCATGTAGAACGGCTATTGTTTATTTAAAATAGTATGCAGGGTCTTATCTGAAATGTTTATTCTTATTTTACGTCGTTAATAACATCGGATACATAAGACATTGCAGTTACGAGAATATTAGTTTATATAGTTTCGGGTAATTATCTCAATTAGTCATTTAATTAACAGCTTAGTCTCTTTACTAAGCGGCGCCGTTCAATCACCGCAGACTTTCAATTTCAAATATGAGAAGGATGCATATATAACCCACCAACTCCAAATCCTTTTAATGGGTGAATTAAGAAAACAATACCATATTTCCTTCCTGGGTATTCAAGGTCCTTTCATACGAAAATGCATCAAAATCGATTGAATAATTTAGCCGTGACAGCTTAACAGGTCAACAGAGAGACAATTACTGTTGTAGTTATAGCACTAAGGAAGTAGTATAAATATACGAGTATCTAAATACTACTGCTACGACTACTTCCAGCACTCTCGACCAGAGCCGGACCGTGAATTTAGGGGGCCCTGGGCTAATACTACTCAGGGGCCCCACATTAACACACCTGAACGTAAACTTGAATTAAATTAATTGAATGGGTTTTAATAATTGCAGGGCTTCAAACCATACGATCTGTTTAATTTAGTAAAATGATGGATTCTTTTACATTATCGTCTAATTTTGACATTGACTTGACTTAGCTGAGGGCCCCTTGAATCCACGGGGCCCTGGGCTGAAGCCCAAAAAAGTAGATCATAGGTAGATCCGGCCCGCTCTCGAGAATGAAATTAGGCGGTTGACACGTACAATCATACAAAAGACTCCATTAAAATAAACCCATCATATACATAACCGGAAAAATTTACGGAGCCCTTATACGAAATTAATTTAGAAGTTTTATCGTACAATTATATTAAATTGATTATTATTTTCATTATTAAGAGCATTTTCTATTATTATTTCAATCCAATTTTTCTTTTTATTGATATTTATTGTTAAATGAATACATTGTTCTTACGTGTTAACTTCACCTTACTAAAAATACATTCTGCTAATGCACCAATATTGGATAGGTTAGGTCTTATTTACCTACTAGCTGTGCCTGCGAATTCCTGCGCGTTTGAATTAAAAAAAAATATATTGTTGTAGTCTAAGTTACTTCTTATTACAGTCAAGTCAGTCAAAATCGGTCCAGCCGTTCCAGAGATTAGCTGGAACTAATACACAAACAGACAAAATTGGAAAAAACTTATGTTATTTTAGTATATGTACCGTGTATACATATGTATACACAAATGTATTTATAAAAGTAAAGTAAAAAGCGGTTATTTTAATATTAAAAACAGGTACTCCAATTTTATTATATGTGAAGATTTATTACGTATACATATAAAAAATTAACAAATTTTGGCGAATTCGCGGAATTTCTTTTTTTAATACGTAAGTACCGATTACAATTTAATTAATAGTATTTAATAGACTTTCTTTCAGATCAATATAATAAAATATAACATTCTGGTTGAAATAATATCGTTTAACAGCTAATTAAAACATAATTAACTTAGACACATCTTTTAAACATTAACTTATTTCATTTTCATTCAAAATTTTTAAACAAAACATACATATATTTCAGCTTAATGTTTTACGCTTTTACAGGTATTATAAAAAAAATGAAAAGACCTCAGTTAATTATTATAATCTATTCACTTACAATATTGCGATACATCGGAAATATACTATTTAAATATTGTTAAAAATTAAAATGATATTTAAAAAATAAGTTTTAGTATTATTATATTTATTTGTTATTGAATTGTCAAATTTGTATATATTACAAATAATCTAAGAAAATTTTACTTTATTTAAACTTAATTAGTGTTATTTTCGATAACTTAAATTTCGGCAACTACTACATAATAAACCAACCATCTCATTCACTCGTTCACACAAAACGCCTAAAATCAGAAAAGGATAGCCAGCTATTACTCAATGAATTTCCTAGAATATACAGGCACCAAAATCTTAAATGACTACCTGCTATCACGTGATTTCTAAACAAAGATGACTTGATGCGACAACCACTGTCATCACAACTCGCTTACATGCTATATAACGAGTGAGAAAGAGACAACAACAATTTCCAAAAATAAATTTATCAATCTGTTATCTCACCTGCACTTTTGATATGCCCATTAACATTGTAGCAGTAAGTTGCTCAAATAATGGTCGCATGTCCTTCTTTATTTGCAAACAAGCACGACATATTTTCTCAAAATTATATTTCTGCGTTTTATTAGTGGCCGCCATTTTGAAGGACAGCAATCGAGCTGTTTTTGTCCTTGTTATACGGATTTCACATTTAAATTATTAATTTCTTAATATACGTTACTATTTATTTTATTTGCTCACATAATATTATTGACTTTCACACTAAAAAGCAAAACACACATCAATCGGCACAATTTATATATTAAATTTCATCCATTATAAAACGCATGTACACAAGAAAGACAGACATAGCTTTATAGTTATGAAGTCATGAGACTTTGCCAACTAGCCTATAAGGAGTGGGAGAGTGTCAGTTTCGTATGCAGTAAAAGTCCATGAGTTGAAAAGAGATAGCTATAGTTACGCAACATAATCATGGTTACACAAGTAAAATGTGAAAGGTAATTGTTTTGTATTTTCAAAACTACGCTTCAGCTTATCTCATAGAAAAATATGACGTTTTAGCGCAATCGTTTATTATTATTATGTACAATATTTTTCAAGTGAAGATATCAAATAAAAAAATCGACACATATGGATACGACAATAAGTATGTAAGCATGAGAGAAAGAGACAACCATTCTATTCTCACAAATTTTATTTTTTTAAAAATAATCAAAAATTTCAGTATTATTGAAAAATTAAAGCACTAAATATTTTAGGCATCAATTATGTTTTATAACGAGTAATTTATATTTGTTGCTAAATACGTTATATTATTATTGGCAGTTGTGGCTAAATTCAGAACAAAAAATGTCTACCCGTCTCTTTTTTTTAGAGCCAATTGTTAGTATGTAAAAAGAGATAGCTAATTCTATATAAAATGTATCTTGGATTATTGTTAGGGGCAATACCGTATACCAGTTTATTTATGTATATTTTTTAATATATATTAAAATGGTATAAAATTTGTTGATATTACAATAAAAAATATTATTTTATGGTATAACATGATTTAAAATATATTAAACCTTATATCTTGATGATATATGTAAGTATTTCTCTACTACATTGTCAATGTACCTTTTGTCAACCAATTGTCAAATTCAATAAACATGAAAACCTAGATTGTCAATATAGGGAATTAAAAATACGTTCTATATTCATGGGTATTTCCAACTCCAATGTCTGAATTAAAGTATTATGTGAAATTGAAGTAGTGGTATATTATAATAACAATGAAACATAATATCTAACGTTTTCCTTCCTAAACCGCCTAGTATCCTAAATATACAAGACAAATGTAATTAATGCTTTACTAAATTCACCAAGAATTCTTTGAGTAATTATTAATTTTAATGTTATTTTACGGGTGTGCTTACAGATATCGAAATATGCCGGAGCACTTGGAATTGCAACATCTTGTAGATCTATCGGTCGGGAGTGGCGATGAATCTGTACCGAACTTACTGGAGAATAAGAGGCCACTTATAAAACGATGTCCTTATCTCGGTTTGATACTTGCGACACTCTCATCACTATTTTTCTCACTATGCTCAGTTATTGTGAAGAGCCTGGTAAATATAGACCCTATGCAACTTGCAATGTTCCGGTTTATAGGGGTTCTATTACCAACAATACCTATTGTAATATATACAGAACAACCAGTGTTCCCTCAAGGTAAACGCGTGCTGTTAATTTTGCGATCTATTGTAGGCACAGTGGGACTAATGTTAAGTTTTTATGCATTCAGGAATATGCCACTAGCTGATGCATCTGTTATTGTATTTTCCGTGCCAGTTTTTGTGGCACTTTTTGCTAGAGTCTTCTTAAAAGAACCCTGTGGTATTTGGAACACAATATCAATAATATTAACTCTGATTGGTGTTATATTAATAACTCATCCACCATTTATATTTGGTACCTACCAAATTGAAACAAATCAGAATTATAATAGCTTGAGGGGTGCTATTGCTGCATTTGTTTCTACAATTTTTGGTGCAAATGCTTATGTGTTACTCAGAGTTTTAAAAGGCTTACACTTTTCTGTAATTATGACCAATTTTGGTGCTATTGCTATAGTGCAAACACTGTTTTATTCTTTTATTTTTGGTGCATTGTGTATGCCGAATTGCGGGACTGAAAGGTTCCTTGTTGTGTGCCTAGCCTTATTCAGTTATTTAGGACAAATTTTGTTAACAATGTCTTTACAAATGGAGCAGGCCGGACCAGTTGCTATAGCTCGTTCTGCAGATATTGTTTTTGCATTCTTATGGCAGGTTATGTTTTTTAATGAAATACCAAGCAAGTTTTCTGTATTTGGAGCAGTATTAGTCTTGAGTTCGGTAATGCTTGTAGGCTTACGCAAATGGGCTCTGGCATTGCCTCCTGATTCACAATTGAGGAGTAAGTTAGGAGTATTGGCACAGTAATTAAAATATCTTTTTCTATGTAAATGCAACATTTTCTAAACCTATATAATGTTCACTTCATAACTGTAATATAAAAATAAATACTCTTGCATGTCCAAGGGAAGCCTGTTTGACTTTAGGGATTCCCTTTAAAGCATAACCACTCCTGTGGGACCAAGTATTTACAAAATCCCTTTATTTTCTTGGTCACACAGATATGGCCATAACTTTACATTGGTCATGCATACATTTTTCATCTTCGATTGATTTGAGAAACCTTTAGTATCTGTTAATGATTATAATCTTGTAATTATGGCCGACATATTTAATTATACATTATTGAGAAATCTTAACCAATACTCAATTGTAATAATTCACATATAAATATATCAGACTCATATGCTCATATATATAGCATGAGTATTTGATGAATATTTGACAATATATATGTGTTATACTTCATCTTTTGAAGTATGGCATATAATGTAACGGTAAATAATGAAGACTGTTCAAAGTCTTGTGTTGTGTGTACTTGCCTCTATATCTCTTGTGTTGTGCTCCTTATAAGCTTTAAATATTAATTTGTTGACATAATTGCAAATCTATTTCATATGTAAGTTTATCACAATGTTATTTATATACTTAATGTCTTTGTATTCTTCCTATTTAGATAATAAATTCTAGTCTTAAAAGTATTATTAGTTATAAGAAACAATATTGAGCTGTTTAAAACATAAGACCTATTTGAAATATTATTTTACATCCTGCAATTGCTTCTAGTCATTTGTTTTTTATATATATTATATAGAAGTTAGTCTCTAAGTGGTAAATAATAGAAAAAAAAAAAACTAAGTCTAGATGTTAAATTTGATATAAAACGAGGTTTTATCATTGCTGCAAGCACTAGCAACTAGATTTCTTGTCATTCACACTCAAAAACCATAGTATTTAGTATTTGCACAGATAAAACTTATTATTAATTTACAAAATAACAAAGCTAATAAATTTGCTGTATGCGTTACAACATCAGTGAAAATTAATCTCATTTTGTTTAGATACTTTTTAACTATGTGCATGGTCCCCTTTAGGAAATCCTGTCTAAAATGTAAAACAGAAATACTGTTTAATATATATCAAGTCTTTCTAAATTATTTTTAAGTATATCATTGCAAACTGAAGACTATTTAAAATATCGCATCATTGTATAGTAGGTTATTTGTACAAATAAAAAATAACCTGTAACTTATATTAAACAAATAGTCCTTTCAAATTTATTATGTGTACCATGTTGTAAGCTGTTATATTTTTGCCGAATAGGTACTTGTGATATTATTCATAATTTAAATGTATTTGTTTAATCGCATCGCCATATCAATATAGTCATAATTTGAATTGTTATCATTAATACTGCATTAAAACTTTCTTTTATATAAAATTGACAATTATTGTGATATACATCTTTGGCCAGGAATAAACCTATGTATCCATGCTTATTTGAATAAAACTGAAGTTGAATTTGTTTTAGTTTCTTTATTTAATTTACGTTTTAGTCGAAGTAATACGATGTTTATTTATTTTCTTAAAATTTTGGGATGGTAATATTCGATAAAAAAATTGACATTTAAATTTATTAATCCTCAAGTATTCGACCTTATTCTCTGTCCTGAGTAAGTTAAGTACCTACCTATTTATGTCAGAGTTCAGTGGGTCAATAGGTTTGCATATTCCGCGAACAATGGAGTGTAGAAGTAAGGAGAAGTATAATTAAATGGATATTTGTATATAAAACGTATAGGGTATGAAGTCACACTTACAGGAAATTCTGGATTCAGTTTAGTAATAAATATGCATGTAAGATCGATTTAGTTATTAATAAAAATATATTTATAGATCTGTAAAGCATTATATACGGATGGATACAACATTATGGAAAAGTTCATAAGGAGATTTTAATCGAAACCGGATTTGTGAATATTTACGATACATTATAAAAAGTACCTTAATTGTTTTAATTATATTAGGTATACTAATTGGCTGGCCATTTATGTGGGATACAAAGTGTGCAAACACAAGTGCACTCTATTCCTTACTCTCATAATTTGATCGAACGGCAAATGGAATACGTCTAGAAATAAATCAAGTTCAAGACTTTACGTGCATTGCGAGGCAAGACCTGGAAGACCTGGGACATCAGTGTCAGTCCTTACAACCTAGCCACTCAAACAAGGAACGATATACGATAACTATGTTGATAATGGTAGCTGATAGTTTTAAGATCCAGACTTTGCAGTAATTGGTAGCAGCAACAGCAGCAAAACCACCGTTATTGGTTAACAGCGACTCATCAATTGTTCTACTTCAAACAACAATTACATAAATATAAATGACTATTCGAACAAATAAAACTAGTGACTCAGAGAAGAACTTTAAAAGAAGCTCACAAAATTAGACCTTTGCCTAAAAAAAAAAAACCATTCATTATCATTCACAATGACATCTGACAGTGGTCTGACAACCGTGTCATTGCCAGTCACGCATCATTGATTTTGATCACAATTTACATTTTGATGTAGTATGGACTAAAGTTAAACAAATTGATTAATTTCTTTATTTATAATAATTTTAATTCCTAAGCAAACTGCTCTTCATCCCACAACATAATGGCGGATCGACTGACACAGTTACAAGATACCATAAATCAGGTAAACACAAAAATATAATTACAAAATAATCCATAAAAAACATTGCGGTCGTAGCACAAAGATTTATAAATTTTAATTAAATAATCAAAGAAGAAAAACAAGTCATAAAATATAAATTAAAACATAACCGAAAATAACCTAACAAATATTTTTAGCAAGCTGAGCATTTCTGCAACAGTATCGGTATATTGCAACAATTTTCTACACCGAGCAAGTTTCCTGGGTTCGATCGCAGTGGCTCTCAAACACCGCAACAGCAGCAAAACCAAGAGGACTATGCTATGTTATTTGCAACATTAATTTCCCGCTGTGCTAAGGACATTGATACACTAATTGAATCCTTGCCAAGTGAAGAAAGTTCTACAGAACTTCAAGTACAAAGCTTAAGGCGCTTAGAAGCTGAAAATAAGGAGGCTGCTGAGCAGTTAGAAGAAGTGAGTTGCTTTTAAATTGGATACAAGTGTATAATTAATTATTATCAGTATAAATTAACTTGTTAAATCTTGATGCAAATTTTAAATGTAAAAACAGTTAATTCTTAGAATAATTATTGAATGAAAATGATGTCCTAATGTCTAATTGAAATCAGTCATTTGATAAACAATTTTTAATTATAATTTTTAGGTTGTACGCCAGGGCGAGATACTGCTTGAAAAGATCCAAGGTGCTCTCAGTGATATTGCACAGTCTCAGCTCGATATGCAGAACCCAATACTCATCCTCAATAAAGATATCAAACCACAGTTATAGGATCTGAGGAGGTCCGGCGGTTACCTACGTCGGTGATCATTTTGTTACAGGATAAAATAATATGTACACTGAATAATCGCTATGTAATACTTAAACCCAAAATAATGGTTAAAAAGTACATAATATTGAATATGTTACTTTTTAATGTTGATACTGTACTTAAACATCTGTGAGTCAAACAAAAAATTACTAATTTATTTAAAATGAGGCTACTTGGACAGTTTATTGATTTACAAGTTGTATAATATTAACAATTTCAATAGAATTTTTAACTATAAAAATAATATTAACTGTTGCCGTAATATAATAAATAAAAAAACTAATAAACATTCTTTACCTTTGCATTCTTAATATCAAGTTACTAAAGACTGGGAGATTTAATTATTTGTTTAACTTTACACTCATACAATGTTTATTACTAAAATGGTTTAAGTATATTTTTGTTATTACTTGTTTTTTTAGTTTTACAGTTCACACACATGATTTGAAGTAATTTTATGGAAGTTTGGAAGGATCTGAAAACTTTAAATTAAACATTTAAAAAGAGCTTATAAAAGTTCCACTATTGGGTAAAAGAGATGATTTTTCTCCTCTTTGTGTTGGTTATATATAAATGGCAAAAAATCCTCAGTCATTATATTTCTTATTTCATCATAAGGTTTCTGGTATCACTGAGCATGACCATTTGTAGAAATTAAAACTTACAATATTCAGTTATCAAACATATTTTCAATTTAATGGATCATCTCAGCTCTTAAAAATTAGCATTGAAGGTACGTTTCATGCAAACAATAGATCTTATTAGTAAAATAAACAATAAAAGGCACTATTAATGCTTAAAATTGTTTTATATGTTATGGGTCCAAAAAAAATTCCATCCTCTCAAAGACAAATAACCTTTATGACGACCTCCGTGGTCGAGTAGTGCGTACACCGGTTTTCATGGGTACGCCACTCCGAGGTCCCAGGTTCGATTCCCGGCCGAGTCAATGTAGAAAAAGTTCATTAATTTTCTATGTTGTCTTGGGGTTGATTTACCATAACACAAGTTCTTTAACTACTTACATTGGGATCAAAGTAATGTGTGTGAGGTTGTCCAATATTAATTATTATTATTATCAAAATCGGTCCAGCTGTTCAGAAAAAGTTCAGTGACATTCACACATGCTGAAAAATGATATATACAAAATAAAAGAATATAATAAATAAAAAAAAAATTAACAGCAGTATTTGAAAACATTGAATATCGATCTACGCATTTACAAATTAAAGTTCATTGCCACTGAAGCTGATTAAACCAACACAATTAAACCACTTGAATAAGTATACTTAATATATTATTTAGTAAGGTGTGAAATTCTGATCTTGCAGTTTATTTAGATTTATTTAATTTTAAATGTTTTTTTTAAAGATTATAAGTGTTCAAAATAATAAGATTGTCAAGAAAAAAAGAGTTCATAGAGATACTACTCTTTAAAAATCGACATAATATATTGTAAATAAACATAATTGTAAAATGGTTCAGTATTAAACTTTTTTTTATATTGAAATGTTTATTTTCTCAGATATTTTGAATTCGTGAGGAATGTCTTGTGGGCTATCAATATCGTGTTAGCTGAAGTCTTTTTTTTATAGTTGTGCTGGCAAATGTTTGATCTGATAGAAGATTATAGATATTGGCGCATGTAAGAAATATAATACATCCCTTACATCTTCAAATCGTAACCAATAGGCTATTTGACAATGCGAAAAATAAAGTGTCAATTATTGTAATCAGTATAAATTAGAGCTTAAAAATTTATCAACGAAAGTTGAAAATATTAATTTATTTAAAAATCCATAAATAAAAATGCATTTTTTAAACGTTTGTCACGTGACACGAAACGCTCCTCATTGGTCAAGCTTACGATGACGTCACTTGCTTATTAACCTCGATTGCCTTCTGTTTGTGGATTATATGTGCCACTGTGCCAATACAGGTAAGTGACGTCACCGACCCCATTGCAGCGCCATATTGTCAAAGTAGCGTTTTCGCGCGCTATTCAAATATGAAATTTTTATTTTGATATTTTTCAGCAAATATGTACTAGATTTAAAAAATGTATCTTGTACTGGGTTCCTTAACCTCTACTAAATAATGTAAAATGCATTTTAAAAACCATTTAAATAGCCTATTGTGCGAACGTAGGAAATACTTAGTAGTTCTGTCTTGCATTAGAAAATTCACCTGTATAAAAATGGAGTACGAGTCGTCGCAGTCGTATTTTTGTATAGGTCACTTACTATTCGTAATTTAAAAATAAGCAATGTGAGCTTCAGATATATTACAATTATTATTCATGTAACAAACATCAAATATATATTAATTAAAAATAACAACCAATGTTAAGTACATTAACTGAAATATACACACGTAAAAATATAAACACAAAAAAATGCGATGGCGTTGAGGCTGGTGGATAATAAATATGCACAGCTTGCAATGCTTGACATTTAATTCAACACCGTAACGTTCAAAAGTGCTTTTATGAACGTACTTGTATAAAGAACATTTTGATTTGTCTTGATTTGTTAATGTTGACTTCCATAGGTGGTCACTAGTTCCTCTTCTTAAACATTAAATTAGTTGCAAAAGTAATTCAAATATATTCGGGATAGAGAACTGGTTTTAGTACCCTTGTTTGATATATTCTTTGAGTTCTTCAATATCTTAATCGTGACTTTTAAGAGATCTTCTTCGAAATTTATCGATGGCTCATTGTTCTCGTTTTTAAAACCTAAAATCTATTGAGAACGGTCTGTACAAGGAGCATACAATCATTACATTTTAGCTCTGTGAAATTATGGTAAAATACTTAAAAATGGAGAGCCGTGATTACAGTGTTGGTTAAGACTAACATCCTGTAAATGTCAGCAACTGCTGAGCTATAGCATCCTCTCCCTTTTGAGGAGAAGGTGTGGAGCTTATTCCACCAAGTTGCTCTTATTTGGGTTTGTGGATACTAATGTCGAAGAATTTCTAAGAAATTAGACATACAGGTTTCATCACGATGTTTTCCTTCATCGCTAAGGACGACATGAACTATATACACTAATTAAGCACATAAAATTCAGTGGTGTTGGCCTGGGTTTGAACCCGCGATCATTCAAAATACCCGCGTTCTATCCACTGAGCCACTGTGAATCTTAACCGATGATTCTGTTAAACCCAGGCAAGCAACACTGAATTTATGTGGTTAATTTGTTTTTATTTCAATAATGTATCTCATACTCCACGGTGAAGGAATACATCGCGAAGACCTGCACGTGGCTATTGTGTATCTGCCACAGCCTTGACCAGCAGTGGAACATTAAAAACTTGCAAATGTTGGCAATAAGCAAATCCTCCGGTTTTGAAGAGTGCTGATGACGTAACGAGACGACAAGAACGTAATTATTTACCTCTACCTAGGTTTTGCTTGAATTGAAGAAGTTTTCCCGGAAAAAAAGGCAATGACATTTTTAATGAAACTTGACTTAACCCTTTGTAATCGTAAATTAACTTGATTAAATAATTTAGATATATCTATCAAACAAGCAATATACATATTTAATATTTTGAAATTCAGGTTTTCGCGGAGGTTTTCGTCGCGTGAAAATCACCAGTGAACTAATTTCGTATCTCACTCATGATATGATTAAAACTGACATACTATGATATGCTATTGTTGACGCCTGTTTTAAATGTTATAATTATACATATCGCACATTCATGGCCTGATTTCAAGGTCTGGAGTAACAAAGGAATGGAGACTGTCAGTCAGGGTTTTTAATAATTTATTTTGGGAGGACCTTCTTTTATTTCAGTAAATAATAAACGTCAAAAAATATACACATTAAAATGTTAATTTCCTTGGAATGATGTTCTCATGCAGACGCCCATGGGCAGTAGCACTATTTACCCTATTCTAAATCCGGCCCTGCGAATATTATCTGACATTTCACTGCTGACTTTTAAGTTTATTCTTACATAATATATTTACAGTTCAATGTCAAATATATTTAAAAAAACCCATTCAGACTCTCTTAGAAAGCCAACGTAACTGTTTCTGTGTACATCAGCAAACAAGTAATCCTTATCTTTTTCATTAAAACTTTACAAAATATGCAATCGGTCATTCAAGTAACTGCTAACTAAAACTAAACTGCTTCTTGTCTTATTGATTGCCTTCATAACGTAATTCAGCGGTTTCTGGACACGTTCATTCAAATTTTTGCAACTACATAAATAGTGTCGAGGAATAATACAATGAAAAGTTAGTACATTTTGTATTGCTCGCAACAAATGCGCTATGGGACCCATAATACACTGGACGTATGTTAATTGAGCACTAGTGGCATCAGCCCACAGAATAGTTACAAGCAGGAGTATCTTACAGAATATATTTAAATATACAATGTATATACTTATATTAAATATTAATTCATAAGTAGGTACATTATTATACGTAAAATTTATCAAAATTAGTCAAAAAAGGTTCTTAGATTTTTTTTAATGTATAACAGCTGTTGTTTATGTGACATTGACAGGCGATACAGACATCGCGAAAATGCAATTTTTCAATTCAATTCTTAGTTTAATGGCTTTTAGTTGTGTCACAGGGCACAGATTATTTCGCCAATGTCACGTAGGATGGAGAAGACACGAATGAGATTGATCGGTATGGTTGAGATAACAATGCAATTTTTCAGGAGAAGCATATTTTATAACTTTGACATTCTCCAAGCGTCGCCGTGATTCGCGCCAAAACCATAATGACACTCACGCCATCTTACGGAAACTATGTGTTACGGTTATTGCACCAAATAAAGGTTTGCTTCAGGACACTTATTAAGCATTTAACTATTTTTTTAAATTTTTACAGAAGTGACGGTCCCACAGCAGGGGTGCGACATAATGTCAACATATTTTCTTGGAATATGTACATGTATGCAACGAAATGTTTTGTAATGACTTTCTGATTTTTACGGACCAACGTTAAATTTATTTTTCAAAGATCCAATATTTTCCCGTAAAAGATTAAAATTACATTCTGGAAATCATATATGTCAATGTGTCGTACAGTGTTAAGATTTATCCAAAGTAATCAGCAGATTTACGTTTTTTTTTTAATCCAAGGATATTTAATTTTACGTCCCTAGTATATTATTCAAATTGGATTGAAAATATCGGAAGTGCAGGAAATCATATTAATTATTTAATCAATAAAAATATTTTTTTTAGGCGCATAGCTGGATAAGGTATTTTATTATTTATATTGGCGCAAAACAAAGTTAGCACCACAAGACGGAGAAAGCCGAACATTGTTATGCGAAAGATAATGTGTTAATTATATACAAATTGAAATCAAAATGATATATGTCAAAATAATGTCCCACCAATTCCCCATTTAATCGCAGTTCCGATTCTGTAGCTGAGAAATGGGCCAGTGTGTCACCAGTAACACGGGGTATTACATATTTAAATTTTCTTCACTATCTACTCTAAAGACTTTCTGTTAAATGTATATAATACCACCTAATTTAGCTTTCCTCAAAATGTTTTCCTCTGCCGAGTACCATATAAGTTATAATATAAAATAATTCCAGCA
The DNA here is from genome assembly GCF_905147765.1 of Vanessa atalanta. NCBI lineage: Eukaryota > Metazoa > Arthropoda > Insecta > Lepidoptera > Nymphalidae > Vanessa > Vanessa atalanta. The sequence goes on from NC_061890.1 coordinate 6,360,097, forward strand.
AAACAGGTATAAAAAAATAGGTATTTTTTATTAGGGTTAAGAAAGCTAAGGAAAAAATAATGAGCTTCAGTTTATCAAATAATAATATCCTTTTTTATTTTTTATTCTATTTTCTATTAATTTAAAATGCGACCCACCTGCATCGTGTACAATTCCGGGTCATCCGGAAAACCGGCTACTTTGACATTAGCGTCGCATCATACATTGCCTTCTCGAAGTTCTCGAGTTCTTAAACTTAGTTCAGACCTTAAATTAATGAACGTAAAGGTTGTAATAGTGCAGAACATCATACATTCACGCGTCCCCTTACAAATATAATAACGGTCTGCGCGAAACGCATTTGCTGAGTTCTTATGAAAGACTAAGACAGCAATACATGATTTAATGTTGTATGGTTGATGCTATCCAAATTTATATATATGTTTTATTGGTTGGTTATTAATTTTTATTTTGTAATGTTAATAATGTTATATAAATGAAACTATAATTTGTATACAATAGTTGTTATTTCTTAATTAGAAATTATTTATATAAATCTCCTGAATAGCATAATGAAAGAATTTTGTCTTCTTCATGAGATAGAAAACAACATAAATTGTATATTCAGTTTGTATTTATTTATATATTTACGTACCGCGTAATCCGCGCTATACGTCTGTGTAACACACCCAGCCTCTCGCCGGTTCGCTTCGCCTTCCACCTGTAGTTGATAACCAACCTCTTTGGCGTAAACACGCTGATGCCATCGCGAGTTTCTAACTACGTTTTAACTCGTTTATTTTTTTAAACATTTCAATTTTAAATTGACTATGCTGTGTTTAATCTGTACTTATTAGTCTCTAAGTCAGTTTAGATTTTTTTTGTTTTTTTTTTCTTTTTAATTATTTTTAAGTGATATTGGATTTAGTGCAGTGACAATTTTTTTTCGATGTTGTTTACACGACATTTGTTTATTTAATTTACTTCACTGAAGAAGGAGTGAATGTGAAAACTCGAAAACGTCCGGAAGGACGGGCCGACTCTCCCTTCGCATTTCCGCAACAGGTATGTTATTGACCAGTTTAGAAATCGTAATAAGTAGGTTTAAATTTCTGAGATGAAATTTTAATAACATACAGATTAAAAATTCGTCAGTTATTTCAAAATTTGCAAATTGCAAATATATAACAATTAAAGAGTTTTCGTTTAATTCATTTTATATTTAAATTTGACTTTTTCTTATTTATGATAAAAACAGTCTTAATTACGAATTAATTTATGTAAATTTAATTCAATATTTGCATGTGTACGAGCAAGTAAAAGTAAGAAGACATAATTAGCGCATAATCATGCTAGAATAAATGAAACTGATTTAATTTTTTTCTCTTTTTATAGAAATTTTGGTAAAAGGTTGAATTATTACAATTAAAAAAAAAGATTTAGTATTTCAATTATGTACCTAAACATAACTTTAATATTTATTTGATGGATTCTAGATTTTTCTAGATTAAATATTAAATAATAATATAATAATATTGAAATAATATACATGAATCTACTTACATAAATAAATCAATTAAATGAATCCATCTAGTACTATTTTATTAAATAATTTTAATGATTTATTAAAGATAAATCACGGATCTTAATATACTACTAGCATTATGGAAGTTATATCTGTGTTCAATTGTTTTAGTTTAAACAAATTTGTACCGAATAATACTTGTAATTCGATTGATATGGAATATCTAAAATATTATAGGTCGTCAGTATGGACCTATGCTAAGGGTGTTTTGGTGCAGTACACACCTATTATAGTGCACACTTGGCGCAAATACAGAAGCCTTCTCTGTCTATATCTATCTATCTATAAGGCAATGGTACGGCAAAGTCGACACGATCTGAAACTGTTCAGGATCAATGGATTTCTGTCACTTCCTACTTCCAGCTGGGTTCCTAATGAGAATTTTTCGAAGGAAAATTCCGATAAATTGTTATCAGCCCCATCTGGGGTTTGATCTCAGAACCTCGGATTTGAGGCCTTATATCTAGCCACCAGACGAACGAGACAGTCGGTCAATATATCAACAATGCTGTGTTTACTTTCCAATGTCAAATCAGAAAACAGCCAGAAAAGGGGGATAGTGTTTAACTAGCACTCGCTAAGAAACATTTAATTAACGCAAATTATTAGATTAAAGTGTAAATCAGCGTTTAGGCGCTTGTATATATAATTATATTATATAATTTGCTAAAACGTTTGCATATATTTCGCGAAAATAGTTGGTCAAAACAATGTATGGTTTCTAATTAAGTGAAATAATTTCTTTTTTTTTTATAGCAGAATATTTATATTAAATTAGAAACAAATTCATGAGATGAATTAAACTTTTTCGTTTATTTATGTAATACTAGTTGTCACGCGCGGCTTCGCTAGCGTTCTAGGTACTAGCGTGTTAGGGGTTTTTCGTCAGACGTTAGGTATAAAAAAGTAATGTATTTCCTTAGAGTTCTAGGTTTCTCCATATCAAATTTAATCAAATTCAGTTCAGTGGTTTGGTCGTGAAAGACCAAGATACAGACAGACGGAGTTACTTTCACATTTATAGTATATTAGTATAAATAAAAAAATCGACCTTCGGTTATATATACCTTATACTCCAAATATTAGTTGATGTAGTTGTCTTTATTTCTCATTGTACTAGTTGAACCTAGAGCTTTACCCGCAAGAAATGTATAAAATCTCACCTATAGCACACGAACCATCACCCCCATTATGACTCCCTTTAAGGGTCAATTAAAAAAGTAACCTATGTCCTTCCCCGGGACTCAAACTATCTCTAGGCCAAATTTCATCTAAATCGGTTTAAGCGTGAAGAGGTAACAGACAGAGTTATTTCGCATTTATAATATAAGTGTAGAAAATATTTTATTAATATTTATAAAGTATTGTAGTTTCAAAGCAACAATAATGTACATTATGCGAAATGAAATCGCGAATAGTTCTATGTATTGCTTTGTTTAAGACTGACAATTGCTCATAAAGCCTGAAAGTATTTAGAGCCTAAATCATGGTCCATTACCTATAAATTCATAATAGTTATCGAACAATTCAAATTAATATTCATGTCGTTTTCATTATTGCATCACGAATGACCACAGATTCATAAATACAATTGACATGATTTTGAAAATCGTTAATTTTCTAATGTTCTTTTATACTTGCCAATGTTTTAACGTAAAGTAATTTCACTATGTAGTATTGAATTGAGTGAGAGTCCTTAGTTAGGTCTAAGTAGGTAGTAGGGCTTTGTGCAAGCCCGTCTGGGTAGGTACCACCCACTCATCAGATATTCTCTCGCTAAACAACAGTACTCAGTATTGTTGAGCCAGTGTAACAAGGGCTTAATATTTTAGTTCCCAAGGATGCGGAATTGGCGGTGTAAGGAATGGTTAATATTTCTTACACCACCATTGTCTATGGGCGGTGGTGACCACTTACAATCAGGTGGCCTATTTGCTCGTCCGCCAACCTATGCCATAAAAAGAAAATAGTAGGGCTGGGGTGTCGGGATAGGTACCTCATCCACTATTAATTTATTTAAACGCTAAACAGCAATGTAACCATAATAAAAGCTGACGTGGATTTGAAATCATAACTGATATAAAAAAATGTTCTCCCCTTCTCCTGTTTTTTTTTCATATGGTCCATTTTCACTTTTTAAGCGTTGACGTGTTTAGTTCACGGAAAGCGACTACAGTAAAAAAAAGATTTGTTTTCTATAATTTGGCGACCCCAGCTCGGGTCCCTTTCGGGCCCATAGTGAAATTCGCCCCTAAATGCAAGCAGTACATTATATAAAATACTCTTATATTATGACGGTGACCAGTGTTGCTAGTCTTTATAATATAACGACAATGTACTTAATAATAAATCCTAATATACCTATATATATATATTTAATTAAGTACGTTGTTATCAATAACTTATAAAACTTTATGTTTTATTATTAATTAATGTAATGTTATTTCGATAAAATAAATATTAGTATCCTTATCAATATCATCTTGAAATATTCATTAAATTATATTATGTCTATGTGTGCTCAATACACACATGTACGTTTTCAAATACTCATTGTTTAATTCACATTGACTTGACATGTCTCATTGCAAAATGTTTAAAATTGGATAAAGGATGCTAATGAAGTAGGGTTCAATAAAAAATATATAATTATAATACCTAATATATAATATATTCGTTACTGTTTTTTATACTTTAGTCTCATTTTTTGTCACAGAGCATAAATATGGAATAATCATTCTTTTTCCGTCTAAACTTGTTTATATTATAAATGTAATATAATTTATTTAATCTATGTATGTTTATAAGGTATGATTATGATGCAGTAGAAATATAATTATAACATAATACGTATTCAAATGATTTACAAAAAGAGTTACAAAAGATTTACAAACAGAGCAACCAAGGTTTTTCCTAAGGGGCTGTACAACACTCGCGCAATTAACGCTTTGATTTAATCTAATTTTGACTTAAAATTGATTCCACGATGATTACACATCATAAAATATAAGAGTCAAACCATGTTTATGTGTTATCAAAATTGATTTTTATATTAGAATATATTTTTTGTATCTTTTCAATTATACATTCGGTTCCTATATCTTGATAAATTTGATATCTTATTATATTTTTTACCTATTATTAAACTTCTAAATAAATATATTACTTGCACATTAGTTATGTATAGATCTATTCACTTACATAACCGCGCCCCTACGTAAAATTATTATTTATCGGCGTATTGGTACGAGTGAATGACTTTCGTACTTGCAATGTGTCTATGTGTGCGTGTGACAACTAAATGTAAAGACAGCAAAAAAATACATATAAGTTTATATTTTTAATTTAATTTAATTAAAAAATAATTAAATTAACACGGAGGGCATGACTTTGTAAGTGAATAGATCTATAAAACAAATCAAATGTTTAGTACTTATAAATGTTACTTGAGATTTGACTAGTTGACATACGTGTATGATGTGCTTGTTTTTTTTTTATATCAAATGTAACTGAAAAAAAAATCAACGTTAAACTATAACCTATAACAAAAACTCAAAGTTATACCGCTAAACAATGTATAAACCTTTTAATCATGTGTTGGTAATAAAAGTTCCTGATTTCGTTTGTCAACGAGAATTGACGCATTGTTAAGTCTGGGGAAATGCAAATGTTTGAGAAATTAGGTATTATTAACTATTTCAATGAAATATATCATGAATTCATGGTACGTATAACATTAAGTTATTTATATTTTGGCAGTACTACTAGTAATCTTGTACTCGATAAATTAAAAAAAAAAGCTATGTAATATATCATTAGTCTTCTAAGAAACAAAATATAAAACTTTCATTTAATCTTCTGTAAAAAGTTATCATTAGATATAACTTAGTGTCAGACACTTTGAGTACTGGATTATTCGAACTTGAATTTCTATTACCATAAATGTGAATAATTAATTTGTAATTAGCACTTTCGTCATGACCATATTTATATGTCTTGATTTAATTTACACTTCATACGTAGTTTATACTAATAAAGATAGAATTAGTGTTATCTCTTTTTAATTTAAAATCATGCCACGGTGCATTTATTAAAGTATGTAATTTCTAGGTTATAAAAGCGATCGAACCCGTGACATCCCGCTATGATAGGAAGATGGTTTTTAGTAGGTAGTCTCTTACTTGGTCAAGAATCTACTAATCTTGTGTAGCGGGATCCATAAATTAATTTTATAACTTAATATAAAAAAAAGTGAAGAACTTTCTGGACTATCTGTTTTTATAATAAATATTGGAAAAATATAAACTTACCTATTTTCATTTCTTACTTGTAAGACACTTAATTTTTTTAATTCTAATAACTATGTATATATTTTGAAATTAAGTTTTCTCGCGACTCTGACTGCCTTAAATTAGTTTTCATTCACATACATTGCTTCTATATAAATATGTCTTTCTCCGGGTTTTCCTCGATGTGAAATAACATAACGATTGGTTCCTTGGTTTAGTCGTGGCGAGGTAACAAACAGACAGACAAGAGTTGCTTCCGCATTTATTATCTGTTTGTAATATAAACAGTAACACTTTCTAGTTTCTATTGGGTTGTAGTAATTCAATGTAGCAACATCACGAACAAACATTGATATTCATTGGTTCTTACTTACTTAACCTTTACAAGAAACTATTTCGACATCTGGATTCCAAAGAACCGATTATTCAAAACTGTGTATTGTGACCGTTAAAAGTGAATGAAAATGTCATATTTTTTTTATTAAATTGATCACTATATTAAATGTTGCAATAATTTAAGATTAATTTCTTCATAATAATATTTACTTTTTAAAGTTATATATCTATACATATTGTTAATTTAATTTGTACAGGTACATATATGGATTAATAACGTAATATCTTAGTTTCAGACTGGTATAAGTTTTGTTCGTTCGTGATTATTGATTCTTGAATAAAAACGCGTGTGACGGCTCATTAGCTTCGTAATGGCATTAGAAAAATGTGTGAACTTTTCGAATCTGTGCAAATACATTAGCAAAATTTTAAACTATTAGAAATTTCATAAAAGATAGCTTACTTTTACAAGTTACTAAAAACTATAAAAAAAAGAACAGGAATTTTCTAAGATAAATTATCCTATAATATAAAAATTAAAAAGACTGATTTTAACTAGACAATTGAAGGTAAAACCTTTATGTTCACTTGTCATTTACTCTTTAGTCTGTATACTAGAAATAAAAAAAAAAGTTAAAATTATGTTTTAAGCAAGTGTTAATATGCGCTATCAGCTTATTTTCAATAAATACAATACAGTATATAAAATTAATGTAATTGACATGTATAAAAAGTATTTGAATATAATATTTTAATGTTATTTACGATATTATCAAGCCTTCAAACAATTCTTTATGATATACAAATCAATCACGTAAAAACCGTTCGCCACGAGAAAGTGTTGACCCAACGAAACCGGCTTTGTGCCTCATTCCACCTGATCTTCATATATAACATAACAGAACATATGTTCATAGTCATTTTTTTTTCTAATAGAAAATACTTAATACTTTTTTCATTATTATAGTAATATAATTAATGAAGACCATGATCCCGTGTAATTGTAAGGGTACTATGACTAGCTTATTATTAGAACCCCATCTATTTTATAAAAAAAAAAAATTGTAGGTTTAAATTATTTGTTTTATTTTTAGGGATATTTTTTTTCCTATTAACTCTTTCTCTGCGCTGTTTATCACTTATGAGTCATAATTAGTGTTTAACTGTTATGTCGTTTATTTGTACGGTGAACCTGTTAATATTAGTACGAAAAAGTACCAAAGTTTTGTTTTGAGTCGTGAGTTCTCTTTTCTAGCCTATCTAAACCTGTGTTATTGGTAGAAGTTAGTAATAATCATTAATAATTCAATTGAAGAGGAATATGAGTTTGTTACTAAACAGTATCCTCCGTGTGCATCCGCAACGTTACTTAATATAATATACAACTAGAAAAAACATTCAATTCTTGACAGTCGAATGTGGCCTCTATCGACCTGTTATTACGATCACGACGACCAACCATCCACGATCGATCAAATAAAATATAATTATGATATTCACCGTTTATATAGTAGCTTTGTTATATAGCCAAATAACGAATGATTTGAAACGTTTTCTGTTTGATGATTTACATAAAATAAACCCAGTTTGAGATTATTTCTTTTTTTTTTCATATATTATAAACGTGGTGATTTGGAAACGAAAATGCGTCGTGGCAAAGAGACGAAAAAGAAAGAAAAAAAAGTTTTTGAAATGTATACACACCTTTTAATTTTAAACTTTATTGTAATTTTTTTAATTTCAATCCTGACTCAGCTGTTGTCAAATAAAATAAATTTTACAGTAGGTACTCTTTTATAAACATTTATGCGGCCAAGACTTCAAATTTAATTATTCATAATTGTCATATTACTTGAAAAAAATATAACACAGATAGTCAGTTTTAGATATACTTAGAACATACTATTATATTATATATATTACTTTGCTTAATTATATGTGTATCTAAGAAATATATTTATGATTAATTAAAAAAAAAACTAACTCAGAATAAACGTCTAAAAAGCTAATTAAGGTATTCAATACTTTTATCATATAAATAAATGTTATTTAAGGTGTCATACACATGTTATAAATAAAAATGACTTATTCGATTTGTTTTATAACAATTTTAAAGATGGTATTTGTAATAACGAGTTTTGAAAATCGATTACCATATTCAAAAGGCCGTTATGTTTTGAGCCCACGAATTAACTTGTTCTGTTCTTGTTTATATCATTGCCATTGCAGAATATTTTATACATATATAAAAAAAAAACAGTTTTTTCGTATAGAGTTAAAACAACCGTTTTTTTTAATTTATTTATTATTGACTTAGTTGAAACATGAATGATATTGTGAGCTGGTGAATTGGTTTTGTTTTTATATTAATAAAATTAAAAATAATAAAGATTTCTTTTTTATTTTATTTTTTTTTAATTTATTTAATGATATGGTTGTCGTCAAAATTTTTTTACAAGAATCGTGTATCTTAATATTTAAAACTTTCTTTTTACGTCCGTAGTTAAGATTTTTGTATATTTGTACTTGTGCAATATATTTGGTTATGTGTGTCGTAGGAGTAATCTGTTCCGGTTATGAATCTCTTAATATTTAATTGAAATTGAAGTAGGAGTAAAAATACGTTAATTTATGATTATGGTTGCTCAGAAAGGTGACCGGAGGTCAACAGGTTGTGATAAACAAATTCGGAACTCGACATTGAAATCAATCGTGAAGTGTAAATATCGATACCTGTTTTCATGAAAAAATCAATGCAATAATAACGACAATTTAGATTTGATTTTAACGATATAACTCTTCTAGAAAGAGATAGTGAATGTGCGAACAATATTAAGAAGTCAAACCAACCGGAGATTTATTCCTGTGACGTGAAACAGCCGAAGTTTTAGAAAGAGAAAACGCTCAATCCGTTTCATTCGATACAGCGAATCAATATTTTGACATTTCGATTTCAAATTTACCGACAAATTCCCATTTAATTCTTAAAGAATAGTTCTATGATTCATTTGGAAGAGGATTGCAAAGACGTAAGCGACAAAGCGAAACGGAAGTAACAATGACGTTTCTGCAAAATTTTTGACGACGCACTCGAAGCGAAAGTGTATTTCCCATAGTTGCTTCGCTTGGTCGCGCAGATTGTTTTCAGCCTGCACTTGCTTCTATCGAAAGCTCAGATGTATTGTGTAAAAACATTAAATGTTAACTAATCAGTCCACTGGCTCGAACAGAACCGCGATTATAATCATTAAGTTCTATTCTTACAATTGTTGATTAGAAATGAAACGTATTTAAAACGTAGACAATTTCCTTGTTTCGCGTTCTGGCAAAGATCCATTAACGTAATGCTTTTTTTATTTTTATTTAATTATAGTTTAATTTAATAAATTAAAAACAATATCAGTAATGTGATTGCGAATACGTGTGATAGATTTTAAACGAAGAGTAAACATGTGATTAATGTGTTTATAATTCATCTCGTGCTCGGCGGCAGACGAAAGCGTCATTAGGAAATCTTCATAACAATTTGTCGATGATTTTCTCATATGTATATGTAAAAAGGCCAAACTGCTGTAGTGAATTGAGGTAGTGGTGGATAACGCTCCAAGCCTTCTCTTTGACGCGAGAGCTATTGCCCAACAGTGAGACATTTACTAGCTCTTACTCGATATAAATAACATTAATGCAACAGCTAATGGTAGCAGATAATATACGTAGTAGAATATCGATATTAACGAAATAGTCGATAAAAATAACGTCACTATGAGAATTTATACCTTAACGAAATCGATATGTGACGTGGTATTGTTAACATGTAAAGTGTTTTTATGAAAAACAAAGTTTTCAAGGCCGTCTATGTATTTGACGTTTGTGCCGTGTATTCACACCTGTTAAAACTTTTCTATTCTTTAATAATAACAGAAAATTACGTTCGTGTTTTGACAGTATTTGCTAAGAACCACAGATAATAAATATATAATTATTTTTTTTTATACTTCACATTGTATTTAGCTGTTCTTTAAATTATTTATTCGATTAAGATTTTTCTAATATATTTATATCGAATAATACAATATATATTTTAATATCTTATTTCAAATATATCAAATATATATAGGTTCGTAGCTTTCCAATTATTAAAAAATCCGAAAGTAATATAATTATCAAGTGCTTTTATTCTCATATACCTTATGTTCTCGCTTTTTTAAAATGATTTATGAAAATATTTTTAACGCCTTTACTAATCTTTAAAGCGTTTGTATGTTAATATTTTTAAGAGATGATATTTGGTATAGATCGAAGGACGATGCATGATGTCATATAATATTTAAAAACCAGCAAAGTAGATTGTATAAAGAGGAAAATAAGGCTTATTTTATATATTTTTAAGTTATGGCAATAACTGTTTACTTATTCAAATTCGAATAAACTGGTTGAAAATATTTATTTAAGAAAAAGTTGATAATGTGCTTTACGAAATTTGAACTTGGAACGTTATTTTATGAAACGCCTAAAATGACTAAATTTAGGGATCAATTAAGGATTGAATAAACAGTTTTGAATAGTCAGTTAAAATTATTATAATGCAAGCATAATCAAATTATTTGACTCCAATTAAAATCTCAACTCATTTTAAAAGGGTAACCAAAGTGCTTACGTTATATTTCGTAAGACTTTGAAGCACTTTTAATAAAATAACTATGTAGGCCTTTGATTTAAATATTTTCCGACATCATGATTATGTGATACGTCAAAATTCTATAATTATATAATATTCATATTATTTTGCATACACGTTGGTTGTCCGGGGTACAGAAAAGGACCCATTGTACCAAACACGTCACACACATCACACGTGGACGAAGCCGCGAGCGGATACTAGTATTATACATTATTTTAATTTTATCTTAGTTACTACTAAATAGTAATATAGTTTTTATTGCCCTTGCGTTTTTCTGCGTTATATATATCTATGTATAGCCGTGATGACGTTTTTTTGTTTTTTTTTTTCCTAATCGTGTCCAGCGTAGGAATTCATAGATTATAAATTAATTAATTATTATAAATATTATGTTTATATTTTTTTAACACTTCTAATGCCTATTCTGTGGTGATCTTTCAGGTCTGCCAGTCTGTCAATATAACTAAATGTACAGAACACTTATTCGTAAGGTTTGCATTGCAGTTGCTGTTTTCGATAACGCCATCTTGTTGTTCACCTTGACATTTAGCAGATGTGTAAATCTTCTTTTGGATTAAGTACTTGTCTCCGCAATTTATTTTGCAGTACATATTTTTTTTTAATAATGCGGATGGATACTAGTTTTTTTATATAATTTGTTTTCTAAATAAATCCATACTTATACTACAAATCCGATTCTAACTCAGTCGCCAAATGTAGGTATGTCACTTTTACGTCAAATTAACTGATTTTGATGAATTTTGGTATCGAGTAAGCTTAGCTATTTTTTTTAATTTACCGCTCTAAGAGGTTGTTGGGGATGAAGGTTTGTGTACTATCAGCTATGAACGTTTTATAAATGATGTTTAGTTTAAGCCCGCGGCTTTTTTAGTTTAACTTGTGCTAAATAAGTCAAGTAAGAATTACAATAATGTAATTAATAACGTTGATAGCTGTGTGTGCTAAATAATGCATATTTATGTACAGTTTTAGTTAAAACCGATAGACAAAGGTCTATCTATGATTATACTGTATATGTCTATATTATACCAATTTCATTGCGATCGGTTGAACGTTATAGAAATTGATGTACTGCAGCGCTTTATAGCTGAGCGTTACGACAAAGTATGTATTCGGAGTATAAAAACCTTATCATGTATATATATACATATATAAATGGTATCATGCTAACATATTTGTCTACATGGTATATATGTTTTAAATCCAATGAAACATACCAACGACTATATATATACATATGTGTATTTATAGATGAAACAAATTATTTTGAATATATAAATTTTATGTACTAAATCAATTTAGATTTACTTGCAACATATACATATATAAGCCATAACACATATACATAATGTAATTCGATTTCAACGGCGACGGAAATCATGAGTAGATAAACCTGCATGAAAATCTACTAATACATCTACCCACCAACCTAAACTCCAAACTAGCCCAGCAGTGGGATAAGCTGTTAATCTATCTAGCTTCAATTGTCAGTGTAATTATTGTGTCAGCGAGCGTGTTTTACAATTAACCTGGTGATTACATTGAATTTGATTTAGATGAGAAATATCAAGGCGTTCGCGAAATGGAGTAATAAAAAATAATAATTCCAGTTAATGTTCCATCACATGTTCAATATCGTAGATAGGGTGGCTTCGTGTGAAACGGGGAATATTATGAAATCACTCGCTATTACAGGATAACTACAATGATAACAATCCACAGACGAAATAGCCGACGATCGTTTTTTGTGAACATCTTGCTAATCTTCGTTATGGATGTTATGAAATTAAATATGTAATGTATTTACGTAATTGTGTGAGACGTGTCTATGGTAAATCATAGTGAAATATACATTGAGTTTCGTGTTACGAGCAATCAAGGCAGTTAATGTTATTGCAATTGTTTTTAGGCTGTATAAAGATCAGTCTTAAACATATTTGTTTCAGATAAATTATTAATATTTTCATGACACGTTTCTTTTTCGGCGTTTCATGTGTGTTTTGTGTTGTTGACTCTAAAAATATCGACTTGATTGTTAATATAATAATAATGCACCCATTCATCAATTTCATTAATTCTCTAAAATATTAGATACCTAAATAGTTTTGAATATTTTTTATTGAATTGAAAAACAAAACACAATTACCTTTTTTTCAATTATTTAAAATACGTTTATATTTGGAAGTATTCCTATATGTGCGATAGATTATTAAGTTATTTATTTTTATTGATGTAAAATGCTTTCAATTTAAGACATCAGGATAGCTACCCTTTCGTGTTGAAAACGATTTCGTGCTTGAACGGTGAACGGTAGGTAGTTTACTAAAGTGTTATCCGTGCCTTCGAACTTTGCTTAATACCATCAAGGGAATTGGTGCCAAATAGCTATCGTTAAAACAAATTGAAATGAAAATCGCAACGCTTATACTTTATTGTTATTATACATGAATACACGATGAAGTTTTTATCACTATTAAGAGAGTTATTGAGTGACACGGAATAATGAGAAAATGATACGCTCGTTAAATTTCGAAAATCACATTGAAATATACATTAATTTTGAAATATTATGTATAAAAATACTGTTACCCACCCGCTTCGCTTAAATAAGCGAGAAGGATCAACGGAATTCTTTGTCTTTTATACAATAAGTAGGCGGACTGGCAAATGGGCCACTAGATGGTTATTGGTCACCAGCACCAAGAAATCGGCGCCGTAGCCTCTAACCTAACCATTTACATTAAATATCGCCAATACGCCACCAACCATAAAAACTGAGAGACCCTTGTGCTTGTAGTTACACTGGCTCACTCTTCCTTCAAACCGCAACTTAATAATACTAAGTATTGCTGCTTCGTGGCAGAATATTTGATGACTTTATGAGTTAATCTTATATCTTCGTACGAATATAAAATTAGAGCATCAATCAGTTTCCACATGATTGTCAAGAAGAAGAAACATATGATATTGAAGATTGTTTAATTGAATAATAATAATTAAATCGTTAAATATAATATTACATTTTATAAAAAAAAATACTACAGTTAAGGTTGCGGTTGGTATTTTATATTTTATTTTATAGATATTCATGATACTTTTTTTTAAATTAATCTTTTAATTTATTTACCACCGATCACAAATTTACAGCCATATTAAAAACGGACTGAATCGAATTATTTTCAATTTAAATTTTCATCGGCAACCTTTGTTTGAGATTTGCATGGTAAATTTTCGGCCATTTTGGCGTCCGTTTATCGAACTATGATTGCTTTTTAAAATGTTGATACACATTCTAACAAATTAGATATTTAATTTTCTTTCTTTAAATTTAATTTATACTTATATGCTTAAGGTATAAGTCACATTTTTTACCATATTTGTCTATTAAGCCAGTTTTGTGCATTTTCAAACACGATAGGAAATAGCTCAAGTTCCTAACGCGAGGTATAAGATAGACGACTTCCTTTCAATTTTATGAAATAAAATTTAAACACGGATTATATCGGTAAATATACTTAACAAGAATTTACTTAATTTTGTTAAATGCTATACAGACAGACAGATTTTTAAAACTGTAACTGTAATTGTAATTGAATCAATGAAGGTCAACCTACATAAACTAAAAGTTTTAAGAAGTAATCAAAAATATTTTTTGTATAAAAAATAATATAGACAGACGGGCAAATGGGTCTGATGGTAAGTGTCAAACGTCCATTATCGCTGTAAGAAATATTACCCTTTCCTTACATTACCAATGCGCCATCAACCTTGGACCTTGAGCTAAAATGTTGGCCCTTGTGCCTGTAGTTACACTGGAACAAAACAATACTAAACATTGCTGCTTGGTGGTAGAATATATGATGTGGGTATCCTACCCAGACAGGCTTTCAAAAAACCCTACCAGTAATTGTTAGAAAAAAATAAAATAAAAAGTCATAACCTAAAACATACTGGCGGTAACAACATTCCGTCATTGCAGATAATACTATAAGTGCATACAAGTATCAGTCATGTAAATTATTTCGACACAGTTCATTGAGTATGTAGATATGTTATACGGAAAATTCTAAATTCTACACGATTGCTAAACGTCGCGAATTAGCGCGTTCGTTGGCCGAATAAGTAAATAGTTTGAGCAACTAAGCGACATTTTAAAATCGACGTCAGATGTTTATCGAGTGATGTTGAAATAAGGTCATAGGTTATTTTTGTTTAGGACTTTTTGACGAATAATTTAAATACAAGGAAGTCCGTTATATAAGATATGATTTATTGAGTTTTGGTGCTTGCTTGGGTTGGAAGTTTTTGCTATAAAAATACCTTGACTGATTTAAATTAAATTGTAGTGAGTGTGGTATTTAACCTCATTCAATTAAGTCTATACCTACATATACTATTACAAAAAAATGTAAAGAGGTTATAATATATATTATAATCTTGAATTAGATAAGTTTAATCGATTTTAATAAATAGCTGAGATGGATTAGTGGTTAGAACACGTGCATCTTCCTTTGTTGCCGGTTCAAACCCAGGCAAACACAACAGATTTTTCGTGTGCTTAAATATGTATTTATATAAGCTCCAAACCTTCTTATCAAATGGATTGGAGGCGTTAGCCCTAGTAGGAAATTTACAGAATGATAATTTAAAGAAAACAAGATATATTATGACTCATGATCCAATTAAAGAGTATGACAAATCTATAAGTATTAAATACAGGTTCGTGATTTTTAATTTCATCAAAATATATATATATGATAGTATGTAGGTTATTCTTAAAATTGTAACACGAGTAAAAGCAAGGCCTCTTTTTACTTTCGTCGCGATCACCGTCTCCAAGGTTTTTCGTAAAATATCGTAAAAATGTTTCAAGACCATCCTATATGCGGAATAAAAGTAATATTCAATAAGAAATATAAGTCCGAGGATTCTACTTAAATATCAACTTAATATCGATACAAAAAAAAATTAAAATGAGATTACATTGAATATATAAGAATTTATTAATGCTTCATATTGAGTGTATAATTTTAATAATAATTATTAATTAATGTAAAAATAATTAAAAGTATTTGCGACTCATATTTGAAAATGTCAGCCAAAAGTTAAACTGATATTGTTCTGTCAATATTCATCAGTTTAATTACAATTAAAAGATATCACCGTAAGTCAGCAGTGCGATTCTGTAAGAATTCACTTCGCTTCTCACTAGAGATATTCTGTAAGAAGTAAACTAAACTCACCGCAGAACACGTGCGTCAGAAATGATGTGACATTGACGACTATAAATTTATAGGATACACGTATCAACATGGTGTATCACGTGACTTTACGTAACATTTCACGTTCGTGTTTTGCAGCGAGTTTCGAGTTTACACGGAAAACCTTTTTAGTTTTCAAATTTGTACGAGTAAGATTCAAATTCAATTTGATGAAAAATAAATAAAAATATTCATGTTTTCAGAAATAATGTTTGACGTATACCCACGTGGACCAGCACAGCGCCCTCTAAACGTAATGTTATATATACGTAATAGAGAACTAATTATTTCTATAAAAAAAAAAACTACATTATATTTTATAGCGGATATCCGACTAGCTGCTTAAATTCTGAATTCAATTTTAGTTATTAGACATTAAACCGGATTGAAATTGATATACTAGTGAAAGTAATAAATTGCCGATCTAAACGATTATTCTATATATAATAACATAGTCGAACGTTCATTATATATCTATATATCTATATCTATTATAGTCATTCGGTTGCTTATATATGATATGACTTTCAATGTTGGATGTCATAGTTATACGTCTTATAGATAATTGGTTTCGAAATATAAAATAAATATAAACATAAATTATTTATCTAGTTTTTTAGGTGTACTTCCTAGAAAATTGTATTTTCTTAGAATCTTATTTAAACATATATTTTCTTATGTCATTGTCAATGATAGGAAAAAAGAATTGGAATTTGGCCTCATTACTTATATATAAGTACTGGTATTCATTCAATACCTACGCGTTATAAGTCTGTCTGGGTATGTGCAAATTGTTTGTAAAAGAAATTCACGCTTCTTAAGGGCCTGGAAATTCAGATTGTAGTAAATATAATTTACATAAATTACATGACTTATGTTAGAGAAAGAGCTTCGTGCTCCAAAAACTCGGTTCATATAATAAAATGTACAATAATATTATAGCTATGTGCGTCTTATATGGTGATTATGAAGGTCAGAATACGCCGTAGACATCACCCGATCGCGGCCGTGAAATTTAGGGCGATATTCTAGGTTTTTACTCATTTTTACTATGCGTTAGTTCACCGTTATTTACTCCACAATAGCAGAATTAGCCATGCTTGTTAAGGTGATACGGTGAGGTAATGGAAAGTTGCCCAGTAATTGTTGTTTTATTGGCTGTTACATATTTAACGTTTCAACCAGTGGTTTTATTCAAGTCCGTGCAGTGTTTGTCTCATGTTATAAAACAAAAGACAGGAGCGCACGGAACATTAAATAGCGAAACGACGCGTCTCTTTGTTAATAAGTCAATCAATTAATAATTAAAGTGTCTTTTGACGTATTAACTGAATATTTTGTTCTGTGTACTCCATCTGTAGTAAACATCCGAGCCGAGCCGTGTTGACAACGATAGAAGGAAATTATGCAAGTTAAAATCCGGGTAAGAACCACTTAATTGGCGGTACTACTTGGCGGTGAGGAAAAAAATTGTGACGAATCTGCCACATGTGTATGGCCACCACAAAATGCACTAGCGCAACATGATGGAACAATCTCTAAATTTTTTCCTAGAAAAATTTGGATTTTTTTTTGTAATAATTTGTAATAATTCAATTTAGTAGTGAATATACCTACATAACTTTTTGCTTGAAAGTTTGTCCGCAATCCCAGTAGTGTTAATCCCATAAGTGGGAAATTATATGTTATTGCGTTTTTACCCAGAAAATGCCTAATCGCTGTTGTCCTGTACCTGGTCTTTGTAAACGTGTTACGTATCTACATATATTAATTCAATTTATAAAATACAATATCCAGCGATTCCCAAGCCACAATTACACGGGAAGATAGATAAAATACGTTAAAAACGACGCGATAAAAACGTATTTTGTTAACTCAACACGCACTATTGAATCACGAATCTATACAAGAATTTGGAAATTTAAATGCGAGAATGCCTAGATATTGTATTATAAAACATAAGATCTCACTTGGGATTATGTAACGATAATCTATACACCTAAATCTGTACTTACACAGGTACTTAACCCTGAAAAAATTACTCGCGTAAAAACAGATCAAATTGAAATATCATCATTAATTTAGTTAGTTTGGAGTGTCGTCTCTACTCTCTACTCTCTACGTCTCTACGTCTCTACTCGTCAATACGAGTTCGGGTAGCGGATTCTATAGATAAGAATAGGCAATTCAGAATCTTGTATATATAATACCTACAACCAAGATTATTCTTGATAATGTTACATAAAAATATTTCACATAGATTATACACACGTTATCATCTCATCGACACCAAAATATATATAAACGGCGCAACTACGAGGAATTATTATATAATAAAGATGTCGAGTTAAGAAGGCTATTATCCAATCACGCAAATTGTCATTACATCATAAATCTGCCATCACCGAAATATTTGCATTGAAATGTTAATTCAATTCAGTTAATTTAATATTCAATTTCGTGACACGTCAAACGTCCATTTTGGCGCTAATTTTGTACGTTATTGCCTATTGGTCGATCTTAGTTGCTGTGTTTTGTAATGTATAAATTTTATATAATAATATAATTGAATTAAATTAATTCTTATGAGAAATAATTAACGGAATGGATTTGATTTATTTCATTTTAATCGTAAAATCAACCATAAGCGATTCTGCTTCTTTATTTACTTCTTTTTTTTCTTACGTTTATGGCTCAAATTATTCTGCCAGTAAATTTATTTTAATTCCCGTTTTAAACAATATTAAATAATTTAATTTTTGGAATCTACTCAGAGTTCTGAGTAAGTACCTTACGTTGTATGTACTTTAGTTTAAATATTTCAGACATACTACTAAGTATGTCTGAAATATTACTATACGTTATATTTTTGCTTATAAATAAAACTATATATATTGTATATTTCTTTTGATGGCTTGACTATTTTGAATATTTTGTTCACCAGATTCATTTTTTTATTGACTTTTATTTAAAAAAGAAATCGAAACGAGGTACACGATTTAGCATATACTGATAAAGTGATTCTGTCAGGCAACAATAAACTTAATAATAAATCATATATATATTTTTTTTCATCTAAAGATTTATTAAAAGAACGTAGGTATTTGCGTTAAAGAAAACTTGTTTACTACAATTCTAGTTCATATTTCACTCGGTAATAATTATATTTGCTATAACTGTGTTAGTTTAAGAATTAGAACGTCTCGTTAAATAATTCATTCGCCTCCATTTGACCTTACATAGTGCTGGCAATGTGACTGACTCCGTTTGGAATGTGCTGACAAAATATAACATAACTCTTATATCGTAATATTAATATAGTAAATTAAATATTAATTACGTAACAATTATTTAATTAAACATAACGTAAATACGAACAACAACATAAAACCTTGTAAGCACGTTATTTAGGGAATGACACGTTTGAATTCAATAATATTATGTTAATTGCATAATTGAATCTAATTTATGATAATAGAAAAGCCTATTATATTATTTAATTTAGCCCTTAGTAAACAATGATGGACCAAGTGTTTATGTGTGAGAGAGAAATCACACAGGGGCAAGTTCGTAACTTTGTTTTGACAGATGAGTTAATGTCATTTCATTTGTCAAAACATTAATCTATCCGTAATATTATATTATTTACTTCTATAATACCAATATTATTTTAACAAGTCGATGCTAGTCAGTAACGTTGTCGTAATTCCAACGGGAGTGGCTTTGTATGAGGTAACACAGGACAAAACACGCAGACCGTAAATATAAAAAAAAAAATCTTAACAAGAAGCAGTGGGATCCATGTATTGTCGATTTGAATAAGTTTTATTGTATAGAATTTATATGGTTTTATTGATTGCTTGCTCGGTCAACCGGAATGCATGGCGTAATTTAACATGGGAATTGGAAGACACGCCCTTGAATTTCGACATTTATTATATTGTACAATACACATACTTAAATGGCTGCATTCATCATTCCCGAGTTTATTAAATGTTGATACTTTATAAATAAAATCGTTTAGAAATTATTGTAAACGGTCAAGTTTTTAGCAAAAGAAGTTTTCAATACAGTTTAGAAATCCCTCCTCCTGAGAACTGAAAATAAGACTATAAAATTGTAATATCAAAAGATTTTTTAACTATATATTAGACTGCTTATTTAACCTTTTTATTTATTAGGAAATGTATAAATAAATAAAAATCACAAATAAATAATAATAATAATAATAATCGGCATCACTTATAATAAATAAATAAAAATATATAGTATCTCAGCTATGTTATACTAGTTTTCGCAAGCAGGTTTGGTCTCGTGTGGGGCTTAGGTATATTTTTCCGGGATTAAGTGACCAATGTGCTGTTTCAGAATATAACCTATATCAGTAAAATTTTTATTTAGATCCGCTCAACATTTCTGGCGTTATTGAATAACGAATATCCATCCATTCAAAGTTTATAATATACATAAAACTATTTAATGTTTTGATAAATATCAATGTCAACTAACAATATATATTGTGTTATTCCATTTACAAACTAAACTAAACTACAAACTATACTACAGAAAATAAAATACCATTTTTTTCTTTTGACCGGCTAAAGTCTAGTCACGTAAGGTCACAGCAAAAAACTGATAATAATATCAATCTCATATTAAAAAATAAACTCTTTTCATGTAATTTTCAATGACGACGAGGACTTGAATTGTCACTATCATACGGAACTAAGATTGTAAATTTTACCGAGAACTGCATAGTCAGTAGTTACTCTATTATACGGACTGTAATGTTACCATATGTTTTTAATATAAGCTTCCAACTATATAAAAACGATAATAATATAACAACCAAAAATAAGTACTAGTAAGTAAGTAATACATCCCAGTGTTAGGCTTTTTTGCTTTAGTGAAGAAGTCTTGGAGTTTTTTTCAATGCGAGTTGGCTGATTCGAGGGAGAAAGAATTTTAAACGCCGAACACGAGATTATAAATATAAATTAAGCACCTGAAAAGTCAATGGTGCTTGACTAGGTTTGAGCAATCATCGGTTAAGGGTTACGTCTTCGAATCACTTCTGTCTTATCTCTGCCAAACTTATTAAGTGTCAAATGTAAAAAGGCATCTTGATTAGTACATCTCAAATAGCATATCGTGACCTAAGAAGGATGTATTGATTTTGCGAAGTCTAAAACTTAGCATTGAGCTAAGCTTTACTTATCGTATTAACACAATGGTTGTAACAGTTTCTATCAAAATAAATATTATTGGGACATAGCTTTGATGTATAATATAATTATAGATGCAGCATTTTAGTATTATTTTAATTATTTCTGCTTGCGTGTGCCTTTTTACATTTGTGTGTATGTACGCGTGTTTACGTGTATTTTTATTAGTTATGAATAAATATAATTTCGATATGACTATTGTTTCCAGTCATATAATGGGATAGTCCGAGCGTTCGGTTCTACTTCGTTGCACACAAACGCACCGACGTACTTTTACGTAATATCATCGCGTAATAGGGACGGCGAAAGTCTTATAAAAAGTTGAATATGTAGCTAATATACGCACACATCAATACATATGCACCTCGATAACACTGAAGACGTTCATATACGAAGAGAGTAAACGTAAACCTATTTGTGAAGATACATTTATTTCTTGAAGAAATATTTATATTCTAATGCAATAGTTTAATTTATTTTTGCACTAGTCACACTGAAGCCGAATGGAATTCGCTTGTTACGAATGTCATCGTGCTATTTTAATTTTATTTATTAATAATGATGCATATTAAAAATATATATTTTAAAAATATAGAATAATTGGAAGCGGACGTAGTTTAGCGAGAAGACTGTTGGACAGTAACTATACGATCCCAAGTCACGCTTTTCTGATTTTCAGAAGTTATGACTGTGTCAGCGTAGTGGACTATGGCCTCACTTTTCCAACACTGAGAAGAGGCCAGTGTCCGGTAACCTATGCTTACCTATATAAAGGTAAATTTCCTATGTTTTAAAACGAAGGATCTCCATAATATATAATGGGGACTGTATATATTTCAATAACTTTATGATTAAAGTGTAAAAAAAACGTTAAAATAACGTTATGTTTAATTAAAAACTGTTCTCGATACTTCCCTGAGTATTAAGTAATTAACACACACACAGTAATTTACACATTACTGTCTTCAAAAATTATAATATCTTAATTTATTGAATTGCAACTACTTATTTGAGCCCCATTGAGGCTTGATATAACTGTTTTTTATTTGTACCTGAATATTATTGTTGATATTTCTATCGTGACAGTATGGCAATACCGTATGAGGTCCTATTGTATTTCTTTACATAATACTACCAAGAGGTAAATAAGTAAAGAAATACAATAGGACCATTAAAAATGTAAATGTACAAATGGGTATCCATTTATGTACTTTCATCTTCAAAATTGATGAACTTACACAACTCTTTATGTCCAAATTTACCCCCTAAAAGGGTGAATTTAAAAGAATATAGGACCCTTTATCCTTCCTAGCTGCTAAAACTTGATTTATATAAAATTTCATTAAAATCGGCTTAACGGTTAAGCTGTGAAAGCGCAACAGACAGACAGACAGAGTTACTTTCGTATTTATAATTATAAATATATATATAAGTTCTAGTGTAGATATATCACAGGGTTATTGTAAAATACGTGACATTATATTTCCTAGAGAAACTACGTATAATATCACGATACTGACATCAGAATTGCACGAATGATACAAATTCATGTTTATTTTAATTCATTTTTTATGTTACATATATTTTATAGTGAGTCCTCTGTCAGTTTAGTAAGAAGTATATTATTTTAGTCATAATATTATAATAAAATAAAAATACAAGCATACTACTAATTTATTACTTGTATTTTTCGTTTGTTCGTAAGCCATGAAACGTGGCACATATAATGGTCATGTATTTTCATGGAGAAGGTTTATACAATCATATCAACTTCATAAATGGCAGCCAACGGGCAAAGGCAACAGAACGTCCGCCGGATTTTGTTAGTATAATAAATTAATGGGTACGAAAAGTTAAAAAAGCTAGTTTTAATGAAAGCGAATTAAGAAATACGACTATAAATCTTTTATCATTAGTTTAGTTTATTAGTTTTCACACCAGATTTACAACCGGAAAGGCAGTTTATTTTGACCGGTTATTACATGAATTCTGTCGGCATACAAACAAATAAAAGATGTAATAAAAACTAAACACTTTTTTATTTATCCACTTGGCAAGAATGTATCGAAAGTGTCTTAATGAAGATTAACGAACCTCAAATTTCTATATGATAAAAATATGTACATTTGTTAAACCATAGATTATTAATTAATTTTTTAAATATTGTGTATAGATACACTTGGCATAGATGCCAAGTTGGTTTTAGGGAAGCCCATTTAGGGAGGTGCACTCACACGTCGATACTAATTTTGTTTTCACGTTTAGTATTGTTCCGATTTGGTACTTGGTGGTAAGGCTTTGTGCAAGTCCGTCTGGATAGGTACCACCCACTCATCAGATATTCTATCGACAAACAGCAAACCAAACAGCAAATAGCAACCCTTCAAACCGGAACACAACAATATCGTACTCGGTAACTATTGGCACAAGAGATCTTAGTTCCATCTTAGTTCCCAAGGTTGGTTGCGCATTTGCGATGTAAGGAATGGTTAATATTTCTTACAGCGCCATTGTCTATGGGTGGTGGTGACCACATACCATCATGTGACCCATATGGTCGTCCGCCAACCTAGACCATAAAAAAATTAGAGCGTGTAGTGTAATTACAGGCCTTAGAAGCCAAAAAAAACTAATAATGTTTAAATCAACGAAGACAAAGATGCTTGTGTATTTTTTAATGTAATTTTTTTTTTGAAAACGGTAAAAATGTAAAGTTGTATGTCCCCTCTGTCTATTATGTTTCAAGAAAATATTCCTTTGGCGCCATTGTATGTTCGTATACGCTTTTTATTAAGTAACAATCGATACAACCGTTTGAGCAAAAACTTTATTTATTCCATGACTATGCAAATATTTGAATTATTGTTTATTTAAACGGGTATCCCTAAGGAATACGAAGAGCAACATTTTTATGTTTAAATTTAATGATAAAAGTCAAAATAACATTTAATTACTACGACTTAATGTCGATTTTCCTTTGAAGGATTTCTTGCAACGATAATGGCCAAAGAAATTCATGGGAATATTAAAGGAGTTCCTCGTTCGAATTCTCATCCGCCATTAATGCACCTTCATGTATATTCGTGTTTAATTAACAGATAATCAATATTCGACTATTATTCGACGCAATCATTCGATTCGTTCTCAATCCATTGTTTATTTAACGTCTAATAATGACTGTAGGAGATTTATTTTTATGAAATGCACATTAGCACTTCGATGCAATTAATGGCGTAACAAGAAGCGATTCCTGTTTTGTTACTTGTCGGTTATTATTGCAACTGTTTTTTTTTTTTTTAGTATAATTATTTGAACATAAAACATTTGCCTTAATGTTACATTTTGAAAATCGAATAAATCGTACCTAAATCAAAATGTCATTATTACATTTTTAATCTTTTTTTTTTAATAACAGTATATTCTATGTAAAGAACACGATACTTCTATTCGATATTTGAAAATAGTAATATTTGTTTTTGAATATCAAAACAAATATTTTTTAAATTAATTTATGACTGTAGTATTTATATTAGTAGATATTAAGTAATATATTTTTTTATAATGATTTTGATTTTTTTTGTATCTAGTAATGTTCTTATTTATAACTAGAATGATTACTATTTCTATAATCACTTGTCTAAGGCATAATATTATGTAATGTTGAACGAAGTAACTGCTAAAATGCATGTTGGACAAATCCCCTTTTTCTATCAATATTTATTGTCAAAGAAATCGACTCTCAACAGTACGTATTACTCTTGCGAAGATATTCATCGTCAAAAGTTTATTGAACTAAAATTTAGACGTGTGAAAAACCAATAAAACATTTTTATATTTTAAATATGTATATATTTAAATGATAATTCGTGTCTTATATTTATACAAGCTAACGGAAACCTAAAAATATATATATCAAATTAAATTGGAACATTAGTCATTTGTTTTAAAGCAAATGAGCAAAAGATTAGCTAATCAAGGTCACCTGAGAAAGGCTTACATTGAGGTAATCAATAAGAGACGTCCGTCTGCATAATGCATTGCTCATTGGGACACAAGCATGGAATTTGACGTGTTGTACATCTTAAATGTTGATGTTCTATGGATTATCTATGTCAGCTCACCCATTTAACGCTAACTCATTATTGCCAATAATTTTCTACTACTTGGTTCGAGAGTTGGAAGTTGGTTGCCAATATTTGATGTGAAATTTGTCGGTTTATAGTTTTCCTTTGTTTTATGTGAATATTAGAACCATGTACCAAGTACAATACAAAAGTAAGCTCTATCAGTAAAGTATCATCTGCGGAGACTGGTGCCTAAAATGATTCGTCAGTACATCAGGTCGCCAGGCTTTCAAATATTGATATAACATTAAATGCACGATAAAAAAATGATAAATTTAAATTATTTGCATTCATTTCTATTATAGTTATTTGGTTGTCAAAGTTGTCATGATTATTTTAATTTTGGAATAACGAATTAAAAAGTACATTTCTACGAATACAAGTAAGTGTTGCCACTTTTAAATATATCGGGAAATATTTAAATGTGACAGTAAACACAGGTACAATGCTTTACAAATTATTTAGCAAGATAAGCATACACATTTCAAAAGTAGGTAAACGATGTTTTGTGTTACGTTATTGGTTACTGAGGTTAAACAAATGCACGTACATGTTTCGCTGCGTTCAGTTTATGGCTAGGCCTTTGTAAAACTATAAAACAGGCTAAATGGTACATTGAAACACGGTTGTACTCGAGTTGTTATTTGTTGTTATTTTCTTTTTGTTTAATTGATATTTTTTGTTGTTATCTTATTAAGGTTAGATTGGGCACTTGATGGTAATCGCCATTTAGTGCTCGCATTAGAACGTGTTCCAAATTCAAATGTTCCTTAATATGTTGTCAATCATAAGATCTATAACGTTAATTCACGTGGACTTCTAGCTGTATTGGCTCATTGTAGCTGCCCATTGAGCCAAAATAAAAATAAAAAATTCTCTACATAACTAGAATTCTTCAGCCATACACAAAAAGAAATATAGACTAGGTAAGCTTAGTCAGGCAAGGCTTATATAAATGTTTGAGCACCTCGGTCGATAGTCATAAATTTATCACAGCGCAGATATGGCTGGCTCATTTACCCCAAAAACTGAACCACAATAACTTAAGATTCTTTATTGATGGTTATTTAATAATATCCTGGGGACAATTTATAACGGTAATGATACGCGATTATATTCTGATCCAACTTCAACTATTCGTCACAAAAATTAACCTCAGCTTAACAGTAATTGAGGTCCAATTCTATTTATTTATGTCGGTTATTATACGATCCCTATTATATTCCGATCCAACTTTGATCTACAATCGTATCGTTGCGTTTGTAAAAATGGTACTCGACTAAATGGCAACGATTATATTTCGATTCGATTGCGATAAACTGACAATTTGTTAGTAGATTTTGACGCAATGTGTTTTAACAAACAGCTGAATATATAAGAATATTCTTGCTGTAATAAAAAAATAATAATAAAAGATTAAATTTCGACGTCTACCTTTTAACACACTTGTATAAATATGAGCAACTATTGTAACATCATCTATAAAATTTGACAGTTTCTTCAGAAAATAGCAGAAATTTAAAATGAACGCAGTCATATAAAGTTAGTTTATTTACTTAATAAAAGAATTATGTTCGAAATAAAATTCAGCTATTAAAAAAAATGATTTCTTACTAATTTTGATCATATTACGTTTGCCTAATACAATTTAAAAAACAAAAACATCCTGGATAATGTGATTTACAAAATTAAACTCAAAAACGAAAAAGAACTTGATTCAAAACATCTGTTTAACTATTTTCACAATGAGCGAATCAAATTTTACGGTGAGATTGTGAAAATTATTGAAAGATCGCTTGATTTGATTCGTCTCAATAAATCTTTAATTTACAAGATATTACAATATTTGCGTAATTCGCGTTTTCTGTAACTGATGAATACATATGCATGTATGCATTCATTTAATGCATGCGATATTTGTTAATTAATGAGCCGCGTTCGCAACTTTAACATGGAAAATGTCATTGCCCGTGAAATCTTTTTAGTTCCGTGATTTTTTATCACTTATTTGTATCGAAGATATGAGATTTCTAAGCCAAGTTAATTTGTGTACTTTTACGCCGTGGTCTTCGCGTGAATGCAGACGATATTATAGAGATTTTACTAAAAAAACGACGTTTTTTTTGGTAATGAAGCTATATAGAGTAGTGAATCTTTCAAATAATATCTCATATAAATACAAACGTAATCTTTGATATATAACGTTTTCAAACTTAGAGAGAGGTTTCATGATTATATTTTAATATCATTCCTCTGATTTCAAATTATACCTATAAATTTTAATTTAATTCTACACAATGCTAGGATTCTAATTAGATAATAAAGTTTGTCTATGGGACCATCTGAATTGCTAGATTAGAGGTTTAATGCAACTAATGTTATTAACACAAACGATAGTTTATTAATATTGATTCCCTGTTCTGATCCGAATGAAGAGAAAATAGTTCAACAACGGTAACAGGTTTTCCAATATAGTAGCTATCGCCAGCAATACCAGCTCTAAAAATTCATATAACTTCTAAAGACAATTCTAGAACTTCTAATGAAGTGATGTAAAAAAAAATATCTAAGCCATGATTCAATATAAAAAAAAACTATAAATGTCAAAATGACAGGCTAAAAATATCCAAAATAACATAACCTATAAACTGACTCGCCATTAAGATTATAATAATAAGACATGTTTTCCAGTATATTTATCTTGAATTTAATGAAGAAATAATTTGTTCAGATGGTAAAAAATAAAAGGCTATATGTTCAGTAATATCTTGATAATAACTACATAAGTAGGTATGTAGGATCTATGAAAGTAAATATGGAATGTAAAATAAATACGAAAGATCATTTATTAGAAAATAGCGATGTTTTTTTTTACATTGGAAATAAATCGAAAATAGTTAACACTTTCTAAGGCTAATCTTTAATATGTGGTTTTGCATGGAAGTCGGTTAAATGTACATATTTTACAATCAATAAGAGTTTAATTACAGTACTTTAATATTGCATTGGGTTAATGATCTCATACCGAAAATTAAAACGACTTAACTGTCAAGCTTTACCGAATGGAGTAATTTTAAAGACGCAGTCACTTCAATAGAATGTCGTATACGACAGTTCTGATAATATTAAAATAATGACAGAAGTCGTGGGTTGATATTCTTAATTAAAACATGAGATATATTACATCGGAGCTAGTTCAACACAGGCTCCACTGTTTACACCAGTTGACCGCATTCTTAGTAAATGTCCACGAGTGCACTGTACGCTCCCTTTTACCTTCAACTCGAAGTTAAGACTTTTTACTTTAGATCACACGTGCGATAAGAGATACCTAGTGCATTGAATTGTTTTTAAGTGATCACAACCCATTCTAGTTTTGGATTTCCTCTTAGTTATATATAGAGAGAGCTATTTCAAACGACATTTTTGTTTCATCTCTATGATTTTGGACGTCGTGGGCGAAATTGATCAGGAGGATAACACCATAATTAACTAGCAAATATTAACTAATAATGCATTTGCAATACATAATAAAAACTAGTAACGTTTATCGTAATTTCAAAATCTTAATTTATTTGATATGTTAACAAATTAGCTATTAGCGAATATGTGTTTTGAAATCAAATCTTGATTGAATCAGCGATTAATTAGTTGATTCATTAACTTTGATGTATTTTTGAAATCGATATAGAGATATTATGGTATATTAGGTAGAACAAGTGCATCTTAACAGAATATTGTGGGTTTGAAACCCAGGTAACCACTAAGTTATTTGTTTTTATAATAATTCACCTCATGCTTGGTGGTGAAGGAAACGGTCGTGAGGTAACTTGCCCAGCAGTGAGAAGAAAGTGATACTATTTAGCCATTTTAGCCATTAGCAGCCCGTAAATGTCCCACTGCTGGGATAAACGCCTCCTCTCCCTTTGAGGAGAAGGTTTGGAACATATTCCACCACGCTGCTCCAATGCGGGTTGGCGGAATACACATGTGGCAGAATTTCGTTGAAATTAGACACATGCAGGTTTCCTCACGATGTTTTCCTTCACCGCCGAGCACGAGAAGAATTATAAACACAAATTAAGCACATGAATTTCAGTGGTGCCTGCCTGGGTTTGAACCCGAAATCATCGGTTAATATGCACGCGTTCTAACCACTGGGCCATCTCGGCTCTTAGTGATACTATATTCTTGGCGTATTTTACGTGATAACTGTAACGTGTTTATAAATTGAACTTAATTGTTTGTGAATAATAAAGAAGTAGCTATAGGCGTCTTTCAAATTTCCGATCACCATTTTACCAAAATTTCAAAACGACAATTAATACCATACAATAAATTCGAAGCGTCAAAGGCGCAAAGTTTTACGGGCCGACTAGTGGTGTAAAAAGTCGCAGGATCGATCCTGACTCCTTGGGCTGTTGTCGTACCCACTATCAACACAAATGATAAGCTTAAAATTAATTTGGGCATTGCTACTATACTTAAATAAATAAATATCATGTCAAATCAATGTCAAATTTTATATACACTACTATTAAACAATATGATTGTGGCCTAAATTAATTTCATACTATTTCTAAGTATTGTTCTTAGGTAATTAACAAGTGACGTCCAAACGTCAGGTTTCAGAGCATTGTATGCAGTTCACACGGAGAAAGCTGACTGTATTCATAGTACTGTCTCACGAACAATGTGTGTATAATGTGTTATTGTTTTCAATTATTATAATAAAATATGAAAAAAAGATATGGAACAGAATTTTCTTTTTAAAATTCGAATTTTAAATTAAAAGTAATAATTAATGTAAATGTATGTAATGCGAAACCTGCGATTGAGATATGCAAACTTTTTTGGTCCATCGCTCGAAGAGCTATAGACTAGACTAGATAAAAAAGTTCGCTATTAATTAATTACTAACCTGGTATACTAATTAATACCTGGCACCGAAGTTTTAATGCAATCGAATGGATGGTATAGGGTTGTTATATCCATGATTTATTAATGATTAATTTATGACGACCTCCGTGGTCGAGTA
The DNA here is from genome assembly GCF_905147765.1 of Vanessa atalanta. Classification (NCBI taxonomy): domain Eukaryota; kingdom Metazoa; phylum Arthropoda; class Insecta; order Lepidoptera; family Nymphalidae; genus Vanessa; species Vanessa atalanta. The sequence goes on from NC_061890.1 coordinate 6,390,636, forward strand.
GTGTGTACACCGGTTTTCATGGGTACGCCACCCCGAGGTCCCGGGTTCGATTCCTGGACGAGTCGATGTAGGAAAAGTTTATTAGTTTTCTATGTTGTCTTGGGTCTGGGTGTTTGTGGTACCGTCGTTACTTCTGATTTTCCATAACACAATTGCTTTAGCTACTTACATTGGGATAATAAATTATCATTCACATACACATATTATACGTAGTTATTTTTGATATATGAATTATTAAGGATAATAAAAGGAAGTATTTTCGTAATATGTTAGTATTCGACAATAAATTATTTTAACTAGAAGTGTCATTTGATTCTTAGTAGTCACCTGTAATTGCATTGACAGACTCACAATCAAACTGGATTAGATTAAGGATAGAATAAATCTGGTGAGTCGTTGGATGGGATCCACTCAGACGGGCTTGCACAAAGACCTACTAGAGAAGTTAATATGAATAACGCTGGTTACATTGCATTACAAATATTTGCCGTATTCCAGAACTCTATGTGAAAATATTAATCTTTAAAATATTATAACATAATATTAATTTTAAGCTTGATTCACAATACTTAACAATTATTTTTCATTACAGGTAATATCACCCTTCTAAATCAACGTCACTGATCTATTTAATGAGGTGAGAACTATTAAATATTGATCGTATATTTATGAAATCGAAATGCTTATAACTGAACAGGTTTCGACAAAATTAATTTAAACTTTCGCTATTTTTTTTTATACTAAATTATTATCGTTCAAATATATTGAACGACAGAAGCACAAATAAAAACTTGTTAAGATTGAAAACAGAAAAAACATTTTTATAGTAAAGTTTGAACAATGTTTTTTACGTTATAAAATTAGGAATATAGATAGCTTATACCCTGACTCTACTGAACACCTGCCCTTCTCTCATAAACGGGGCAGGTCGGGATCTGCTGATATGCTATATAGCCATGTCTGCAGGATTGTACTTTTATATTTGTCATGTAGTGAAAATTTAACAATATTATGGATGGTTGACTATGAAAGCGTATTTTCATTTATATAGTATTATTTTTAAAAGGCAATGTTTGTAACGAATTTCATTTTTATTTGATAGGCGATAAAGCGATCGCGAAAAAAAAGTATGGCATTCCATAGCATACCATAGCCGTCGTTGTTATTATCATCATGAAATTTTTATTCAATTCTATATTTAGGTTAATAGCTTTTAGTTGTGCTAAGAACGAACAGATTATTGTCACGTACGAGGAAGACTGCATCATAGTTTATTACTTTGAGGTTTCTTATAAAAAAAAATATTGGTTCATAGACCTAGTTACTAGTCTATATGTATATTATAATATTTATAAACTTACATGTACATGAAAAATGATCGGAACCTTTATGATATGAAGCGTGCTTATGTGTAAATGTCACGTGCTGTTCGGTAAATTTCAATAAAGAACAATAAGAAACAAAACAATATATTATTGACATTCTTTCAATATTGTCGAGAGGTTTTGTAAGAAAAATAACTTGAATGTTGAAAAAATAAAGAAGAATATAAACCGAATACTGTATTTATAGTGAATAATAACTAAAAGCACGTGGTTAGCTATTCTCCGTTTTAAATGTTGTTTAAATTAACATAAGATATCCTTATATATTGTAGTTATATAAATGTATATAAAGTAGTTGTTTAAGTAAAGGTGATAAAGAGTACGACTGAGATTCTTTCCGGTTTTCTCATCAGAATGTAGATTCTGTACTAGCTTTACTTTCATTTAAACTGAAGTATTAACAGTCTCTTTGAATACATATATGGGGAGTTTTTTTTTTAATTCTGTAAGAAATAAAGACATGGAACTTAAAATTATTGCTAAAAATGTTGCCATCTAAAATTATATGTTAAATTTAAATCAAAATTAATTTAAAGGCGGTACAAAATTAAAATGGCGTATTTCAAGCAGCCAATGTTGAAATAGCTCTTTCTTTCTTAATTTCATAAAACAGATATTAATGTGATGAATATTGATATTTTATAATTAATATGTTTATTTACAAATAACTCGACGTGTTATAACGCTTATAAAATATGCTGATATTTGACCTAATTTTAACGTAAATTTTATGCAACTGCATGTTGATTAGCATAAATATGGCAATTTCATATGCAAAGAGTGTACATAACTGCGTTTTTTATAAGTGTGTTAAATTAATTGCTTATATGCACTCTCGATAATTTTTCAAATATAATAAAATATATATATATATATATAATTAAAGTAATGGTTCCGTCTATACGAAATACAGTGTAACCTGTTTAAATAGGCCCTTGATACTCGAGAATCCTCTACTACTGATACGATGAAATCCCGTCAATTTTTCAGTAAAATATATCTATTACAGGAGATAATTAAAACTTCTTGACTGAGATTTAATTTGTTAGACTTTTTCGATGTTTAACTCTTTCACATATATGAAGCGGTTTCACTCGCGTTTTAGGGGATTCAAACTTGCTTTAATCATATAATATTTATTAATAATACATATATACAACATTATATTTAATTTAAACTCTATATTTGAAAAACGATATACTGCCATCTCCCGTCCCTCGCTAAATGAAGCAACTGTCATTTTAAACCTAACTTTTTGGGAAATTGGGTAATGAAAGGCTCTTTAATGGATAACAAATCCTAGGTCGCCTGAAATTCTAATTATTTACTTCGTGGTAAGGCTTATTGCAAACCCGCCTGGGCTACCTCTAACTCATCACAAATTTTACAGTCAAACATAAATACTTTGTATGGTTTTGTTCCTGTTTGAAGTATGAGCAATGAGCTACCGACTCCCTACTACAAAAAATGTTATCAAGGCCACACGTTACAATATTTAACAGTTACTTACTATTGAATTTATTGCTCGTCTTTTTATTACAATCTACAAGATTAGTGATGCTTTATTAATTAATTTTGTAAAATGACAAAGTTATTTTTATTTGGGATACTTAGTTCCCGGTGAAGTCCATCACTGTCAAGTTTTCCACACTAAATTAAGTACATATGACAATGTGACTTCGTTATATATATATTGATATATAGACTCAAACAAAGTCTACGTAAACAAAGCCGCGGAAATAATATAGTATTGTATAAAAACATATAAAACAGAACCTACTTTTGAAGCTTGTTAATAAAACGGTTTTCTACAATACAATTCGATGTACTAAATATAAAACCCATAGAAACGATAGTAATTATGTTGTTAAATGCATATCATAGTTCCGTTCGGTTTTAAATGATTCGGCGTTTTTCTTTCACAAACAATAATTGGACATTTGTTTATTAATAGCTCGATTTAATAACGGTAAATTGTTTATCAAATGCATGTATAAATAGATTTGAGACCATTTTTTTAATTAGATAATGATTCAGTTGATTTTTTTTTTAACAAAGAAGTTGTAATTTATGCCTTCGTCCTATTTATACGTAGTTAAACTTTAAAAAAAAGAGATGTGTGATATGTTTCCATTTCAAAATGTTTCAAATTATTTTGAAATCACAAGCTTAACGTTTTTTGAATTTGGAACTTCAATCGTAATATTGCATCATTGGTTTAAATTGTAACAGATTATATTAACAATTTTAATGGTTCGAAAATCAAAAACGAGAAAACGTTGTATAAATAAAAAGTATTTCAAAATATATATCATGTGGAGCTTAAATAACATTTTCGGATGAACTTCTGTCACCTGCACTAGCGCAACATGGCGGAATAATCTCGAAACCTTTAGAACAGTTCCTTGTCCAGCAATGACACATTAACTAACTGTTACTAAAAGTTTTATTTACATTACGTTTAAGTTATTTTAATTAATTACAATATAACTGCCTAGAGACTTAAATTATTAGTATTTTCTTGTAAAATATTTCGAAAGTACGCGTTTGTGCAGGCACGTTCTTAGGTCACATCTATAGAAGTCATCTTTTTCTCGTTTCGACATCGTAGACAAAATGAACAATTTCACATATCGCCCTACTCCGTTGACTCACATACACACAGGAGTGCTTTTATAATGAACATCATAATGACTTAAATATCAGTAGGGGTTTACACACATACATACGTGTAACACGTGCATAGGTTTTTGTTTTTAAATTGTTTTCGAGTCTAAGATATCATTTTTTTTTTTGAGATTATTATGAAATTAAGGAAATAAGTTAAAAATACTTATAAATGATTGAGTACTAACGGTGGTACTCCCTTAACTCACTTACCATTATTTTTAATATCAATTAACAATACTTTGGTTCTAGCTTTAATGGTAAGTGAAATTACGTATTAGACGCCTTGAAGTAGTTTCCATATTACAGTCCCAGTGCAAACAGGAGTGTACTTCATCTTAGATAATTCGTATGCACTTTTAATTTTCTAAAATAATGTCAAGCAAAATGTTTTTGTTGCTTCTGAAAACATTTTTAAAAAGTAATAATAAATCCAATTAATTTAATTTATTCATAAAATGATCTATTTGAGTTAACCACTTGCAATTTGCAAATATACTCGTACAAAAAGTTTTTAATTAGTGCAGCAACGTCTTCATCGATTATAACGAACGTGTTTTTCGTTCGTCCAATTAATGTGTTTGTGTATGTATGTATTGATGTTCTATGTGTGTGTGATAGAGAACATTTTATATATTCGGTGTAATATCATGGTGTAATATCAAAAATATACAATTTTTGATATTACACCATGATATACGAGTATGTTAAGATCTCTTATATACCTTATCTTATGAAAATATATCATATATACTCGTTGGCTTCATATGGGTCTACAAAAAACGTTAATATCAAACATACGAAGATTTTTCTTTTTGTATGGTTAGGAAGTACGCGGAAGAACTCACCAGATTTTTGTGTGTATGTTCGTATGATTACTAAGGACAAACAGACTATCATTTTTTGTTAATTTGAAAATCGTTTATATTAACCTACGTACAGTTTATTAAGGTTATAAAATGCACCTTATATACATGAATATAAGGTTTTAAGAAGAATGTAGATTACAGATTATTCTTATATTTTTTATTGTGTATAAAATCTGTCCGTTTCTGTGCATATGTTAGGCAAAAATCTGACATTTTCAAAAAGATAATAATAATAAATCAGTTAGTATTCTAATAGTCGACTAGTTGTCGCCCGTAGTTTCGCTCGTTTTAGAAGTTCGTCTTCAGGTGTTAAGTTAGTAGTCTATGTCCTTATTGGAGTTTAAGTTTAATAAATAATAAATTTCATCAAATTCGGTTGAATGGTTTGGCTCTGAAAGAATCACATACAGACAAACTTTCACATTTATAATATTTAGCACAGAGATTTTTGTTTTTAGATATGTTTGAAAAATATTTATAATAAAACGATCATTTTGATATTTCTGTTTTTTTTTTTTAATATAACTTATTGCGTGTAATTCTACAATTCTACTAAAACTAAAGATTTAAAAGGCGTACTTAATTACGGAACAAATATCTGGTGAGATAAACAAATAAAAAGTAAAAAATACTCAGCTTTCTCTATGCATGAAACCTGTTTACGGCGAGTTTACACGAAAACGGATATAGATCTTAACATCTAAACAATAAGGATTATAATATATTAAATGTTATCGATCGGTCTATCAAATGTTGAAACATCTAGACTTTACGTCAGCGAAACCTGACTGGAAATCCGTTGAAATTAGATAAAATTAAAACGAAATGGAGACACTAATCAAGGTTGTTAATTAATTTGGTCACGAGTGGTAATAAATTATTTTAAGACATTGCTCTCACATCTCTTTTTATAAAAGTAGGCGATGTATAAAATATATTTTATGAACATGTTGTCAAAATATATAATATTTACTCAAGCGGGCTCATAAAAGCTTGAACACTATTTACCGCCATCTACTAGAAGAACCAGTATCTATCTAGAAGAACCGCCATGAAAGCAGTTACTAGGCTTTGTAAAGCATTAATCAATAGAAATAATATGTTATTGCAATAATCCGTCATTGTATACTTAGTTTTTTTTTTACGTTTACTCCTTGTTTCATCTTAAAGACTAAGAAATAATTATTACAGCTTATATTTTTTAATAAATTATTGTCTTAACAAATATCTATCTTATATTTATATCTTATTATTAATATTGTGTACATATATAAAAAAATATATTTTATTATTATCTAAAGATATATATTTTTTTAAAGAATATGTATACATATTCTTTAAAAAAATATATATCTTTAGATAATATTATTTATTGCTAATAAAGCTGAACTATTTATAGCATCATTGCTTTATTTAACATTTTCGCCTTTCGTTCAGTGTCGCTCCGATAAACGCTGATAGCATTCCCACCGGCATTCCGAGTGGTTATTAATCGTATAGTAATTGCTTATAATTTTTAATCTGTACCGATATTTCATTCTTCTTATGTCTTACCGTATGTAAATGCTTTATATATTTCTAAATCTAAAGTTTTTTTTAAGCTAGCCGTTGCAGTCATTCATCAATTTAGTATCTGTGTTCCTTTTTTAAAGGGCTCATATCACATAAATAGTCAATGGAAGCTTCAATAGCGAAACTCTTGGGTTATCGTCGTCCCCAATCCCAGCACAAGCTTTAACCTTAAATGAAGGGGTAAATAGCGGTAATTCCCTAAAAAGAAGCATTGACAGTATTCTTTTTTTTTTATAGTGTTGCTCAATTTTTGTATTAGCTTATAGAATGATTATCGCGTTAAAGTCAGTATTGTGTCTAAAAAAAAAAAAAGTATTTTTCGGTGATAGCTGTCTTTGTAAATGTAAATTTGCAATCGATTTTTTAAAAAATCTTAATATCAAAATCAAAGAGAACATAATAATAGGAATGACTCAAGATATACAACTACAAATATATAATATATCAAGAACAATATAAAGAGATAGGTTACGCAAATCGTATACGCCATCGTGAAAGGTGATTTCGACTCTGCTTTTTACTTTCAACATAATATAATTAGATTTGTACGTAACTGGTCCCAATCGTGGATCTAAGTGTGATACAGTCTTACACGGTGAGAAACTTTTCAATAATTAGTTTTTTTATCTGTATGTACATAGTCACTTGCAATATTTATCATTAAATCAATTTCAATTTAAGAGGATAAATATAAATGAGGAAGTAACTGTCTGTCTGTCCGTGTAAAAGTTAGTATGAAGCAGGCTTGAACCTTTATACCTAACTATGGCGACGCGAGAGAATCACTATAACGCGAAAGAAATCGCGGGCGATGCCTATTAATACATAATATTATATAGATGATAAAAATAATAATAACAGGATAAATAGATAAGTGACATTATTACAAACGACACATTAACCAGAAACTAAAAAAAATTTAGATGTCGATGTAGAAAAAGTTCTTTACTTTTCTATGTTGTTTTGGGTCTGTGTGTTTGTGGTACTGTCGTTACTTCGTCCAATATTTATTATTATTATATATTATATTTGATCAGTTAATATAATTTAACATGCTATAACCATTGGAATAGTAAAAATGTAGGTGCGCCATGTATCAACTTAAAAGAATTAATAAAAATTGATAAATATACTACTAGAATATATAAACATACACTATGTTAATTAATAGGTGGAAATGTAACTACTGTTTCCTACCGGTTTTCTCGGTAGAATTTTAATTTCGAGCCGTTGGTAGCACTATATTTAATTATTTTATGAACTAGATAGGCGGATAGGCAAATGGGCCTGATGGTAAGCACCACCGCACGTAAACATTGTCGTCGTAAGAAATTTCAATCATTCCTTTCATCTCCGATGCGATACAAGCCTTGGGAACTAAGTTATTGTATCCCCTGTGCCTGTACTTACAGTGTGCGATTAATTATCTGTAATGACAGACATATAAAAGTCAGTAGACAGATGTTTTCCCTTGGACTAAATTAAAATTCTCCTAATTGAATTATGATCTAATAATGACAATGAAATTAACAAATTTATACTTTTTAATTCTTAATAATTCTTTCCTCGAGTTTAGTTTCTCTTAACTTTTCTTTGCATATTTTTTCCTTGATTTTTACTCATTTTTTATTAAATTTCAGAGTTGATCATCTATCATAAGGTAGTCTAATTACGAGTACTTCTCTTCCCTTGAAGACACTTGAAAACAACACCAGACAACGCACAAAATCACGATATGTCTGTGATTTTTATGTTCATATTGATTGTTCTTGTACAAAATTTTGGCTAGACTTTTAGGCTTTTTCCAACACTAAAAATAGCGTAGCAACAGACAGTTGACGATCGGCTTATATTACTAACGTTACCTCGAGGTTCGAATCTCGCCTCGCTATTATGCGTAAACGATACACGTGTTCAGTCACGGTGTTTTGTCACGCGAAAATTATTTTTAACTCACGAACAAATATACAATACGTAATATGTGCTAATTTATAACTTGATTTACTGATTTTAATTTACTTATTGTGTTTAAGGCTTTGTGCGTCTCTCTGTGTGTGTATTTTTATAAGATAGTAATTTCTATTTAAAAAAAAATTGTAAAAGGTAGTTAGGACTGATTTTTAGGCCATCTGATGATCAGTGGTCGCCACCGACTAAAGATATTGAGCATATAAGATATTTTAACCATTCGCTTTGGCACCTGTTTTAGGGACTAAGAAATTAATTTATACTGGCCCAAACATCATCAAACTCGAAAACATAGGTTTCATAGGTGATGCGCCTTCGTGAGTTAAAATCATACCAAATTAAAATATACTTTATTCAAGTAGTCTCTTGCGAGCACTTCTGAATAGTCATTTACATTATTATATAAATGACATAACATACATACATTAGCAGCCTGTAAATTTCCCACTGCTGGGCTAAGGCCTCCTCTACCTTTGAAAAGAAGGTTTGGAGCATATTCCACCACGATGCTCCAATGCGGCTTGGTGAATTTCGTTGAAATTAGACACATGCAGGTTTCCTCACGATGTTTTCCTTCACAGCCGAGCACGAGATGAATTATAAACACATATTAAGCACATGAAAATTCAGTGGTGCCTGCCTGGGTTTGATCCCGAAATCATCGGTTAAGATGCACATGTTTTAACTTCTGGGCCATTGAGTCGAGACTCAATAGTCATTTTACATGATTAAATTAAATGCAAAGCTATCACCGGTTCGGAATGTAGATTCTAACGGCAATAAACTCAGTAGCTAATCCAACATTCAGTCACATATATTATTAAATGCAATAATTGAATGATTTCTTGCCATACATGCAAATTAAAGAATACTAACTGCACACTTTTTTATCATTTACAAAATCCTTTATCGAGAACGCCTTATATCAAAGTACTTTTTTAACGTTTGATTGAAATGAAGTATTTGGCAAAGCTAAAAGTATTTGAGGATTTTTATCATAGAAGCGAACATCTTGTAGAAAAGATTGACTTTGCGGAGATGGAAACCAGGTTCTATAGATCTACATTTAGCTTAATTTGATAAAAAAGAATGATAACAAAGCGTGGAAATAATGCTTGTTGACTTCCAGGCAGGATATATAGCATACATATATAATTGTATTTAACTAACATGACTGTATTTTTAGATGTTGAAAAAGACTAAACCACTGAGTTTCTTGCCGGTTCTTCTCGGTAGACACTATATTCTGAACCGGTGGTAGCTTTACTTAATATAGTTTGTTAAATGACGATTCAAAAGTGTTTGTAAAAGCCTACGTAAATAAAGTATATTTTGATTTAGATTTAGTAGCTGAATGTTTAAATTGCAAGTATATTATGACAATAAAGCTGCACTGCGGTAAAGCAATAAATAACAGACATTTTATATTACAATATTCGCGAATTTATAATTGAGTTCGCAATATTCGCGTGTAAAATGCATTAAAGCGCGACTCGTTAGCCGTGTGGACCAATAAAATATAATTTGTTTCTGTATTGCGTTTTTATTTGAAAGGGTAAGCTATGTTGACTTATGTAATTTAATGGATGGGTGACCGCGTACCCACTAAAAAACAGCGGAACTAACTCCATCTCTCCGGTCATCTTCGTGCCAATGGCTGAAAATGAAATCACTTCACTCGGCTGATGAAGTAAGCTTCCAATTCTGAACCCGGACTGGCTACGACCAGACAGGATGAACCAACGCTCGTCCACTTGTAAAATTAATATAATGTGAAAATAGCACCAATGAAATTTGTGGGGGCGGGGTGGAGGGTAGCTGTACCGAGATCATAAATAAACAAATAAAAAATATGGACAGTTGTAATAAGTGTAAGTCGAAAAAAAAAAGTTATATCAGGCCATATTCTCGAGTGGTAGGGCTTCGGGCTAAGACGGGCTGTATTAATCCGACTAAGATACAAACAAGAGAGTCAGTTTTTGAAATATGTACAGCATAGACAACAATTAAACATTACCATCGTTTTAATTCTGATCAATTAATAAGAATCTGTTAACAAAAAAAAACTATAATATTTGTCGTTCCAACCGTACACCGTACCAATATATATCGGATATAGATTGTTATTCGAATTAGACAGTTAATCAAATATCTTACAGACGATAGAGCAATCGTGTACATGAAGATACACGCGACGTCAAGCGAGCAATTGCGGCTCTTGGCGCCCTTTCACTTTCAACACGTTTCCATTGGATGTGTTGTATATCGGATTATTGTATGGACAGTCAGTTTATAATATTTCTAACTAGATTGTGAACTGTTGCGAAATTAGGAAAAGCGTATATTGTTTATTTATTTATGCTTTATTGCACCAACGCTTAATAATAGATTATACCTAAGAATTAACATTTAAAAGTTGCATGGATGCAACTTTTAAATGTTAATTGCGGCCTTATAGCTAAAACAGCGATCTCTTCCAGGTAACTAATACTTTTTATAAATTATATATTATATTGTAAATAAAATATAATAATACACATAATATACATATAACTAAAAATATAAATGAATACATACATGTATATAATATAATAAAAAATTATCATGATTATTATTATTAATTATTGTTTTTAAAATGACGGGACGGGATTTCACAATAATCCAACCTAAAATATTACAAATAGTCGAAATGTAGCGTTCAAGTGCGTAATTAGACGGTGGAAATGTATATTATTAACTAGTTTAGATAAAATAAAATAAAAAGTATCCTATGTGATATTTCGAACTATAATCTCTCTCTGTGCCAGATTCATTCAGATCCGTTCTTCCGTTCATTCAGTAACCAACATTAATTCATTCAAACATTCGCATTTATTATATTAGTAAGATTATTTTTAAACGACGCCGTAATCACAGCAAATATATGTTTTAGTTCTGCGTCTATGCAACTTAAATTTGTACGTTGAGAAAAAAATAATTTAGAATATTCAGTTGTTCTAGTCTTTAAGGACACATGTTCGTATATTATATGATTTTATTTCATAAAAGTATAGTTATATGATTATAATGCTTTACAATAAAAGTTTTTGTAAAAATCATCTAGATTAATGTTTTGATTTTGATTAAACCTTTATGCCTTAGAATAATGAGTTTTGAGCAGTGACGAATCTACATACTCGGTGGTAGGGCTTTGTGCAAGCCCGTGCAATGGGCAGACACCATCAACTCATCATATTATATTCTTAAACAGCAATATTGTCGTTTTACGGTTTGAAAGGAGAGTGAGCCAGTGTAACTTGAAGTGGTGCATTCAGCACACAAAGAATGGTGATATTTCTTAAAGCATTAATGTCTGTAGGTAGTGGTGACCACTTACCAAGAAGTGGCTTAAAAAAACTAAAATTTGTTTTCTATCTTTTCGTTTACTAATTTCTGTGTCGTAAAAAAGACTGACCGTAATATCGTGTCGTTGTCATGGAGACGCGCACGACCCACGCTGACCCGGCGCGCGTGTTCCGTGAGTTTTTGCCCGGGGCTCTGCTAGAATGAAAGCTGAACTTGCTCACTTGCTTACGGATCTCTAACTAATACATAAGAGTGTGTCAGTAAGCTTCTTCATATTGAAGTTAATTGGATTGAAACAAAGATGTTATGTACTTCATTCCTATTTCCTTTGTTTTACAACTCTATAAAAGTGTGCGTATGTGTTATGTAAAGCTACACTTCTGTGTTCAATATATTTTTCAAATAATTCAAACATAATTTTATGTACAGTTGTATCCGAACATCTACGTAAATACATTACGAATGAGTTAAAAGGATATTGAAGTAAATTAATATAAAATGTTAATTTCAATAATAAGATATTAATAGTTTGGTCGTTATCATTAGAGATCTCGATTTGCGAATTGCTTTCTTATGTTTATAGAAGAGTAAACTCATCAATGTTATGTAAACAACTTTATTTACATAACATTTTTTATAATGAAATAATTTATGTCATATTTATATAGAGTCATCATTATGTATTTAATTTTATATGTAAACTAGCGATCCGCCCCGGCTTCGCACGGTGTGCTGATACTAAATATACTACAGAATATCTTACAACTTTCACAGTTTTTCAGGCATTAAACAATACAACCCGTATTTCGTATGGTTCAGCCAGCGTTTGCAATGTAAGCGCAAAATATATATTTATTTACGGCATCACTTCAAAACCATCCTCAACCTCAAAATTTCAACCTCTATAATTATCAGTGTTTCTCTACTATATTAAGCATGTATTATACATATAAACCTTTCTCTTGAATCAATTTATCTATTAAAAAAAACCGCATCAAAATCCGTTGTGTAATTTTGAAGATCTGAGCATACTTAGGGACAGACAGCGGTAAGCGACTTTGTTTTATACTACGTAATCATAATCAAATCATCAAAACGAATTAAGTCTTCCGCCAAAATAAAAAAAAAAATAGGTTAAGGGGAATTTATTTATATATTTATAACAACTTTACCCTTTGTATGTATGTGTATTTATTTGTATGAATATGATTAAATTTATTATTTGTGTGTAAGTTTATGGAAAAACCCATAGAGGGCTTTTGTTAATGGTTTTTTTAGATCTCTCTCATATGTTGTGTGGAAGAGATGGCTGATTACTTAATTAGTCATAGCCCGTTTCATATACTTTTTTAGTCATTCATTTATTTCTCCTTTGCATAAGTAGAAACTTACTTCCGTGCACTTACTAAGATCAGCGGATAGATAATGCTTTCAACATTAAATCCTTCTTTAAATAAACTAAACAAATGAAATATTTAATTAACAAATCGATCTTTAATCGATTTTATTACTTTTTATAAACTCAAATACAAAACTACAACTTTACAGCTTATGACTGAAATTGCAAATGTTTATGAATCTGTCAATGACATCGACTATCTCACTAACCTCGTTAGCTATTGTTGATAAACAGCTTAACCAGCTCCATTGTAACGACGTAAAGGGTAAATTATCTTATATAAATATAAAAAGTACATTTGTATGGCGTGAGACCGGATATGTCCGGAAATAACTTTCGTTTTGAAAGTAATCGATTATACATTAATTAATGTTACATAAATGTCTCGAGCGAGTTGTCTGACCTCTCTTGGGACTCACATTACTCTGCGATGTCTTTGAACTGTAAACAATTAATAAACAAAACACGTACAATTGTTGACAGTTGGGATTATATAATTAATAAAACAGGAAATTATTTTTTACGATGTGCAAATTGTATGTTAAAAAAAAAATCTTTATTCGAATAAACATTACAAGTATTTAAATCGTTTTATTATATGATTAAATACACCACCGGTTCAGAATATAGATTCTACCCGGAAGAATCAGCGAGAAAGTCATTAGTTGCATTTTTCAGTCAAAATATATATTTAATAATTCTTGTATGTGAATCAACGAATATTAATTCAAAGCTTCGTAATCTATATTATCTCGTACGTTTTATTAATATTATATTATTAGATATACTTAAGTTTATTTATTGATAAGTATAAAATATTAAATGATGGTTTGCATTTTCCGTTGTGTGCTATTCTTTATAATTCATTAATATATAAGATTTTTAAATCTTACTCTTATAACTGCGATGCGATTCTGTTTAAACTCAATAAATATTTAACTCCAAAAACAAAATGTTTGTTACGAGTATTATTTTAATAAGACTTTCTGATATGTCATGATCGTGTTCTGTAGTGAGTTTCGAGTTAGTTTTTACAGAATAGTTCTACTGCAGTGGTATTCTGTAAGACTGCGTATCTCATTCGTGAATGTAGAAATAGTTTAGAAACTATAAGGGAATGCAACACGCTAGTCATGGAATGTGTTAAATTCCATTGCCGCTCTATTTTGTATATATATGAGTATGCGAACATAGATAATTGTATGTTGTTTTAAATATTTATTGTAAAACACTTATATCATTCAAAGATTGATGGTAAATTAAAAGTTTTATACCTAGTATTCATAATTTGCAATATGAATTTATCATCAAAATAAATTAGTCTTAGTTAAGCGCAATGCAAATTCATAGCCAAGTATAAATAAAAACTATGATGTGTGCGTCAGACTGATTGCGGCTGCAGTAGCCGTTATTAAGGGAGACTAACTAACTTTGAATGATATATATGTATTACTACTGTACAAGTGTTTGCGCTTACACTAGAGCACTAATTCCTAATTTATCACTCTTATATTGTGATGGGACGGCAAATCTGATGCGACCGGTGTTCAAGCGTTTAAGTGCAGGACCAACAGCTGTAAGTGCTTCCTGAGGTACGGGACAAAGTCCAATTTTAAGACATCACTTCTACTGATTATTTTTTCCTCAAAAACCCAAAATTTGTGATGCTGCCTGGCAATATAATGCATGCAGATTAAAATAAGAATTATTGTAAATAATGTGACATAACAACAAGATCAGCACGTCGTTGGAGAAATTATAATAATATAAACATATTTTTAAATTATATTAGAAGATATGAAATTTTGTACTAATTATTAAGAATTGCATTATTTTTTTTAAAAGAATGGTGAGTAAGTCGACAGTGAAATATACGGAAAATGTCAATTAGAGAGGTTGTTATTTGAAAAAATATTTGATCTTAAGATGAAGTGTTACAAATGTAGGTTACGGAGACGACTCACGCATTACAGCGAAGACTTTAGTCATTTTTATTGCTGAATATTCCGGAATTGCGTCGTAAGCGGATTTTACTAATAACACCAAGATCCTTATATATGAAATGTGAAAGTCTGTTTGTTCAATGTTTGAGAACTTATTAAGTCCGAACGGAACAAAATCGAACAAAATTCGTCAAGTGTTCCTCAAGAAGGATATCCTAGATGTGCCATTGGTTAGAACACGTGGATATTAACTGTTTTCATAGACAACATTTTTTTTAGATGCTTAATAATATATAATTAATAAATAATGCTTAATTTGTGTTTACAAATTAATCTCATGAAAACCACATGTGTATGAACCAACCAGCAACGGAGCAGAGTTGTAAATATGAATTAAAATACATCACAATTAAAATTAGCTACTATACAAGATCGCGTGGAATTACAAGAATGCTAGCAGCATTTCCCCGTTGGATCGCAATTACTATTCTCTGGTCGAAAAATTAACATTGGATGCAATATAACGGTTATGTTTAAGAAATTATACAGCGTGATGTTTTTAATTCTTACATGTGTTTAAATTTTATCATGAGACGCGTATTCCTTAGAAATATGTATAATAGGGTTTATTATATACGTAGAAATGTTGACACTATAAATAGATATTCTCTCAAAAGTACAGTAACAACGGCTACGTACCGTCACTGTCATCTCCGGTACAGATAAATATAGTAATAATTACTTGTTTAAAGCAGCTTAGTACAGATATGTAGTCGTATTATTTGATTCCTATCCAGCTTTTCCGTTTGTTCTCGATAGTTCGAGATTCAAATTAAAATATCTTTATTCAACCTAGAAGAATTACAGTTTTTTATTGATTGTCAAAATTCTACCAACGGTTCGGAAACAAACTTGAGAAGAACTGGCGAAAGAAACTCAGTGGGATTTTTAAATCGCATTCTTATAAACTTACAATAGAAAAGTTTTCAACGTTTTCTGGAATCTTCTTGTAACAGTGTACACATTGCCCAATAGTCAGATAACAGGAGTCCCAAGGTTATGTTTGTTCCTTGTGTTAATGGCGTGCACGTCAGCATTTCTAGAAAATTAGTTCATATTTTTACAAAAATACATTTAAGTGATTAATTGATTTATTTTAATCGAAGATCGTGTTATCTAATACGAACAAATGTGTTTTTTTAAATCTCATTATTAATTAAAACGAAACATTTGTTGAGAAATAAAATAATGTCCTGACCAAAGAATTAGCAATCTGTACAAAATATTAAACAAAATATTATAGGGTAGCTGTACGCACCACGAGTATACACATATGAGTTAACCACGGATGAAGTGTACATAGGAAATTCTATATCTATTATTTTTAAATGTTTTCTCAAATTAAGAAGGTTTTAATTTTATTGATACGAGTCGCCACGACGACTACGTCGCGAAACAAAATAATAACGCCCTGTCCATAGGATGGCATGGTATCGAATAAGGATTTTATTACTACACATATACATACATTTAAATAATACATAAATTTTTAATTACAGTAAATATTCATAAATTAATAATAATTAAATGTGTAAACGATAAACATATTTTTAACCTAAAACTTTGAGTAGTAAGAATGGTCTTGGATGTTAGTTAAATTTTTATTGTGCCAAAAAAAAAACGAAAATATATAATGATTAGTTAATCTGGAATCAATGTAGGTACAAATTATTTTAATTCTCTTTAATTCGTGTGAAAATAGCCTTGAGATATTATGTGCGTGATTTTTCTAACGTCCGTCTATCGTCACGTCTCGACGTATTATGACATTCTACACAATCGCTACGATTTATTTTGATTACAAAATTCACGTTCTATTTTCGATTTTTAGTATTTTCTATTAACTGTCTAGGAGTTATGTCTTTTAAGAAGAAAAGTGTGAGTGCCGGCAAATTATATAATGTGTGTTCAATCGTACAGGATGTTCCTTAAAAGCTTGTGGACATTCGTGTAAGTTTTTTTTTTAAATTATTGTTTGTCAAAGATAAATTATAATAATGCCAAATAATACGTTTTATAATTATATGTAGCATTTGTTTGAAGGTTTTTGTGGCATTCTTTAGTAGTGAACGGACCCATGTTCAGTCGGATTGTGACTGGATAGGAAATTTTGAATGTATTTGGGCATCCGTTTATAAGGGCTCATAACTTATTTTAAATGACTAAAACGCCTTTAAAATTTCACCAGAATTTTTATCAAAGATATTAGTTTTTATTGCGGTTACATCCGCAGTAAATTAGGATCGTACATGACTGTTACACATATTAAGAAGACGTAGTAACTTCAAGTAAATAGGTTGTTATAACATTTCTCAATAAACAGGCTATTTAATGGAAAAGTTATTTTTCAAACGGGATTAGGGTAGTACCTGATATAAGCGCTGTCAAACGTATAAACATATATAATTTTAAAACCACATATCATTATCTAGTAATATAATATTAACTTTTTAGTGATGTTACGATATAACTTTTTTTTTAAATATTTATATAAAATTATATTATTGATACTGACTAACTGTAATCATTATATTTAAACACTTTATTATATTATAGTTTTATTTATCTGTTATGAATTTTAATTTGTTCATATAGAATTTACTCTGAATAAAAGTAATATATAGTAAAAGTAAAAGTATTATATGTAATCAAATCAATTTTATTAAAGTCAATTTCACAATTAAGCGTTTTTGAATCGTCGATATTTAAATACTACCGTACATACCATACATATGTATATAGCATTATTATTATAACATTATAATACATATACATCAATATAATATAAGACTTTGTGTCGTAAGCTTAATAAAACGATTTTTACAACAACGATTAAAAAAATTACATAATAGTTATCGAATGGTTAAAAGTTTTGTAAACAAGTCGTTCCACTAGCATTATTTTAGTAAGTCAATTGAATATTTTCCTGATATTACAAAATCTAGATTAAAAAAAAAAATTACAAAACAAAAGAATATTTTTATTTATTTCCTTAAAGCGTAACGGTCACAGATGCGAATGATGCGAAGATTTTGAAACAATAGAAATTCACACGCTTCGAAAATGTTTAACATAATTGTTTAGATTAAATCTTTTTCTTTCTTAAAACATGTACTTTCATTAAATATACTTATTTGCGACAACTGTAATCTAATAATAGATAAATATTTCCCGGCTTTGTTTTTTTTTTTTATTTTTAATTATAAAAACTCTTTTACAAAGTGTGTTGTAAACATTTTGGCATGGCATTATGATTTGAGCTTTTGACTTTCGAATTAAAAAATATAATAAAATTGCGAGCTATAAAATCTTTTTAATTTCAAGAGAAGTATCGTATCGTCTATACAGAAATAGGAGTTAATTATTTGTTGATGAGAAATCTGTCATAGAGTACAATCGATCTAGCTTATCTCAACCAGTTGGTACCCAGTAAGAGCTTACTGAGTATTTTTATTAGTAATTCTATCTATCAATCGCATTTGTGGTAGCCAATGTCGCACCTGTATGGTAGCGGAGTGTCAATCTAGCAAAAGCATTACAAATGAGGTTAAGGGTCAAGCAGGTGGGCGGTAAACGTTTGACAAATCCGTTTATTACGTAGCTTACACATAGCGTTGACATAAAATAGATGGTAATTATAATCGTAAGTTATATGACTATTGTTCCATGATACTCCCTATTCTGATGATTTTATCCAAATTTAACTTATAGCTTGTTTCTGATAGCAGATTTAGTAGGAACAAATTGAAATTCATCACAGAATAACCACAAAAATTGGATAAGTATAAAAAGCAAGAGTTGATTTTGTGGTAGGGCTTTATGCGTCTGGGTAGGTCCACTCATCAGATATTCTTCCGCCAACCAGCAATACTTATTATAATTATTATGTTCCGGTTTCAAGGACGAATGAGCATGGCATAACATCTTAGTTTCCATGGTTGGTGTCACACTGGTGATGTAGAAAATGGTTATTATTTTTTACAGCTCCAGAATCTGAGGGCGGTAATGACCACTTATCACCAAGTGGCCCATATGACCGTCTACCTATAATACCGAAAATAAGTATTAGAATTGAACAAAAAAATTAAAATGTTTTTGATTTTTTTTTCATCTAAACAGAAAAATAATATTTCACACGAGTAAATATGCAGAAATAATTTATTCCAACAATGGCAACACAGGCTTAAACAGAATCAAATAATACAGAAAAGTTATGTCAAAGAATACAATTAAATTAATTCATCGTGATGGCAGTTATATTTTTCAACGTTTGTCGCGGACGAACTTCGATCCTAATTATGATGCATATGTGAATATAGATGTCATTTTAACCTTGAGTATCCATCTAACGATACTCACAATATGCATCGCAATAAAAGATAAGTCTGTTGTAAGCCATTGTATTGTTATGTCTCTCGCTTTAAAGGATACGAAAACGAGCTTATTATGAATTATAATTAAAATTGAATTATTTATATTTCACCGCCATTTTATTTTAATGATCCATAGAATATTATGAATCCTGAACTCAAACGGAGACAATAATGCTTGCCCGGATTTCACTGCATGTTTAATATTAACTGCATTTGTTTAATTTTAAAATGTCTGTAATACCTTTAATTGAGAAGGCACTTAGGATTTCTTGTATTTTTATTGTCTGCTTTTATAAGTGTCTTGTCGGTTAAATAAACTTGTAACGTTTTGGTAAGAATGATTTGTAATATTCACTGTGGCATTGGGTTCGTGTTATATGTAAAAAAATATATATTTGATATCGAATAAAATTTCTATGAGATAGCAATAGGCAAAAGGAAAGTAAGGCAAAAACTAATCGGACTTTCGTTTTCATCTCATTGTGCTTCCTATTATAGCTAAGAAAAAAATATTGTTATCTGTGCTACATAGCAAAACCTTTGTGCTCGATAAACTTTGTGTCATTTATTTAACAATAAACATATTGGAAATATTAAATTTATAATAATATTTTAAGTCAGCGTATTAATGCGTATTTACGTAATTTTAGTCAGTGTAGGAATAAGTAAGTTCATCGCTGTGAAAAAATGCAACAAAATGGATGACATACATACGACTACAATCACAAATCACATGTACACATTTAAGTGGAATATATTGATAATAAAAATAAATTTAACTTGAAAATTTATACATGTAAATATTTAGTATCTGATCCGCCGATTAAAGGAAGGAAACATTACGTATCAGTGCCATGACCAACTTCGGTGAGGCAATCAATAAGATTATTACTATCTATAAACAATAAGCGTTTGCTATTACGCCGTCCATTCTTCACCTTCGAATCACGACGCCATTATTTTATCTGACCTGTTGAAAGGTGAAATTTGTAAATTATTATCGTTAATTTTTATTTATGATTAACATTATTACTAGTTTAATTAAAATTGTATTTTCACGAGTGACCCATCCTGAACTCAATGATGAAATGTGTGATGTGTACATCACTAGGCCCTTTACTTTCGGGTCATTGACACACTAAACAATAATATTTTAGAATGCAAAAATATTTATTCTTTGTCATTTTAAAGTTTTATAAAAAATCTGGTGTCAGTTATGACAACAGATTATGTAAAATATTTAATTCATTAATTTATAGGAGTTTTTTTTTTAAATTATTGTACACAATAAGCAAGTTGCTTCTATTTAATAATGTTTACGAGTATAGTTTTGATTTAATAAATTAATTTTCTTTATTTTTTTAACTATCATGATTATGCTTCTCGTCAGCCATTAATTTATCAAGTAGGTGCTAAATTCGGAAACATCTTCGGCTTACTAGTTGCCGCCCGCGCCTTCGCTTGCGTTTTAAGTGTTGGCAAGGCCTTGGGGCCTTGTATCTAGCCAGTAGACCAACATATCAGTCGGTAAATATATTAACAATGCTGTGTCCACTTTCGAATGTCAAATAAATAATGACAGAAAAGGCGGATAGTGTTTAACTAGCACTCGCTAAGAAATATTTAATTAACGCAAATTATTAAAGTGTAAATCAGCGTTTAGACGCTTTTATGATATAATGTGCATATTATTCGCGAAATTGGTTGGTCAAAATGATGTAATTACGTGGTCGTTTATGGTTTCTAATTAATGAAATAATTTCTTTTTTAGTTTCCGCTCCGCTAGCGTTTTAGGGGTTGGTTGTCAGGTGTTAGGTATAAAAAAGTAACCTAAGTCCTGCCTTGAGGTTCAAGCTTGCTTCATATTAAATTTTATCAAATTCGCTTTAGTAGTTCGGCAGTGAAAGAGCAACACACGGACAGACAGAGTAACCTTCGCATTTATAATATTAGTATATGAGCCGGGAGTTGATATACTAACTTGTACGTTGATAGAAACAATTGCTATCAACAATAGTACAAAGTGTCAATTGTGATCTTAATCGGATGAATAGTATAAGAACGCATACGGGACAAACAATGAACCATTTATTTATATATATACTAGATGGTTCGCGTGGTTTTACCCATCTTTGCTGTTCGACCGCCGGGGAACATAGCATGATGTTATACTATAGTCCATATAGCCCATTCATTGATAAAGGTTATATTTAATAATGTAACCTTTATCAATGAATAGGCTATCTAACGGATGTTTTTTAATCGAATTGCTAGATATTTTGATAAGCGCGTTCAAATATCAAACCCTCAGCATTTATAATATAATTATTATTTATATATGGAATGCTAAATACCGCAGATGTTGTTCTTCCTGTGTGTATAAGTATATATATGCCAATAAACATAGCAATCGGTTGAACGGTATAATAGTTATGAGCTGCAGTTACATTGAGTAGCGAGTTTAACACACTAGTCTTCGATCATTGGTCGAAATACGAAAAGAATCATCATTTAAAATTCTAGGAAAATATTTTGAACTTTTCTCCGATTTTTTTTATCGCCAACACCGAATCTCGTTAAAAGTTGCCAATACTAAAAACGGTTTTTTGTCTAACAGAAGAGAAAAAGACGCTGAACTGTTTTGTGTATGCCTAGTTATAGATAGATCTTTGATTATTTATATTCAGATAGACCGTTACAACTGAGAACGCCTTGAAAAAATGTGGCTTTTAAGTGTGAATTTGGCTACTAAGTACACGCACACGCACACTAAGATAAACAACTTAGTTCGTTTGTTTTAGTTCTTTTGTAGTGCGACACTCCATCTAGGTATGTAAATAATCTCAAAGATACACATGACGTTAACTTCCAGAGAATATGTTTTAAATTGCCGATAGTTTATCATACCTTCCTCCTACCAGAGTTCTTCCGTCGCATTATCTGTGATATGTTAGGTAATATTATCCTTAGCTTACAAAAACGCATTATTGCGTGTTGGTGGGAAGACCACACAAGTGTCAGATGTATGCATCAATTTGCATGGACATTTCCTGTATATTTCTACGGTATTTACAGTTAGCTGATTCTGTGAAACGATTTAGGCTCAGGATGGATGCTTGCTTTATACTATTTACCATGCAAATTGCTTTTGTTAATAAACTAGTCCTTTGGATTTACTTTAGATATCTATACTATTATTAAAAGTGTGAAAGTCTGATAACCTTTTCACACTAAAGCCGCTGAACCGATGAAGATGAAATTTGGTATGGAAGTATTTTGATCCTAATCCCAATATTGTTATCCCAATCAGCCCTTGAGGGAGTAAAATGGGGTGTGACGGTATGTGAGCTATACGTGAAGTTTTATAAATTACGCGCAGATACATCAGCAGGCTCAGCTCATTCACAATACACTTATTATTAAAATATCAAATAATAGTATGTTAAGGACTGCACTGTTGATACACTAAACGAACATACAGCAAGAAGTAAAATACCTGTATAACAGTAGTTGTTTTATTTTTGATATTTATCATTAACTTACACGGATCAATGACTTCCGAAATTTGAATAAATTAATTAAATATATCCATTCAAATTAAAATATATCGAATGACACGCTTCTGTCATCCTAATTGACATTATTATAATCTTTTTGATTAGTTAGTTTTATGACGACTTATTTGTATTAAAGTAAAAAAAAAAAACCGGGCAAGTGCAAGTCAAAGAGACACAGACACTCGTGTATCTAACAAAAAGAATTCGGTTATTTATTTATTTCCCTTACTTGTGCTACAAGATATTGCTTCTTGATAAATTTCATGATTCTAGGTTAACGAGAAGTACCCTATAGGTTTTGATTCTAGAAAGTGAAAAAAGGTGAGTTCCTAAAAAAGGGTCTTGACGTACAGAGGGACAGGCAGACAGAATAAAAATGGACAAACGGACAACGAAGTGATTTAATTTTATAAAGGTTCCTTTTTCCGTTAGAGGTACATCTAAAAATAAGTCTTATAATGAATTCAAAAATAGTTTGTACTAGATATAATGGATATGGATAGCATTCAGGAATAATGTATTTTTCTTCCAGTAAAACAATTGATAGGATTGGATTATTACTACTGTAGATTCCTACATACAAACAAACAAATTTCACCTGTTTACAATATTAATGTAGATTATATTTATTTGTTCTAGATTTAATTAAATATCTGAGATCGGAGATCGGAACAAAGTTTCAATTTAAGTTTAGAAATATATGTTTAAAAAATTGCAAATATCAATCGTCCGTTGCAAAACCGGTTCTTTTTGGAACATACGAAAACCGTATCTAATACATTTACATACTTATGATATATCTGCTCGTTGATTTTTGTGTCTAATTTTTATACATATTAATATTTGAGCGTGTTTTATCTGTATTTAGATTCAAATATGGGTACGTCCTGACTATCGTTTGCAGTCTAATAATCTAGATTAACGAGACAATTAACGAAATTAAATCAGCAATAAAAGCCGGAGAGTCTATTACCAAGTATACAGAGCCCTTTTTTCTTGTTAGGGAAACACACATGTGAAAATATTATAATATATATATATATTTATATATAAAGGTAAAAGGCCGAGCAAATGGGTCACCTGGTGAAAAGCGGTCACCACCGCCTATAGACATTAGCGCTGTAAGAAATATTAAACATTCCCTGCGTTGCCAATGCGCCACCAACCTTTGGAACTAAGATGGTATGTCCCTTGTGCCCGTACTTATACTGGCTTACTTGCCCTACAAATCGGAAAACAGCAATACTGAGTACTTTTTTTTGGCGGTAGATTATGATGAGTGGTACTCACCCAGACGGGCTTGCTAAAGCCCTACCACAAAAATAATACACAATAATACCTTGAAACACGTACATATATCTAGTAATATATTTGCTCATCCATGAAATATATTTAAAATATATCATATAGAACTATAGTTTAGATCTGCTTATTTGAAATCTGTCATAAAGGTAAATGTAATTTTAATTAAAATATATATATATAAAAAATTAAATACCTATATAAGTAAATCTTGTTCGGCGTGTCACAGACTGGTGCGTCTGAAATCTGGTTAACACTTGTTAGTCCGGCCGTCTATGACACCGAAACGGTATATTTCTTCAAGAAATTCAGAGAAACATTACTCTAGTAAAGTAAGCTTAAAGTTTAATATAGTATTAATGTAATTAGAATCAACGTTGTTTTTTTGTACGTTATGTTTGCCTAGTACTCATTTTAATAATAAGCACTAAGTAATTTTAGTAGTGTTTTGATCGGGACTACTGGTTGTTCTTAAATTATTCTCTACATAGTTAAACACTGCGCGATCTCTGCCCTCTATCACAAGAACGAGTGGAAGTATAAAAAAATGTTACAAACAAAAGTTGTAGATAATTTTATCTTCTACAATATTGATAATAAATACAAATAGCGTAAACCTCACCGGAAACGAGATATTTGCAAAAAATGTGCAAAAAATCGGAATCTCGAATTCCGAAGTAATACCACTAAGATGGCTATAGTGACAGTTATGTGATTTTCAACATCGATCCGAAAACAACTAATATATAAATAAGTAAGCTGCTCGTCCCGACTTCGCTTGGTGATATTGCAGATTACAGATCAATTGGGTTAACATCGGTTTGAATGTTGAGATATCTATTTACGTTGAAATTAGAGATGACATCTAATAAATCGAACGGTACAAAAAATTGGATTTATTAATCAAAGATTCGAACCTGTTCTGGTTATTTCCATGCATATCTAAAATACTTTTCTAGTCACACCGGTGGTGCCTGATAATCAATAAACAGGTATAACGCATTATTATTTAAAAACTAAAACATCCGATATACGTTGTCCAGTCATATTTACTGTGAATACAAAAATGGCGTAGAAAAAGTATTGTCAATTTAAACCAAATTCCCCGAAACTTTTCTTATTTTTCTTGTCCTATAACGAGTACAGCCGTTCTCAAGCGATGCGCTCATCAAAGAATAGTATTTTATTTTTATCGATAAATATTTTGCTTTAATCAAATACGTGTTACGATACGGTGTAACAATCGACCTAGCAACAGACTTACATGATTTCGTGAAAGTAATAGTGGGTGATAAACGTCTGCGCATGCGCGACTGGCGACCATTCTAAGTGGACGATCTTCGTTAGAAGCGAAATATTAATATGAATGTGAACATCCTTTCTAAATTTACACTCCAATAGTGATTCTGATAATAACTCCTTCGAGACTCGAGTTAACATTTATTCTTATTTATTTATAACTTATTTCTTTTTTACTAACTACCCAATATCTAAAATTTAATCTGAAGCGCCGTAACTAGTATTCTGTATTCAAAGTCTAATGCAAGACAAAGTCAAAAATCTTTATTAAATATGGAAGCGTTACACTTGCTTATTTATATTGAAAAATCTACCACCGATTCTGAAATTAATACCTCGGACCTGTAAAGAACCGGCGAAAGAAACTCAGAAGTTCAAAAAGGGATCTCAGTGTGTATATGTCTGTGTACAATTACACTCAATAACAACCGTTGGCCACTAATAATAATAAACTAATCTTGGGGTGACTAAGTCGTAGCTTTTGATTTTTTATCATGTAGGTTGGCGGTCAGGCAAATGGGCCAACTGATAGTAATTGGCCACCACCGCTCATATAGGTACATTGGTGCTGAAAGAAATATTAAACATCCTTTCCATCGCCAATGTGCTACCAACCTTGGGCACTAACATGTTTTAACTCTTGCCTGTATTTATGCTGGCTCTCTCATTCTTCAAACCGGAACACGACAGTACTAAGCGTTGTTATTTGGTAGTGGAATATCTGATGAGTGGGTGGAAGCTATCCAGACCGGCTTGCACTTCACGCAATGTAATCGGCAAGTTCATTTATCGTCCAAATGATTGGAATTGCGATTCAACGGGAAATGCTTCTAGTATTTTTGTACCCGGTCATGATTTGTACAGTTATTTTTTTTATTTGTATATAATTAAGACCTAAGTTATAATTATTAATATAATGTATTAAACTTATTAATAAATATATAATTGTGTAATGATTTCAAATAAATAATAGTCGTGTATAATTTCACATTCCAGTACCAAATATCTCTCGTGATCATGCTCTGTTTACGATTATACAGTTTTAACAAGCTGAGAATATCTCGTAAATTATTAGATCTTCCTAAGAAATGCAAGTTTTTTGAGACATATCACGTTACCGAGTAATAAAAAAAATATTACGTAAAAAATAATTGTTAGTTACAAAATAAAATACAAAACAAGCCTATTCGAATAAGTAAACTTTAGTATCCGTTCCGTATTCGGATTTTTGGAATAAAATGTGTCGTATTTGGTAAGGTTTAGGACCTTGATCAAAATAACACCACTTCCGTGAATATACAAAGTACCGTTTTCGAGAAAATGCAGAAAAACTATTATAACTTTAAAATGCGTAAACGTATTGAAATATAATGTAATATCACTGTAAGAGCAGGAGAACGTATTGATTAAAAAGTGCAAGACAAGGATGCAAGATTCACGTTTGTCAAAACATTGTCATTGTCAAAACAAACGTGTCAATGTCACGAATATTATAATTGACTTATTTTATTCGTGTTATGATAGTATTCATTGTGCTTAAAAGTTCTATTGTAGTTATTTTTGCACATAGAAGTTAAGTTAATGTAACATTTATAAATTATATTTTATTTGTAGGCATAAACTTAACATTGAACTGATGACCGCGATTTTAAGAGTTTTACATAATTTTCTGGCAATTCTCTACCATTAAACTTAATAAAATATTTCCTTCATTATTTACTACATATATTTTATATATGTACATATGATACTGCTAATCTTCCATTTCTTAAACGTGATTCAAAATCAGATTAACTAATTCTACTTTAATCTACAATCAACCAATGACATTTCAGATTAAGGCCAAAATAGGTGAAAACAGAGGATTAATATCGCATGTGTGCAAACTAGCTAATTTTTGATAAAATTAGTTTCTTTTTTGTGTACATTTTAATAGTACCTTTCGAGTAATATAAGTTTTATTCCCTGTATTTTATTTTAAATATTATAGTAATGTACCTACGTAAATTTATATTTGAAAAATAATAATAAAGGTTATAAGCAAATATCTATGAAAAACTAAACTAAAAAAACATATATAAGTGATACTGGAACACTATCGCACCGCTTTGAATTCGAGGTTTACAAAAATCATTCTTATTTATATTTTTCTGTCATGCGACATCATCCTTATATTAATAATATAACACGAACATCGATGTTCCTTTTCCAAATAAAAAAAAAAAACAAAGATATATTTTCTATAACATGAAAACTGAGCTAACATGATGTGAAAGTTGTCTGTCAATCGGATTAGTAATTCGAAAATCAAATAAAACTTTCTTATTTATGCATGTATATTATTATATGAAATGGGGGGCAAAATAATGTTTGTTTATGATGACAACGTATTATATTTAAACTTTATACATTTATTGTAATGGAATCATATAATAAACGAAGGTAGAGTTAAAATATTCTCGATCCGATAAGACTTTATTGTAAATCGTACTTGAATAAAAAAAATGATTTGATAATAATCCTACTAATAATAAATAATAAAAATTTGAAAGTTTGGATGTATATATATGTAATAAATAACGAATAGATGATGAGTTTTAAATAAAGATAGCTTATACCCTGACTTGCTTAAAATATATTTCATACCTGCCACAACCACACACGCGAATGAAGTCGTGGGGAGAAGATTGTAATTCATAATGAATTACAATTCTATAGACATTATCATAAATAAATATTTTAAAATATTTGTTTATGGTGATGTCAAAATTTTAAATAATGACAAATATTTTAAAAATATTTGTTTTACGTACTTTAAACATAGATGATTGACCTTGTGTATAGAACACGTAGTTCCAAAACAAATGTCTTGGGCTCAAATTTAAAACCAAAAAGAATTTAAGTATTCGTCTCACGATCGACGGTGACGGAAAAAGTGAGGAAACCAGCCATATCGGAAACTTCAAATCTTTTTCCTTAATATTGTCCTTTTCCTTAGTATGCCTTTACTTTATTTTATACATTATTGTACATCACAAAGAAAATAAATAAATAAAACATGCAAAGCCTTTCTTCAAGGCTGCTAATGTTTAGGTTATCTCAGTTAAATATTCCATATATAAACTCTGTTATAAAACTTTAATACTTATCGATACTAATAATTTCGTGCAGGTCTACGAATGACCCGATCGAAAACTATCCACAATTATAGATCGTTAAAAAATAATAATTTTTTTTTAGTCGACAACAAATATATAAGTAAAAATCGTATAATCGAGATATTTCGATTTTCGATATTAAATAAATGACGTTACAGTTCAAGAGGCGGCCATGTTTGACATTTACGGGTGCGTTCAGAAAGTGTGTTGCAAATAATAATATCTTACGCTAAACTCGATAGAAATATATCCACAATAAATTATTGATAACGATTTATGAAAAATTATATGTTATATAAAAAGTATTTGATAAACCGTATTTTTTTTTAGTTTTATTTAGTTTACCCGAGCGAAGTTGGATTTTAATCTAGTACATAATAATGTCATGAATGCAAACGAATTCATAAATCACAATAGAGAATGCTATTCGAATACAAAATTGCAAATCGATTTTCATTAATAATCTGTATTTGCATAGAATTGGCCTTGATCTTCCAAATATTAGGCAATTTAAAATTCTCAATATTAATTTATCCGTGTGTATAATTAAATCATCAGCTTTTTAAATTTATGGTATTATTGGCGTAAATAGAAAATTACAGTACAACTTTAATGAAAATTTAAAATTGTTTATTTATTATTTATATTGATAAAATATACAATTCTTAAGTTAATTAAGTATTTGTATTTGGGACCTTCTAGAAGAGTATAAAGAAAAACTCGTGTCTCAAGTATCGCCTTAATAAAATCGTATTAATTTGTATAAGTTACGTTCTTTGCCATTTGAAAAAAAAACATGACAAAAACGACCAGTACCTAATAACTTACGTTACTTTTAACATTCAAATTAGAAATTTATAATATTTAAAAAAGTAAATTATGTAAACATTATATATAATATATAAATATTATAAAAATGTTTAATTTTTAAATATGTATAAATGTATGCATTACAATATAAAAACTTTTTAATCGTTTGCAAATACTTTCATTAAAAATAATTATTATAAAATGGACTGATTAAATTAGGTGAAACCGGTTTTTAGCTTTTATTAATAACATTCTAGACTAGACACTCAACTCTCCAAATGTTTATGGTAGAAACGTACAATATCACCTTTGCTGGATTATCATAAAAAAACTACATATTCTTGTCAAACAATAGTCATTATTTCTATCGAAGAATATTTTTAAAAATCGATCCATACATAAATACGAAATAAAATGGTATTCCTTCCTTCCTTTGAATTTTTAAAACCAGCGCAAAGTATCGTTTAATAAAAACCTATTGGGCCTTTAAGTTTCTGATAAGTTTTAATATAAATAGTAATAAGAGAGTGATAGTCTAGTAGTTACAAGACGTGAATCTTAACTCAAGGTCTTGAGTTCAAACCTGATACAAGCAACACTGCTATTATTGTCATTTTTGAGATATAGTTTATTATGTCATATAATTTGATTTTTTATTTGGTGCAGGCGCTTTACTTGCTCACGCTGGAAAAACTTTCTATTTATATATATATATATATATATATATATATATTGATTTATAGATATCTTAAAGAGCCCAAAGTGTACTAGTGTGATTTTGTGTATTACACTAACTCACTCACCATTATTACCAAAATACACGTAAGATGGTAGAATCTCTGGTGAAATTAGTCGTCTTAAAAATCTACTCCGTATAATATATGATTAAACTTTTATTCTCAGCAGTTTTTAGACTTCTAAAGATTAAATATTCAGGCAGCAAAGAAAAAAAAAACATTTAAAAATGTGTTCCTAAATGTATGTAATGTATTAATATATACTCGGTAATATGTATCAAAGTCATTGTAGGCCGTTTGAATCATTAATACTCGATGTTAAGGATCAAAGTCGTTTGACTCAAGTGAAAATGTATTTTAGTTTTTACACAATGTGTTTTGTTAATGTGTTCACAATTTAAGTATGAAACTCCCAGAGATAGCCGAGAAAGTTAAGTAGATCCAGCCATTATTTTGTGTAAGATAACAAGCAATTACTTTTTTTTTAAATGCGCATAAATTCATTATATACGTACAAAAAAAGTTATATTAACAATACTGATTTTTTATTTTTTATAAAATAGGAAGCAATTACTTTTGTAATGCAATATATACTTTAAATTCAATTTTCAGTTTCATTTTCAGTAAAAAAATATTTTTTTTTTTTTATATAAAAAGAAGGCATCGAAATGTTCGCGTTGGGTCGTAATATGGAGTTGTTTATGTAATTTCAGTGATTTTAATTTATTCAAATGGTTTTAATATGACATGTTTTCCAAATCAAAAATCGTATTTCCACGTTTCAGAATATTAAAAATGATATAAACACACTTTTAGATAAAAAAAAAGAAATTACACTTGTCTATGAAATAACTATAAAATATATTGTCATATATTTATGTCACAGCTAACCAGTTAAACTTGCCTTTTGATGAACTGACTAGCCATTTTACTAAAGGGAGCCGTTAAACCAGCGGCTTGAATGACGTCAGACACTACACATTACAATAATCTTACATAAATTATACTATATTAAAAATAGAATATCTAATAAAAAGAATATAAATTATGGAGAATATATTAAAAAATATATATATATAATCCTATACTAAAAAATAGACGTTATACCATACTAACGATTTTCTCATGTTATCGATTCGCGGTGTCACCGCCTTATCGCCTAACATATTATGCGGGAAATTACGTGGTGCTGAACGTACCTGACACTTTTCCCCTTAAACACACGTCCAGAGGGTGTGAGATTTCGCACGGATCTTCTTAAAAATAAATTAGCTTCGTTCCTTTATTCGGAGTTCTTTCTTTAAGCGAATCATTATTTTAAATTAAAAATCGATCGTTTCTATGTTACGGCTAGCGAGCCTTACAATCGCTAATACGTTACATATGTACATCCGAATTGTATTTAGACGTTTTTACCGAACATAAGTAAAGCGTAATCGTTTATTAAATACAGTAAATGTACATTAGTTAGCTTTAACGACGCCAAATAGCTATTTTAATTGTACGCTGCCGGAACCACACATCGAGAAAAATAATAAAATAGATAAATATAGTTTTATGATACAGGGCTAATAAAAAATGAGACATCAAGGTTGACCCACATATGATCGTTCCATATATGTAGCGCAGAAGCCAAGGCGAGGCGACTTGTATATTTATAAACTCGGAAGAGCTTTGCAATGGAACGAACTGGCTATTTTTGCTATTGACCTAGTAGTGACCTATTATTTAAGTATATAAGACCATATTTTCTCAATAAAACCTTCTTTTTTTTCTTAGGCTACTAATGATTGTTGACTTTTTAAAACATAGAGCAAAGGTAGAGTGTTTTGGTTAAAGTTTTTTTTTTAAATATTATATTAAAATATCGGCACGGTAGTTCGAGTCAAATTAAATAAAATAAAAAAAAACTATATAAGATTCAATACTGTCAGTTATAAGTGAGGAATTAATTAAAACGATGAGGCGACATTTCATGATTTACAAACCCCCTTTACAGTATCATGGTCGAATAAACCCCAGCCATGATGACCTTAAAATGACAGACGTTTTGACAGCGAGAAATACAAGGACAATTTTCGATTTTCAATATATGTACTTAATTAATATATTTTTGAATATTCCATTAAATATATTTAAATTAATTTATCTTATTTCATTATGCTATTGTTTATGACGTACACATCTATACCTAAGGGCGACTAAGTGTAAATAAAAAAATAAAAAAACAGCTGCAAATGCAAAGACTAGAGACAAACAAATGTTTCTTTGTATAATTATAATGCTATCTAAATTATTATGTCAAATCGTAATTATCTAGAATCGTCATGTAATTATCGTAGTTTCGTCCCCAGCTTTCTATTTAAAGGTTTAAGAGAACATAAACAGCGATATAATCGTGTGAGAATCATTTGTATGGCGAAAACTGAATGTCTCTGAGAACTGGTGATTGTTGATACGGGAGACAATTGTTTTCATTTGTATTAGAAAGATTCGGATTAGAACTTGGAAACCACATGTTGTGTTTGCTTTATTTTCGTGTACGTAAAAAAAAACGGTGATATAAAATGTCAGCGTACATTCAATATGTTCTATTTTTAAAAATGTTCATTTATTAAGAACTATTCTTCTTTATAGAATGCATAAGCCCGTTTAGGTAGGTACCACCCACATGTCATTTATTCTACCGCCAAGCTATAATTTGTTGTGTTCCGGTATTAATGGTGAGTGAGCAAGTGTAACTGACAAGGGACATAATAGCTGAGCTCTCAGGGTTGGTGTCGCATCGGAGATGTAAGGAATGATTACAATTTATCGGGTTTTATCGTCGTCATCTAATACTTAGATTGAAAATTATTTTAAAAATAGTTTTCAAATTTTTTAACGTATTTATGACTTTTCAAATAATTTGAAAGCTACTACAGCTTCATATCAAGAGGCTCTGCGTTCGAATTCAATAAATATCATCAGGGCTTTCCGTCAAGAAGAATAGGAATGGAAAGGCTTGGAAGTAAAAAAGTGTTGGTTTTACAATATCGTTCTTCAGAAAGCACGCGATGTCGTGTTCAGCGTTTGATCTCTTTTCTGTGAGATGATAGAAAGTTCACGTATGCTAACTAACACTTGTTTATACAGTTGTGTTGGATCGATGTCCCATTTAAAAATGAAAATGAGGGCATAGAGAGTGAACCTGTAATTTTGAACACTCTTATGCAATTTATTTCTACTGCAAACTAAAAAAGGTCTTGAAATTCAAATTTATTTTGGTCTAAAGTATTAGACATACGCCGTTCTTCAAATTGTGTTTGGTTTATTTAAATTAATATATAATATTGCACTGCACAGAAAAAATAAATATATATATTTTTTATACGACCGATAAATAAAATCTTTGTTTTAAATATTTGGAAATCTCAGTTCTAATATTTGGAAATGTAGGTAAGATTGAAAAAAAAATGTCAAGGAAAAATTACATTATACAATTTCAATTAATGAATATCAGTACGCTACCGGCACAATTAGCATACACACTCGGAAATGATCTAGATATAATGCTAGTATTTTTATCAATAACACAATCACATCCGGATGACTGGTACACGTGTGAAGCGGAAAGCGGAAAATAGATAAGCATGAACAGATAGATAGAATGAATCAGATGTTGAGAATCGATATAAAAACGATGTAACGTCTCTTGTACCTTTAGTTACACTGGCTCACTCGATCTTCAAAACTAATAATAAAATAATAGGGTGGATATGAAGCTCCGTAGCCGTATTATTAAACCGTCGGATATCCGAAATAAAAATCTATCCGAAACCGTGTAACCTAATCCGATAAACGAAAAGGTTTATAATAGTTTTGTTCTTGCGTTTACTTAAATAAAGTAGCTGATTGTATTTTAAGGCTTATTATGTATTTTCTGTGATTATACCTAATACCAAATAATAACGTACAAATAAATTCAATCTGTTACCTTGTAATATTCTCTTTTACAATTTCTAAACAATCTAATATTCGCTACTGAAACTATTCGAAACAAAATAATCCGAAATCATTTCGTATCCGTAACCGTATCTGACCGGTATTATATTATTATGTCCGTATCCATATACAGATCCGAAATTACTAACATCTCTGATATTGTTGCTGTTTGAGTATTCGTAAATAAATTAAATCGCTGTATCTTGCAACTCAAACCGTATCCGCTGATGACAATTAATCAGCTCCCGGGTGTCTTATTTCCCAGAGTAACAAGGCACCTGTTATTTAAAAAAAAAGTTGTCTGTGACACTTCTTACGCTTTCTCTTGATTACTCAATTGTTTCTTTCTTACATTTCATATTTTATAACTCATTATAGGGCTTCGTGCAAAACAATGCCACACTACATGAAAAATTTCATATACGTAATTTTTTAATTTGACACGACCGAGTGTATTATATTATGTAATTGCTCGATACGAATGAAATAATTTCTTAACGATCGAGGAAGGAGGAGGAGGAATTCTATTAGTACAGATTACGATTGACTATATGGAATAATATTTAAAAATAACTTTATTAATAATTACATTGATTATTTGGTATAAATGCAATTATACATTATATGGATAATTCGTAACCCTCAATATTATTAAGAACCCTTTAAAATACAAAATAAATAAAAAAATAATTACTACAATTACGACAGCAATGAAACAAAATTGAAAAATAATTAGTATTTTTTTTCTTTGTCCACAGATCAATAATGACGGTTAAGAAAGGAAGCCGGTGTGGCGGCTTAGCTGCAATATTGACGCGACAGAAGCTTCACAATTCCAATCAACAGCTGGACATAACTGCCATTAGTAAATCAAATCACAGTTACAACACCAGTGTCGGTTTCAACGAGAAAGATCAGCTTCAACTAATAACAAAGGATGAAAGCAATGAAGATGAGAAACAAAAGCTGATCAAAGATTACGATATCAAGGCCGGCAAGCAAGAGAACATCTGTATAGACGACATCGCAAACTGTGTCAACATTGACAACTATCCGAATTGTGAAAACACGCTTGTTTTTTACGTTACAAAGAATTCAAACAAAGAGGCCATCGCTCTTAGATTCGAAAACGAACAGGATTACAAAAGAATTTATTTCACTTATAAATATTTCAAAATGCGAAACAGATTGACAAGGAACAGTTACAGCAGCAGCGATAGCTTGTTCACGAAAAAGAAAAACGTTGAT
This sequence comes from Vanessa atalanta, assembly GCF_905147765.1. NCBI lineage: Eukaryota > Metazoa > Arthropoda > Insecta > Lepidoptera > Nymphalidae > Vanessa > Vanessa atalanta. Next base: position 6,426,312 of record NC_061890.1, read on the forward strand.
ACGTACAACAGTAGGAACAATGGCGTCGACGATTACAATTCGCTTGATAAAACGCGATCCGAGTTCGATCTGATGCAGACCGTCGACAATGACGGTATGACACATATATCAGTGCAACAGAAAGGCTTTAGCACCCGCTACGATCAACCATTAAGTCTGATCGGATTGAAAAATGATAGAGATCACGGTGAAATAGATAGTGTTATTTATACAGATATAGATATACCGACTAAGCCGGAGAAGAAGAGATTATTTCACAAAAAAACCAAGGCGCCTCCTCCTCCGTTGCCTATTAACAAAGAAACTCCAAAGATACTTAAGGGCGAATTCGTAAGAGTGAATGTTGAAAGATCACCAGACGTAATACCTAAAGACAACAAGCACAATAAAATACCAGATATTCTAATGCTAAGAGATAATAAATCGAAAAAGAACAATCAGAGCAATCTGTGGACCGTTAGCAACAAAGGTAAATTAATTTCTTTATTACTAGTATTAGCGTTAGCAAAACTTACGTAATTCCGTGGAAACTGATCGCAATAAGGAAATAGTGTAGCGTTGGTTACGTTCGAGGCATTAATTATGATGAGCAATTTGTTTCGACGACGAACATCATCCGGCTTTATCGTTATTTATTATTTAGTTGTTTTACTTGGCCTTATGTGATGGCCGTCTGGTGCAGAGGCCTTCTTTTAAAACCATATTTAGGGATATCGCGGGTTCGACTTTCCATTTTCGTCTTGTATTCTTTCAAGTCAGACACATAAGAACACATGAGTCACCAATTAAAAAACAAATAAAGAATATAAAATTCTTATAGCATGTTAACCAATAAAACATAATTATTTAAAAGTTAATATTTAGTGTAGTTATAAAGTCTGATGTGTATATATGACGTTAATTGCAATTTTTTTTAAACAAGATTTATATCGATCCGCATCCACAAACAAAAATACAACAGTTTTGTTTTTAAGCTAACAAATTAATATCAGAATTTTTTACCAACAAATACTACAATGAATCTCATTTAATTAAAAACATTTGTATTGTAATTAAATCTTTGTGTGCGAATAATGGTTTGGAATTACAATTTCCTATATCTAGATATAGACTGGCGATACGAAAAAACATTAGAACAATTTACGAGAAGTTTCGTTGGAAACGTTTTCGTTTCGTAATAAGACAATTAATTGTTTTAAACGTTTCATATTAGCTTGACTAATTAACAAAGTTAATGCGTTAATGAATCTGGGAAGTCCTTTAGGTATACTGGCTGATGTTCTATACAATTTAATCTGTGGAAACATTTGTAATTGTGTGTGATAAAATTTGATATTTGAATCGAAAGAAAGTTAGAATAATCTTCGTTCGTTACTAGGACTAGTAAGTTAATAGAATTTGGGCTCATTTTATTTGAGAGAGAAAAAGTAACAATTTTTTTTTTATTGTAATGACGTAGGCAGGCTGGCAAAGGATAGGAAATGTCAATGTCATGATCAGCGCTGCTCATAAATATTGGCAACGTAAGAAATATTAATCATCATCAATGCGCCAACAACCTTGGGGACTAAGATCTTATGTACCTATTTACCTAGTACCACCACAGGTAACACATTAGCAAATAACTATATTTTTAATGCACGAACAGCATATCTAAAAAGGTGACACTATATTAATCCTTTTTGATTTATACGATTCAAAAAATTAATTCTTATTTTCAAACAACGTAATGACATTGAGGTAATATAATTCGGAATGATTTTTAGCACATTTCAATGCTAAATTATAAAAAAAAAAAAACAAATATCCAAACTCAAGCAGGTTATTCTTAATTCCGTGTTTACGTTTTACATTTATTACAATACAAAATACTTATATAGTATTACTTAATAGAACGCAATTTGAATTTAAATTTCGAACACGGACGAAATTTTAAAATTCTCAAAACGTTTGACCTAAACGATATCACGATTTTCGAAATCTCATACGAACGTTCAAAAAAAAAAAAACAAACCGTGTAAAATTGATGTGTTTTACATACAAAAGCATGTATATAATGAAATTAGTCGAGCAATTGCATGCAAGTCAAGGCCGTGTATGTTACAATAGGTTGTTGACCCGCGTAATGACATTAGGCTTCTTTCGTTATGCCCGTCAGTTTTTCTGACCAAACATTTTACATAATTATTCTTTTATTTCTGTTTTTAAACACCATTTTTAGTCTCATTTATAATATCTATACATATAATAAAATTGGAGTGTTTGTTTGTAATATTAAAATAACCCATTTTTCTAAATGCATATGTATGTATACACGGTACATATACCAAAATAACATTTTTTACAATTTTTGTCTGTATGTCTGTTTGCTCCGGCTAATCTCTGGAACGGCTGAACCGTAATGTAATAAGGAGTAACTTAGGCTACTTTAATTTTTTTTTTAAGTAAAATAACTTAAATTCAAACAACGCGCACGAAGTCACGGGCACAGCTAATATTTAATATAATATTATTAAGTCCGCTATAAAAATATTTTTTTGCGTTGACAGCCTATTTATCGAAAAATATTGTTATAGATTATATAACAACTCGCAACGATTAACGGAGGCGGAGCAGTAGTAAGGCTGGAAGATTGCTATGGTTGAATGCGCTAATCTTTGGAACTACAAATACAATTTGAATTATAATTTCTTGATGATAGTTAGTGCTGTATAATAAAAAAAATTAAGACGAAATAAACTTTTCAACACATATTTTTACCTAGAGACACCAGAACAGCATGGAGTTTGATTTCAGGATGAATTTATATAATTATAATTCTAAGATATTGCATATTATTCATGGCTATAGATGTTTAATTATTTGAAAATAGAATTATCAAAAATATATTTAAATCACGTCTATAACTTTGAAGGGAAGTTAATAATAGCATTTTTTTTTAATTATTCAAGTTCATCTTGTAATAATAATCAAGCACGTTTTTAAAACTTTACCTCCTCATTGGGCAATGTTTGTTGCACAAACAGTAAACGAATCGTTTGACAAATGGACAAATTATTTGCTTTGTGGAGGTCACGCGTGTTTGATATGAGATTAAAAAACAATTCAAACAATTAACCGAACAATCAAAGGCCGCGTTCACATTCAAAGCTGTACCTGACAACAGGTAAGGGAGATACTGGAGTAGCGACAAAGTCAATACCGCATTTTCTTACGGACGTTCGCGGCCATCTTTAATTTATACTTTTTCATAGCATTATTCTGTAAGAACTCACTACAAAACTCACTCTCGAAACGTTGACAACTGTCTTACGGTAAAACGCTTTTTTGGCTCGCGTATTATTTAAATAGAATTAATACTGAATTAATGCTTCAAGAACTTATCCCTGATCCCTTTAAATGGTGAAAAATGTAGCTTAAGTCCCTCCTTGAGGTTCAAGCTTACTTTATACCAAATGTCATCAAAATCAATTGCTGACGCCGTGAAAGTTTTACAGACAACCAGAGCTACTTTCGTATCTATCATATTAGTACAGAAGTACAGATGTCGCAATTCACTCATTGATCACTGCGGTCAATTCCAAGTATTATAATATCACGGAACAGCTTTACTAATTTCGGTCTTGTTAAGATCAAATGTCGGGAGGGTTTTATAGTAAGCAATCTTCAAAAATCCTCTCTAATATCTAATATCTAATATAATAAAAACTATACTGCATGGTACAATATAGAATTACTAAAACAACAATTTATAGTCAAGTGTATACATGGAGCTCATTTCTATTGCACGTAAGACCTGTACCACAGATAACCAGGTCCTTAACCCACGGAATTAGGTATAGCATAAAATAACTTGAAATAGAATCATTTATGAAAAACAAAACAAAATCAATTTACTCGGTGATAAGACATTAAATCAATTTAAAATGAGATTCATCCCTTAACATTACAATCATATTATTTAAAAGTATTTTCAGTATTGGATTGCTTGATTGTTAGAAACAGCATCTTATAATATATATTTAATACGTCGATGTAAAGTGCATTAATTCGATATATAATATTATGTTTTTATATACTACATACTATGTAAACATAATATACAGATATATTGTAATAGATCAATACGCAAAAATCAAAACAACACGGATGTAATTCACATTGGTAAAAGAAAAAAGAATCACACGAAAAACACTGTTTTAAACCAATGAGCAAACATGTTAAACCAAAGTACTTTTAATATAACATACAGGGCAGTTGGTTCAAGGTCAGCAATGGGTTAAGATAGTATTGATGGAATTTCCAACTAACCCTTGCACCTGTATATTGATTTTGTTAACTGGCAATACTAATAAAACTACTATTGACTAGAGAAGAATTAACAAAAAGTCATCGAATCAGCCACATACAAGCATTTGATCGGTTCCTGTTATCCCAATGTCGATCTAGTCCCAAATCATCCTAGTGGCTACAACTTTTTTTTCTATAGTTTCTGTACCAGTGAAAAACTTTTTTTTTTATAGTTTCTGTACCAGTGAAAAACGGCCTTTACTTTAAACAAACATTTGAGTATCCAGTTACAATTGAAGGTCCGTTTACTTAAAATATTTGTAAATAACTTCTTATAAACGACTCCGGTTCGTGATTCTATTTCTAGTATGTCATTGAGGTTTCGTATCGAATATACCTAATAATATCTGAGGATCAAATTTTATTAACCCATATACGTATTTGTATATACATTAAGTGTCAATAGCCCGATGTAAAAAGTCGCAGGATCGATCCTGACCCCTTGGGCTAATGTCGTCCCCGCTCCTTACGCAAGTGGTAAGCTTAAAAGGAGGAAGTAAATAGGAATAATAGTAATTCCTTAATTAATTAGGAGAGTTGCTACTATCCTTAAATTTTACTATCCAAATTCTGCCACATGTGTATCCATCAACCCGCATTGGAGCAGCGTGGTGGAATATGCTCCAAAAATGCATTTCATGCACAAATTTGCATGCTGTTAACAGTAATGCTACTATCCTTAAAAAACAATGATATAAATGACCAGATATTTTAAAGGTTCTTTACTGATTTTAATAATTTTGCATAGATTGTATTTATGTTTTATTTTCGATGGGCCTGTAAAAACTTCTTGGGCAGATATGCAATTAATGAATTGTGATAGTTTAATGATATAAAAACATTTAATCATTACTGTATTATCGATAACGTAACCGAAAAGGTTTTAGTGTTTAAATTCAATAATAGAAGAAACGTTTTGATGTTTTGTAATAAAGTCGTTAATATTCGAATTTACGACGTTGTCATGTCTTACGCTGTCGTAGTCATAAAAGGTACGTCAAACGAACATCAAATGAACGATCTACTGTATTGTGAGGTTCTGCAAGGCCTTTTGTAAAGATATGTTAACGACAGCTCATATTATACTAGTTGTCGGTTGCGACTTCGCCCGCGGGGGCGGTCATAGGTTTTAGGTATAAAGAAGCCTTCATTGGAGTTCAAGCTTGTTTCATTACAAATTTCATCAAATTCTGTTCAGTGTTGACGACCTCCGTGGTTGAGTAGTGTGTACACCGGTTTTCATGGGTCCGCTACTCTGAGGTCCCGGGTTCGATTCCCAGCCGAGTCGATGTAGAAAAAGTTCATTAATTTTCTATGTTGTCTTGGGTCTGGATGTTGTGGTACCGTCGTTACTTCTGATTTTCCATAACACAAGTGCTCTAGCTACTTACATTGGGATCAGAGTAATGTATGTGATGTTGTCCAATATTTATTTATTTATTATTTATTAGTGTTTAATCGTGAAATCGTAAGAGACAGACAGACAGAGTTACCATCCAATTAGTGAGTTTATGATTGATAGCACAACTTGGGAATGAAACGATCGCCTCCTGGCTATTTCTTTTCATATTCAATATATTGTGTAATACCAAAAAAAAGACCCGCTGAGTTTCTTTCGCCGGTTCTTCTCAGAGTATTTTCTTTTCCGAACCGTTGGCAGTGTGTTATTTGATTATCAATAAGTAAGTAATGCTTCTATATTGAATAAAGGAATTTGAGTTTGAGTATTTATAATAATTCATGCCGTCGACATCACCATTGTTGGCGAGTTGGTGTCAGGGGTTAGGTAGAATTGAAATACTGATATAAACCATGACAAACACCATTTGTCTTTCCCTTTAAATTTTTAATACAATATTTATTATGAATGTATATATTTAAGTTTTATTTACGCGTAAATTAATAATTAATGTATACGATATATAATATACATATTGATAACTATATAAGGTAGGTTCGTAAATTTTTTCATTTCTTCCATTAAATCTAAATATCAAAATAGATTTATTGAATAACACTAAATATTACTACAAGTATTTAAAACGGGATATTTACCATTTTTTTTTAATTTTTATTTGGTGGAGTTCGATATTACTATACTATTTAATGAGGTGAATCTGAAATGCTAATGATTAATGTATTTAAAGTTTTGTTGACGATTTCATGACAAAATCAACGCAGACAGAACCTGCTGATATACGCTAGTTTGAAAGATACAAAATATTATAGTTCTATTGACACAGTTACGCATTATTGCAGTAGTACATTATAGGAAGCGATACGTGCAAAACGAACCGCGCGGGAATCAAACCCGCCCTTCATGGTCGGCTTGTGTCACAGATATCCTGTTACTCAGCCACCGAGGTCATACGGTAGGCTGGTAACTAATACAAACTCAAACAAATTTACGTGATCGTCTATGAAGTTTATTTCTAAAATCATTATTGAATTTATATTTATTATACGGTGTTCGGCTATATAATCATACAAAAAAAAAAATAATGACACATTTTTATTACATAAATTGAATGTTGACGAATATAACGTATCTGTACAATGTGTTCTTTATAATATCTGTTTACAAAGGTCAAATCTTTATCTTATCGTACTCAAAATAAATATAAAATTATATAAATCTCTCGTACTAAATGTACCGACGAGCCGACATATCTTTATTATATAATCATTATTTCTCTTTATTTTAAAACCCGTGTCCGTTTGACCTTAGTCTATAGGTACATATTAAAAAAAGATATCGCTTGCGACAATAATTAAAATAATAATAAATACGCAAATATAAAATTTTATATTTCCTTGACAGGTTAATAACAACAAATTTTTTTTTTTAAATAATATATATAGAAGCGAATGATAATAAGGCCAATATTAAGTATTTAAAAATTCAAAAAAAAAATGATAATAATAGATGCAATTTGTAAACATCTCCAGGATACGGAACTGTATGAAAATATTGCTATATATACAATGCATTGCCGGATTACCATTTTAAAATAAAAATCATTTATGAAAACAAATTAATTTCCTTAAATTCTGTATTTATAAAATTGATTTTGTTAAATTAATACATAGTGCACAGCGATTTGAACGGTTATATCATAATAAACGGAAAATAATAATAATAAATACAACAGTTACTTTTACTCTTAAAACCTAAAATATTTATATACTTATACACACACATATATAAATACATATGTATGTGTATAAGTGCATAGGTAGTTTATTATTAATTATGGATTTATTTAGTTCGTTAGTATTTGCTGTGCCCGTTTTGTAAGAAACATTTGTATTCGTAATCCTATAATAGATCTCGCTTGGTGGTGATATTATTATTATCATATAAACTTGCATTATTGCCTTCTAAAAGGCAAAAAACAATAAAACCTATAATAATTATTATTATTAATATTTAATTATTTAAAATCGCAAAAATATTGTGAAAACGAGTGTTCACCATTCAATGAGCATTTCATTTATTGCTGCGGTAACGAACATTTTAAGATAAATCGTGTGTTATGGATACAATTTAGACAAATCTATATATAACAACGATTTTCTCCTTCGGAAACAACGTGTTTACGTGTTGAGAGTACGAGGAACTCGCTGGTACTGGGTGCATCGGAATATAAACTAAAAAACGAACGGTACGCTGTCCCTTCAAGGGATGTCACAGGATTGCATGCTATAATGACGTGATAGACCGACGCTCGGTCCACTATGTCTCCAATACCTAGGCCGGTTATCTTATCTAGAAATATTCCGAGGGGAAATAATATCAAATCGAATTGCGTCCCGCGTAAAAAGTGAGTCATTGCTTTTCCTAATATTGACCTCTAAAAAAGTTATCTCTTGAATCGAGTTTCGAAGTTAACCTCGCCATTTCACGAAAGGTCTCGTCGACTATTGCATAAATTAGGCAATTTGTCTCGTGTCGATAGCAAATACATCTCTACGTGACGTCTTGTTCTGTGCAACATTACAACGAAACATGTACTTAACAGAGTTAAGAAAATTCATAATTTATTAGAAAGTAAATCTCTCATAAAGGTTAATTTAATTAATTACTTTGCTTTAAAAAATATGTTTATATAATAATTAATCGCCTCGCTGGTCTGACCGCTGCAGATCTATAATTTAAACATGCAGTCCGGAATCTGAAAGTTGATGTGTGTACACTTCTGTACACACCTATGCTCGGCTTCCCAAGGGAAGCACGTAAAGCCTTTGGTCTTGCGTCTGAACTCTTTTCCTTCGTATCCGATTGGATTTATGATATGTATATAGGAGATAGTATAGCACATATAAGTGGCTTGTTTCCCTTAAGAACATCCGTACACGAAATTTCTTAATAGGACATTTTATAATTTTTATTAATAAAATAATTGTTAGTTGTAATAAAATATTAACATGTTACTTATTTTAAAAACGATTTTATTCAAGGTATAATATTCATTAAAATTATTTAATATCTGATAAATTAAAAAAAAATGTAAATTAATTCTCGCTTTTAATACTATTTAAAAATGTCATAACGGAATAATTACTTGTATTGAATCTTTATCACATGCAAATGTGTTCCTTAATCAAATTACTTGTAATGTCTCAAATAAAATTGACCTTAAATGTATCTGATGTTTTCCTACATGCAGCCTTGTATCGTCCTCTAGGTCAAAATAAAATTAACTAATATTACATTTATATGCGCCAGAGCACGGAAGCCTCCGTGTATCGAATTAACGAGACTAAAGCGTATTAAGCTTCACGACTACGATACGATAACGACATTTCGATAAAATAGTTTTTTTTTAATTATAATACAGCAAATTTTTTATGCCTTATCAAGTTATCAATTATTTTTTCGTCAAAAAGCAATACTTTGTATATTTGTATTCCTTTTTGATGGGAGTGTGTTACTACGACGCAAGAAGAGACGCAAGTGTCATAACGTCTCAGTTTTCATGTTTGGTGGCGCAATGGATATTAAAGAAATGTTAAAAAGAAAAAGTTTCAAATTTCATACCTTACATACATACATACTCAAAATCTATGGGTAACAAATTGGCGATGTAATGGATGGTTTAATATAGTGAGAATGAGTATGGGCGTATACTGACTGACCACCTGATGATAGGGCGTTATCATCAGGTGGTCAGTCTGATATTGAAATGAAAACTGTTTTCAAATATATAATAATGTTACTATTTTAAAACAATTCTAGTAATGTTAGGCTGGTCAATACCACAATAATATGAGGAGTGAGAATCGTTTTTGATTAGACACAAGACAGCTGCCTACCTGATTAACTATATAATAGCTCGTAATATACGACTTAGACAAGTAAATACTACAATAATTCAACACGACAATAAAATAAAACTTTACCAAACATTTCTTTTAATAATATTATTAATAAAATTAAAAACAAAAATTATACCGCATTTACCACTGTGATTTAAATAAAAAAAAATATTTAGCTGGCTCTGAATTATAGATACAATATAAAAATATATTCATTAAAGGCATTCAAAAAATATACTATAACATAAAAAGTACACACACTCAAAGGTGAAGTTAGAAAAAACTTTGTAATAAATCGAGCTGTCCTGTCCCGTGTCGTGTCCGTGTCGTTACGTATAAAGACAGTGAAATGATGTAACCGAGAACATGCATTCGATGCTGTGATTTACTCGTGAAGAATTACGTAAGATTGAGAAAAAAAAATTTAATTGAATCATTTAAACTTCCTATATAAAATAAAAACTAAATGTCTAGTTTTTCGTTGTTAGACATTAAGTACGTATATAAGTATATATATAAGCAAAATATAAGTACGTATTTTAGTCAAGTAGGGGTTAAGGTGGGTCAGTGGTTAGAACGCGTGAATCTAATCAGAATACTGTGGGTTAAAATACCACTCAATGTCATTTGTCGAATTATTTCTTTCTTATTCCAGCAACTCGGTGGAATGAGCCTTCTCCAAAAACTAGGAGGTATTTGCCCAGCAGTGGGATATTTACAGGCTGTTACGTTTTCCTTACAGGCACTTGTCATTTTCGCGTCACACTTTCGGAATGTCGATTCATCTTGAAAGAAGAAATTCATTGTATTTTGATTAGGTAACATTATCATTGTTATTAAAGTTTAATGTTTAATTAATGTACTTTTTCTATTTCCAGTGACCAACGGCTACGAATCAGACAGAGAAGAGTGGAGAAGCAGCCGCTCACAGTTCTCCACAACCGCCTTCGACAGCCTCGCTCGGCCTACAAAAATGGCAATGGCGTTAACATTTAAAAAGCCCCAAAGACTCGAACCAGTACCGCAATATTTTCGCCTAACGAGCGATTCGAAACCCAAACTCACCCCCCTACCGTTCCGCCCGAACAACTTTCTCCAAAGAGCACCGAGATTGCCGCGACCCAGCACAGAGATCAAAAGGAATCTCACGACGGATCATAGGAAATATATGTCGCTACAAAATCTCGAACTACCGAAGAAGCTAAGCGAACCAAAAAAGCAGAATGACAAAAAGGCGAACTACAGCAACATCTCACACAGGATAACGGGTCTTACGAATAAACTACGTGATTTAGGTAATGGCAACACCATCGGTAGATTTAGAGCTCAATCGCAAAGTGATGTTGCGAATTTAAAACCAGTATTGAAAATGAACGTTCACGATGGAACGAAACGTTCAGTTGTAAGGACTTGTAGTGTAGAACCACCAAAGAAAGTTACGTTTAGTGCCTTCGCCACCGTTCAAGTAGTTTAAATTTTAAAAAGTTAAGCTCAATTTTGGCGGGCCTTAAATTATAACCTTACATTCATAGTATTAAGGTTAAATAAATATAAAAACATTGACTTTTAAATATTTTCTGTAATAAGTATTTAATTGTTGTAATAATTATTTCTTTGTAATGATTCGATTTGTTTCTTAACTTTGCCCTCATTAACAATTAAGCCTAAAAATGTATTTCCAATTTTGATTAACTAATACTAATAGTTGTATATCATAGATAAGTAGTAAACAAACAAAGGAAAAGGTATTATTTAAGTACAAGTCATGCTATAATTAGGGTTCCGTAGACTAAGAGATATTTTTTTATAACTAAATATTTTTTTATAATATGACACACGTGTCAACAAATTTGATTTGGTCATGTAATTTTTGGGGGGTTGAGGTTTTGCCAATAGCACTAACGTTTTGAGTAACGTTTCCTGCAGACTGACGGGTAATTTTGAACGGCTCAAATCTTTTTGCAATTTAGATTTGATTTGATACATTTTTTTACGAATATATATAATGATTAACGTATAATCATCCTTAATCATTAATTACTGTTTATTGTTTAATGTTTAATGTTAATATTTGAGATACGTTTGTGTCACATAATTATCACATCTACGGAACCCTAGTTCAATGGTTAGTATTTTGTAATAAAATGTTATTATCACCTAATGGGCGCGGTAAAGACAAATCTGATTTGTAATCTATATGACGGTTTTTAAACTTTACTTTTTTTTTAATATTAATAGATACGTAATTCGTTAAAAACGAAACAGGTCGGGATTGTGTGAATATAAAATTCGAAAAAAATGTCATTTAAGCATATATTGTTTATAATGAAAATGATGTATTAATTCGGGAAATCGTTCCGAAGATATTTAAAAGGTATTCATTATTCAAATCTATTATCCATTAGGTATATAAGAATACTTGTAAATAACATAATATATTATTATCAAACTTGTCATAATTTTTAGTCTGTGTTGCATGTACATAGATAATATATTGAAATTAATAATTGACATTGTTACGAACTGACATTTATTCATAATTTATTAGGAGGTTAGGATATTTTTATTTTTTTTGAAAAATTTTAATTGCATTTGTATTTTAATGGATTCTGAAAATATAATTATAATAATTTTATCCGATTTGACAGTTGTTGAAAGATTCTAACTCATTCGCTCACTGTACATTAAAATTTACAAAAGTGTGCAAAGATTAAAGGCATATTTACCTTTAAAAAAATGGACCAGTCAAATAGATTCACTATCTTATTTTGAACGCAACGATTAAATATTGACCACAATACTTAAACTACTTTGATCAATCCAGGACACCTTATAAACTTACAACAAATTTTAATCTACTACTAAACTAAATGGATCAAAAATTTCAAACAGGGGGACAATTCTACGAACTTAACGATTATGATACGTTCTCCGTTCTATTCTGATGTTGTGTTAATGGGAAGACGGAACGTCAACGATCACGTTTCGATTCGATTGCGATTAAGTGATAATTTATAATGTCAGTAGAATTGGCGCCCTAGTTTGTTCGACAAGAAATTTATATAGTTAAATATTTTATATAAAACTTATTAACATAAAACCCGCCGTCCCAGCTACCTGTAATCTGTTGTCCGATTATTTACACAATCTTTTTAATTATTGACGTGAATACGACTATAGTTTCACGCCCCTTGCTGTTAGACTTTGAAATTTTTTGATTAATCACATACATTGCAATAATTTAGTATAATTCTGATATATAATTATATCCTATTTCATATTGATCATGAACTTGAGTCATACCTCCTTTGATACTGTCATCGTTTGTTTATATATATATATATATATATATTACCTACGTGTATGTAGTTTTAAGTATATTTTCTCCATCTTTATTATTACTATAATCTCTTTATCAAATACTATCAGCTTAATCAATGTGAGAATCGTTAAGAATGTGATTCACACCAGATATTTATTTATAAAATAAAGCCGTATCTACATGTCTTCAATACATAAACTGTATACATGAAAATTATTTTTTTAAAGTAGAAAAATATCTGGTGTCTATAGTATTAGCTTTCGATCGTTCCTGTTCGTGTGACATGGATAGTTATTAAAGGATTTGTTAGGAAAAGTGAGCCAGCTTTCCGAAAAATTCACAGATAATATAAAATTTGTTTTTTTTTTTTTTTAATTACATATTTTTGCTATTATTTTTTGGTAATATACCGCTGCATTTGTATTACAAAAAAAAACGCCATTTATAATTTATTCTGTTTATTATATGTCAATTTATTATTGTATTACGGAAAGCTTGCTCAACATAGTATTTTGTTCTCGAATGTTCCAAAGATTGAAATGCCACCAATCTTTAAGAGATTGCTGTCGGTCAGTTTCAGGTGTAAATAAAAACCTAAATATATTATTTTATGTTATAAAAATAAGAATATTTAACATAATGTCTTTAAGACTGGCCGGCGAGTTAATGTTATATGTAAATATTTGTCACGATTCGGTACACCCATGTAAATTGATCTAACGATTTTGACGAATAATCGATTAAATTTAAAATTAAAAAGAAAATGTATTATAAATTAAATATGTATAACAAAATTCTTCATTATGTAATTTTCTTTCAAATGTGTGTATTAATTGTGTATTAATCAAGTCCTTATTTTATGTTATATATGTTTAAACTTTTATATTTATACCTTCTTGTAATTTATTCTTTATGAATAATTTGTTATTCAAGAAGAATATTAATAAATACTTATGTTCCGTATTGTTCGTTCTAATTAAAATAGTTGACAATATTTTCGTTTGCAACTTTCAGTGTCCATAAATGTTTTTAACAATGTATAAATTTTTCGTTGACCTGCGTGAAAAAAGATACTTTTGAACCCATATTGTTAATGACAACCGTTTTTAATTTTCTCTTTGGTTGAGACGCAGCTTAAGATAGATGTAAAAATGAGATATTTTTGCATCGATCTTAATCTGCGTCTATAACGGCTCGATAACTTCTTACTAAAAAAAAAAAAAAATTGTCAGCGGAGAACCTGACAACGCCCTGAGCACTTAACTGCTTTTAGTTTTGTAAAGTAAAATTTAATTTAATAACGAATTTTAAATATTTTCTTATTACTTTAGAGACGCCATCATAATTCCTAGTCCAGTAAACTCTAAATTCTATATAAAAAAAATACCGCATTCATATTTAAGTCATTCAAGGCGCGAATCATTTTATAATTCTTATTTCATACTTTTAAAAGAAAATAAAAAATAATCATAAATAACAGGTGACATTCAAATTAGTCATTCTTTCTCTTAAAAGACATTTGCTTATATTTTAAATGAACGGGTGAATGATTAATTGTCAAATCGTACAACGCAATCTTGAGACTTGAAAATATGAAGATTGCTTAAAAGATCCATTCATCGATCCATTATATTATGAAACAATTAATATTTGATTGAAGATTGGATTATAAAACTTTTTTTTAAACAAGCTTTTATTTAATGCATGTCGTTAAAAATATACAATATAGTACAGTCGATTGTCACCAATCACAGTAATATTCAATCTCAATTGGTTGGTTAAATATGGGGGCAATTCTATTAAATATTGTCACTATAGCAATCGAATCGAACCGTAACCGATGCCGTTTGGTCGTATCAACTAACACTACGATGCAGTTGCGATTCGGTCGAAATTGCATCGGAATAATTCGGGAACGTATCGTAAACGACATCTCTAAAAAATGTATCACATTTTAAAATGTGTAAAGAGTTCATAATCGATTGATAAGTTTTGACAAACAGAGATACCAACATAAGATGAAGTTAAATAAAAGCTTGTAATGATTCAACATTATAGGTCGGGAACACACGTGAGAACAAGAATATCGCGAATACGAATATCTAATACGAATATTTGGTTCATAAGTATGGACACAAAGCAAAACGAATATAAAACACAGTTCGACTTGAGTTCGCACACAGTCACACACAATAGTAGTAGTCTCAGTAGCCATGGCTTCATGGTTGAGTATTCTTCGGACAGTCCGATTACGTGAAGTTTATTGACGTTCTTTGAACATACATTACGTCTTCATGGAATCGCACGAACATGTTTGACGTATTCAGAGTCCGATGTTCGTTAGTGGTACGCATGCGCAGTTATGTATCATGAACGCATCCAATGTGTTTGACACATACGATTTAAAGTTAGCAGTGAGTAATGGGAAATATTTTCGGACAGAGCTGCAAGCAAAGCACTAGTGCGTTATAGTAGTTTGTTTTTAATAAAAGGCATGGAATGGGTTCGTCTAAGTCATGAATTGAAGAATGAAATTATAATTAAACGTTTCGTAAAAGAACTAGTTGAAATTAATTAAGTTCATTGTTAATTAATGATAATCATAAATGCTTACGTGTTAAATAATTTAGTGTTAATTTAGTATTTACGATTACTGTAAGCGTATGATACGTAAATTGTTGTTACTTGTTTTTGATTTCGTCTTAAATTTGTTTAAAAAAATAATAAACTTTTTTTGTCTGATTTCTATTGTTTTTGTTAATACCCGCACAAACATTAGTTTTTTTTTTAAATTGGTAACAGGAAAATAATCTTTGTTTTTGGGTTTTAGCCAAGTGTCATGCTATAAAAGGCATTACAACTTTGGCGCTCTCTGATTCCCACCTTGCAAAAACTTTAAATACAAAATAGACGCCAATTAACACTCATACCCATTTTCTACCACCAAACAGCAATACTTGGTATTGTTGTGTTCCGATTTGAAGGGTGAGTGAACAGTGTAACAGGCATAAAGGACATAAAACCTTAGCTACCGAGGTTGGTAGTGCATTGGTGAAATGTAAGGAATGGTTATTATTTTTTACAGCGTCAATGTCTATGTGGTGACCACTTACCATCAGTTGGCCCATTTGCCCGTCCGCCTAACTATAACATAAAAAACACCCGCCAGGTAACACTATTGTGATACGTAAAAAATCAGGATTGGTCCAGTAAGTTTGATTTTTATGTAAAAAGCCTCAAAAACTCTCAAGAGCTTCGAAGGCTGCCTATACTATCTCGTGTTCTAAAAAAACCTTATACGCACATGTGCCTATTATTATCTGCTACATTTGTCTCCATTGTATTCATTTGAATTATCGATTTCGACCACAAAATATATTCATACCATAACCAGTATATAAAGATACTCTATCCATAATAGCACTTGTATAATTTTGCCAATAAAATGCCACGTTATCGCCAATTGTTCGAATACCTAAGGAACGTAGGCTATCGCACATTGGCTCTTATCAGTATAATTTTGTTTTCTGATACGTGAAGTTTCGCTGGTCAGTTTTTATAAGGAATTCATCTTGTGACATCGCTTTTACAAAGGTAATCAAATGTAATATTGTATAGATATTTTAAATTATCACACATGGCAATATTTCGTACTAAGTATGCTTTGAATTTCACAAATATTTATTATATTTTCACTTTAGTGATAAATGTTTTAGATAAAGCATAAAATAGAGAGAATCGTATTTTAATAATTGAGATTTTCAAAAAGTGGAGTCACAATTGAAGTGCAATCTTTAAACCGCTTTTTCCTTTTTTTTTAAGTTATTTTAAATGTAAACAATATAATATACGCTAATAAATTATACGCTTTACAATTTTTATAAACGAGTTAAATAAATATGAAATATATTATATTTATTTTACACACACATAAAATATTTATCTTCCTGTCAAATGCTAAATATCTCATCTCATCTATCATTATCATAGAATTAATGATACATAGTATTATTAATCCCTCCCAGTACTGTAAAGTTGCCTGGATGATTTTTTTAGGATCAGTATTTAAGATTTTTTTTATTTATTTATTTGTACCAAACAAACATTTTTTACAGACAAAATGTCGGTCGCCAGTGCCTTCCAATCGAGCAAAATTGTTCCAGATGTCATCCCTACCCCACCCAGCAAAACCATAGAGGTATTTAAATTTTTACAATATTTTAGGATTAAATTTAAAAAATGACAATAAATAAATACAATGCTATCGGCTTAAAATAATTATTAACGTAACGGACATAGTGTTACTCGTTGATTTATATACATATTGTGATAAAATAAAACTAATTCCAATTTTAAAGATAATAACACGTAATAATTATTCTAAATATGAAGTCGTTTACATAAATAATAATATATATAGTATAGTCTTTGTGTTTTATATGTGTAAAACTAAAAACTAAGTAAATAGGTAGTTATATAATTATTACATGTTGGTGGTTGGTTGGTTTATAGCAAATAATAGTTTTGTTTTTACGGTCACAACAATGCCATAAAAATGCTATATTGTCTGATTCATTCATAAAAGCGCGTTGTTTTGCTTTATTTTAGCATACAACAGTGTTAGGTTACGGTTTATTACCAAATACTACTGTACTGTACTGTACTGTAGCCATCCGTTTTTTAATACGATTTTATAGAAAAAATTAATGGACGCTTTATTGTATCGAGTTGCATCATGTTGTATCAATGTAAATTATTGTATTCTCTTTACATAACATTCTCTGTCGCAATAAGTAAATGATAAAATTAATTAATAAAAAAAACGTACGTACGTTTTTAGTACTCAGAATTATGGTTACTTACAAATAAAATAAATAATACTGAACATCTAGCTCGCTCGATTCTAAGGATGCTGAATAACGCTAATGTTTACACATACAAAAATAAGATGCTACTTACAACAATATTTATATATTGTCCACTGTCCTATATAAAAAAATAGCGAATCTTGCCATCGCGATTTTTTTATCATTTTAAAATAACGCCATCTAGTATTCGGAAGTTACAACACGTAACAACAATAAATAGATACTTTTATAATAAATACGCACAATGTTCACGAATACTTTAATTCATACTGTAAATACTAGTCTATGGATTATTAAAATTAAAACTGTAAGGCTGTATCTAATATTATAGAATATCTTTATAAAATATATTAATAACTCAACTCTTCCTAAATGGTTGCACAGATTTCGGAGCTATAATTTGTTTGAAGCAAATAAAATAAAAGACTAGTTCCGGACGAAGTCAATGAGACCTTTAATGACTTATTAAAAACATTTTTGTAAAAAGATTCGTGTGTAATTACAATGGAATAATGTTTACATACTTTAATTATCATTATATAATCAAATTTACACATACATATAATATTACACTTATCATTAAATTCTAATCTTAGTTCGAACATTCCATTGTCACATTTATCTCATTTTTATTTTGTGATAAAGAAATTATCACAATGAATGAAAATAATGATTTAAGCAATTATGTAATTTATCTTTAACATAAATTTAGGCGATTGTCTCGTCGAATAAAACAAGTTATATCTTGCACTGAGTACTGCTATTTGGCGGTAGAATATCTGATGTTTGGGTGGTACCTACCAAGACGAGCTTGCACAAAGCCCTATCGTCAAGTAAAATTTGTAATCTTTTGAGTAGTTAATGTGTATGTACGCGAAGTAAACATGAGTTATATTGATTATTTTTTTCTCAGTAATCGTACTGGATGTTATATACAATATATACAATTAAAATTAATTATATATATTAATAGCGTAAGCCGATTTTTATCCCAGTAATTATGGGACAATAGCTGCACACAAAAAAACGGTTATCTCATTATTAAGAGCTCCAGTCGTAGATGTGCAGAAAAATAAAGAGGATTCTTGATTGTAGTTTACTGAATTGTTACGATACTATAATAACGGCTGTATAAGAAGAAAGATTTAAAACGTAAACATTCTAACTGAACTTAATGCATACTATTTGATTTAAAAAAAATCATTTAAAGGATGTTTCATCATTTGGCGCCGAATGATTATAATGATATGAAATCAGAACAAAACCTGTCATAGGTTTCGTCTTCATTAACTTCCTAAAAAATCTGTTGAATAAACGCGAAGTATCGCAGGTGACTCACTAGTTATATATTAATTAATTAATGAATTGGTTTACGTGTGTGATTGTTACTACATACATTTAAAGATATGGTATACATTGTAAGGCATCTTTTATTTTTAACAATTTTTCGAAAATACTTTGCTGCGCGTATCTTGCTGGTACTATGCCAGAAACCAAACGTTTGTGCCAACGATAACTGTACAAAGTTGACTCAATTGGATAAAAAATATTACGTATGTAAAACTTAAGTTGAGTTTTAAACTGTTTTTAGCTTATACAAACTTTAATTATATAAGAATTGTTCATGTAATATCGTTAAGTATCTGCAAATCGAATATATTCTTAATCAATTTAGAAAATTAATAAGAATCGAAAAGAGTTTTATTTTTAATTTGTTATATTTGTAATGAAGTTTATTTATTAATTTCCATCAGTAATGTATTTAGACATAATAAACAATCAAAGGTAGAAAACTAATTACAGCAGAAATAACCGTATGATTGATTAATTGTTTTGCTGAAAGATATTTAAAAAAAATGGTCACGTAACTATTAATTTTATCTCCATATCTTTGTTGGATTGAATAATAAAATATTTATATAATAGCGTAAGTGAATTTTAAATTTCAATCTAATATTTAAAACAACGGTAAATAATTGCTTGTGACGATATATTTCAGACACTCGATATCAAATTATAGTTCATTCAATGATAAAATGTGTTGATAAAATGTACAGTAAAAAGTCAAGTATACAAATCAAAATTTAATTTTGATACCCTGTAAAAAATATAGCATACGATAAAGTTTTTCGAATTTGACTGATAACTATTTAGACATTTATAAAAATATTGACCGAAAGAATATCTGATGAGTGGGTAGGTACATCTATTGATGTTGAAAAAGAGTAACTACTGAGTTTCTTGCCGGTCTTCTCGATAGAATCTACATTCCGAACCGGTGGTAGCTTTACTTAAATTAGTTTTTTAAATGACGATTCGAAAGTGCTTGTAAAAGCCTACTCGAATAAAGTATATTTTTATTTTGATTTTATTATTAGATCGTTTATGAGTTTGTTAGTTTTTGAAATGATAAATTTCTTATGGGAGATACATACACAAAATTCTAATGTACATATTAAAATTATCGTTTCAGTTATCACCTCTATCGGGCGTCCCTTGACGCACATATATTTTTTATTTAGTTTATAGATTAGCCGATTAATAGTCAATTTCCTTAGCGTAAGTGGTTATTGTTATACTAATATAATTGTAATGTTCCTAATTAGCTCACATACCCAAGCGGTGTCGTAGCTCAGCAGGGAAATGAACTCACCCCCACTCAAGTGAAGAACCAACCTAACGTCTCATTCGAAGCAGACTCCAATTCATATTATACCCTCATTTTCACCGGTAAGTGTTCTTATATGTATATCTTCGTTATATTTTAGTTAATTTTTCTGTGCTTTCCATAGTGAACTCTTTCTTGTACAGCATACCACATCCAGAAGCCGAGATGACCCAGTGCTTAGACCGTGTACAT
The DNA here is from genome assembly GCF_905147765.1 of Vanessa atalanta. Taxonomy (NCBI): domain Eukaryota; kingdom Metazoa; phylum Arthropoda; class Insecta; order Lepidoptera; family Nymphalidae; genus Vanessa; species Vanessa atalanta. The sequence goes on from NC_061890.1 coordinate 6,447,031, forward strand.
CTTAACCGATGATTGCGGGTTAAAAACCAGGCAAGCATAAGCATATAGGTGATGGTGGCGGTGGTGACCACTTAGGTACTATCATGTGGCCCATAAGCTCGTTAGCCAACGTAAGCAAAAAAAAAGAAAATAAATCCATCAAGCGCACATCATCAAATCATCATTGTATCAATCATGAGATAAGCTGCTTACTTTCAGCCTATCTGTCATGTAATCTACTTTTAAACTTACATACTATTTGCTATCATTCCAGTCACGTCACTCTACAAAACCATCTTATAACTAAAAATTATCTTCTTGACATTTTGTATTCGCCTTCTACTCTTACAAACTGATGTCAGTTTTCTATCCTTTCCTTTAAGTTCAAGGAGAAGGTTAGTTTAGCAAGTAATCCTTGTTGTAATTTTAATACTTACATCATGTATGCGTGAATTTTTTATCCAGATTCGTTTCGTTTGATATCCCGATAAGCCGTGTGTCCGTAAGCCAAATTTAAATACCGTAATCGAAAACGTTATCAAAGATTCTCTGAGTATTTTAATCTTGTCTGAATTTTTTGACGTATAAGTATTTTATTTTATCAATAGCGGCTTAATAGATTTATTCCATACTTGTTACATTATATTGTATTTTTTTTTATTTTTATGGCATTGGTTGGCGGACGAGCAAATGGGCCACCTGATGGTAAGTGATCACCACCGCCCATAGACAAAGGCGCTGTAAGAAATATTAACCATTCCTTACATCACTTATGCGCCACCAACCTCGGGAACTAAGATGTTATGTCCCTTGTGCCTGTGATTACACTGGCTCACTCACCCTTCTAACCGGAACACAACAATACAGAGTACTGTTATTTGGCGGTAGAATATCTTATGGTACCTACCCAGACGGGCTTGCACAAAACCCTACCACCATGTAAACAAATAACCTCTGCATTGCATGATATTTAAAACGCTATCTGTAAATATGCAACTGATTGTGTTCTCTCGTTGGGGATACTGTATGGCATAATAGTTTGTACAAACTCAAGTGCTCGATCTACTTTCTCCCAATCTTATTTTTTTATGGTACAGTTTGGCAAACAGACAATAGGTTATCTGATGATAACTTATAACCAAGGCCCATAGACATTAGTGCTAAAAGAAATATTACCATTTCTTTCATCGCCAATGCGCCACCAACTATGAGAGCTAAGATGTTAAGTCCCTGGTCCCTTGAGCCAATGTAGTCTGTAGAGGCCAGACTAGACTGGCTCACTCGCCCTTCAATACGGTACACAACAATAAATATATTTTATAAGTATATTTGTTTCGCGGAAAATTTGATGTACTGGTGGTACCTTCGCAGACGGACCAAATCGGGACAAAGTACAAAAATGCAAACTCTGGTCAGTTACTGAGAGTTTCAAACTTACACGGTCCCGGGAATAGTAATTCGGAATTTGCAAACTATTAATTATGTATATTCCAGTAATATTATCGGATTGAACTTCATCAAAAATTTTACCTTTATAGATCCAGACAATTACGATGGTCCAGAGAAGGTCTACCGTGAATGGCACCACTGGCTTGTAGTGAACATTCCAGGCAGCGATGTATCTAAGGGCGAAGTCTTATCCGGATACATCGGTTCCGGCCCGCCAGAGGGTACTGGCATCCATCGCTACGTGTACATACTTTACAAGCAGCCTGGAAAACTAAGCTTTGATGAAACGAGGCTGACTAACACGTGAGTTTAAGATGATATTTCTTGTTTCATAGCACGAATATTTAATGTTTTCACTGGTTTTGATTTGAGCATGTTTTCAAAATAACTACTTGAGATACCCGTGACCCGTAACCCATGACCCGCGTCCCGTGTAAATTTTTTTATCAATATATAAAAGGGTAAGTTAGATCGGCAAATAAAATCAAATCATACTATATTCAAGTAGGCTGTTACAAGCACTTTTGAATTGTCACTTTAACCCAACAGTACTAAACGTAAAGACTAACAGACGTAACAGACTCAAACTCAGTAGTTATATTGAATCAGTACCATAGACTGAGTGTTCAAGACGTTTTAAAATGCAGTGGGACTTATATATCCTATTATCAATTTTGGATACATCCTTAAATTTTTGTCTTAATTTCATAAAGATTTAATTCTATTTTTATCCCCATTTAAATGTCCAAATTTTATTATATCAGGTCGATCGACGGTCGTGCTGCTTTCTCCACTCAAAAATTCGCCGAGAAGTATAACTTAGGAGCTCCAGTCGCTGGGAACTTCTACCGAGCACAGTTTGACGACTACGTACCTCTCTTGTACAAGAGCTTGGGCGTTTAATAAATTCTATTCACAAATATATTTTTTTATTGTCACTTTCTCCCATATTATTGACATTTAAATGGGTCCAGTACCGTAGGCAAAATAAGTCAAATGGTTTACATTTGTACAATGAATATTTTCATTAAAATTATTTTAAAACTGTTTGTTTTAAAATAATTCTACGATATAATTTCATACTAGTTGCTAATTCCACCCTGGATGGATGGAATAACCTTCTGCTGAACATTAAGGAGGATAACCCTTTACTAATGGGCGCTCTACCTGTTCTCTTTCCTCATCGTATCGTCAGTTCATGTGTCCTGTGTGGGTTATTATAATACTAAAGATAATTTTCAATTTGTAACGTTTCAATGGACATTATCTAAATATATTTAAATCTTATGTACTGTAATCGTGTATATAACTTAATTCTTCTTAAATGGTTGGACTGATTTTGTGATTTATTTTTGTGCATTTGAGTGGTTTATTTTTTTTGGAGCCAGTATGTGCTGCTACTATTGGAAAGTAAATAAAATTTACAGATGATGTCCGAACGTACAGCTAGTTGAGATGACGAATTTAATCATGGATATTAGAAATAATAACACCATGAAGTAAACTGAAATACGTTTATTTTGATTTTAGTAATTCTAATCAAATATGTTAATAACACGCAATATGTATTTAAATCGAAGTGCAATAAAATAAATACTAAAGAATGGACGGTCGTAAAGAACTAATAATATTTTCAAGCGCATCAACCGATAAGTATTGTTCTCGCATAAAATTACCAGCTAAGGGTCCGGTGAGGCTGTGTTGTCTCTTAAACTCCACGGGGTCAAAGCCCGGACGATTTAGAATTAAACTGAAAAAAAAACATATTGATAAATAATTTTCTAGATGCTATGGCATAATCAACAACAGGAGCTGTTAAGACAAATAAACAATCATGTCATTGAATTGATGGGAGCCGCTTTGGCCGATGTCCTCAATGTTCTATGACGTTGGTTATGGATTCGTAATTCTTAAGTTTGTTTATGTTTCATTTCTTCCCCCTTCCATGCATGGAAATCTTACTATAATACGTATTTACCTTTCAGAAGAAAGCTTGTTTAAGGAATGGGAACACAAAGGATAAGATGAGGCTTACCAAATATATGTGGTTTATTCACTGATCAATATTATGTTTCATGTCACTGATTCATATGCCCGTGTCTTAAAATTCAAATATAAGTCCTGTTTTTTCTAGAGTTGTCATGAGCAGGTTTACTTTTACACCCCCTTAGTAGTACTCCCATAATATTGAAATAAATAATAACTTAATTGAAGAATTATTTTTATAAATTACTTTTCTTGACTCATTTTTTGAAACTAGATGGCGCTGTAGAAATTTAACCTTTGACTAGTATAAGGTCCAATCATGGATCAACCGACTGCCATTAAAATTAATAAAATAAGCATAAACATAACAGGCAACATTTGGTAGGATTTGTTTGTGCAGTAAAAATATTAATTCGAATAGAGTTTATTAAAACGGATAATTATTTACCGTAGCGAATTTAGAGGTTCAGGGTCAATCCTCTCGTTCTGCTTATAAAGGAGAAATAAGTAGGGGAAGCCTCCAGGGTACGGAGTGGGTGGAAAATGTGTAGACACGGTGTCGCCATTTTCCATATCTTCACCCGGAATGTTCACGATCAACCAGTGGAGGAACTGCGTGTATCTTGGAACCACGTCGATTGGAAGATCTGGCCCTGATTTAGGAGATATTTATTTAATATAATATTATCAATTTAATATTGTATCATAATAAAATGAAATAAATAGGCGGACTGGCAAAGAGGCATCTGATGGTCAGGTCAGACCATCTGGTCTGACCGGGTACGTCAGTGTGGTGGTGGTAGCGGTGGTGTCCACCACCATTAGGTAGCGGGTAGTTCTTGGTTATCTATTATAATTTAAAAAAAACATTACCTTAGAAATAATATCTCATACCCATTGTGCCTGCAATAACTCACTATCTCCACTCTCCACTCTGTTTAGCAGTGGAATAAATAATGCCTATCATCGAATACTGTAGATGATATAGTTAAGCGGCCGAGCAAATGGTCCACCTGATTTTAAGCGGTCACCACCGCCCATAGACAATAAGCATTTTAATTTACTTCATTAAAAATTCCTTACATTGCTAATACGCCACCAACCTTGAGAACTAAGATGCTATGTCCCTTGTACCAGTATATTAAACTGGCTCACCCACCCTTTAAACCGGAACACAACAATACTGAGTATTACTGTTTGGCGGTAGAATAGCTTAGACGTTCTTGAACAAAGCCCTACCACCAAGTAAAAGACAAAGCGGCATCGGAATATAATCGGGATCGTATCGTAATCGATATAAAGATGTGTCGTTGAACACTCGGTTTGAAATAATTAAATACGTATTAAATAACAGACACAATAAAATAAATTAACAAGACTTGAGAAAAATAAATTAGCGTTGCAGAACTATCGATAGTTGACCTCGAAAACTTTACTAACTACGTTACGTAGCCATTATAAGTTTATAGAATTGGCCCCAAATTTATACCAGTACATTTCAGTAAGCACTAGCAGAAGGCAAAAGAGCAGATTAAACGTGTCTTGATTCACTTCCATTGTCTTGAGCAACGGTGACACACGATTGTGATTGACTGTCAGTTTTAAAAAAAAACTTTACAAGACCATATTAAAAAAAAAGTTAATTATTACATTACCAAAAAACATAAAAGTATATAACTCGGTCGAATTGGCTTCGTAACTCACAGACGGTTGGAATAACGTCTGTATAGGGTTGACTACAGTACCCAAATCCACATTTACGGATGAGTAATTAACCTGAAATTGTAATTAAACATTTAGGTCTAAAAATAAGTAACAACTTTTTTAATGCTCCACTGCTGGGCTAAGGTCTTCAACTGAGGAAAAGACTTATAGATTATTCCACTACGCTATTCCAATCTGAGTGAATAGATACACAGGAGGCAGAATTTCATTGGAATTTGATACATGCTGGTTTCCTTACCGCTTAGCAGAAGACAAGTTATAAACATAAATTTAGTGGTGCTGGTCTCGAGTTGAATCCCCGGTTATCGGTTAAAATGCACCCTAACCTCCACCTCATACAACTGTATGTAACATGAATTTCAAAATGTTTATGCATTTTAATAGCATCGCCTGATAAATACTTACGCTTATAAAATTTTGTGGCGCCACAACCTCAATGTTGGGTACGAGATTGTTATCTAAAAATGCGGTTGCGACTCGTGAGTTTTGTGTGTCTCCATAGCAACCGGCTAGGACAAGCGATACAAAGATGCAGTTGAGAAAGTACATCTTTCCACCTGCAATTAGATAATATTTATAATTTACTAGCTGACCCGGCAGACTTCGTACTGCCATAATCGATAAATAAAAAAAGTTAAGCTTTCGTATAAAATAAATTTTCAAACAAACAATAGGAATTCGTAATTAATAAAAAAAAAATGCTTGTATGTAACCTCATTTATAATGAGGTTATATTATTATTATTTTCAATTAATTCCATGTGTAGTTATATATTACACATGTAATTAATATATAATTAATTATTATATTTTATTTTTGGGCTACTGTATTTGTCTTTCATGGATCACAAATGAAAAGATACGCCAAATTGCTTCGTTTCTACTTATATAGCGACCCATCTGGTACTGTGATACTTCATAATTTGCATCGGTTATAGCGAAGACGGCCATATCGCTACCTTTGCTAACATTACATATGTACTTTATAGACATCACAGAGTTACAATGTTCTACATTAATGTGAGTTTCAAAAGCTTTGGACAATATTGGCGAGTATGGCACAATCCAACGATTGTCTACATCAACATTTTGTCCTTTTACCCTAACAACTTCCAATCGACCATTGTCCGCAACTTATCGCCGACGATACAATGAGTATCCATCATTTCCCGTGATGGTTTCAGCAATCAGGTCTCTTGGGAATCGCTTGGAACACTTGCCGTCGACCATACAGTTGAAAACTCTGCGAGGTATAGACCTTGCAGAGTTTAGATACAGATAGATACATGGGTATCATGTGTTTGGTAACTACTGCATGCAATTTTGGGTCAACTGTTTCATAGCATTTATAATTAATGTATTTTTCAGATCGAAGCTGTCTTTGGTTCAATCGGATGTATGTCAATCGTTCAGTCTCAATTGACATGCATGTCAACTGCAAACTGATGGAAAAGCACCTCAGAATATGATAATAATAAGATTTACTTCACCTTCACGGATCATGAGTCTTTATGAATAGAAATTCATAGCAATAACTTTTTGTGGGCACCTGTTTGGCATCAGCGCCTGTTACTTGTGTAACCATTTTTATATTAAAATGGTACCCATCGTCTCCCTGCCAGACGATCAAAGGAAATTGTAACACATCATAAGTCCTGTGTGTTTTAGATACATGTTTCAAATCATTATTCCGACGATGAAGCACAATATCTCTAGATTGTAAATTTTCTCCTACAATGACATCATCCACTTCGTCAATGGTGAGCGATTTAAACCTCCTTGTTTGTCATCAGCCTCATCGGCATCGGCATCGGCTCATCGGCAGGTGTTTTGTCAGCTCGAACGACAATATTATGGCTTTCGGATGGCATTCGATACAATGCTATTTTGAACATGTTTACTAAATTGTTGTTCCGATGAAGAAAATATTGTAATTCATGGACAATGGTTCTCTTCACTGTTAGATTGTGAGCACAACGCTTACCAACTTCCGCATCTGAATTACATAACATAAACAGCCCGTAAATGTCCCACTGCTGGGATAAAGGCCTCCTCTCACTTTGAGGAGAAGGTTTGGAGCATATTCCACCACACTGCTCCAATGCGGGTTGGCGGAATACACATGTGGCTGAATTTCGTTGAAATTAGAAACATGCAGGTTTCCTCACGATGTTTTCCTTCACCGCCGAGCACGAGATGAATTATAAACACAAATTAAGCACATGAAATTTCAGTGGTGCCTGCCTGGGTTTGAACCCGAAATCATCGGTTAAGATGCACGCGTTCTAACCACTGGGCCATCTCGGCTATCACAAAAGTTAAAAAAGAGCACATCGCAAAGGATCACCGAAGTAAAAAAAGTTCTCGCACACGTAGTAGTAACCGTCACTTACAAAGATAGAAGCAAAGAGTATAATAATATATAGGGGGATAGAAGGATGCAGAATGCACTCTTTGTCATAAGAGGAATCAATCGACAGTAAAGGTTCGATCTATTTGTTGGTTGGTTTGTTGGTTACCATGTTGCAAAAATATGATTATGGCGTCGATAATGACATAAACTAAACTACTATGTTATGACATAAACTAAACGCACTAAACATCGATGTTAATTGATGACATCGGTGTTTTTTTGTAAACTTTGCGTCGTCCTAAAGGTAAGAAATTATTAAATTTGAGAAATAGATGTAACGATGCTTTAAATAAACCAAAATCAATTTTAAAACATCTATGTTTTATTGTCTAACATCGAGGATCATCGAAAATCAATGATAATCGACCATCCCTATTTCTAAGGAAAAACAAAGCTGTTTTTATTAAATTCCTAGCATTATTATCATCCTTACTCACCTTCTAAACCTTCCCTGGACTTCCACAAATAATTCAAGACCAAAATTAGCCAAATCGGTCCAGCAGGTCTCGAGTTTTAGCGAGACTAACGAACAGCAATTCATTTTTATATATATAGATTATTAAATAAATATTCTATGAAAAAACTAAGTTAAATAGTACAAATTATAAAGCTTCCCACATAGCGAATATTTCTCTACGAAACGAGTTCCTAAATAGAAATCCCTCGTGAACTCGTAGGTTAAAAAAATACGCGTGACATTCAGCCAAATCATTTAATTAGGTTTTTTTAGTCGCGCAAATCTACCGAAAGAGTGAGAGTAAAAGATGCGAGTATTTTGTTCATGAGAAGTTCGACTCGTGGAATGGACTTTAGTAATCCCACGCTAGGAGACCAGTTTTCATATTAATTCATAAATTTATCAATAATATATAATTTAAGCAAAAATATAAAAGATTTAAAGGCTCAATGTGATAATACTTTATTTGGTTTTATTAATTTACAAAAGTAACTAGCAAGGTAATATAATAATTAATAAAAATGATTAAAATTATCTATGTTCAAAACTTATTGTTTTTATACGCTTTCTATTATAAATATTCCTTTTATGTTTTCACTACACTTGAGTACATATAATATTTGTAAGCCAATACGCTATAGAAAAGTCTACGACGGAGGTCTCTGTAATAATAACCTAATAACAATACAACTACATATGGGTAAAATAGGATTTTATATTCTATTTTTATTTAACGAATGATATAATTATATGTGTTACAGATAAATAACTTAATTGGCTATTGAATAAACAGCCAAGACTTTGAACTAAGCGGCGCGCTTAAATCGACGATTTTTATCTTTTAAATAGACATACTAAAATGTTTATTTTCTATAATTGTACTTAATTAAATTATTTTGCTATAGCCTAACAAATATTAATATTTCTTTTCTATTTTCAGGAGAATCTACTCTTACCTATATATTCTATACATATACTAAAATTGGAGTGTCTGTTTGTAATATTACAATAGCCGCTTTTTACTAAATGCATGCATATGTATATATAAACGGTACATATACCAAAATAACCCTTTTTTAATTTTGTCTGTCTATCTGTTTGTTCCGGCTAATCTCTGAAACGGCTGGACCGATTTTGACCGGACTTTCACTGGCAGATAGGTGATGTAATAAGAAGTTACTTAGGCTACAAAAGTAATTTTTTTGGTAAAGTCGCGGTAACAGCTTATCTATTCCTTGAAAGGAAGATGTATTGGCTGAAAGTCATTTAAGAGGACGCTTGTACGCTGGTAATTAAACACCTGATAAATTTTGTTGGCTGCGACACATATAACACTAGTGGGTCTCCTGCGAAACTTCGCCTATATTCAAAAGTTTTTTTTGGACTTTCGTACCTTTAATAATTCTAATTAATTTAAAATTAATAATATTAATTAATATTAATAATATTAACTTTGATTATTATTATTACTTAACAAACATAATTTTAATACACACTACCGCATAGATTAAATAAAACTTACTTATTGATAGACAATGTCAAAACTACCACAGGTTCCGTAAAGACAATACGCTGACCAGAGAAGGACCGGGAATAGAAACTCTTTCCGAAATAACTTATAAGTATTAAAGTAGCTGATCTATTTGCACAGGTATTTATACGTCAAAACTAAATTTTCAAATGCCTTAAAATGCCTAACCTCTATATATAGATATAAATAGAATTTGGTACAACGCATCACATACAAAATTATTTTTTTAAAAAAAAAACAGGTTAATTGCGAGTCGGTCTCCGATAAGGTAACTAACTATTGAGACAGGAAATTCTCAATATTATGACAAAAAAATCGTTCTAATACTAAAAAATAATAATTAGGAAACATAATCTCACGTTACTACTACTACTACTCCATGCATTTAAAACTATATTAACTATACTCTGGGCGGGTACTCCCCAGTACCAGCTCCTTCCATTTGACCTTATCCAACGTAGAGCAGCTAGAATTATCGACGATCAAGCCTTTTCCGATCTGCTTGATCCTTTGGCTTCGCGTAGAGATGTTGATGATTACTCTGCATCTTCTACCGGGGAATGTTCCGAGGAATTGTTTGGATTAATCCTGGCTGCTGAATTTCACCTTCGGACATCTTGTCAAAATTAGAAGTACCATCCGTAGATGTATGAAAATCCACAACAGCCCGATTTTCAAGATATTTTCTGCCTCGCACAACCACTCTGTGGAACCAGCTTTCACCGGTGGTTTTTCCGAACCGATACGACTTGGGAACCTTCAAGAAAAGAGCGTACTCCTTCCTTAAAGGCCGGCAACGCATCTGCAAGCCCCCCGGTGTGGCAGATGTCCATGGGCGATGGTAATCACTTTCCATCAGGTGAGCCTCCCGCTCGTTTGCCACATATCATATAAAAAAGTACTACTAAATAATATAAATTTTTTAGCTACAAAATTGGACCCAAATGGATTGTGTAATCTAACAGAAGCTAAATAAAAGTTAAACAAAAATGTAATGTGTGTATAAGTAATTGAAGTATAAATCAGAACAGCCCAAAAATCCTAATATTTCCCATGTAAATTAAACAACGTAGGTTTGACAGACGGTATTTGACACAGACGAGAGTCATCGATAAGATAATAATTAGCTTTCTTATCAGAAGCACAAAAATATAAAGAAGATTACATTAAGGTTAAGTTTTATTTATAATTTAATAAAAAAATCTAAATCCCATTTATAATATTTCTACACAGTATAACACAAAGTCACATCCCGCCATACGTACCTAGTCTGAGATATTTTAACCTACGAACGGTTTTTAATATCAGAGTAATTCAATAGGAATCACTCTGATTTAATAGGAATGAAATAAAATCATATTGAATCATTCATATTGAATCACTCTGATTTATATTATAGTAGAAATAAGCCGAGAATTTGTTCTTTAAAAAACAATATTTTTTCTATTTTTGTTTGTTTTTCAATCTAAATGTTGTATACATACCCTTATTGTACCCGATTGAAGCCGGGACGACAAGCTAGTATAATATAACAGGTGTATATGCGAGAAGCATGAATAACTCATACAAAACAAAGTCATTTAAATTATTAGAATAAGTTCTATTCACAATCGTCACGTTGCACGGTATACAAGTATAATTTAGTAGCAGTAGAGCGGTTTCCTATTGGAACAAACTCGAATCTCACCGGAGAACACGATTGTGAAATATCAAAAGTTATATGCGACACTCGGTATAATAATTGATACCTTTAAAGGTTAAAATAGGCCTTAAAATAGGGTATTACGAAGTGAGTTTATATATGTAATACTAGTTGTCGCCTGCGGCTTTGATGGCGTTTTAGGTGTTAGTCATCTGGTTTTAGGTGTAGAAAAGATGAAGGAGATTTTTTCAAGTTCGGTGAAAACTGAGAAATATAATAGACCATATTTGTGTACAGGAGATTTGGTAATGACCAAAATTTCAGAAAATTCCGAAATATGGGTTTTCGGTATGTTTTTGGCAGTAGCTTAGTTGTTGTTTAAGAAAAGGAATTACATAATTAGATCGATTTATTTATTATATTGAATCAATCCTTAAAAATATACTAAAGAACCGTTAATATTTTTAAATTAAGAGTAGTTTCAATATTTATATAAACGCATGAGAAAGAGGTTAAAAAATCTGCTTCGTTTATAGATAACTATTATGTTATTTATATATATTATACTACTATCATATATTATATGAAGGGTTGGTCATCAGGGCTCAAGGCTACGCTTTATATGTTTATTAAATATATAAATACGAAAGAGAAGGTAATAGTAACAGAAACCTTGGGTAGTAAATTGTTCTTTGTACAATTTACGCAAAAAAATAATAATTAAAAAAAAACAATTTATTTGATAAGATAAGTCTTATTTCCTGTTTTTTAACTAACTAAAACGTAATACTAGTGTGTCACCCACGAAATTTCCGTTCGTCGTTCAATCAAAATATTTTTTAGGAATTTCTAATAAAATGACTGAATGAATAGACTTTAGAATAGGCGCCAAAATGATTAAACCATGGCGCCAAATTATTTAAATGTTTTTTTTTTAATGTCAAATAGTATACAGTCATTAAAAAAAATGTATGGTTTCAGTCTCAGCTGCTAACGATCAACATTCCAAAAACTTACTTCATTATAGTTGTACCTAAAAACAAAAAAAAAATGCTATTTTTACACCTCTTGTTATAAATAATATTGCTATTGAAAAATATTTAGGACTTGTTTTGGATAATAACACGACACGGAAACCTCATTTAGATAAAGTAAAAACAAAACTAGTGTCTTTTACAGGAGCATTACCCGGTATAATTCGATACCTTCCGCAGCGAGTACGGTACATTATTTATAATTCACTCGTGAAACCTGACTTAGACCACCGTATTGAAGTCTGAGGAACTACTGCCAAAACTCATATAAATGTTTTGCAAATAGCACAAAATTAATTAATTAAAAGATTATTTAAATATAACTATATATGGCAAACAAAATATTTTATTTACAGGCGCTAAACTACATAACCAGTTATTATTATTATTAACTTTAATTATGTTTACGTTTTTGTTTCTTATACAACAGTAGTACCGCTCTCTATCCGGCCAGTAACTTTTTTCTGCTCTCCAAAATTAATTCTTTGTTAAATCGTAAATCGTAATTTTCGTAAATTGCAATCAATAAACCTCTTTATTTTTCTGCACATCTCCATAGATGGAGCTCTTTAAAATGAGTCCATAACCGAATTTTTATGTGCAGCTATCGTCCCGTAATCACTGGGACAAAAGTCGGCCTATTAATATACGTATAAGATTTGTACAAGCCGATCATTGTTTCCGATCGCCCTGTTAAATAATAACGAAGATAAATATTATATAAGTGTTTAATACGTACAATATGTTCACACTTGTGTACATATTGAATGAATAAAATACATAGTTATCGCGTATTTTCGGCCGAGCTGAATGCTTTAAATCGTTTTACAACCTTATTAGTCAGTTTACATTTGTGTGTACAAATAAGTGATCATGATAATTTAAAGAAAGCCTTATCCTGTTTATGAATATCAGTACACACTAATATACTGTTAAATATCATCGTAATGAAATTTAATATATTTTAAATGAAGCCAATTTTTATTTCGACTTAAATAGGATGTAGTGCATGTAAATGTAGGCGTACAAGAGTGAATTATTTTCACTTCATTCATGCATTTGCATGAATATGTACGATTGTAGAGTATAAAACGTTCAACGGCTTTGTCTTTTCGTATTACGTAGATACCGAAATAGCTTTTAATGTAGTTGTATTTTACATACGAATCATCCTTCATAGTTTGTTTTAGTTAAATAATGTGTAATTTACAGAAATCAATTACCTACATTCAAGAATTTACAATCACTAAGAAGAATTGTGGGGTAGCAATCGATTTGTGATCGATACAATTTTGGTAATAATCTATAAATTAAATAATATCTTAACCACAGGCGATGCGAACTGCGGTTAAAGTGTCGAATGAAACAAACATAGCATGATGCGGAATCCCAGGTTTTGTAGGAGTTCAAAACTTCGATTGTCTCGTCAATTAGTGTTATGTTTAACACCCGTCTGGCGGGGCTTGGGGACCGATCTCAGGTACAAATATCACCAGCGGGCGGCTGCGAACCAGAGGTGCAGCAAACTGGTCCAACAAATGTCCAGGCTAAACCAACACCCACTATACTCCTAAACGAGAACCATCAGCTGCTTCACCAGCACGGATGATTCAGCTATAGGAATGCAGGAGAAGTCCTGGGCTGCTGTGGTTTATAAGCGAAAAAGGGTAAAAAGGCTACCCTCCCTGAGGGAATTACCACCACGGTTGCACATAAGGCACCTCAAGTGGCCAAACCTAAACTAGCCGCTTGCACGGCTGCAATGGTGGTAACGTGGTGGCAAGGCGGAAAAAGAAGAACTTTGCTTTCAGTGCAATGTTGAAGGCCACAAGTCGTCGATATGCAAAGAAAAATTGCACTGCGCAGTTTGCACAGACGGCCCCGTTTCTTACGAAGGAAAATGCGTTTTTACAACGAATAAAAAAATTATAGATATAAATCAAATCAAAAGTATTTTATTCAAGAAAACTTTACAATAAAGCGTTTCTTGAATCGTCAATATTTAAAAACTACCACTATTTCCGAAAGCAGTCTCTAGCGTGAAGAAACGAGGAAAACGAAGAAACTCGCATAGTTACTTTAATAGTTTAACTTGAAATTTGACAGGGAATGTAACACGTATTAGCATTTATTTTTGTCAAACAAACCAAGGACATGTGTCAGAGCACTGCTTACAACGTTGTTCGTCTTTGTGTCAAGTTTAAAAATAAGAGATCATCTGCAAATAGTGTAATGTCACAGGGCTTATTAACAAAATAAGGTAAATAATTTACATATATTAAAAACAACCTAGTCCTAAAAATGAGCCCTGAACCCGTTTGCGTCAGACTAATTGATGAATGAATGAATAATTGAATGTTTTTTTTTAAATGAAGAATGTATAGACCACGTATGCTTTTTGTTGTTTTAAGTGTTCGTAAGAATCCTAACTAATTAAATATTAATTTAACAACACAACATTTGTGTTTAAAAGAACCTCCAATCGAAACTTGCATGTACAAAAATACACTTTTTTTGTGTTAGCGAGAAATTACTGTAGTAGCTATAGATATCTTAGTAGTAGTAAATTTTCTTTGGGAAGTAACACAGAAAAGAACTGAAGAAAACATTGTTTATTCCTCAGATGATACTATAAAGACATGATATACAAATTATAGAAAAAAACACGCGGTCCAAAAGTTCTCCTATGATATTATACCTCAGACTCTGGGATTATTACCTCTCTGAATCACAGGGCTCAGTCTTTAAGCTAAGAATCTAATGGGTCACCAGAAGTGGACCAGCTTAGAAAGGTATTTTATTAATTTTTTAGTATCCAGATGACCACACCAGTTTGGTTCGTTTTATAAATGTAAGAATTTGCGTCGCTCAAGTACTTTTGCAGTGGCAGCATCTGCATTGGGGACGTGCTAGACAAGAATGACACGTTTGGTATTTTTTTTAGGAAACCGACGAATAATTGGGTAAATGGTCACCTTATTATAGAAAAACTGGACTATAAGAAGAATTTATTAATAGTCCAGTTAAAATAAATTTCTTCCAAAACCATCAATCGTTACCAATCTCAAGTCTGGGAATTTTTGTTTTATAATCGTATTGGTTTATTCACCTTTCTTGATCAACAATCTTGAATTTTACCCGCAATTTCAGGTATCCTTTCTCGATACTTCAGAATGATGAGAGTTCAAATACATAATGTTTGGTATATATATTGTTTATAATTTAATAAAGAAAAACTTAAAGAATAATTAGTTAAAATAACATATATAATTTTTACACTACAATAATTTAAAATTTATAAATACAATTTAAAAATAACAATTTTAAAATTCAGCTTTGTGAAAAATATTTTACGACATTATTAATTGTTGTTACTCACTTGACTGTCTGCAATGCGTTATGTGAAACTTAATAAAATATTATCAGTTATATAATTGTATTCTATATAATATTCACTTTTATAACGTTATATTACAACTATAACATAAACAGTTTGGTTTGTTTATTTAAATTAGAAAAAAAAATATATATTTCCTAATTCATGACAACTTCAAGTGAAGCCAAGTAGTTACGTATTTTCAAGTCGAAGATATCATAAATATATTGATATGAAAGGTTAAACCTTAAGCAAAACCATAAAAGTAAAGAATTTAATTAAAAGAATGACCTTATTTAAGAAAGTTTGAACTCCAAGGAAGGGCGTAGGCTACTTTTTATGGCTAAAACCTGATGACTTCTTTTTATGACCAACTCCGAAACCGTAGGCGAAGTCGCAGGCGATAGCTCGTTATAAATAAAGTTAAATTAATCACAAACTATTTGTAATGCATAACATAGAGCTATCAGGAATATGTAAAACTATCATTTGTTTATCTATCCGTTTGTTTATCTCGATTTTGCAAGCGATTGGCGTAACGTGTCGACTTAAATTATTTATTTAGACAAACCTAATGAAAGAATAATTTAATATAACTTCTTTGTTACAATAAAACAGCATTATTGCAGTTATAGTTATATATTGCTACAAAATCGTGAGAAATAAATATATTTTATTATTTATTTAAAAGTTTAAATGTTACGTTAAAGAGCGTTTGTGTGCTAAAGGATATTATAACACTAATGACTTTTTAGTTGACTGCACACCTTGGGAATGAAATGATCGCCTCCAGGCTGTTTCAAATAACTAAAATTGTACATGGAAAATGGTTAAAAAAAAAATATATATCCTCTAAAAATATAGCTGAGTTTCTTTCGCCGGTTCTTCTCAGGTCCGAGGTGCTAAATTCCGAACCGGTGGTAGATTTTTGACAATCAATAAGCAAGTGTAAACACTTCTATATTGAATAAAGATTTTTGACTTTGACTTTGTCATAAATTGTTCGTTACAATACGTACGTCACGTATGTAGTATATTACTAATATACAATTATGTAAACGGAATAATTTTTAACGATTTTTAAAACTGTGTTCAAATTTATTTTTTATGAAAACAGACTTATCAAATTTAACAATAATAGTTATCAAAATGAGCTTGTTGAAAAACTTTCGCAAGATCATCATTACATCAGTTGAACTTGACAGGTTAAATATTTTACTTTACTTGGTGGTAGGGCTTTGTGCAAGCCCGTCTGGGCAGGTACCACTCACTCATCAGGTAATCTGCCACCAAACAGCAACACTGAGTGAGTCAGTATTACACTGAGTGTTAGTGGCGCATAGGAGGTGTAAGGAATGGTTAATATTTCATACAGCGCCAATGTCTATGGGAGGTGGTGACCATTTAACATCAGGTGGCCCATCGTCCGCCTACCTGATATACATAATATATATAATCGACTTGACAAAGGCATAACTAGAGGACAACAAAAACGGAAGCGACAAAGATGAAGTAAACTGTACAGGCTACGATTTTGGTGCGTTTCGAAGTTTCGAGTGTTTCGACGCTGTATATGTCAATTTAGATGGAATTGCGGCTGTAGTATATGAAAATTTTCATAACACCTACTGCGTATGATTACATAAATTCTGGAGCAAATAAACATATTTGAAGAATAAAAATTGCTTTGTGTAGCTTAATATGTAATCCATTAAACTCTTTTATTTTTAGAATTTGTCAAGGGAAGAAACCTGCCATTGTATGTGATAGTATATTGAAGTTCAAAAAATATATATTAAGACGTCTTATTTATTAAGCCAGATACAGAAAGTAGTTAAACCAATCCAATTCAGAGTAGAGGAGCCGCATTAGCCCAGAAATTGGACATTAATAGGCCGTTACTAATTGTAACTCATTACAAATAATAAGAAATGTTTTTGCTGCTAAATTTTATTCACGCAATAGTAGAATGAATCTTTTCAAATAATTTTTCATTCTTCAATTAATAATATTCATTATTGTATAAAAATAACAATATCCATAACATATATTTAGTGATTTGCGACGTTGATATTTTAGTTGTCATTTTGATTTACGAGTTCATGAAGGATGGGTACATAATCATCGTACTGGGCTACGTAGAAGTTCCCGTTGACGGGGTCACCAAGACCGTACTTCGTGGCAAAATGTTTAACGAAGAACCAGTCACGATTTGCAATAGAGCTGAAAAAGACAAGGTTTGATTGAAATAAATTGTATTTAAAGCTTAAATCTAAAATTGGAAAACCAATCTAGTATAAATAATAAGGGAGGAGGTAATCATTAGATATTCTTTTTTAAAATCAATACAGCAAAAATTTGTTTGGTAAAAAAATTGCTACTGCCAAAAACAAACCGAAAACGAATTTCGGAATTTTCTGATATTTTGGTTCCCACTCCTGTACACAGTTGTGGTATATCTGTTATAGTTCTAAGCCTGCTTACTGAAAAACATGAACTTACAATTATCTCTTTCCTATCCCTAGTTTTTATACCAAACAATAAAATTTTGATTTTAACATTTTATCAAGGATTTATATTTATATTGTAGAAATAGATTGAATAATGCATACATGGTTACAAAACGTTATGTTGTCGTTTATATGCATAATAATCGTACGGATAGTACGCCCTTCAACTCGTCGTCTTTTCCCAAGAACACAGGATAGGGGCAGCCGTCTATGAGGACGTGCGTCGTACGCTACTATTTTGCCACTTATAGTATCTTATAGTATATACACACTAGTAGGTATCTTATTGATTGAGTATAAAATGCACATTCCATTGTGTTTTTTACATGACATAGTTCTCATGTTTGTAATATCGGCCAAGCATTGTAGCAATAAATAATTTTTTTATAGAAATACATATTTTATATTAAATTAAATAATTAAAGCTACATTTAAATGATCAACCTGTTGGAGATACGAGGCTCATCGAAGATCAATATCTCGGGCTGTTGGTACACGAGAAACACGTAGATGTTGCGATCTCTTGGTAGAGGTGCGGAACCAATATATTCAGAAATTGTCTCGCCTGAGGTCACGTTGTTACCGGGAATGTTACCAACCAGCCAGTGTTGCACTTCGCGTTTTATACGATTCTCGATGTTCGTGGCATCTAGAATATGGAAATTAATATCAAGATATATAAAACCTTATTCAATTAATTACATATATACAGGTAGGACACCAGTGTATCTTTAAATAAGATGAGATTATATTTGTGTTTTACATCTTTTCAAATTTTTTTAAATTACTCGTAAGAACATCTATGCTGTTAAATGACAGACAGTTTATTTTGTAATGCCTAACTGAACAAACTATACAATATAGAAGTGGCTGAAGATGCAGTGTGTTTCGGAGAAGATTTTGGTATTTTGGTAAATACTATTATATAAGTAACCTTCCTCGGTTCCTCGGGTCATATTGACCCGAATCTGATTTTAACTGGCAATAAAAGTCGTAATTATTAATATAATTTATTACGACTTCAGGATAATTATTAATTATGCATTCACTCTATATCAGTACTGTAAAATTATGGTGGAGTCTCTTATCTTAACAAACATAAGTTTTTTCTATCTAAGGTTCCACGGGTCAATAATACCCGAGTCCGAAAAAAGTCCTCGGGTCAGGGTAATTTGAGAAAAAATATTTGTTTACATTTGTATGCGCTTAGATTATATTAGTTTCGTGAGATGGATACTTTTATTTGATTCATTTGTTGTTTGGACTTGACTAATTCTATGATTTCGAAAATCCTAAACTACTATATAAATCGATCGAAAAACGGAGAATAGTTTGGATGAAAATCCTGCCTACAATTTTCAACTCAGTTTAGACAATGAAATCAGTAGTGACGAAACAAATAGCGATGAAGAGCCTCTTTCAACCAATACCAATACCAGTGCTAATGAAAACCAAATGCTATCGAAAAATACTGAATTTGTATGTTCAAGAACCCCATTTGAAGTCAGAGGTCATTTGAGTAGCGCAAACGTTGTAAAACTTACACTAGGTATTACCAGGTATGTTTCTAAACGCATAAATACATTTATAATTTAGCGTATAAAATCTATAATTTTGAAACAAACAAATATAGAAGGTTCTTCACGTTTCAGAAATAAATGGGAAGCGTTAGATTAAACGGAGTTAGATGCATATCTAGGTATTCTTATTTTTGCTGGAGAGTTTAAGTCTAACGATGAAAGTTTAGAAAGATTATGGTCCAAAGTTTACGGGAGACCTATATTTCGGGCAATAATGTCCCTGAAACGCTTCAAAGAAATTTCAGTGATTATGCGTTTTGATAAACGTTCTGACCGAGAATCAAGAAGACGGAGTGACAAATTAGCGGCTGTGAAAGATATGTGGAATGAATGGGTAAAGCTGTTGCCTATGTTTTATAATCCAAACAAATATCACAATTGACGAACAGCTACTTGCATTTAGAGGTCGATGTCCTTTTCCGACAATATATACCAAGCAAGCCAAGTAAATATGGCATCAAATTCTGGATATTGTGTGACAGTGAAACAGGATACGTTCGCTCAATTCTAAAAAAAAAACTACATGGAAGTGCTCTGGTAAAAAAACAAGGAATGCGTGTAGTTTTGGATCTGACAGAAGGTTTAAAGGGGTAACAACCTTACATGTGACAATTTTTTTTACATCTTATGAATTAGCTGAAAAACTTTTAGATTGTATAACTTACTATTCTTGGAACCTTACAGAAAAATAAACGTCAGATACCTGTAGATCTTTGAGATATAAAGAAACCTGTGTTTTCATCCACTCTTGCATTCAATTCAAAAATGGTTCTAGTTTCGTACATTCCTAAAAAAAAACAAATGTTATTCTGTTGAGCACAAATCACAACAAAATAGAAAAACATGATTCAGAGCAGAAAAAACCAAAAATGATCATAGACTATAATGCAACGAAGGGTGGTGTTGGTTTTCTAGATAAAATGTTTTCGACCTATAGTTGTAAAAGAATGACTAGAAGGTGGTCAATAGCCATATTTCATAATATGATTGATATTTCATGTTTCAATGCTTACGTATTATACTGTGACATCCACCCAGACTGGAAACATAAGAGAATCGTACAAAGACGCTTGTTTCTAGAGAAATTAGGCATGAAATTGGTAAATGATCACATCGAGCGTAGGCAAACTATTCCTCGGACAAATGTTTCGCGGGAATTAGTACAACGAATACAGTCAGATGTTATCGAGACAATGAATACTTCCACTGCTCAGAGTTTTAATAAAAGAAAAAGGTGTAGTGTATGTCCATCTTCAAAAGATGTAAAAACTTCAAAAATTTGTAAAAAATGTGAGAAATATATATGTCTGAATCATTCTGAAATTTTGTGCCTTTCGTATTGCCAAGAAAATGAGTAATTTACGTATAATGTAGTCGTTTAATGTGTTTGTAATTTTATTTAAAAATGTGTTTTAAAAATAATTAGATTTCGTATTTAATCCAAAACAATTACTCCATATTTTTGACATCGGGTCAACATGATCCGAAGGCCTCAAGTGTACATTGTATTTGAAGAACCGAGGAAGGTTAAGTCTATACTATGGGCAATTTCATGTCTTTGTAATTTATGTGTGTAAAATTGGCCTAACGTACATATAAATATACAGCTTGTACATACCGACCATGACGAGCACGTAGTAGCTGTCAGATTTGGCATTCCACGTCACGAATGGCTCATCCTTAACTTGAGTAGGAGTGAGCTCTTTGCCTAAATATACTTCAACGCCGCTTGGGTATTTCACCTGAACGAGATAGTAATATGCACTAAGAAATTTGAACTTACTTTCTGAATTATCAAGGAATTAGGGAAAAATCTCTTTCTTAAAGTAAACATATCTTTACGTAATTTGACGATTTTTAAATTAAATAATGGTCACCGCCGACCGTATACCTTGCTGATGTAAGAGATATTGACCATTCGTTATATCGCTAATAACCAAACTTCAGAACTAAGATGTTATGTATGATGTTAATTATTTAGTTAGCCTCGGGACGTATCGTCCCCAACGTGGACACTAATACACGGTTTAACTCTCTCACGTTATGATTCTAAATATCTAATTTATAAGGAGAATTCCATAACCTTGCATTCTGTTTACCAACATTCAAGTTGAGCATCACTTGGTGGGAATACAAATATTTTGTTTTAGCTAATTGCTTTGGCTTTTAGACAAAATTGTTTATCACTACTATAGAGCATCGTTGATAGACCATCGGTGTCGGATTCTATGGATACATTTATTTACACCTTGCCCCGCCTGAAGCGGGTTGGTACTCACCGGCAACCGAATGCCGGAATGCCTACTAAAAACCAGTGTCTGTCTCGCCAAAGGGCGCCATGGGATCGCTTGTGCATACAGCCGTGACGCCCGACAGCGGGACCGCCAATCTAGACGAGTTCCAGAGTTCAGAGTTAACAACGTTAGTCCTTGTAATGCTCGCGGCTGGGAATAGAGATGGACGCACTCTCCTCACGCATCCGCTCCTACGACCGCAAGTAGCTTGAAGAGTCTCATCTCTAATTTGCTTAGATAAGTATTCATTAGGCGATATGTATAGAAATGTAGATAAAAGTGGTCTTAATGTCTTATGAATAACTTTGAGAAATAATCTTAGATGTAGCACTATCTCGAGTACATCTTACATACCAGCTAAATGATGTCTCATTCAATAGTAGTATATTTATATATAATGTATAGTATATGTGTGATATTGCTCTGTTTTGAATTCTTAGTGTTGAGCAGAAAATAGTTGGTTCGCTTTTCCTATGATTGTGATTCGCGTTTTGTTTAACCTTTTAAAAGAGATGTTAAGATTCTGTTTGCACGTGCGTAATGGTTTCTAAGTGACCTAAAAATGGTTTCGAAGGTTGGATAATTCGATTTTAATTCATAGAATAACGATAGATTATTTTATTATTATAATACTGACCTTAACCAAACACGGAGGCGCTCTGGGAATGACATCGGGCACAATATTGTACTCTTCGAATGCTCTTATCACAGGTGAGACATCATCAGCTAGCGCCAATAAATTGATCATGTTATTCTCTGCTAATAACAAAACAAACGCAAACGAAACGCAACGTCTCAATAGACGACTCATTTTGATAGCACACGACACGTACGAGACTGTCTTCAGTGGCTGTTAATAGTCAAATGAAAATTTGAGAAGGCAATGTCTATTTAAATTGCTTTGAGTTTGATGAGACCCTCGGAAAAAAGTGAAATAAAACTGACTGAAACGTTAATTGGAAGAATAAATTTATTTGATGTGTTTGTTTGTACGTACGTATCATTCGCGCAATAGGAACAAACACCTACCTTGCATCCAGCGAGTAAAAGTGACATTTTCCAAACGTTTTTTGAATTTTTTCATTGACTATAGGTTATCTTACAGCCAAGTACGTTTATGATAAAATTGTATATTTCCTATGAAATTGGCTTGAACGTCCTTACGTCACTAATACTAGTAGTTCTTTTAAGATGATGATCACTTGGTTGTAGGGATTTGTGCGTCTGGGGAGATACAACCCACTGAGCAGATATTCTACCGCCAAATAACAGAACTCTTTGTTGTTGTATTCCGTTTAGAAGGGTGAGTGAGCCAGTGTAATCAATTAAAGGCCAATTTGGAAGGCCTTCGCCTTCCAAATCGGAAGTTTTCAACCTCGGTGCCTATCTCCAGTAGTTTACGATTGACTGATGATTGAGCCAGAACGATAATAAAACAAAAACATAGATACACCGTATAAGAGTGGATGACTATATTTCAGAAAAACGAAAATAAGATGAGTAGACGACGACTGGAAAGAAATGAGCAAAAGGGCAAAAGCAAATTATGAGAAAGGGTAGGCGTAGGTTCATAATGAATGTAATCTTGGAGGATTAATTGAGAACAGCTAGTTTATCTATTCAGACATGCAAATGTGAAAATTAGACGTCATAGATACATATTTAATTACACAATGAATATATAATAGCATTATTGCACTCTAATAGGAAATTTTATATGTCAACTAGCGGAAGAACACGATTAATAGAATTGGAAAACATAATAATATTAATGTACAGAATAAAATAATGTATTGCGATTTTTTCACAACTCATTTCGTACTCGAGCACAATTCATCATTTTACTTGAAAACATAGTAGAAAATGCAATAAACTGAGCAATAATTTTTACTAATATTATGAATTTGAACGGGATAGTGCCGATTCCACTCGGCGTCTTTCTGAAAATCTGCAACGTCCGTATTCACCAACCAGTGTTGGAGCAGCGAGGGAGTCTTAACGCACTAATGGGATACCCAAAGGCTGCTTGTTTCATAAGACATTGGAAATTTGTTTATCAAAATATTAAATCATACTTAAGCCGAATAATTACTAATGTTAGTTGTATATTAAGACAATAGACGAACATATTTTCAGGAGGACTGTTACGTAATCTATTTAAAAGAGAGTATAAAACAACTACAATATTACAAAAAGGCTCACCTTAAGAGATGAATACCATCTCTTTTAACACAATTTAAATGGGACTAAAATGATAATTGACACCATTGAATTTGCATGTACTTAATTTGTGTTTATAATTCGTCTCCTGCTCGGCGGTGAAGGGAAACCTAGATGTGTGTAATTTCAAAAAAAATCTGCCACATGTGAGACCCGCATTGGAGCGGCGTGGTGGAATATGCTCCTCATCTTATCCTCAAAGGGAGAAGATGAGGAGCATATAGGCCTTAGGCCCACAGTGGATTTTATTTTAAGATAAATTAACAGGTATTTATTCATTTTGCACAATGTACATGTTGTATTTTCCATGGAACATTTGTATTTTATAATTATTTTGTTTTAATTTTATTAGGACCAGGTTTTCTCAGTTAACCCTCAAGATTGCATATACAGCGCACCTATCGTTTGTAAACTTTTCATTTCACTATTATTATTATTTATATTTTAATCGAATTTCAACGTTTTACTAGTTTTAGGTTGAATATAAAATAATTTAGATAACAGATATCGAATTTTTAACAACATTCAAATAGGTTTGGTAAAAAATAAAGTGTGGAAATTTATCATAGTGACGTTGGGAACGTGGTGTTAGAAGGTTTACACAATGATTATTACTGTTTATTTCAAAAAGATCAATATTATAGTACACATCCTCTTTTTTTTTAATCTATTTTTTTTTTTTGTACTTTTTAGCGACAAAGCTAAATGTCAGTCCCATCGTTGCCTTAGTAAAAATTAAACCACCAACAAACATCCTCTTTGTTAAGACATTTTTTTCCATCTAACAAAACTTGAAAACCTTGTAGATCCGTCAATCAACAACTACTACTGAAATTACTTTTTTTTTTATAAACTTTATTTTAAATTTAGTAGTCCGTAGTAGTATGTTTTTGTTAAATTATTAAGAATATTTTATAATACTGCAATAGTTATATTTTTTTAAATAAATTATTATTATTATTTTCTTTATCTTTTTTTCTCCCTTTTAGAGGGTTGATAAAACAGATACAAGAGCCCAAGCCAAGCGTATCAGTTTGTAGAATTAAGTATATGATGTGCAAGAATTTAGGTGTAAGACGGTAAGTGTTGAGAATAACTGCTTTTTAAATAAGTGTAATGGTGGATGCAGGCATTTGATTTGCAGGGCGTTTAGGTTATTCAAAAGGGTTTTTGTGACAACGCCCGTTGTAGATATTACAATGGGCAAGATTTTTACATTATCTGCTTGCCATTAACTTAACCTTTGGAAGTATTGAGGTAAAATCCAAAAACCCTGTTGCTAACTAGTAACAATACTTTCTACAATCATAAATTGTACATTTGCTTTCAAATAAAAGGTTAGTTTTAAAATGATAGTTTCGTCATCTTTATTTTATAAAAAAAATATAGTAACAATATTAAACAAATGCTATAATATTAATAACAGAATCAAAGTACAGTTTCGATGCTGCTTAAGGTCGAAGTTGCTTAAACAGGATGGGTACATAGTCATCGTATTTGGCTTGATAGAAGTTGCCTTCAATGGGGTCGCTAAGATTATATTTCGCTGCGAATTTGGCGATCGAGAAACCTCCACGATTATCGGCAGATCTGAAAAAAATATTGGGATTAACGTCAGTGGGCCATAATATATTGGTTGCCAAGGTTGGTGGAGCAATGTCGATGCCAGGAATGGTTGATATTTCTTAAAACACCAATATAGACATTGGTGACAATTTACCCATATGCGTCATGTTGGCCAGTTGCCGTCCACCCAAGCAATATTATAAAAAAGACAACAATAATCTTCTATTTTTTCCTGATGTTATATAATCTGATCCTGCATTGTGGTAAAGAATGTGGTGTGTGTGGTAAATAATGATGTTGTCCTCCTGACCGATTTCGGTCGTGATGACTAATTTTAACTGGGACTAACCAAATGCATAGGATGTATGCAACAAATCCAGTCTCTATTCCTTTTTTTATAATCCGATGGATAATCCAGAAGAAAAGATTCAGGTGCACGACTAACTGCTTTTCGAGACGCAAGAGTCTAAGCACCAAAATTTCAACAACTTTTATTTGCCCAACTTGGGGAATAAACCCAAAGCCTTGGAGTCTGCAGTCTTATGGTCTGGGTAAACAGTAGTTCTTATTATTGTAGTGTTCCAGTTGGAAGGGTGAGTGAGCCAGTGTAACTACAGGCACAAGGGACATAACATCTTAGTCCCCAAGTTTGATGGCGCATTGGTGATGTAAGGAATGGTTAATAATTCTTATAGCGCCATTGTCTATGGGCGATGGATACCATTTATCATCAGGTGGCCAATTCACTCGTTCGCCTAACTATATATATCATAAAAAAAAGTCTTGTAAGATAGAAGATCAAAGAGACGGCTAAATCTTTTTTGTAAAGTGCACTAATAGTGTATGTAGCGCAAGGCGTTAACCTCATAATTATGTATTCGAAAATAGTTATTTGTTATTCGTATAAGATTTGAAGCTTTTAAGTACTTGTTGGTAAGACGTGGCTCATCGAAAGTCAGTTTCCCAGGCTGTTTGTAAACAAGGAACACGTAGCGATGCAGGCCTGTCCCCTTCGGAGGTCCAGAGCCGACGTACTGGGAGAGGGTTTCGCCTGAAGCCAGGTTGTTTCCGGGAATATTGCCAACCAGCCAGTGGTGCCATTCGCGCAGGGATGGTTCGTTGCGGGATGGCGCATCTGGATCTGTAAATGTTACATATACATCAATATAATATTAATAAATATATTTTTTATAATTTAACTATAAGTGTATTCTTGTTCTGTTTAAATTTAAAAGTACATTACAAATAGGGATACATTAGTTAATTCAAGATTTTTCTATTTATTTTATCACAGTTTGAAAAGTAAATTGCAGGTAAGTGAAAAACATTACATTTTTTATTTTACATAATAATGATTGATAATGGCATTGAGATATAGTTTGTATTCAAAATTGAATAAGATCAGATTAATTTAACTTGTAGATACCCGTCATGGCGAGCACGTAGTAACTGTTAGTTTCGGCTTCCCACGTCACGGATGGTATATCCTTCACTTGCGTTGGAGTGAGCTCATTGCCAAGGTTTACTTCAACACCGCTT
Organism: Vanessa atalanta; assembly: GCF_905147765.1. Lineage (NCBI taxonomy): Eukaryota > Metazoa > Arthropoda > Insecta > Lepidoptera > Nymphalidae > Vanessa > Vanessa atalanta. Next base: position 6,474,331 of record NC_061890.1, read on the forward strand.
GGGTATTTCACCTGAAACAAATTGAACTTTACCTTTTATTTAGATTCAATTTTCAAATTACAAATTAACTTTACTTCTGTCTTCTTTTCCTTTCTGTTTTATTTAAAATAATTAAAAAAAACAGAAGAGCAAATTGACCACATTAACTTGGTAACCTTCGTTTTGACATTGGAATTGTCGTTATAATAAGTAGGTTACCTACGGGATCGGATGTCTCTTTTAAACCTAGTGTTGGTACAGTGACTTAACGTTCAAAGTATTGATGTTGTCAGTAGAATATTTGTTGAGCGGGTTATGTACCCGTCCAAATAAACCAACTCCTGGTGAGTTGGTTTATTTGGTTTTTACCAGCAGTACAACGATACTTGCCGAGATCACCCAGTGGCTAGAACGCGTGCATCTTAACCGATGATTTCGGGTTCAAACCCAGGCAGGCACCACTGAAATTTCATGTGCTTAATTTGTGTTTATAATTCATCTCGTGCTCGGCGGTGAAGAAAAACATCGTGAGGAAACCTGCATGTGTCTAATTTCAACGAAATTCTGCCATGTGTATTCCGCTAACCCGCATTGGAGCAGCGTGGTGGAATATGCTCCAAACCTTCTCCTCAAAGGGAGAGTAGGCCTTTATCTCAGCAGTGGGACATTTACGGGCTGCTAATGCTAAAAACAACGATACTTTATCAGAATATCAATGCAATCATGGAGTGATGTATACGCTTGGTCAGACGACATTTATATAACATATAGATAAAATAAGTTTACAAAAGTATGTTCCGGATAGTCTTTGCGTAGAGCACTTGAAATAAGCAAAAGTTTTAATTCATTACAATTAGACTAATATATCGTAAAGACTAGAGGTTGGAAAATTAATCTCCACGTGTATGTGAGAGTGTATATTACAAATTAGAATGATACTATATTGAGCCTTTGCAATTGCAAAACTTGATCAATAGAACAGTTTGTACAGGAAAAGATCTATTACATCCAATAAAAAAGGGAGACGAAATATGTATGTCAGAAAAGGGATAACGTCAATAGTCAACAAACAAAAGTAACAGAAGTTGAATTCAGGAAGATCTTCGAAAAGGCCTGTAAGATAAAATTGGTAAGGCATTAACAATAAATTGGGAAGCACTAATTGTGACAAAGCATATTTATTTAGAGAGACATTGCATTCCTCGCTCAGTCAAGGAGTGAGAAAAGGTGTTCGAAAAATTATCTGTTCTTTTATTCCTATTAATTCCGGTATAAAGGTCGACAAAACAGCTGCATTTGCAGCCCATTTGGCATGTTCGATAAAATAAAAAATCACAATAGACCGTATCGGAGGGCAGAACAGCGAAGATCAGGTAAACAGTCGCTGTAGCAGAAATCGGCTAGGTAAGACAGTGGTATTTCTAAAGTCCGGATACAGTTACTCACATTAGTGGTATTGAAGAACAGTATAACTTGTGTAACAACAAACTGTGTTAAAAACTGTGGGGCTATATTAATACAATTGGTACTAACTAATACTATCCTTGGAGTTACAATTTTTATTATTATTTGTAATCAGCTCAATATAAAACTTATATTAGTTTTTGTAATCCGTCATATTGCTATAACTTTTTACAAAGGTTCACGGGACTAAATGTAGGCAATTTGATGTAAAAGGGAATGGAGCTAAAAGGTGCATATTTTTATCATATCGCTTATCAACGCAGTCTGTGAGGAAATTTTCAATGAAGGCGCGTTCCAAGCGTATACTGCCAAGACAATCTGTTACACGGATACAGGAAAACTTTTCACGTTAAATTTGTAGATTTTGAAATATTTACAGAAGTATCTGCATACAGCAGAGCAAAATCTAACTGATAGGCAAACGTCTTTCCTCATTTTGAAAGTCAGAGTCAGCGGGTTTGTGGAAACATAAGTATTTTTTTAATGAACCTTAGATGTTGGAGCTGTAACAAATATTAACCATTAAAATTTAAAACACCAATTTTGGGAACTAAATGTTGAGTATTGCTGTTTGGCGGTACAATATGTGACGAGTGGATGGTACCTACTCCGATGGGCTTGGACAACGCTCTACCGCCAAGTAAAAAATAATTTGCACAATAACAGTATTAGTTTCTTCTTGTCCGAGCATGAGATGAATTATAAAAACAAATTAAGCACACAATCATTTAGTGGGTCTTGTCCGGATTTGATCTTGCGATCTTTTGTTAAAATTTACATGTTGTCCTCGAAGCCATGTCGTCTTTTACAAGATACCTACCATTACCTACCTTATACCTACCTACCTATTGATCAAAATAAATACCATTAATTTGACAATAGACATTATAATATTTTACTTTATATATTGATCTATATATAAAGAAAAAAAACATGTTTGGCTGTCTAAAACATAACTATAATGCGAAGTCGGAACAGGTAGCTTCGAGGTACTTTAAAAGATGTTGGCGCAGTATAGACTTCTCCTTTCTCATGACATACTATCAATTAACACATACATATTTACTAAAAGAGAAAAGGCTACACTTGTTATTTTGATATATTTAAATGATAGGTTCGATTATTTGGTAGGTATATTCAAAAGATATACTTCTGTTTTTTTTGTACTTTCATATACTTTTACCTGGATAAAACTGCAAGAAAACTTTACGCTATTAAAAAAAAAACAGATGTCAAACAAAATAAAACAATATTAAATCTATATACATACATATGTATTTCTTCTCAGTTTGTCAACCGATTTTTTTCTTTAATAGCAATTGATAAACTATAGCATAATCAAAATTAAAAAATGGAAATAAAAGAAGAAAAACATGGCCATAAATAAATTTTCAACAGTGGTCGGTCGAATTTCGGTCACAGATACGCGAACACTAGGATTAACAATGGAATAAACGAACTCACCTTGACTAAGCACGAAGGAGCTTTAGGAATTACATCAGGCACAACTCCGTTTGATTCAAATGCTTTTGCCACAACTGACGAGTCTTTAGCGAACACCCTAAAATTGACATTGCTCTCTGCTACTAACAGAATTATCGTAATTTTTAATAGACGACCCATTTTGATTGCACTCGACGACCGCTCAGATAACAGATAAGACTGTCATCGATGGCTGAAGACCGGCGAATGACAATTGTAAGAGGCACCGTGTCTTTAAATAGAAACCGGTTTTATCTGAGCATCGAGTGAAGGTGAATGATTTTTCTTAACACACTTGTCTGTTTATGTGCATATATTAACAACAGGTAAAGGATAAAATCTTAACATATTGTTTACAGAATTTGAAATCCAAATTGTTGTTAATACATTAATAAATGAATCAGCCGGACGTTGAATGGGGAATAATTTCATATATCAACAAAAATATCAATTTATGATAAATATATTTTTATTGAGCTATTTAAATAAAACTAAATATTTATTATTTCAAAGATAAGCGGCTTAGATCGAGTGATAGCTAGCTAAATCTTTATATTATAATATAAATATAATAAAAAACCTAAGTACAGATAAAATTCAAGTCAAACCGATATTAAACAAAAAATTACTAATTTGGAAATAAATCATGGAAATAATTACGCGTTTTTAAGCATAGATTGTTGGCGTCTACTAAGTTCACGTCAAAAACTAAAAAGGCAAGTGCAAAGCAAAAGAAAAAGATACAGTACAACGAGAAAAACAACATTAATTTTGTGCACAACGAAACTCATGTACAACGTGAGAGTAAATACAGGAAGATAAACAACCGAAAAATAACTCATTCATCCGAAATTAATGGAACAATTCTTAAAAGATATCAAGAATATCGTGCTCGTATGTATAGGTTTTTTCTTCGAAATGTTTTCCTCAAATTTAAATTTCAAATTTAAAATTATATCAAATCTTATAATAACATTTTTTCTGGGCATACTAGACGTTTTTTTAAAAACACAACTTCAATACACAAATAAAGATAACCCGATGGGTTATATTAGTTTTGTTTGCAATTATCTTAACAGCATTCAAATGTTTAGACGGCGTAAAAGTCCTTACTTAAAAATATATAAATAAACACGAAAAAAAAAATACAGAAGAATTTGCGACAATTTCGTAAACTTTGTGCCAAAAAAAAAATTCAGTAGGTATAGGTAATATTAAAAACATTAATAACAGTTTGGGGAAAATAGTGTCATAAGGAAGAGGTCCATCATAACACTACCACTTTCATCAAAGGCAACTCACAGGCTTCACTTCGCCTGACTGAACGTGTTCTTGTAACGATATTTGATCAAATTATTGACGTGTAAATTAAACCACAACCAAATTCACATAGTATAAAACAAAGTCACTTACCGCTTTCTGTCGGTGTTTTTTAATAAATTGATTCAAGAAGGTTTATATGTATAATACATGCACAATATAGTAGAGACCACAGATAATTTTAGAGGTTTCTGTAGTGATGTCGTAAATAAATACATTTTTTGCGCTTACATTGCAAACGCTGGTTGAACCCTACGAGATATATCAAAATAATGTACTACAGTATTGTACATCTTAAAAAGCAGGTCAAAAAAGGCCGCGATGGTATACGTCTATCTCTTAGGGAAAGCCCACAACTATTTTTTATCCTTTACTTATTACGATAAATTATTTTAAGGCTTATTTTCGAAGCGATTTTAAGCAAAACAGCATTAATCCTTATCCAATTTAATACCTTGAATATATTGTGCGTTTAATATGGACATGGCAATATGGCTTTTTACAGCATGTAATATAAATATTTTCGAATATTTTCGAAGATATTACAGATTTCAAACGCAGGGACACTTCAGGGACAGGGGTTTTTATTGTCTAATGACTGAAAAACTGTGAACGTTGTATACATTCTGTAGTTGTTAGTATCAACATTGCACCCGTGCGAAGCCGGCAGGTCGTTAGTTTGCTATAAATTTCGATATATGTCATATTTGTCCAAATAGAGGAATTCAAAAGATTCTCTAAATATTTTTGTGTCCGGACAATTATTGAAAATACGCGATCACGATTTCTGTTAATGTGTACTGGAATAATAAAAGAAGCTGAACACACGACGAACTATATATTTTATTTTGGAAGGTAATCTTACGAGCTAAATATACATATTTATATGCCATTATTTCAAACACCTTAATGAGTTTGGATTTGATGTTTCTTGATTATATTCAAGTAATATATCAACTTTGTTGATTTCAGTCTTTTTATAAAATCCAAGCTCATTAAACAACATCCTGTATAGCATGATATGAATCATAAATTATTTTTAAAAGCAGAAATAATAGGTATATTTCACAGGAATTAAATATTAACAAACTATACAGGGGTGTTTAAATGTGGTTTAGCCTCCCAGTTGCTTATACAGAATTGGTACGTAATCGTCGAATTCAGCTTGATAGAAGTTTCCTTCGATGGGATCGCCAAGGTTGTATTTCGCAGCGAATTTTGCAATGGAAAATCCTCCACGGTTATCGCCAGATCTATAAAAACATTAACATTTAATATAATTCGGTCATGGATATGAAATTATACATAATAATAGTGAAATAAATGCTACGAACGTGACAATGATTGTTTGTGGAAGTTAAAAAGGAAGTAAGTATCAACTGCGTCTTCAATATAAAACAGGTCTTATGTTTCACCTATGTGAAGTCGGCAATTAGGTGTACAAGGGATATGGGATATCCTTACAACGGATAGTTATTGTAGTTCTACAAACAGGCTGTCACGTTAATCTATTCATAGACTGTTTTGGTTATTTTCCATCATACGATGGTACGTCGGATACATTAACAGCCTGTAAATTTCCCACTGCTGGGCTAACGTCTCCTCTCCCTTTGAAGACGTTTTGTAGCATATTCGACCACGCTTCTCCAATGCGGGTCAGTGGAACACAATTATGGCAGAATTTCGTTGAAATTAGACACATGCAGGTTTCCTCACGATGCTTTCCTGCACCGCCGAGCATGAGATAAATCATAACCACATATTTTAACATTAACATTAGCGGCCTGTAAATTTCTTACTGCTGGGCTAAGACCTCCTCTCCCTTTGAGGAGATGGTTTGGAGCATATTCCACCACGCTGCTCCAATGCGGCTTAATAGAATACACATGTGTGCAGAATTTCCTCACGATGATTTCCTTCACCGCCGAGCACGAGATGAATTATAAACACAAATTAAGCACATGAAAATTCAGTGGTGCTTGCCTGGGTTTGAACCCGAAATCATCGGTTAAGATGCACGCGTTCAAACCACTGGGCTATAAGCTCGGCTACAATTTTTTTAATTTTTCTTTAATATATATCATCATTATACCCAAGAGTACAAATTTTACAATTTATTTTTTACTTGAATGTGCTATTTTACGCGTTAATGAGTTTTATGATAAGTTCTCGTTTTATCGTCGTTTGTACTCGTTTGTACAAACACACAGGAACATATATTCAACAATTTATTTTTTTACAAGACTTCACGTCTATTTAACGAGTTAATTGTTAGTTTTATAAATATTCGGTTATCTTTTACCCCTTTAGGTAGAAACAATTCATAATGCGGTTCAATTTGAGATAAACCTGGTACAATCGAATATAAGTCATAAAAATTAAATACCTTTTGCTGACCTACCTCTACTACTACTTCTTTTTACGCAACCCCGTATCTCTTACCCCCTTAAAGTACATGCGATCACATCAAATGCGGTACAATCGAATGGAAATCTTTGAAAATAAATATTGTATGTATACTTGGTGGTAGGGCTTTGTTCAAGCCCTTCTGGGTAGGTACCACCCACTCATCAGATATTCTACCGCCAAACAGCAGTACTAAGTATTGTTGTGTTCCGGTTTGAAGGGTGAGTGAGCCAGTGTAACTACAGGCACAAGGAACATAACATTTTAGTTCCCGAGGTTGGTGGCGCATTGGTGATGTAAGGAATGGTTAATATTTCTTACAGCGCCATGGTCTATGGGCGGTAGTGGTCACTTACCATCAGGTGCCCTATTTGCTATTCCGCCCACCGATATTATAAAAAAAAAATACCTATTTGCCAGGCACATATAGGTTTAAGTTTCCTTAATAAAAGATACAATAGACAGTCTAAAACCAAAATTGGGAGGTTTACTATATGACAATAACAGAACAATTGCAGATCTTTACATATTTAGTTGAACCAAGGTCAACATTGAATATTTATCTTTATTATTAAGGAATACAAGGAAGAAAATGGACATCGATAAAGCAAGCTTTTGGTGTTGAGTGAGTTAAGTCATGATTTGCAAGTCTCAACTGCTGTCGGCTGTGGACGTTCGGAAACGTTTCGAGAAAGGAGCACAGTGGCAGAATTGGCGAGAGGCTGGTGGGTCTTCCTACAGGAACACGTGTGTTTTGGTCTCTCGCTAAGGCTGTCTTAGGGTATTTGTATCGGCCTTCTTTTCTATCTTTGCACCGGGACGGCGAGTTGCTGGCCCATACCGCGATGGAAAAAGCTGATATTTTAGGCTCTTTTTCGGGTCCAACTCGACTCTGGACGACTGAGGATTGACACTACTAACAACCCCATTGTTTTATACCACGGTACCGGATGTAAAAATCCGACTAAGTGCACTTCCTAAAACACTTCTTTCCTTGGATATTCACGAGTCGATTGGTCCCGATAGCATACCTTTCATTGTTCTACGAACATATGCTCCGCAATTAGCATTAGTTTTGGACACCTTTTACACCGGCTGTGCTAATATTTCTCGGGAAAACGTCGAGTCTCCTTTACTTTCGCGGTCAATTGGTCATCTCTAAATAAGGTATGTAAGTATGATATAGTTTATAATTATGTATATAACATTTGATAGTCTATACTTATATAATCTTATATATATATTAATGGCATAAGCCGATTTTAGTCTCAGTGATTATGGGACGATAGATATATACATAAGATAAGATATGCACATAAAAAATCGGTTATGGTCTCATTTGGATCTCCAGCCATAGATGTGCAAAAAAAATAAAGATAGATTTAATGATTTGTTACGATTTAACAATAAAATTAATTTTAGACAGCGGAAAAAAGTTACTGGCCTGGTAGATCACTATGAATGTTCGACCGAATTTGACCGAGGTATTGTTTGGATTAATCCAGGATGCCGAATTTTCCCTTCTAACATCGCTTCAGAATTTGAAGTTTTGTTTGCATGAACTAGATGTTCAAAAATCCATAACAGCGCGATTTTTAAGACATTTTCTGAATCGCACTACTTTGAGGAACCAGCTTTTGCTAGCGGTTTTTCCGAACCGACAAGATTTGGTAACATTCAAGAAAATAACCCACACATTTCTTAAAGGCCGGCAACGCAGCTGCGAGCCTCCCAGTGTCGTTGGCGGTCGTAGTTATTTTCCATTAGGTGAGCCACCCGTTCATTTGCGTCCTATACCATAAAAAAAATATTACACTACAATTATCTACCTGTTGGTAAGACGCGGCTCATCGAACGTCAGCTTCCCGGGCTGTTCGTATACAAGGAACACGTAACGATGAAGGCCAGTCTCTGGCGGGGGTCCTGAACCAACATACTGGGAAAGTGTCTCGCCTGCGGCCACGTTGTTTCCGGGAATATTGCCAACCAGCCAGTGGTGCCATTCACGGAACTTTGGTTCCTTTCGGGATGGCGCATCTGGGTCTGAAAAAATATCATTTATTGAATTTTTACTTTTTTTTAAGGTGATGGACTCTAGTCTTTATTTTCCTCATTTAAGATATGTCTATGAAATCAGTTACCATTTTCAGTATTAATTGACACCCTTCCAATATCAAGACGCAATATCTCGATATTTTCTAATAATTTCTCGCCTTGAATTTTTGAATTTTTGAATACGACTTTTTCTGCATATTACAATTTCTTAACTTACAACTTTATTAGCAGTAAATTCCTAACCATAAAGGAATAAATCAAACTTTACATAACTTTCATGCAATTAATATATTTTGTAATAAATCCTGAGCTACAAGTGTTAACAGAAAGTTTTCTTACATATAGTTGCTGTTGGGGTGAATCTTGGGCACATGTGATATAATAATATATTATATTATTCGTTATAATAAGTAATCTCAATTACACAAAAGAAAATGAAGCGTACACAGGCAAACCCAAGATATCTCAATATAATTATAATTATTCATGAGTAGTAATAACCATGATACGCTTTTTTACTTATAGACACATCTTATTGTTTGAATATAGGTAACAAAATAGTCAAATGTGATAAGTAACGCCATCTATGTATTGCTATGTGTAACGTTCTTAAGAAAAATAAAGTTAGTCTATTACGGAAAGCAACTTGTTTTGATATCTATGTGTGGTCAGACTTTTCATTAAATAACAATTGGAAATTGTTGATATCATTATCATTACATAGTATAATACAAAGTCACCGCTGTCTGTTCGTCTGTAAAATTACTTTACTTTATTTAAAACGCAGGGACATAGCGGTTTGTATTGTCTAACGACTGAATAACTATGAACGTTTTAAGACATTCTGTAGTATATTTTGTGTCAACATTGCACTCGTGCGAAGCCTGGGCGGGTCGCTAGTAATGTATATAATGTTAATTTATATGTAATATGTACATACCAGTCATGGCAAGCACGTAGTAACTTTCAGGTTTGGCATTCCACGTCACGGTTGGCACATCCTTCACTTGAGTGGGAGTGAGCTCATTGCCCAAATTAACTTCAACGCCGCTTGGGTATTTTACCTGAACAAGATAAAAACAATATTTTACTTTTATTTATTTTCAGAGTACAAACATCTTCTTGTTCTCCATAATTAGTACATATACAGATTATTAAGACTATATACGTATTAAAGGTAGAAGAGATATATAAAATTAAAGACTTGTTATTATAATAATAAATGTGCGAACATATATACACTTAATTAGCCGTCTTCGAAAAGAAGGAGGTTATCAATTCATCCATATGTTTACAGTTGTATTATTCTCAATAGCTTTGTGAAGGTATTGATAATTTTTTTTGGATAATTTCCGAAAACCGGATTCTGAATTTCGTCATGAAATCTGGCACAGATTTTCCATTAGACAATCTAAAGAACTAACCACTGAACGAAACTACATACAAATTTTTTTTCGTTTTCCACATACATAATATTATTTAAATATATTCAGCCATACGTCGAAATAACTTTCAGAATTTAATGTTTCGTTAAATATATAAGTCACCAAAAGTTATTTTGAGGTACTCTTAGTCCTATCCGAAATTGAATCCGAATGACGAAATTCGTTTTCCGGTAATCCTAACTTCATTTTCTTAATTTATTTAAAAATAAAACCTCTCCTGAGAGTGGACAAAGGGTAGACAATATTGCATTAGTCCCTTCTTCTTCGTCAATCATCGCATACTTAACAATTGTAATGATTCTCATTTTATTAAATATTTTTTTGGGTGCATAAATTAGAAACGTCAATAAAAATGATAACAATAGAAAATTAGGTCATATGTCACTAATTGTGTATGCTAGTATAAATTGATCTTAATAAAACGTGGTGATGAAAATTGGAGCTGGTGTTAGCCAAAACAAAGCAAGATAAAACTTAGTTTAGGTATGAAATACGGACTAATGTAATTGGTTTTAATATGAATACCATTAAAAAAGTTTCTTAGAAAATAATCCTTCCCAAAAACTGCCCAAAATTTTGGTATGACCGAAACATCGGAAATGATCTCTATTCTTGGGTACTAAAGGCTCAATTCATTTTGTCTATCATAGAAATATTTTATTATGACAAGTATACATCTCAATTATTCTCATAAGGAGTAATGAGATGTTTTAACGAGCATATAATCTTACTTTAATTCTTTATAGTTTTACTCGATTAAAGTGGTACGACAGATATATGGTCTCGCAAATTACGGTAATCATTCTCATCACACACCGGAAATATTATAACTAAATCATGTGGTTACAGCAATATAGTCGCAGTGAATATAATCTATATACTCTATTCTAACCATAACAGGAAAAAGTCAAATAAACAACATTTGACAGCAAATTGACGCGATATAATTGGCTGAGAGCTTGATTAATCTATGATACTCACTATGGATTTGCGTAAAAATGGCGTTTTGAACGTCGACAAAACTGTTATCGGAATTTTGGAAATAAAATTAAAGTGGAAATAAGTAATAGTGTTGTATTATAAATAAATATATATTAATCATATTCAACTCTTAGTAGTACACAATATAGTTGAGCTATTAGCAAATCGAATGAAATACGTAAATCTAAGGTTTGTTTATCTTTATTCCTACTTCGATTGGAATAGGCTATACGTGAATCATTATTAATAAATAATTAAACGACATTTCATATCAGACATTTGACATAGTACGAAAGTAAAAGTGTTTTTATTATTTTTTTTATTTACGACAGTATTTTCACTTTGAATGATCAAATTGTATATTTGACATTTATGTCGTAAGAGATAGTGCTTTGTCTTTTAAGAATATGAGTGAATTAATTTAATTTAAATTAAAGTAATGTGAGGTCATAGCAACTAAAGTGAAGTGGTCTGAAGTTGGTGATGCTGAAAACTTAAGAAATTCTCCGAAAGTAAAAATTCACGTCAAGTGGTCCGGAGATTAAAAACGTCGGTGACATCTGAGATGATGAAGATAATAAAAAAGAAATAGTCTATTAAGTATTAAGCTACAATTGTTCACTATTAGTTAAGAGAATTCGAATATAGATACCGCAGAATGTCGTACATTTTTTAGAGGATGTAACGATTTATTTAAGAAGGTTTGTAAGTTCTGATGAAACTATAATTATATACGCCTATTTCAAAATTTAATCCAACAAAGGAATGAGAATGTTGGCTTCAACTCCAAAAAATCCTACGGTTTGGCAGCATAAGTGACTGGTTTCAAGTTTTGGGACGTCATAACGACGAAAAGTTCCGAAGAATCTTCCGAAAATCAACTAATGTAAAAAATATATATATCAATGAATTTAATTGCAGTATTGTTTTTGTACAAAACTAAAGTAATAATAATTTATTATCACATTTCCAGCATGATATTTCACGTAATGATGAACGATAATGATAAATAGATGTTGTTATAAAAGTCCTTACATTAGCCGTAAATAACACACGCTAAGTAGCAGCTTGATTTGAGAAAACATACAATTTCCCGTAATTGTGAACAATGGATGGCGGATTGGCGTAATGGTCATTACCAGTATCTTCTACTTTAGGGGTCCGATCTGATTACCGCGAGAAATTACACAGTCGGGATTATTTTATTATGCATACCTTCCAAACTATATCAGAACATATATATTTAATTTTATATGTAAAGCAATTATAGTCCATTAACATTGTCTGAATACAACTTATAAGACTTTTCAAGATAAGATACGATTAGAAGATTTAAAAAAATTGATAAATGTTTGCGGTCTAGTGAGTTCGATAGGTAGAATTTTTCTAGAACTACGAGACATACAAAATGGAAGGACAAGGCTTTATCCACTGGAAACTAGGACAGGCATGTTTCTCTTAACAATTGAATATTTTTTTCTTAAATGTACAATGATGATGAAATAAGGAATAGGGATCCTAAGGCTAGATGATAGGACGATACTCGCAAATAAACTAGTGGCGGACAATAAAAGAAAACTACCTGCTGATGATGATTTAAGATTAAGCTTAAAGGTGAAAAATAGCCGACTAAAAATAAAAGCCGTGTGACCAATTGTCAGGATAGTAACCTTACGCCGTCTAAAATGTGATCATGTGTGTCGGATACTCACCGTGACATCGGGTAAATTTTACAAAATAGTTTTGTATATTTCATTACGCTTCAATGCAATTGTGGCTAAAATTTTTACCAAGTACTATTTCAACACCGTGAAAACATTAACCGTGACAGATTACAGATTATTTTTGAATGTTACGTTCTCGTTGTTTTCATAACACTTACGTTTTGACCAATAACATTTTTAATCCTGTTAACGTTTCGTTAAATGTTAACGCAAACATTTCCTATAAGTAGGATTTACTAATTACATTAAAAAATTAAATATGTTTTCTCCAAAAGAATAAAAGCAGACTTCAAAAGTTTTCCTGAAGTGTGTGAAGCGTATTTTCAGGTAAATTCTTGAATTCGGTAATCCAACACATAAAAATATTTATATATACAGACGAATTAAAACCACTTTGAAGTTTTAAGTGTATTTATAAAACAATATTTTCTTATTTGAAAAGAAAAACTCACCTTGATGTCTGTCGTTGGTGCTTTAGGAACGACATCGGGCACCACGCCATGCCCTTCGAATGCTCTCGCCACGGATGACATCGCTCTCGATAGCACCCTAAAATTGACCATAGTGCTCTCTGCTAATAACAAAACAATCGCAAGTCTCAATAGACAACCCATGTTTATAGGACAGGACAATTACATAGACAGCAAGACTGACTACGATGGCTGATGGCCGTCGAATGACAATCGTTGAAAAAAGTCTGTCTTTTTAAATGGAACCAGTTTGATCTGTCGAGTACAGGCGAATGTAAAGCTATAATTAATTTCACTAGCTATTTCCTCCATCTTCGCGAGATGATATGACGTTTTTATATAACTATTTTTTTTTTTTTCAAAAGTTTAGAGGCAAAAAGAATACATTCAATATCTCAGGGTAATGATATAATAATTAATTTTTTAATCATAATATTATTCTACTTGTATATAAAATATCCTTTATTTTTTTTAACAAACTTAATTTTTAATTTAGTTCCTAAATAAATACATAATTTAATAATGATATGTACATATATATTCAAACAGAATACAAAACATTACTAATATGTATATTCAAAGTTCTATAATATTTTGTTTATAAGAAATTATAAAAAACTATTATAGAACTTTGAATATAGTAATATTTTATATATTTTTATATTTAGTTTCTGCTCGAGAATATGCCTGAGAGTGACATAGAGACAATTTCGGATATTACTCTTTGTGCTTTTCTGTGCCATTGATGTATTTGCAAAAATCATGATGATTGGTGAAAGCATAACAAACAAACTTAGGCATTTATAATATTAGTTAAAATAACTAAATAAAACATCTATGAGACTTGTCTCCACATGTGGTAGCACATCACTAGAACTCATGGAACCAGACCTTAAATTTGCAATTGTATATGCTTTTTATATTTTTTCAATGCTGTTATGTTATTATTCAAGAATATGTATATATATTTTGAAAGTTAAATTAACCAATGAGTTAGCTTAACAATTTAATGATATATAAAAAGAACCAAAGAATTTATGATTTTTAAATGCTTAAAATGTAACCATCATGGGACATAAGTAGTATAAACATTTTTGATAGTTTTTAGTGACTGTATTGACATTGTAATAGATGTGGTCCCACAAAGGTTGACTGTCTCATGCTATTAGATTAGCAGCTATTTGTTGTATGTTGGTGCACATCAGCTTTCATCATAATTTAAATTACAAAAAGGAATGATAATAACCATTCAAGAACATTCCAGATCATCCACACACTATATACAAGAAAAAAAAATCATTGAATTAAATTTTTTCAGTTTTCAGTTTCCAGTTTCTTTGCTTTTGTGGTTTGAAATACATATACAATACAAATTATAAGATATATATTTTTTTGGTTTTTTATATGTTCCAAAATGGCATAGATATAAGAATTTTCCATCCAAATGTAATTACTAATCATATGTTTTTCTAAACTACCTCCAAACTATGTGGGCGAAAAATTATACTAATGTACTTAAGTAAAAAAATACAGTCAAAATCTGTTATAACGACATTGAAGGGACTACTCATATTTAGTCGTAAAAATCGATAGTCGTAACAACCGTGATGCTTATTTTTTAATGAAGTGGTATCATTTAATGTGTAGGTCATAGGTATTAATAGGCAAAATATATTAATTTATGAAATTAAATTATATTTCATTTATTTCAATCAAAACGTTTATTAAAATTAATATTAAGAAAAAAACAATGTAATTTTCCTGTATGCATAAAATCTGTAATTTTTGTTTGTTTGGAACACTACTGTCTTGTATATACATTTTGTAATTCACGTTGGAGTTTAATCAGCTTATTGTTATAATTGCCCTGCAGGTGAAACTGTTCATAAAAAAGAACAATTTTGCGTAATACACAAACAGCATTGAGACCATCACTTAAAGTTGGCACTGTAAATTGTTCTTCAGAGTCGTCCTGTTCGTCATTTTCTTCTTTAACTTCTCGAACTTCTTGTACAATATTATCTTCCGTAGCCGATGCACAAGTCACAATAGACCTATCTATATTAAGAAACGCGTCTGCTTCAGTAGTAGATGAAGCAGGTCGTAAATTTTGGGCTAATTGGAATAAAGAAATGTTGTCCTCTTCGTCATCGTCAGTCACGTAATCTGAGGTTACTGTTGGGAGATCTTTAAAACCTGCATGTCTAAAGCAGTTAGCTATAGTTTTCTGTGAAACTTTTTCCCATGCTTCTGATATCATCAAGATGGCATCAAAAACCGTAAAGCTGTTCTGATTATTACTGTCCAGGTTTTGTATTAATTTTAACACTTGCATTGTTCTATAATGAGATTTTAAACATCTTATTACACCTTGGTCCAGCAGGTTGCAGCACAGATGTAACATTTGGTGGTAAGAACACAAGTTTAATGAACTTTAGATTGGTAGCAGCTGGATGAGCAGGACAATTATCAATCAAAAGTAGTACTTTCTTATTGTTTGCTTTTAATTCAGCATCCCAGTCTCGCAACCATCTTTCAAAGATTTTTGATGTCATCCATGATTTCACATTGTTTTCATACGTTACCGGTAGTGAGCGAACAGATTTAAAGCATCTTGGTTTCTTAGATTTCCCAATAACTAAAAGCTTCTTTTTACAGGAACCTGTCATATTTGCTGCAACCATGATCGTTAGTCTCGTCTTGGACATTTTTCCTCGCAAACAATTCTCTCCTTTGAACTTTAAAGTCCTGTCTGGTGTCATATTGTAAACAAGTCCGGTTTTGTCCGCGTTAAAAATGTCGTCTGGTGTGTAGCCTTCGCATAACGTGGGCCACTTTTGCGTCATCCAATCTTCTACAACACCTTTATCAACACTGGCAGCTTTATCACTCATTTTCCCGCCGACATTGCCGTGCCGAGCCCGGAAACGTTGAATCCAACTAGACGAGCAAACAAAATCTTCACCAAAGCGTTGAGCAAAATCGTTTGCTTTTTGTTGAAGAATTGGTTCATTTATTGGCACATTATTTGTCCTTTGATATTTAAACCACTTTAACAAAGCTTCTTCAATCTTCGTATGCTTCGTTGTACGGGCTCGTTTCATTTTCAAAAAGTTTTTGTCATAGAGGTTTTGAATTTTTTCCCTCCATTCCAAATGGTGGAAATTGTCGAGTGTGATACGCCATATTCTTTAGCTAAGACTTTGTTTGGAACTCCGCTATTTAACTTTGAAATAATACGCGACTTTTCTTCGATATTAAACTGCTTTCTTTTGGCTCCCGACATGTTGACAGTTTCACAATTAACTCAACACTGTGTTTTGGTGCGTCTTGTGTACAAATAGGTGTGTTTTGTTTCTAAGAATTACAAAAGACCCTAAATCTTTAATTTGCGCTTAAACTCGACACGTGTTTACTTTTACGACTTTTACGATAATAGCCATTTACCATAAATTACATTGTGCCTATTCAAATTGTTTACAATACGGATCAGCTGGTTGTTCGACAGATACAATTTTCGAAAACATTAGCCAAATGTGGTCGTTTAATGTGGTATGTCGTAAAAAGCTATATTTTTATAAGACAGTTATATAGCATTCAGCCGGGACCTTTGATTTTGGTCATTATAACCGATATGTTGTTCTAAACGATGTCGCCATAAACGGTTTTAACTGTATATATTTAAAAGTGGAACACAGTTGTAGAAGATTTTGAACTACTTTATAAGCTCATTAAACGGAATAACCTTTACGGGTGATCATTCGCAATAATCTCATAATTATCTAAAACGTAAATGTCACCATAAAGTAGTGATAACCGGTTTTTAATGGAACTAACTAACAATTTTGAAATAAGGAAATATGCACTCAACATTAGCACCTTTACGTAACGTGCCTCGAGGGATTAATGTACATCTGATTGTGATAGCTATGTGATATGCATTGATAAAAATAAAAATACAACCACGAAATAGGTTGTTAAAAATAAATCAAATATATATGGTAATATTATTCACTTATGAAACTTACTCAAGTCACTGTTGAAATATTAATAGCGAACAAGAATATATTATGTAAATAGTATTATAACAATTCAGACAACAGTTACTATGCTATACTTTTGGTTTGGAGCCGGTCAATTAGACATTTAGTTGTGACGTATCAGATAACAATAACAACAGAGTAAATAGGAATAACTATTTAATAAATTTTGTTTGTAAGCATTAGTAAAAATATTAATACATACATATTATGATGCCAATTTATGTTTATGAAGACTGTAAGAAGTACTGAGCTTAATACTAATCAATTTTATTAACAGTGTATATTTTATTTTGCATAAGCATAGACGCATAATGGGTTCAATATATTATTTAAACTCATGCAATTTTCGCGTTTGCTCTTTAATATAATCACTATGCCCTTATAAATAATAAGGAACAAGTATATAAGAAAAATATGATATTAAAAAACTGTATAGACTGACAAGTGACAGTGACACATTCTGACCTTCGGGTGTCGAAACTTCGAAAGCCAAGAAGTTTTGTTGACTGTTTTCTATACCATTAATATCCAGATAAATATTTTCAGTAGCTATTGTAAAATAAGACTGACTTATATTGTCAACTGAAATATTATAGTTAATAGTAGACGATTCGGAGTATGTTCGGTGACATTCAATTAACAAAGCGTTTAATTGTTATTGCCCTAGTCCTCGGCATTATTTTAATTCTTAAGGAATACGTGTTTGTTTTTCCACTATGAGTCAGAGTAGAGTTGCATATTTCTATAATCCAGATGTAGGTAATTTTCATTACGGCCCTGGTCATCCTATGAAGCCTCATAGGTTATCCGTGACCCACAGTTTAGTTCTCAACTATGGTCTCCAGAAGAAGATGCAGATATACAGACCGTATCGTGCGAATGCGCACGACATGTGTCGTTTTCACAGTGAAGACTATATTGAATTTCTGCAAAATGTGACCCCTCAAAATATACAGAGTAAGGAATATTATTATTATCAGAATTATATCTGGCCAATTTAGACCATCATGGAATGCTTCTATATAAAGTTTAATAAATGTAAATGAGATGTTTGTGGCATTTATTTAGTTTATAAAATTAAAAAAAAAAAAACGTATATACTGCATTAATATTTTTGTGTATCAAATCTAATTATTCTTTATAAGTAGACTCATAAAAGTATTTTTGTATTGTCATGTTACAGTGTTAAATTAAGTGTAAAGCTACAGTAGTTACTCTTTTCTACATAGTACAATTCAATTTAAATATATACAGCCTGCCTTCAGAAATCAACAAATAGTAAGGCTATTTTTATCAAAAATATAATCTTGTATTATGTAATATGTCTTATTTATCAGTTTTTTTTTTAACATGAGCTTCAAATTGTTTTATTAGGCCAAATTGTATTCATTATTATAACAGGTATCAATGCATTTGGTTTCAGCATACTCAAAGGATCTTCTCCATTATAATGTTGGTGATGATTGTCCGGTATTTGAAGGTCTGTTTGACTTCTGTTCAATGTACACCGGTGCTTCTTTAGAAGGTGCAATGAAACTAAATAACAATGCCTGCGACATTGCCATCAATTGGTCTGGTGGATTGCATCATGCTAAGAAATTTGAACCTTCAGGTAAGTTATGTTATTTTACAGCATATTTACCAAAATATCCCATCTGAAATTATTTTTTTTAAATTCTTGCAATATAATAATAAAATAATAGCATTTTTTTTAAATGTTTTCTTTTTTTAGTTAAAAATTGTATATGTTTATATATTATGTTGCAAGTTCTGTGTTTTTCTTACTAACATTTGTGTTTCTAAAAATCTTATGTTCTACAAATAGTACAATAGTAATAATAGTGCTTTAGATCAAGATGGATAGTTTTTGTTTTTGTTACTTTAGATGTGACACCTTCTTGTCCATATAATCTTTGTCTCATATGTGCTTAAGTTACTTAAATTATTTAAAAAAGGCTTTTTCTTAACAATGCAATATTAAATAGCTTTTTTAATTTAATTAAAGTCCATAGAATAAAAAAAATTACTGAGTTTTTTGAATGAAATCAAATTTACTGAAATATTTTGATATATAATATATTTATTATTGATCTTTGTTTACAGGTTTCTGTTATGTGAATGACATAGTTATAGCAATTCTAGAACTCTTGAAGTATCACCCAAGAGTTTTGTATATTGACATTGATGTACACCACGGAGATGGTGTCCAAGAAGCATTCTACCTGACAGATAGAGTAATGACTGTTAGCTTTCATAAGTACGGTAATTATTTCTTCCCTGGAACTGGTGATATGTATGAAATTGGAGCTGAAAGTGGACGATACTTCTCGGTGAATGTTCCATTGAAAGAGGGTATTGATGATCAAAGCTATGTTCAGGTAAGATTTATAGTATTATAGAAATGGTCAAGCTGTAAATTGTTTGTGTCAATACACTAAGGCAATATTTACCATTGTTTTATGACTTTCAGTGTTTCATAGCCATTTTATTGAGAAAGGTTATAGATTATATAACATCATGTTGATATATATGATATACGAAGCAGCTATACAATGTAGATGGTCTAGTTACCTAGGTTTTAATTGACATAAGATATTTAGTAACAATTTTATTTTTTGTTAATTTATATATTCTTGAATTTTGTTCAATATTGTATTGTGCCTTTTATTTTATTTAATAACAATATATAACACAAACAAATTTGTTTCAATTGGTTGTCCCATGTTACTTTTTTATGTTTTCAGTTTTTATGTAGCTCGAAAATTTGTATTAAATTTTTTTTTTTCTAGGTTTTCAAACCAGTGATATCCACTGTGATGGAGTTCTACCGTCCTACTGCTATTGTACTGCAGTGTGGTGCTGACTCGCTGGCTGGTGACCGACTAGGATGCTTCTCTCTATCGACTCGTGGACATGGAGAATGTGTCAAATTTGTCAAAAACCTCAATGTGCCCACGTTGGTTGTGGGTGGAGGGGGGTAAGTCAATTAGTCACTGTAATAGAAGTTAATGTTTATTGTGGCCAACATTGCCATGCACATTTGTATCCTGACTCTCATTGATATGTAACTTTGTTAACAGAAATTGAAAAGATTAAATAAAAAATATGTAACTATTATAATAATCACGGATGCATCGATACGCCTTTTTGCCGATACGATACCGATATCGATACTCTTAGAAAAATATCGGCGATACCGATACCGATACACTTATCGAATTTAAATAAAGGTAAAATGAATGTAAGTAGACATGTTGATTGATTGTTTTTATTTAAAAAAATAAAACGTTACAGTCTTGGAATGTGAATATTGGTAATTAGGCTCAGTAATTAAGATTCATTGATAAGAGTTAGTAACTAAAAAAAACAATAATCAATATTTTTGTTTAAAAACAAAATATTATCTCGTTTGCAACGAAAATGACAAAATAGGAGGCGCGTTTACATTACTTTTTTAAAACATGTAATTTGAAAAGTATCGTTGTATCGGCCAGAAAAATATCACCGACACCGATATATCGGAAAACCTGCTGTATCGCCGATATTTCGGTATCGGTATCGGATGCATCCCTAATCGTAATGATAATAAAAATAACTATTAAAAATATTAAATTTGAAGGTGTTATTCGAGTCAATACAACACAGGCCATAAAAATTAAAGAATAAATCAATTTATTTTGTTTTAAAACTAACACAATAACACAATATTGCTAATATTTGTACATATAACTATAAATCAATAAAGAAGCTAATAATTTGTAGATATACACTTCGGAACGTAGCAAGATGCTGGACTTACGAGACTTCTCTCCTTGTTGATGAGAACATTTCAAATGAGCTGCCTTATACGGAGTACCTTGAGTTTTTCGCGCCAGATTTCCAATTACATCCAGAAATAAGCAGGTTTGCTATACACTATATTACAATAAGTTTGCGGGTAGTTGTATTTGACAGCATCAACATACAACTACCCGCAGAAGACGTTACAAAGATAAAAATGATAGACGGCCTCGAAATTGTAGAAGGAATAAAAAGACTGAAAGTAGAAAAATGTCGAGGGCCTGATGGAATTACTAAAGAGGCAATAAAAATAGGTTGTAAATGTGAGAGGGGACAGATGGGTGCAAGATGCACGTCCCCTCTCACTCTCCCCTCTTTAACTCCATATTAGATTCCGGCACCACATCTTTACAATGGTCAGAGTTGACCATGATTCTGCTCTACAAAAAAGGCGATCCTACGAATATAGGCAACTATCGTCCGATCAGTCTGCTGCCCGCACTCTACAAACTTTTTTCAGTAATAGTCGCAAAGAGTATTAGTAAGTGCAAGCTGGTTTTAGACGTGGATATCATATACAGGCGATTGAACAAATTATCGAGAAATATAGTGAATATGGAAGAGGCCTTCACCTGAGAGAGGTCCATGCAAACACAAAATTTCCCAGAAGAAACACCTTACCTATGAAATCAAATTTATGTTTTATATATTTAAACAATTTCATAATTTTTTTACTTATTTATATTACAAAAATTTATTTTTATATAATTAAAAAAAAAAATATCTATAATTATAGATTTTGCATGGAATGCAATGCAATGAAAAAAGCTTTTTTATTTATTTATTAATTTATCTTTTTTTATCACTCTATGTTACGTCGACTATCAAAAAGCCTTCGACACAATCGTGTATTATATAAGTTATAAATTCAATTAATATTATACCCATAACTACATTATTTATTCTAATAACTATCTAATATTATTATTAAAATGTAATTCATAAATAACTTTAATTATGTTAGAAATAAAAAGCTTTTTATTTTATTTATTACAATGCTTTATAAACATATATGCACTTACAAAGATTATCTTCCTAAAACATTTGTGTAGAATGGACACAGAAAAAAAAAATTATGCCTTTTCTGGTGTATTTATAATTAAGAAGACAAACATACTAACAATTCTTTTTATATATAAAGTTGACACAGTGTATTTATATATAGTTTCATTATTTTCAGCACATCAAATGCTAATACTAAACAGTATTTGGAGGCCATCACTAAACATGTATACGACAATCTCAAGATGTGTCAACATTCGCCTGCAGTTCAAATGACGCATATACCGGGTAAATTATTTCTCATCAGTTATTTATAGGAAACTTCTAAGAATATTTAAAAAAAGATACAATAGAACAATAGGTCACTATGCTATAACATTTTGTCAAATTTCAATTTATGTCATAAATGAAGGTGTTATGGCACAAAATGAAAAGTTACCTATCATCTTCATCCACTCATGCCTTTTTTATTATAAAGCCTAAAGTAAAAAGATATTCATTTGCTTATTGCAGAGTTTTAGTTCTTTTTTTTTCCCATAGTTTTCATCTCCAATTGTAGAGGGGTACCATTTACATAAATAAAAAAAATATTATATATCATAATTGGTTCATCAAAGAAACTATATACACTGAACTGATGACAATAATTTTGAGCTCCACTTTAAATGAAGAATGTCTGAATATTTATGTTATTTTTATTATATAATGATAAGTTTTTAAACTTTCTGTTTCACAGGTGATTTTCTACCGGAAGAATACAGGATAAAGGATGAACCTGATCCTGAGATACGTATAAGTCAAGAAGAATCTGACAAAATGATTGAGCCCAAGAATGAGTTCTATGAAGATGAGAAAGACAATGACAAGGAACCAGTTCCGGAGACTAAAGAATCATAGCATACGGAGGAAACCACCCCTGCGGTGGCCATTTGACAAGAGACACCTTACAAGAAGTATAAGAAGAAGTTCATGTGACCTCTTACCGAAGAGGAACAGTGAGGTGATGGAACACAAGTGACTTAGTGAGGTTAACATGGACTTAAGTGATAAAGTGTTGCCCGTTAATAGAGTAAAGACTAAAGAGCTTAGTTAAGATTATAAGTGAAAAACCAGTAAATAACATTCTTTATTCCATTCCTATATAAATTATATATAGGATAACAATAGTGATATAGATAACAATTTTACACTATTTGAGTTGTTATCTATTAAAAATTACACCAATTAATAATCAAACTAATACATACAAAACACAGACAGAGAGATTTTGAGTTGTTATAGTATTTGTACGCCCTAAATATATAATATATTCATGAGCATCAGTATATTATTAAAGCAAAATTTCATATACATTAGAAAATTGCCAATGAGGGAAGATTAATGTGTATGTGAAAGAACTTTTTTATGCTACTGCCGAGTTTCTTACTCTGTATTGCTGATTGGATCTAAATTACAAGTAAACTTATGAGTAGAATCGGTTGATGCAATTGAATGAGATACTGATTGTACGAATGTGCAATGTCCTAATCCTTTCATGAACACTTGTATTTGTTATTATTTGTACAATCTTTCTTAAAATTATAGATATTTACTCTAAAGAATCATTAACTGGACTTATATATTATGAAGAAACTCTGTATGGGTAGATATAGCGTTATGTAATATAATCCTTTTTTATGTTTATATTTAAAAGATCATAATGCAAATAATTTAATGTAATAATTCATTCATTCATCGTAATTTAAAGAATACAGTTCCTGAATTAGATCTAGAACTACTTATGATAATCATGATTAATGTATAGTATGATATTCGTCCAAGGTATCTGTTTAAAGATATCATCATTATAGTTGTAAGATCATATTATGCTATTTAATGAATTGATTCTGTTATTTCAATCAAGAGATAAATCGTTGATATTTTACACTAAGTTGAACTATGAAGCTTAGAGTGAGTTTGAAGTAATAATATCTGTTATGTCGTTTAACACTAGGCATATTATACAAATAATTTAAGAAGTACTTAAGACCTGTATAAACTACATGTATATACAAGTCTTAAGTAGTTAAGTTTATCTATAACTATAATTTTAAGGCAGATTTTTTTTTTTTTTTATGTCATAAGGTGGCAAACGAGCAGGAGGCTCACCTGATGGAAAGTGACTACCACCGCCCATGGACATCTGCAACACCGGGGGGCTTGCAGGTGCGTTGCCGGCCTTTCAGGAAAGAGTACGCTCTTTTCTTGAAGGTTCCCAAGTCGTATCGGTTCGGAAAAACCGCCGGCGAAAGCTGGTTCCACAGAGTGGTTGTGCGAGGCAGAAAATGTCTTAAAAATCGCGCTGTTGTGGATTTTCGGACATCTAGGTGGTGCGGGTGATATTTGGAATTTTGACGAGATGTCCGAAGGTGAAATTCAGCAGCCGGGATTAAAAAAGAAAAATAAATAACTTTAACCTTGAATTGATTTGCCATCAATGGTCAGCTCTAAGATTAATCTGTGGTATTTATTATGGATGTAAGTAAAAATTGTATTAACAAATTGTATAAAATTTGTAAAGATAAAATCTTAGATTTGTTTCTCTAAACTCCTGCTATTGTAATATAGTATACACATTGTATACGCTTTTAATTGTTACATTTAAAAGTATCATAAGTATTAGTATGTAATTGTAAATGGTCGGTGATATATATATTTTACATAGATATGTATCAATTATCTGTTAGATGTTCAACCAACCCGTTAACAATGGGTTAAGTATCACTTTATCATTGATAAAGTGATACTTATCACTATTTTATCATTGAATTATTGTAATATATGCTTCCGATTTGGCAGATATTGGGTTGGGTTTAGAATTCTTCTGCGCGATTGTGAAGAAACAAAGTGTTGTATATGTGAGAAGTATGGTCCCTGATTACAAAAATACCACACACGTCGTGCCAAACTGCATAGTTTTCGAGAAAATTAAAAATAATTCTTAACTAAAAACACCTCTAATATATACAATACTTTATTTCACCAAAATCGTGCAGAAGAATTCTAAGCACTTACCGATGTAAAAAACAAATCAGTTTCAATGATGGAATGTGTCGTCACACTAAACGCGCCAACGGATAAAATGACATATGTGTAGTGTGAAATATCCGAATCATGAGATTAAAAATGATTTTCCGTCAGCAACAGTTGGCATCGTCCCAATAAAACGGTAATTTATAGTAAAAGTAAGTACTATGATGTCTTCTTTAATTATTTAAGACAATATGCAGCGTAGTTATAATTAATAATTATAAGAATATTATTAATCTTGTTGCAAATCAGCCCTGCTTTCATGTACAATTGTTATACAAATAAGGGTTTATATTAAGCAATAAGAATAGGTAATAGTAATATTTTATAAGCTAATTAAGTATTTCAAAATAACAGCTGTTTTCAGTTAAATTGAAGCGTGTACCTATATATATATTTTTTAATTTGGTTTAAAGTTATCTAAATCTTAAACAATGTAAATTCATTTCAACAATTCAACACATTCAAAAAATTCAGAAATGTTTATAGTAAAGCCTTTTTTTTTATATATATATACGTGTCTACCGACTAGCAAATGTACTTTTAATAAAATGCTACAAATTTATTATCTGTTTTTATGATGAGTCAGTTTATGAACGAATATACCTATTTTTCGAATTTCATTTTAATTGGATTGTTTAAGTTATATGTAATATAAAGCCTAGTCCAATCAAGACTATCTTAAATCCAGATCGCTGAGATAAAATGAAATGATGACCTAGATTTATTGTAGTAGAGGAAATATGGGGTTGCCATTTTTTTGCATACTGACTTTTCCGTTCCCTTGTATTTTAGTTCCAAATAGAAAATAATAAATATAATGCAGCTGTTTTATTTAATATCTCAGAAAGGTATCTTTAAATAAATATTCACTATTGTATACGTCTTTATTTTGTTGTGTGCAATTCAAATTGTGTTCAATTAAAAGTTTAGGGTTAAAAGGAATGGCAAGTGGTTTATTTTTCTTCCGAATAAGTGAAACTTAGATTACCCTTTTTATAAACTTAGTACCTTAATGTGAATGTAACTAACGCGAATCCTGCTAAACCGCTTCTATTCATTAATAAAATTTAAAATAAAGCACATATGGCCCATAATATTTACATCCACGTGGCGTCTAATGTCCACAGTAGCAAGTAAAGGGACAAATGGACAAGGAGCTATGATATTTTTACAAGGACTTTCTTTTAACACATCTTACGTTGTTAGATATTATATTGACTTTAGTGTCAGTATCAAACGTAATATTTTAAAAAGAGCACTGTTCAAATTCAAGGGCATCTAAGATTTTTAAAAAAAGTTAGGTATCATCAAGTCAGTAACAGTTTTATCAATGAGAAAGAGAATTGGACCAATATTAGATCCCTGAGGGACCCCCGAATTATCTAGAGCCTCTCGAAATATAATTGGATCAGCATTATATTATAGTATTGTTGCTTTATATCTTCAGCTTGCGTTACTAAAATATACATAAACGATATGAATACATATATAAGGTATTTATTTGTGAACTTTGACACTAATTTTTACGTGTCCTTGTATCACAAATTAGTAATATAAAGTAGGTACATTTTAATGGTTTAATTATTATTAGAGAATTAACTAAAAATATACAAAACTATTATTGTAACTAGGATTTAAGCAGTTCCTATATTTTGTCCGGTTAGTTACTATCCTATTATTGTTTAATTTGACATAGAAAACACATTCAAGTGAAGAAATAAAACAAGAAACCATAAAAGATAGTTCTTTATTATATCGCTCCATAACAATATCAATACAATTATAAATAAAACGTAATAGAAATAAATTAATACCCTCCTAGTTTTAAATCGAGATTATTACTATTTATATAATCTAAAATGTCACAAGTGTCTTCCGATAAATCTACCGTGAGCATTGTTAGTGTATCACAAGATCGAATTATTTGTATAATGATGTCCTTAGAAACTTCTAGAGTACAGTCTAACCACAAATTATTGATATTTTTGAGATAGCCCTTTTGAAGAAGACACAACAATATCTCACCAAAGACCAACTTCGTCTGATATTTCAAAACGAGTTTCTGCAATTTCTCCGTGTTATCTAAGAAAAAGAGCAAAATTTCTTCGAGATTAAAGTTTTCATTACCCAATGTCAAACTCCGAAGTTCGGTGAAGATTTTTTTCGGTCGTCTTAAAAAACGCGGTATGAATAAATTATTCGATTGAGTCATTAGACAAAGACATGTTAAATTGGGACAGCACAAACCTATCGTAATAATTGAGTCGATGTTAACGGATTGGTCAATTTCCCACAACGAGAAATGTGTTAAATATTTACCTTGGACTTCTAGAAGTCGCTGCAGGGATTGCGTGTAAGAAAAGAAGGAAGTATTTAATTTTGTGAGTCTTAAATCGCTAGCTCCTATCTCTTCGAGGATAGATTCCTTATCATTAGCCGATAAATGTGTTACGGATAATTCTTTTAAATGGGGACAAATTTTTATTAATTTCCGAATACCGTTAGCTGATGCGAAATGACAATTAATTTTTCTGAGACTTAGAGGTCCAATATTAATGTCGGCTCCTATTATTGTCGAACCGATGTCACATGATTCTATATTTAGTTCTTCGAGATAGGGAAGTTCGCTTAATAGCATAATGATACCGGCTTGGGTTACACATCGACCTATACGACTAGACTTTTCGTTGCGTGGTGGATCCATCGATAGAATTCTTAATTGTTTGAGAATGCTTATACAACACAAACCGACGTCGGACACGTTTCTTATCAAAACTGAAGCGTTGATTGGAGACTTGCAAACGTCAACCCTAGACACAATGTTCAGTTCTTCGAGAAGAGGACAGTGCGTAGCGATAACTTCAAGGATTTCGTCAGTACAAATAAATTTGAGGTCGAGAACGACTAATCGGGTAAACCAAGGAATGGTACTAATCCAGTAATGCTGAGATATGCCATTATCGATATTGCATTTGCGAAATATAGACATCTTGGGATGTATCAGGACATTGAGCTGTACTCGAGGGTCGCCGCGGTACGGGCAACATCCTCTTTCTAAACAGAGGATATCAAATAACCTGAAACAATAAAATATATTTAATAAATTTAGTAATGTAATCACAGGCACAAGGACATAACATCTTAGTTCCCAAGGTTGGTGGCGCATAGGTGATGTAAGAAATGGTAAATATTTCTTACAGCGCCTTTGTCTATGGGCGGTGGTGACCACTTACAATCAGGTGGTCCATATCCTCGTCTGCCAACCAATTCCATAAAATAAAAGTAAAGATAACATTTATTATAATAATATTAATACAGTCACTTTTTTATATTTTATATTGAATAAGACACACCATAGTACATAGATACTCTGTACTATGTACTCTGGTGATTAATTACTATTGAGGTTAGTAATGACAATCCTAAAGCTAAGGAGTAAAAATAAAGTACTTCTGGCATCTGTATAAATACTGATTACTTGTCAGTAATTTTACTAGTTTGAATGGAGAATTTCTGTTTAATTACAGTTGCAATAGACTTTACGGCTTAGACTGAGCTTACATGAATTGACAGTGTAAGGTATGGCTTATTTTCCAATCTTACATTGCTAATGATTATCTGACTCGTTTATATAAAATTAGCCACACTGCATCATTTTACATAAAAATCATAATATTTATGTAAAATATGTCAGATTTTTTTTAAATAAAAGTTTTAATTAAATCCTAATAATTGGTCCTAATGTTTAAGACATTGTGCATAGGTAACACACACTTATTAAATATAACAGTCAAGGAGGTATATTTAGTATTGCATCAGTGTACCACAGGCACAAAGGATGTAACATCTCATTTGGATTAGAACATGACATCAAGTTAGGTGGCTCTTTATTTATATAAGAAATGGTTAAAAGTTGCCAATTATGTGAAGTGTTCAAACCAATTCCCATCAGATGGTTTATTAGGGCATTCGTCTACCACTACCACCAAATAAATTAATGAATTGTCTTTTGAATCATATTTTTTTCCGTGAAGATATAATGTATATGTATAAAGTTGCATTTTGAATATAATTTTGTAATAAAACCTTCATGAATTTATCGAACAAGTATGCACCAAAAATATTCTTCAATTATTACACAAGGGTGAAATTTGATAGGGCTATATTTTTTAAATCCATCAATTTAATTGTATTATTAAAAAAAATACTTTAAGAATAACATTCACATTTTCTTATATTTATTTTTATTTTTGTAGAGATTGTATCAAAATGACATGCATGACACAGCACGAGACTTCCGGTATATCATTATTATTAGTGAAATATTTTAATCTTTGTATTAAAGTTAGATTTAAATTTAAATTAAATAGTAGACTGAATGGATTCTGTAGTTATTTTTATTATGGATACATTTAAATTGTATCATGTTAATGAGAAAGACTTAATTATACCAATAGAGATTCTGTTTTTCTTTTTTTTTATGAAGATTTTAATTTTTTTTTAAACTCTATTGATGTTTACTAATTGCGTAATTAATAAAAAAAATGTCTATATAGTTACATACAAACCTGGCAGGAAGTGTAGACATTAAGAACCCTTTCAAAACATATACTCTATTTTTGCAATCCGTATATTCAATTTCTGTGTAACTTTTTTCGATGCGATAGCAACTATCATTTATCAAACTAAGGGAACTCTTAATACATAATTTAAATAAGTTAGTTGGTTGTTTACGAGGCGACATACTTGTTTTGAATAAATGAAATTATGATCAAAAGTTAATCACTTTGTTATCATTAACGTATTTCGAATATACTGTATGAAAATCATCTCATAAGATAAAAATGGGTCAAAACAACGTTGACTAATTGCACCATAACAATAAATGTTTTGAGAAAATCTATTAATTAATTGATTTATTTTATGTGTGAGTTATCTAAATTTTTGACACTGACAATTGACAAATTTTAAAATCTTTATTTTATATTATTTTTAGGTAAGCAAAGATCTACGCTATACAGCCTTGATTGATATGGACTATCAAATTATTTTCTCTCTCTGTTATTTATTATTCGTTACAGCAAAAGTCCCATTTTAAGGAAAAAGATATAGTAAGTAATTTGTATAGATTTGTTTTTGCTATATATATAAATAAATATACAGAAATTAGATCAAAAATAAAAATCAAAATATTATGTATTCAAGTAGGCTCATAAAAGCACAACTAAATGAGCTTAGTACAAGATTTCAGGTACCAACCACTTGTTATGTATTCTACGGTTAAATTGTACTTTGCTATGTTCTATTTCCGCTGGAGAGTAAGGGAACCAGGTGGCGCATTCACAATTTATGGGTCTGTTAATATTTTTTACAATGCAGTGTTACAAAAGTGGCTCATTTACCAATCTGATTATTTACTTATTAATTAAAGTGAACTAGTAATGTATTTATGTTTAGTCTTCAATTTATCGTTTTGTGTAGACGATTGTCAAAAACTTGATAGTTATCACAACTACTACCATGAAACTGTTTACCTTTCGTCTTAATATGTGCTTTTATATTATAATTGTCAATCAGATAATATATTTTATAATAAAACAGTTTGCTTAGATTAAGCAAACCATTAAATTTAGGTAAAAAAAAAATCATTATTTAATTTTTTTTATTACGTATATTTATTAGTAAAAGTTAAGCGATTTGGTCATTAAATAAAATTACAAATTGCATTGAAGTTTTATTTAATTAATATTTTACCATGAACAATCATAGGCTAAATGAATAATACATTTAAATATATACTACAATACCTACAATCTATGGGCTTTTGTTAGAAAAAAGCTCATCACTATTATCTAAAATGAATATAATTACAATTTGTTAAAATGTCTATTATTATAAGTTTTCATACATTTATAATTTATTCTTGTGCTACAATGAATTCGATAGTAGATTATTGTTAGTATAAGAGATATGCATACCTAAAAAAAAGGTGTTATATTCATTGTCAGAATGCTTATACATTCTCTCCTACTAACAATAATTTGTATGAATCTTTATAAATAACCTAAATTTATTTTTATGAGATATACTACTTTTTATGCAAATAATAAATTTTCTATTGTAAAGTGCTTTTTTATTCATTTAAAAAATTCGGTTTTTAGGAACAATACGTAAATATGGAATGAAATAATTTCTTCTATGAAATAATAAAGTAATACAAAAACGAATAATAAATTGCACCAGAACTTTATATAGAATTTCATTTTATTTTATGACTTTCATTCAAAATCATTTAAAATTTTATAGTTCCTTTTTAAATAGCTTTAAAATCTAGCCTAATACGATAAAGGTGCCTTTTTAAATCTATATTAAATATTTACTTATATAATCAATAGGTACAATATTTTGGCACTAATTTTATATGCCTATAATCTTTTTATATAATATAATATATTTTTCTCATTCAATCGATCTAGCTGTCTTTATAAATAATAAATTTAATGGCGAAGTATAATTGGATTCTAATTATGGCGTTAAAATACCTAAAAAGTACTATTTTTATGTGTGATATTATTTAAGTTGTTGTAATAATTAAGTTTTTATGAAAATTTACGTAGTAGATGGTGGTCGTATCAAATAATATTTGTAAAGTCCACTCCACGAAACGAGCTTCCAAGGGGAATTGCCCTAATGTGCTCATTGTTTAATACGCGTGACCTTGATTTGCCAAAGCAATTCTTAGGATTGCCTCACATGTCAGATTTGTTTCGTTTATCTATTGGCTTTCAACAGCACGCATCCAACCAACCAATGAGGTTCGAGTATTTTATTCCCTACGAAAACGAATCGTGGAATGTATTAAAGTCTAAATTTTTTAATGTAATGAAATGGATAAACTGAGGCTTAGTATAGAAATAGTGTTTTAAACTATTTCTACCGATCATCAAAATTACTATTGAGAATTTAAAACATTACTATAACGACATAGCATTTTGTCAGTTGCAATTTGAAAAACTTAAGTATTTTTGAATTAGTTTAAAAATATATGTCGCGTCCATTTTATTTTATCTGTGGTGTAAAAAACAGCCATCAAAATAATATTTTGCAATGCTTATTGTGATTTAGCTTCGTCAATAAATGCATTCAAAACTATACTAGTTTTTGATTGTAGATGAATATAATTATTTAAAAAGATGCTATGCGACTGTTTAGTTTGTTTAGCTTGCATTGGCTTAGGTTGCTATTGTTTAATATACCGAAAAACCGAATCTTTATACTTTAATAACAAAATAAAATAAGAAAAAACGTGTATCATTCGTTATTACAATGATTATTAATAATTGACTGCCAACAATAGGTTGGTCGTCGCGAAGTCGATAACTATTGTCTCGTCCGTTACTTACAAAACCCATATCTAAATTTTCAATAAATACGGTTGGGAATATATCAATTATATGATTACTTTGACCAGAATTTGATGTACTATTTATCTTATCGTTTAAAATAATATCTTGTTTCGATATAGACGTTTTTGAATTATATTCTATATGATTTTGTATTTTATTTTTACATGCAAAATATTTCTGGTTAATGTTTAATATAGTTTTATTTAAATTTTTGGTCCACGTTGGGCCGTGATGGAAAGCGGATCAGAGTCTCTTGAGATTCTTGTGTGAGTCCGTGCTGGAACTCTTAAGGGAGCCGCCGAACCGTCTGGAGTGAGAGGGGGTCGTTCTCTCTCTGTCTAAACTTGCAGCTCGAAGGATGAGGCCCCTTGATTGTAGGAGGGACGAAGTCGGTCTTACCTGGAAAGTAATGATTTTAAAATATAATTATATTTGTCTATTCGAATTCGATTTGAAAAATAATAAAGAATAATAATATTTTTCTGTGCTCTTAAACGTCAACAGCACAATGTACCCAACGTTATAATGAGTTCTGGCCCCTTCGAATAGTGTCGTACGTACATGGCAGAAAAGTATTGAGCTACCGAGTGCTATTCCGTAAAAACGTAAAAACTTAACTCACATCTCACTCGTGTAATGTTCAAAATCAATTTACTGATAAGCCATTTTGATGTGTTTGTCCTTTAAATGTTATGAATAGTTATTTCGTCAATGCCCATCACTTAATAAAATTTTTGATTTTAGGTTCATGTCTGTTTGTTAGTTTTTCACGGCAAAACCACTCAACCGAAATTGATGAAATTTGTTGTAAAGCAAGTTTGAACTCGAAGAAAGGACATATACTACCAAACAACTACTAAAACGCGAGCGAAGTCACCCTGCGACAATTAGTATTTAATATTATAACTATGTACTTTTATGATATTATAATTAATTATATATTTTTTTACTTTTATGTCGATATATATTTTATTGACTGACAAGAAGGTTCTAGAGAGAAGACCGCGAATTGGCAAGCGTAGTGTAGGATGCCCTGTGGCATGCTGGAGCGATGATGTACGGAAGGTGGCTGATAGAACTTGGATGGTAAGGGCCGAAGATTGGGCTCAGTGGCGCGCTTTATGGGAGGTCTATGTCCAGCAGTAGACTAATACAGGCTGACCATGATTATAACTACGGGTGAATGTTTTATGTACTTGTTCTCCAACAGATCCAACTCGATGCGGTCTCCCCGTACTACTCTCCGTGAAGGAGGTTTCCATTGACTTGTGCGATGCCTCGCTGATTGATTGAGACAGTAGTTGGGTCGTTGAATTTGAGTCTTCCATGTTGGACAGATCGTCTGGACTGTCTTCTCGATGTGGGGTGTCGGATTCCTGAAAATGCACCCATTTTTATAAATATAGTATATACATAGGTAGGAAGGTAGGAAGCAGGTTTTAGTCTATCGTTACTACATGAAAAACAAAGTAAATTTTATACCCTCAGAAGAAAAAGTTAGGATAAAACGAAAGACGGAAATAAATCTTGTTTTGATCATAGAAAAAAAATGTCTGATTCTTTAGTGTCTTACACACTCGCAGTAACATTTTATATAAAATACCAGTATTCGATTTTTAAAATATATACGTATGTGTGATTAATCGAAGTACTTTTTTAATTATTTAATACTTAAAGAGGGAGTAATTGTAATTCTTGTTTATGTCTATGTTCGATAGATATATTGATTACCTCTTCTAAGTCTCTTAAGCCCACGGGGTACTGTAGTCTTTTATTCTCATCTCTTTCCTTCTCCCTCTCTCTCTTTTCCAATTCATCCGCAAGCATCATTACTTCCCAATGGCTACCACTTCCGGCGTAGGCTAGCAAAATTAAGAATTTATTCATTATATCATAATATTTCTGAAGATTCAGTTTTACACAAAAAAAAACTTAAATTTAAATGAAATATTTGTATGGCTTAAAATAATTCTAGTTAAAAAAGTAATCAATTAAAAAGTCGCTTACCTCTGATTGGTGATTCTTGGCCTTGATTAGAAAAGCAACGCGACCTTCTTGAGTTGCTTTCAATGAACTCTTCAAAAACTGGCGTGCGAGGAATTGATTCCGAGTCACTACTTGACGATGTTGAACTACTGAAATACAAATTAAATCTTTCAATATAAACTATTCATACTTGATGCAAGAACGACTGTTACTTATAATTTGTGTAATATGTTCATGATTGATTTGACAATAATAGATAATTATATTTTAAATTAAAAAAGAATTGCGCAACGGTTTAAGTTCTGCCTAGGTATGTAAAAAGTCGCAGGATCGATCCTGACTTTTGTCCTCCACTCATAACGCAAGCTTTAAGCTAAAATAGGAATATTAGTAAATCCTTACAATAGGGCATTGCTAGTTAAAAAAAAAGAGAAAATACATACATACAGGGACTAACCTCTAAATTTCTCATTTTATCTATAATATCTTGTACGATAGAATATTTTTACTATATATTAAGCTACATAATATTTTTTGAAATTCTTTGTGTAATTCTACTGTAACTGCTAGAAAAATCCTAAAGTAAATAAGGTTAATTTTACCAATCGCTCCAACTGTAGTCGCTGTCTATATCCACAACCACATCATTACAGTTCATTTTCGCTGTGGCACCGCGGTTGTAACCGAAAAAAGACCCCAGGCTAAATTTGCGTTGCGGCCGTTGCGAGAGTGGTTCTGTTTGATTAATATTTAAATTAAAGGAAAAAGTATAAATTACATTCAATCAAAAGGGAAAGGAATTGATTACAATACGTTTTGAAATTTATATTGTGTTCTAATGTATTTTTCATATTATACGGTAGCTTAGACGATAAATATTTTTCATGAGATAGGTAATATCTCAAATTTGCATTAAAGCAATCGACACTTACATGAAAAACAGCTGTTAAATATCTTGCTAATAAAAAACCTTCTCTCTTTTTCCGATAAGGTTTCGAGTTTATTTCACCACGCTAATTTATTACGTTTTAGTCGATATAGGTATATACATATAGGATAAATTAATAGGTACATATGTGTATTTTTTAGCATAATATATATATATATATATTTAGATATACGACAAAAATCGCAAATTTCATAATGTTTCTAGACAAATACCATGAAGAATTATTTGACCTAATAAGTATAATTCAATACAGGCTTGGAAATAAAATTGCAATAATTGAATGGATAAGTATTAAATTATATTCAACTCACTTCTGTCTTTCCTACCCGTATGATGCATTCCTGTATCAACTGATAATGTCTTCTTTATCTTCGTTTTAGTGTTGTCGAGGTGTGTGCCCAAGAATTGAAAGGGACGTATTCCTCGTCTACTCATACGGAGACTTGACTGTTCGGGACTTAGCAATGATCGGTCTTCTGATGTCATGTGAGGTGATAGTGGCCTTAAAATAAATATTTTAAATAGGATTTATTTTTAAATTAATAATTAAATATTCAATATTAATTGTTTTTAATTGGTAACTAATTTACTTTTGGTACTGATAACAATTACCGTGTTAAATCTTGTAACTCCATTGTCTCTTGGTAGTTTTGATCCTCCCACGATTTTCTTTGTCTTATCTTTTCAGCTCGCTTTCTCGAATATGTGCCGGCTTTTCCGTCTAAATTTAAATCTAACCTCTTAGACTTATTTACAGACCAATCTTCTTTACTAGAAGATGTTTTAGCAGTTCTTTTAGACAGCGATTCAGCTAACGACTGTAGTTCTGAATAAGTTAGTTTGGATAGTTCTATTCCTTCCGTCATTTCTGTAAGTTTTTCTTCCGACAAAACCTCACTAGATTGTGTTTCTCTTAAGTTTGGCGTTGATGATATTTTTTTATTAGTTGTTTTAATGTCTGTAGCGCTTATTTCCGGTGGAGAAGTGGTAAAAACTGTGTCTAGCGAATCGCCTCTCTAGAAGTGTTTTAACGAATTTATTTTAGCGAACCAAATTATACAATCAGATAAACAAATTGTATTAAATTTTATTTTGTATTTATTATACATAGTTTTTATTATATATTTAAGTATATTTTATTTTAAAAACTATTTTTTTTTTAAGTATTTACGTTTTAGTTGATGTAAGATGGACTATGGATTACAATAAAATGGACATACCATGAAACCTTCATCGACTCCTGATATTTCATCACTTCCTGAGCTATTTTTTGATTGACCCATTGTTTTCAAGTCATCGTTTCTTTGGAATTGCATTGCTTGTTCCGTAGTAGTGTTTGTTGGCACTCCAGGTAACCCTAACCTTTCTAGCTCTTGTATTCGATTTTGAAGTTGACTTATAATTTCATCACGCTTACGAACTTCATTCTCTAATGTATCAAATCTATTAAATAATACATAACATTACTATGTCATTCATAATTAAATTATAATAAAACCCATTAGATAGATAAAAGATAAAAATATGATTAAACCTTTCTTGAAATTTGCCTTGGACGTCGTACAAATGCCTTTGAATTACTTTCTTTATTCCAAAAAGTACTTCTCCAAAATATTCCTGCTCTTCAATTGACCCTGAAAAAATAAAATGATCTTGATTTAAACGAAATATCAATAACTATATTTCAAATTATAAAAACTTGTAGAAACTGTGAATATTTACCTCTTAATAACTTTCTTTGATTTGCAACCGCTGATATTAGTGATAGCTTAGGTTTATCTGAAGGTACTCTAATTTCTTCAGGTCGTAAAGATTTGTAATCGTAGACAGGTTCAAAATTTGACTGTAGTTTGTATTCATGTTTGAGGTTCGGTTGGATATTTTCAGCATTTAATATTGATTGTTTAGTTACTTGAGGCGGAGGTGTTTCTAAAGAATTTGATTTATTGATATCTGAGGGTATTGTTTGTTGGACAGGTACCGCTGGAGTTGGTAATTCAAAAACGTCATCCGAATCATCCATTGGAATACTTGCGGGTGGTGAGGGTAAGGTATGACGATGAAATGTAACGCTTTTTGCGAATTTTGAGTGCCTCATAGCGTATCCTTCTACCGTTGGTGCTCGAATTAGTTTTCTCAATTCCCTGCTCTTTTCAGGACTTTCTGCAGGAGTTACATCTTCCGACAATTTTTTTAATATAGATTTAAGTGTTCGCCTTTCGAGAGTTTCATTAGACCCGTGACTTTCAACTGAATCTATAGATTTTCGTTTAAATTTCCTTTTATCCATTGTACTACCTTCTGAATGGCTTCTCGTAAGGGTATCACAAAGTAAATCTTCAGAGGAGCTTGCACAGTCTAAACTAGAACTTCTAAATTTCATAACTTTTTCAAGTTCTGCCAACTTCTGACGTTCATTGAGTATTTTAAGCTTTTTTACAAATGGAAGTCCACCATATTCTGGAGAAAGATCATCAATAGATTTATATTTTTTATCTTTTGATAACGATGATCTTATAATAGCTATTTTATCATTTGGGACACTACATTTTTTTGGTGACATTGTCAATAAATCTAAGGACTCTTGTTGGACGGGTTCTGAAGGGGTTGACAAGCAAATCTTGGATTTATCTTGCGTTACATTGTCACTTTTAATTTCAGTACTAGCGTTATCTATCTTAACTAATTGCGCAGTATTAATTTTAGGCACACAAATACTTATGCTTGGTTCTGGTAAATTTCCTTCTATTGAATCTTTAGATTCATTTTTATCTTCTGAGCTAGGTTTACTTTTTGTGTCACCTAAAATAGCGGCCTTTTTAAGTTTAGTCCAAGGTTTTTTACTCTTTGGCTCCTCTCTGCTTTCCTTAGTTTGAATAGGTGCTATTTCTAAAGACGATTTTTCAATAACTGGTGTTTTACATTTTTCTGTCGAAGAACTGTCACTTTCTTTTGACGATCCTCCCCCCTGTAATATTTTTAATTTTTCTCGAAAGCTAGACCCGACAGACTTGGCTGGTGACTTTATTTTACTTACAACAGAATGGGGTATTGATATTAAATTCCCTTCTGTTTTTGGTGTCGGTTCTACTACTGCCGCTGGTTTTTCGGCGATTCCTTTACTTAGTGGCTGGCAAACAGCCGTCCCATCACTTTTTACTTGTAATATTTTATCTCTAAAACTTACTTTAGGTTTTGAAACACCATCGCTTGAGCCTGAAGAATTTTTCCTTGATGTTTTGGTTGTTGGACTCTGTAGTTTGCCGGGTGAGCTAGATTCGGAACCTTTTCGCATTGGACTAAGATTTTTTATAGTTGGACTTAGAGGGCTTTTTATTGAGCTTGGACTTATAGTTTCAGAGCTAGAAGGCTGGTTACTGACTGATGGAGTTAACTGATTTTTTTCTTTTTCTTCTTTAGCTTTAAGTAATAACAGCCTTTGTAGTAAAGGGAGGCCAGCACCAATAACTTCTGGTTCTACTTCTGGTGGTGCTGAACTAGTCGAAGGCAATGGATGAGAGGAGGGAGGAGGAGATAATATCACTGAAGATGTTGATAGTCTTTGTTTGGCAACTTTTTCTTCACGATCCTGTTTAAAGTAAAATGGTTGTGAATAACGTACCCCGTAGCTTAGTATTACTTTATATTAGTAAGTATATTTTGCGATACTATACCTGTTTTTCTTTTAACAATTTTAATCGTGACAGTAATGGTAAGCCAGCTCCAATAGGCGAAATAACTTTTTCGCCATCTTTGCTCCCTGAGGTCGTTTCGTCATTGTCCTAAAAAAATAATACTGAAAATGAAGACGATGACTAAAATGCTTATAAAAGCCAAATCAAAAATACAGAATGTACATTATTTACAAATCTGTTTTTGTTACAATATTTTTTCGTATAACAGATTGTAAGTGACACAGAGATAGACATCACAACAATGTGCCTCCAACCTTGGGAACTAAGGTGTTATGTCCGTAGTTACACTGGCCCGCTCACCCTTTAAAACGGAAAACAACAATACTAAGTATAGCTGTTTTGCGGTAGATTATATGATGTAAGTGGTACCTATCCAAACGGGCTTGCACAAAACTCTTCCACTTGCATTTATTTTATAACATTTCTGATTAAAAAAAATGCTATGAGTTATTTAGGATATATAACTTTCCTTATTTCTTACTTATCCTATATACTAGTGGCGCAGGTAATTGCTGTTAAATAAAAATAAATGGAAAAGTAAGAGGTATATACATACATCTTGATGCTGTGGCTGCGAGTCGTCGCTCTCAACGCGCGGCATGCGGCGTAACTTGGGCTCAGCAGCGAGCGCTTGCAGCTCCATTGACTCGCCGGAGCGCCGACCTACACGTGACCTGCTTCGGATCGCGTTTCTTATTCCCTGGTGAATTAAACGAGTTGTTTTGAAAGTGTACTGAATTCTCATAACTTCAATTTGTGTTTGTGTTAAGATAATAATAATAATAACGTGGATGTTTGTGATGAATCCTGTATCTTTAAAAAGGAAATAATATACATTATTTGACATATCTTCTAATTTATTTAAATAAAAGGATCAATACAATTTTCTTGATTTTAAGATACAGTGTATACGTATTTTCAAAGTCTGTAATTAAGAATTTAAATATTATGACGTAGAATTTTTTGATTTACGAAAATCCCAGAAGGTAAAAGATATATTCAAATGCAATTAAGTTAATTAATTAATACTAAATAAGTAACCTTCTTTAATATACATTAGCAAAGTGAACAATTAGGATAATAACCTTTACATCAGTACGTAATTTGTGAACTATCCTTTTTGGAGCACTTTCGTCTCCGGCTGATTTATCTGGACTAATTTCACCTAGAATAAAAAACATCGTTTTATTTTTATTCCTAAGAAAAGTAGTAGATATCATTATTAAAGTTCTCGATTAATACTTTTAACTTTTTGCCTCGACATGCTTTTCGCTTCTTGCAAACGTTTCCTGCCTAGAGTCTGTAAGATATCTTGAGCTTCAGGATAATCTTTCATTGCTGCTAAAACATCTTCTCGTGAAAGAGAGAAAAGTTCAGAATATCCGACAGATCTTACGTCCGCTGTCCGCCTGGAAAAGAACAACAATTAGAACATGTAAAGAAAATGGAATGTCGTTGTCGCGTTTGATGATAAGTTTTAAAATATAAAAGTTGATAAAACTTAAGTACAATAACTTTTAAACCATACACATAGAGAAACGAATACAGAGACAGGAGTATCGATACTTAAACAACGGCATATTATTCGATGATTCTTGGAAAAAACATTATGAGCTTCTTAATGCACAATTAAAGTACGTTAATATTCAATTTTATTTTATTTTAGGAAAACAAACAATGAAATGACACTTAAAGCATAACCATAAAACATATAATATAATTTTTATGATTTATGTATATTAATATGCTAGAAGTATCTATTATTATAAGTGTATTATTATGCTTTGACATGATAAGCTAAAAAAGCGCATCAAAATCTTCATCAAATAGGAATGCTATAAGAAAGCTCACTACACAAGTTGAAGACGGCGGAAGAAAGGAGGTCACCACATAAAATGATAACCAGATGAGGTTATTTTCTATATCAGACCACAGTTTGGGATAAAAGTACACAAACAGTCAACAACGAAACAAGTTGATGATGAATATATAAACTTTTTCGGTTCGTCAATATTGATCCAGTAATGTATGTGATGGATTTTTAGAGCAAACCGAATCTCACATAAAAGATGGATATCAATATACATTAAATGTTTTATGTTAAAGTACTTCAATATATTTATGGAGGCTGTATCGTCAGTGACTTTGTTATAAGTAAATGTGTATCAAGAACTTTTTATGGTTTTTAACGAAACAATAAATTTAAGTGCATCA
Source organism: Vanessa atalanta (assembly GCF_905147765.1). Classification (NCBI taxonomy): domain Eukaryota; kingdom Metazoa; phylum Arthropoda; class Insecta; order Lepidoptera; family Nymphalidae; genus Vanessa; species Vanessa atalanta. The sequence continues at coordinate 6,515,864 of NC_061890.1, forward strand.
AAAATAATCTATAAAAACGTATCTAATTACAATTTTAAAAATAAATGTGTGCACAGAAATTGATTTTAAAAGCAAACTAACTTGTTTAGACCATCGAGGTTTAAAATGCCTATTTCACCAAAGAAATCGCCTGCTTTCATTGTAGTTAAAACTCTTCCAGTTTCTGATATTACTTCTAGTATACCATCTGCTATTATAAACATTTCTCTCGCTACTTCGCCTGAAAAATATTTTCATTATAATACTTGCATTATGTTTTCATTAAGTATAAAAGTATTTTATTTATACAATAGAATTATTGTCTCTACCTTTTCTACAAATCGAATCACCAGGTGTAAATATATAGGCCTTCATTTTTAAAACCAAGTCATGAAGAAATTCTGGTTGACATTCTTGAAATATAGTCACCTGAAACAAAAAGTTTATTTTTAAGATTTGGTGCCCAACATGGGACTCATTTATATAGCAAGAACTTATAAATCTGTGATATAGTATTAAAGAAAATATTTTTTTAGTTTTCCTATTTCATTTTTAATGCCTAGTCACTATCTAAGAATCATTATAGTACACTAATAAAATTATATTTATTAAATATAAAAACAATTGAAAAACAAGAAAATATAATAGAAGTTTAGTTTAAAATTGTTTTGAAGTATAAGATTTTAAATTAACATGGTTATTTTTATTACTAACAGTATTTAAGACGGGATATTTACCATGTTTTTTATTTTTATTTGGTGGACATCAACAACATCTACCCGCAAACGTCAGTCTCGTGAACAAAACATTCGAAGATAATGTCGAAATATCGAGCTCCACCAAATAAAAATAAAAAAACATGGTAAATATCCCGTTTTAAATACTGTTTTGAAGTAATTTTACTTACCTTTTTTAAAACGCTTAAATTAACATGCAAAGCCAGTTCGGTCTTCAGTTTATCTGGTAATAGACCCAATGCAGTGTTTATATCACCACCACCCTGAATTCTCCCACGAGACCACGAGTAGTCATACCAACGAAGTACTCGACGCTTCATACCGCCTGGCACCTACAGTAATGAAGCAAAATACATAGTAAAAGATCAATTATAACAGATAAAAAAACAACTTTCACAAAAATACTTAAACGACTACAGATTCCGATTATATTTCCCTCAGGTTTACAATTTATTTTATGTATTTTTCTCAGTCAAGTTAAATTTAATATACCTACAATAGTAAAATCTTTAGTACCAATATTTGATATATGTATTTGTATGTATTTTGTCGCCATTAACACATTTTGGCTACTAGCTAACTTTGTACAATTAGATTCTTCTTTTACTCTAAGAAGAGCTATAAGATTTGTAAGCAAATACACTAAAGTAAAACTTAATTATTAACTTTCGACCTCCGGGATCTGAATTTATTCAGATAAACTCCAATTTATTTGGCTTGTTTAGTGATTTGTCTAAAGAGATCTAGTCTAAGACTATTTGTTAAAAATTATTTCAGATCTAGGCTTTATCAGGTAAGATTACACTAATGAGACGTTTTCAATCTTTTTATATAGATATAATCAGCTCGCTGCTAAGTTATTGTCAAGCTTAATTTTTCTATATTATATAGTGCTATAAATGTAAATATAATTTTGATCGTTGTAGCATGCTATTTAGACGATGAAAAAAGTCGCTATCGTTTTTAAAAAATATTTAAGTTATTTTAGCATGATATAATTATTATTATACATGCAATCCATTACGTACTTACGTTTATGGATTCGGTGCACGGTGAAGTGCTTAATTTGCACGATGGCGCATTATAAAGGAAAGCCAATCATTTTAATGAATTGTGAAAATACCATTGACAAAAGCTTTGTCATCAATTTTGTTAGTTTAGGTTCATAATATATTAATTACCCTTTCATGTGATTCATGTATATTTTTTATATTATTTCAATGATTATAATGATAAATGATACATACAAAATCATTATTAGGAATGAATTCTTAAAATTTGAACCAATGTTCAGTTTATATATAATTATGGCATAAATAAATACTAATTTTTGGAGAAAAATAACTCTGTCATCATTGATTTAATATGTTAAGATAAATTTTAACAACTTTAAGTGGATCGTGTTATGCAGATATGTAATTCCAATCCACAGAAATAAAAATAAAAGTTATTAAGATTTTTGAAATAAAATCATTGAGATGAAATAAAAAAAATATATTTACAGTAGATTAGTTAGATAAGAACAATTGTTATCTCTTTTAAATCTTAAATCTTAAAAATAAATTAGTTTTTTCTGAGAGTTGGAAAAATTCTGCAAAACACGGTCTAAGTATCCTTCAGTTTGTCATTCAGCTTTAATACCGGAGTATAAAGTATTTATATGCTATAATACCAAACTACTCAGTGTTTTTAGAATGGTTATTTGATCAAATTGCACCTTTGTGTTGCGAAAGTTCCAGAAAAGAGGAACAGTAGAAAACGGGTTTCTAAATGCTGTTTTAGATTGTTGACTAGAAAATTTCGGTCAAACTATTCAACTATTCAAAGACTTTTCTGTTTATTATGTAAGTGCTAATATTATATACTACAAAAACAATATTACATCATAATTTAATATTAAGTGTTTTTGGGTGTATTTTAAATAAAACGTTGCTAATAAGGTTTAAAATGCAAGCATGGTTTAAATTTAAGCTTAACCGTCATTTGTAACATATACGACGTAGGAAATTAGGTAGGAGTTAGTGTGAAATGGTGTCAAGTGACGTTTACTACCTTAAAAATTAGCGCAAGTAATGCTAATTGCTAAGAAAATGAGTTTTTCCTATTGTTTCTTTGAACAAATTGTGTCTAATCTGCCTTTGTAGATTAGACACAATTTGTCACTCTCTTATTTAGATGAAAAATAGTGACTGTTTCAATTATGTGTACGTGAAAATATTTGTCTTTATTTTAAAGATCTAGTTACGCGGACGAACAAATGGACCGACTGGCATGGAAATTTCGGCATCAAATATCCGATGACTGGGTGGTACTTACCAAGATGGGCTTGCACAACATAGCCCTATCACCAAGCAATTTATTTAAGTAATTAAATTGTATCAGAATTTTACCTTTCATTAAATTACGTTTGCACAATTTTTCTTCGAATTCCATAAATTGAAAGAATGGATATGGATAAGGTTGTTATACTATAAGTTGAGCCTTTTTGAAGAATTTAAGGTTAGCCTCAAAAGCCTGACTTTGCCTCTAAAGGCTTCAGTAGAGCTATTCTGCAAGAACAAACTCGAATCTCACCGAAGACCAGGATCATCATAGGTTCGAAAGTAATATGGTTCATTGATTGTAATTTTACGTTCAGAGGATAACCGCTCAGGTGACTGTATTAATGTTTATAAGTAATTTTTTAACATTTTAAGAGTAAGATGCGAAGTCTTTTGCTAGAGAATAGTACTGCTTGCTGCAAAGAGTTCGTATATTTTCATTATATAACTACTTAGTACGAAGTGAAAGAGTGTCACAACTCATCACATGTTGTCATGATTTTACACGTCACGTGGAATTAACCAGCCTATTTTTGTCGCTAGAAAAACGCATTACGCGTTTTCCCCACGTGAAGTGGGGGAGTATGTGGGACTCGCCGGTGCCCAGTACGACCCTAGTACACCGGAATAACCTACTAAAAAACCAGCGATACCCTCTCCGTCTTTTCAGCGGGCGTCACAGGATCGCTTTCGCATGCTACCGTGACGTTTAGAATAAACCGGCCTAGCGTCTTATATATATATCTTATATATATTTAGGTAACGTTATCATAATTTACGCGGAGCCCTTACATTAAAACTGTACATAACTGTAATAAAACTGTATCAATTTTATTATAACAAATACTTATATTGTTAGCTAACTAATATATGAGGTACTAGGCAACTATATTATCGCGAGAAAATATTTCGACTTATTTTCCTTATTTTTATTTTTTACTAAATATTTGATGCTATATTGATTATTTTTTATTTTAATTTATATGGAATTTTCACTTGTAAGTGATTCTGTTTACTATAATTAATTATTAAAATATATTTCCGTAAGACAATTGAGTAAATCACTAATTAGACTGAGATGGTAATATTGAATTTAAATGTTTATTTTTTTACCTTATGATGTCTCATGTAAGTCTTCGCTCCGTCCAATAGTCTCTCGAACTCTAGTCTGTTCGCGTTTCTATTTGTAATGACGTTTCCAACTTGACCCACTATCGTTGCAAAGATGAAAACGCCAATCAAGTAGCTTACAATCGTGAATATGTATCTGTTGAAAAAGTACTTATCAATGGCTTAGCAAATTATGTCTATTACCTAAGTCATAGACTAAGTTACACAAAGCTAAATACTTAAAAAAAAGTATAAGTGATAAAATAATATTACAAGGTAAAAAATAAACAAGTGTAAAAAAAGAATTATAGAACTGTGCAAAGTTTTCGAACAGTTGCAATATAAAACACGTTAAAAGTAAATAATAAGCGTAAAAATTACAAAATGGCGGTTTCAAACAATGAAGGCTGTTCGAAAACTTTCAAATACTTCCCGAAACTAACAATCGATGAGAAATAAAGGAAATGGTACAAACAAAAATAAACAATTTCATGACAAAAGATACAATTGCATTCACATCAATTTATGTTACCCGAAGTTTTGTCACTGCGAAGCGAACAGCCTCCAAATTTCTGCCGCCGCCATTTTAATTTTATTACTCATCAAAATGGCTGTTTCCCTCCAACACGTTTTCACAAGCATTAGCTGTTAAGTAGTTGTCGTGTTGCTCGAAATTGAATTCAAATGTGTAATTCTATTGATAACTAAGTTTTTGACAGCGTTGTTAGTGTAAAGTTTTAATTGTTACGTTTTAAAGCGCAAAAAAATAATCAAAACGTGTTTTTGGTAAAATGTGCCAAAACTTACCTGATTCTCTGCATTTTCTCGTAAAACGGATAATCGTTGATTTGAAGAATTTTGTAACATATTATAATAAAATAAATCAACAAAAAACACATTTTATTTCATATAGCTACTAACGGTTGAGATAAACAGCCATTGTTAAATATTGTTAATTAATTGGTTATTCAAAAAGCTTTTGATTGGTCAGATCATGATTACGGTTATATGGAAAAATAATCATTTATTTTTACCATAATTCGAAGATACGATTCAAATTATTTTATTTAGAAATATCTACGTGCGTGGTTCGATCGAATCGTATGGCTTGACAGCGAACGTCATGCCTTTGGCCGTAGTCTCTGTTCAGTAGTACTCTGTACCCAAGTGTGTACGTATCGCAAATACTTCGTTGGTATATATAATAATAATAATATTATAAATTTATTTATTAGTTTCCTTTAATTATAAATTATTCCAACACCTATCAATTTCTATGTCACCTTCTCCTGGGCGTCCAGTGATGTCGTCATGTACAAAAGATTTAATTACAAAACGATATTATATTTGGTTATTCATCGTCTAATTTATGTTTCAGAACTTTCCAGAAACAATTAAAATGACATAATTGTAAATTGGGTTCGTTTGTTTAAATGCTCACGTTGAGGTTCGGAAATTGAAATGATATTAAAATAGAAGATATATACGAGAACGTTATTCATCCATTAAGGGAGCATATAAGTGGTACAACTATTACGGGGGCGGGAACCGATCCACTAGCAAAAGCTTCACAGGAGTATTGGCGTTAGGATTGAGCCAAGCGAACGGTCGTAAGTATACATCCTAAGTAACGGCGTATCGCAAATACGGAGCCGTCCCAGCCTACCTAGTCTACGCTAGCCATTCGTGGCCCAAGGCATATTCAAATATGGATCCTAAAAATTCAGGATAACTTTTTTATCAACAAATATACATATACATTAATGACAAAATTGCTTTTTTTATGTTGTCCAATTTTTTTTTTCAAAAGAGAGGTGCATGTCGAGTATTTGTTACGTGCGCGGCGACCTCTGGGTGCGCGGTACATCTTTACTCAGGTTGCACTGATTGTGCGACATTTGTTTGTGCAACTTAAACGCTGTGCCGATCTCAAGCAAATGGGATAGATTTAGGCGAATAGCGATGTGCCAGAGTTATACCATTATTAATAAATGTAAACTTATTATATAATATTTTCCGTATCCTTCAACCCATCGCTCACTTTCCGAGCTATACATAATATATTTTGGATAGTATAATATGGTAACGCAATAACCACCGCCAGATGCATGAAGACTTCACTTCAGTAAATGTGCAATATGTAATTTGAATATTCATGTAAGTAAGATGAAAAGTTATTAAGCACTATGTTATTCAGAGCAGATTACTCAAGCATTCTATATATATCTATCTATAGTAATATATTATTTATATAAATTAAGCTTAAACGAAACCTAATCGTACCTGTCAATGTTATCTGATATTTAGTTGTAATTAATATTCAAGAAATGTTATATGACAGTATGAGTCAATAACGCATTCGTTGAAAGGAGGTTATATAGGTTAGAATGGGAAGTTTATCCTACAAGACAAAAAAGTTTTTTTTTTTTTAAATCGGTTCATAAATGACAGAAGAAAAATTACAACCGTATTGATTGACAACATCCTGTAATTGAAGTCGTTAATTAAAAAATTATAGTCTATTACTACGTCTAAGTCGAAGTCAACTCAAATAAATTTTGCAGCTCAGGTCGATAAAGTAATTAAAGTAATCGAAAGTAACTTTTATCCTTTAAATACTAATACCAATCTTCGACCAAATTACATTAAGTTCAGAGTTCTTACTGAACTGAAACGTAGTCTTGCTCTTCTGGGAATTGTAATTCCAAGATTGCGGTATTCGTGTTATAATAACGTATATGTTACTAAATCGTAAAGAGAGAAAGAAAAAAGGTTGTATATATTTGATACTATGTCTATATTTTTAGTTTTATATTATAATGTTTAGATTTTTTTGCCTCTTGGATTGGAATTCAGTTATGCTTTTGGTATATTATAATCTACACAAGGAGTTGGTCGTAGACTTAGTCATAGCTCTTAAATATTCCACTGTTGGTTAAGGCTTTTCCGAAGAAGGTTAGATGCTTATCCAAAATGCGGATTCTTTGAACTCAAACATGTAGGTTTCCCGATACTTTCCTTTAACATGAGCACGACGTTAATTATAAATACAAATTATACACGTGAAAATTCAGTACTGCTTCCTCGGGAACAAATCCTCAGCATCGGTAAAGATCACGTCACGAACTTTAACCACTAGGCCATATTGTCAGCTCGTAATGGTTGATTATAATATTCATTAGTAAGATAATTGTTATAGCAGCGTATGTTTCAATATCAGTTACATACAAGTTGATGAAAGCGAATGCAATGTAATAAGTCTTTGAATGAAGTTGATATTATGAAGAGGTAAAATTTGTTTGTTTGTATGCATGTAATGTATGTAATTTCAGGAAGTTATTAAAAAAATAGCGAGTACAAAGCTGCATTATGACAGAGTGCTATAGGATACACAATATATTTATATAATATATTTTTTTAAATTATATTATAAGGAGGATTAGTGCGACTTTCCGAACGTCATACGTCAAACTGTCAGTCGTGATTTAATTCATTCGCTTTTTAGCGGGAAGCGGGGCAAAATACGGTCAGGCGTATCATTGTTAAACTGTTTTTGTAATAATATTAGCAAACCAGAAATTGATTAAAGGATATTGTTATGAATTCATTAATATTTTATATTCTTGTAATAATTTTAATAAAAATAAATTTGTTTTGTTAATAATATTATATTATATATTTATATAATATTATTATTATACAATATTAATACATGTGTGGATGGACACGGAAGGAAATTACGAAATTAGATCGTATTCGCTGAGACGGAAAATTGTTCATATTTAGTTAGGGAGTTTTCATATGAAAATCATATTGAATACGTCTTGTTTATATATTGTATGTTCATAATTCATATTACTGTTAGGAGAGGAATAATTCGCTTCTTAATTTGATAACATTTATTTGGAAATTTTGTATGGAACGTATTATTTGTTCAAAAAGTAAATCATTGAAATCCGTATTATAATAATTGAATCCATTCCATAGAATTATTAAGGTACCAATTTTATCTTCAAAAACTAAAATCGGTCGATATTCATGATGCGATTTCTCTTATATTTGGAAATTCGACCAATGATTTTTTTTTATTGTATATGAGGCAAACAAGCAAGAGGCTCACATGATGGAAAGTGATTACCACCGCCCAAGGACATTTGCAACACCAGGGGGCTTGCAGGTGCGTTGCCGGCTTTTAAGGAATAAGTACGCTCTTTTCTCGAAGGTTCCCAAGTATCGGTTCGGAAAAACCGCCGGCGAAAGCTGCTTCCACAGAGTGGTTGTGCGAGGCAGAAAATGTCTTAAAAATCGACATTTAGAGAATTTTGAGAATATCATGGCCATGTAACTTTCAAATAATATTAATCCTTATAAAAATGTACTACATTATTCGAAGTTCACATTTCAACGTATTACGGATTATAGCACCGTTTTCAGTCATCGTCATTATCGCATTTTTGCGACATTAATAATATTTCCATTAAATAAGGGTTCTTGGGCGAAATAACGTCTAGGACTGGCAAGTGATCCCTTTCCTTTTCAACTGTCATCCTGTACGATTACGGGCACGGCGGCCAGTCTAAAGGGAGACACGCCAACTGCGCAGGAAAAATTACATATATACGCAAAAAACAGGACAAATCACTGTTCCCTTGCTTTAATAATTCGATGGGACGGCAAATCTGATAGGATCGGCAATAATTGAGGCGTAGGGAACCTTTACGTACTTTTAAACTTTAATACTTGCTGATTTTTTGACAGAAAAAGTGAACTAATTCGATCTCAAGGTTTTTATGAATTTTAAAATGTTTTTAGGGTTAAGAATGTGTTATTATTTATTAAACACGGGATCGTACAGGTAAAGGTATATTACCAGTTATAAAGGATTAAGTACTACAATATTTTTTATAAATATTATTTTTATTATTTTTATTTTATGTTATTTTTTATAAATATGACGGCGCCTCGAGCGCGTTCTAAATCTACCTTTTTTTTAAGTTAAGTTAAATGTTAGACAGAGCCATCTAGTATCGATGTCTATGTTAATTTAATTCAATGTTGGAATTTGTAAGGACGAGAGTGGCAACCCAACTGTGGTGGCAACACTCTAGTGAAACGTCGTTGTGAGCGGACGTCCATCTTATGATTGACATCGGTGATTGTCACTTTTTGAAAAAAATAGCGTGGCTGAACGATCGACAACGACGGATCGCTTACGTCCAGTGACTTTAATCTAATTAAATAGAAGACGCTATATTTTTGTTAAAAGACTTCATTGTGATAAATAGAACGTTGATTTATTATCAAAAGTGCCTTTATTTTCGACATACCACGCCTGTGACCGAATCAAGGACTTTCTCAAGTTTAACTACAATGGACCGTCCTGATGAAGGCCCTCAAGAGCCTTTATCAGAAGTGGGATGCGGAGATCGAAAAGAGGCAAGTGATGAGACCAGCGGTAGTAAACTTTTGAGTACCATGGAAGCTTTGTTGACTCGCTTGTTGGCTACAACTTCACCAGCGCCTCATGCATCCACAGCAGCTTCAGCTATGACGAATACAGTGCATTTGGTCCAGTTTAACCCTGACGATGTTGACGCTGACATCGAGGGATGGTGTCGTGTCTCGGAGATAATTGTAAAAGCGAAAAACTTAAATGGAGTTGAACTTTTAGTGGCATTGACAAGCGCTTTAAAGGGACGTGCTGCAACTTGTTTGACTAAGGTACGATTGGAAGATTTGACATGGGACACTATGAAACAAATTCTTCTCGCAAAGTTTTCGAAGCCCAAATTGATCCAGGACTATTTTGACGATATAATGCGCTTCCAATTGGGAGTAAAGGAAACAGCGAGTGAGGCAGCTATGCGTTTGTGGAATCTAATAGAAAATATACCCAAAGTTGAAATGCCAGAGGAGGTTATCGCCGGATTCGTTGTATCTGTGTTGAGCTTGAAAGATCACCTGATTCGTCGTGAGCTGAATTCTCATGCTATCAGTACCCGAGCACAACTATTCCGCATACTCGGTGGTGTTACTTTGAAAAGACGCCTTGACTCTAATGATGATCAGTACCCAGCTGATTCGAAGAAACCTCGATTGAACGATACAAAGTTTAACGGAAAGTGTCATAGATGTGGAGTTCCTGGCCATAGAATAATAGATTGTAAAAGACCTCGTCCAGAACCGGGCTCTTCAAAATCAGTTGAAAACTCATCGTCATCAAAAGAAAAATCAACATCGCCAATTTGTTTCTCGTGTGGAAAACCGGGTCACGTGTCAACGGGGTGCCCAGAGAGGAAGAGTGGTGGAACTGCAGTGAAGGAGGTCAACATCTGTGAGCATAGAGTATCGAGAGGTACCCTTAGTGTGTCATCTGGTGAGAAATTTTGTTTTCTATTTGATAGTGGATCATCTTGCTCTTTACTAAAAGAAAGTATTTCCTCGCGGTTTCATGGTACTGAGCGTAAGAGTTTGGTTTATTTGAATGGCATAGGGAGCTCCAATATAGAATGTACAACACAAATTTTAAGTTTAGTTCAGATTAGTGGTTTGGCGGTGACACTTCTATTTCATATCGTCCCAGACGATTATATTACAGAGTCTGTAATAATAGGTAGCGATATTTTCGAACACGGCGTGCGTGTTGAAATAGACCATGATAATCTTTGTATTGTAAAAAATGAAAAGACCAACGCTTGTGAGCACAAAACGACTGGTATTAATTTTGAGTCCGTAGATACTGATTTAGTAGGTAAAGAAAAAGAAGCACTTCTGTCTATCTTGCTCAAATATGCTAACCATTTTGTTGAAGGCAATCCTACTAAACGTGTTAATACAGGGCAAATGGAAATTAACCTTATAGATCCTAATAAGATAGTACAGCGAAGTCCTTACAGATTATCACCTCCGGAAAAACAAGTGGTAAGGGAGAAGGTTCAGGAGCTATTAGACGCGGGAATCATTCGGGAAAGTTCATCTCCTTTTGCAAGCCCGATAATATTGGTTAAAAAGAAGGACAACACCGACCGAATGTGTGTTGATTATCGGGAGTTAAATTCCAATACACGCCCTGAACATTATCCCTTGCCACTTATCGATGATCAGATAGACCAGCTTTCGGGAGCATACTTCTTTTCATCTTTGGACATGGCGGCTGGTTTTCACCAGATCCCAATTCATCCTGAATCCGTGGAAAAAACTGCGTTCGTAACGCCCGAAGGGCAATACGAATACCTCGCTATGCCTTTTGGGCTGCGAAATGCACCTTCCGTCTATCAGCGATGCATTAATAACGTGTTCAAGGATTTAAAAGACAAGCCGCTTGTGTACATGGATGACGTACTATGTTATTCCTCAAATATAACTGAAGGGCTGCGTCGTCTTGAACAGGTATTAGAAGCTTTGGCTCGGGCTGGATTTTCACTTAACTTAAGAAAATGCAAGTTCATGAAAAATAAAGTCGATTACTTGGGATATGCTATCCAATCTGGGGAGGTCAGACCAAATTCGCTAAAAATACAGGCATTAGCAAATGCACCCGCTCCAAAAACCGCCACTCATGTACGCCAATTTTTAGGTCTGGCGTCCTACTTTCGGAAATTTATACCAAATTTCTCGCGGATTGTAGGTCCTCTGTATCCTTTAACCAGACTCAAAGGTGGTATTAAGTGGACGGAAAATCACGAAGAAATCCGTCAATCAATTATTCAGATTCTGACGTCAGAACCCGTGTTAACTATTTTTGATCATAACCTGCCTGTAGAGCTTCATTGTGATGCCAGTAGTGAGGGTTACGGCGCCATCGTTATTCAGAAAAAGGATAATATGCCACATGTGGTAGCGTACTTTAGTCGTCGCACGACCGAGGTGGAGTCTCGATATCATTCTTACGAGCTCGAGACACTCGCGGTCGTACGAGCTATCGAGCATTTCCGCCATTACCTCTATGGCCGTAAATTTACAGTGTACACTGACTGCAATTCTCTTAAGGCCTCAAAGTCTAAAGTGGACCTTACACCGCGTGTGCACCGTTGGTGGGCTATTTTACAAGCTTACGATTTCGATATCGTATACCGCGAAGGCAAGAAAATGGAACACTCGGATTATTTATCACGTAATCTGCAACCGGATCCGGAACAAAGTAAAGTGGGGATAGATGCTTCGAAATCTGTACAGAGTAAAAATATCGTTTCAAAATCGGTAAAATTTGTAGAGTTGCATGAAGGTTGGTTATCTGTCGAACAGAAACGAGACAGTGAAATTCAGGACCTTATATCTAAATTTTTTAACAAAGAATTGCCTCAAACCGTTGCGGATACATATGACGTTAGGAACGGAATACTTTATCGCAAAATATGCCGGAATAAAGCTGTCTCTTGGCTTCCTATTGTACCGCGATCTTTGATTTGGACGCTTATTAATCATATTCATTCGGAAATTCAACACTTAGGCCCGGATAAGACCCTAGATAAAATCTACGAGTTGTATTGGTTCCCCGAAATGTCCAAATGCGTGCGACGATTTGTAGACTCATGCATAGTATGTAAAGCATCTAAGGGACCATCGGGTGCCCAACCAGTTCGACTTCACTCAATCCCTAAAGTCGCTGTGCCATGGCATACGCTACATATAGATTTCACCGGTAAATTGAGTGGTAAAAGCGATCAAAAAGAATACTGTTCAGTAATTATTGACTCGTTCACTAAATATGTACTACTGGAACACACAACTTCTCTTGATGCGGCTAGCGCTGTTAACGCTCTTAAAAAGGCAGTCTATCTATTCGGAGCTCCAAAACGTGTTATAGCCGATCAAGGTCGCTGTTATATAAGCACCGACTTTAAAGCGTTTTGTGCTGATAACAACATCCAGCTTCACTTTATCGCCACAGGTTCGAGCCGGGCTAACGGCCAGGTAGAACGTGTGATGCGGACCCTAAAATCTTTGTTAACGATTATTGAAAATGACCCGAATAAAAACTGGCGAGATGAGTTAGGTAATGTGCAGCTGGCTCTAAACAGTACCAGGTCAACTGTTACAAAATATACTCCAACTGAACTTCTTACTGGAGTTCGCGCACAACCATTAGGGATTTCTAAACTGACATATGGGAATGAACAAAGCCAAAGGTTAGATATTGAGTCCATCCGCGCAGAGGCTTCCAAAAATATAGAAAAGGCTGCCAAAGCTGATACTGTACGTTTTAATCGTGGTCGTGCCACTATCAAACCATTTTCGAAAGGAGACTTTGTGTTTGTTAAAAGTTCTGAACGAAATCAAACCAAGCTAGACCGTAAATTTAGAGGACCATTTGTAATCACCAATGTCCTTGAAAACGACCGTTACGAGTTGAAAAGTATCACTGGCTCTAGTAGAACATTCAAATATTCTCACGAGAACTTACGTTCAGTACCGAGAGGACATGAAGGGCTAACCGAGGTGGCCTTTAGCATGTTAAACGAGAATGAGGCCATGACGGCGGGGGATAACGATGAACAGTTAGACGGATACCAGTACGACGATTCTGATACATTGTCTGCTCATAGTGATACCTTGACTGCAGGGTCCACAACTTTAACAGCACAATCAGAGACTATGAGCGACGACTCCGAAGATGAATCTCATCGTGAAGAGATAGTAGGTGTGGAGGTTCATCATTCGTAATAGATAATGTAATCTGCACATCTGATTGCACTAAACAGGTACTTTAGTTGTTATTGTGTTGTCCGGTTTCACAGGCTTGTGATTCGAAAGGACGCACGATAAGATATTTTTCTGTAGTATTTAGTTCAAGGAATTGTATTGTCCGGTCCACGCTTGCTTGCGTGTTCGAAAGGACGTACTCTTCCGATCCGTAATGAAAACGGTCGAAAGGACGGTGTTGTCCGGTCCATGTCTAGGTACATGGTCGAAAGGACGCATTTGTCCGGTCCGGTTTGTGTTGAGTACTTTTAAATGTTGTCCGGTCTAAGCACGGGTGCCTAGTCGGAAGGACGCATTTTGTTCCTACGTCACAGTCGAGAGGTGCTTTCTGATCCAGCACAATTTATAATATGGCTGATCGGTAATACGCATTTGTCCGGTCTGTGACGGAAGTCTTTTCATTTTAATATTCACTGTTTAGAGTGTTGTGTGAACTTGTATGTAATATGATCAGAAGTTTAAAGTCAGGGTGGACGAGCCGGATGATTGCGGGGCTTATTTAAATCGTATGTGATAATGTGTGTTTGCTCATTGCAGATACTCGTGATCGCCCGAGGACGGGCGAATGTCAGTCCGGCCGTGACGGCGCCTCGAGCGCGTTCTAAATCTACCTTTTTTTTAAGTTAAGTTAAATGTTAGACAGAGCCATCTAGTATCGATGTCTATGTTAATTTAATTCAATGTTGGAATTTGTAAGGACGAGAGTGGCAACCCAACTGTGGTGGCAACACTCTAGTGAAACGTCGTTGTGAGCGGACGTCCATCTTATGATTGACATCGGTGATTGTCACTTTTTGAAAAAAATAGCGTGGCTGAACGATCGACAACGACGGATCGCTTACGTCCAGTGACTTTAATCTAATTAAATAGAAGACGCTATATTTTTGTTAAAAGACTTCATTGTGATAAATAGAACGTTGATTTATTATCAAAAGTGCCTTTATTTTCGACATACCACGCCTGTGACCGAATCAAGGACTTTCTCAAGTTTAACTACAATGGACCGTCCTGATGAAGGCCCTCAAGAGCCTTTAAATATTATTAAATGTCAATATTTGAAACATTTTAAAATTTGTTATCGTCACAACGCTATTGTCTCGAGGTAAACAATAGACTCTAAACACAAATTTTACTATGCGCGTCAAGATGGATACTTCTTTTAATTATGACGATATAGCTAGGAAACCGATAAAATTCATTTTAAAAGTATATATCTATAATGTTTAATAAAATGACTTTATGAACTCCACTGTATCGTTAAAACTATCCCAATAACGAATGATAAAATTTTGTATGTCATTTAATTCTTAAATTAATTCTTACCGGCACTGATATCGGACAGTCTTGTAGTACATATAAAACCTCAACTTATATTTTACTTTTTAATGCATTTTGATATTTTACATCTGTTTTAAATTTTACATTAATAAGTGTATTGAACACACGCTGTTTTTGTTGATGATAGGGATTGAGAAGGGATTAAATGTGGTGGATTAGTTTAAAATTCAAGCAAACTCAGATAGACAGGTATTCAGTTTAATGTATGTATATCCAACAAAAAACGCAGCATACAAGCGTGGTGCGTTGACCTTGAATCGGAAAAGTCAGAAGGGATATTGAAATACGAGTTTTAACTGTGAAAAATTTTCTTTCACCAAAGCCTTGCTTGAAGAAGTGCTTCTTAAAACCTAATAAAAATAGATAATAGAAAGATAAAACGATAGACCAGTGGCTTAATCATTATTAAATTTATAGACGTCAACCTATAAAAGAGAAGTGGAGTGTTCTTACGGCCTTCAGTGAAACGATATTTTATGGGTGTCGAGAGGCGTCCCATAACTCACAGATATAAGGCCGGACAATTTTCAGCCAGACCTTATGTAATATATTGGGTAAAACTCCACCTTTTTATGTGTTAGGTCGTACTGTGACCTTTTCAAGGGATCGAATTATTATTGAATATTGAATTTAACGTAAGAATTGGCTAATAATCAAACTCTTATTAATGTAATATAAGAGCATATGTCTGCTATGATTCCAAATAGTTAATTATTTGGAACTTCATTTGATATTGATGTAGATTATATTAAAGACAGAGGGTCCATTATTCCTGATTAATTTTAAATTAGAACGGTTTTTGTATATGACCTTTAACGCCTCTTGAGTGATAATTTTTTAGAAACGCTATCTTGTTTATTCTAAAATAAAGTAATTATACTGATTTCCATATTTCTAACTTTTAAAAATGACAGAATTCCAAAAATTCCATTTCATACAAAATTTCATCCCGAGTTTCACCCTTTTGTTTGATGAATATCAATATTCAATCTTTCTTTTTGACATTTGTCTTAAATAAATTAACATATTTTTTAAATCAGATATGAAAAATTTACGTACAAACTTTTATCCCCTTTTAACCCCGTTAGGCGATGAATTTTGAAAAGGCCTCCTCTACGTTCCATACAGAATTTTCTCTTGTTAGACCCACTGCTTTAAGCTGTGCGTGGTATGTCAGTCATTTTAAAATATTATTAAGTAGATAAATACCTACATGAATAATGTACATATATTAATAGTAGGAATGTAAGTTTAGGAATGTGAGTTCGAAGCAGCGGGTGATAACTAGTTCAATATATATATTTGTTAATAGGTGTTCGTCCCGACTTCCTACTCTTATTGAGCTTCGTGGAATTAGTCATGATGATAGCAGAGACCTGACAGACTGACATTGGTTCCCTGGGAACGAGGACGAGTCCTCGTGTGGACGAAACAATATTAAGAGCCGGAGCATTCGCGGAAAATCTGAACCATACAAACGATCCAAATATTCATCTCTTATCCCAAATTTGATATCTTTGTCCCATTTGCAGTTAACAAACTGTAATTTGGAGTAGCAGTGTAATTTTATCCCCAAAGGATCCGAATTGCGATCTTGCTGTTCCACGAGGTCATGATTCGTATAGTTACAATTTTTAATTTTTCTTTGTATAGTGAAGACACTAATGTTAATATTTCTTATGATAATGAAGATTCTACTATATTTACAACATATATAAATATTGTAACTACCAAAGATGTATTAATCCAATTCACCGTCGTTTTTACTGCCATTGTTTCTTTTTTTATAATATATCTTAGTCAGAAGAGAAACCTCAGTCAGACAATTCTTTATAAGAACCATATATATCTGTCAGTCGGTGTATCTTTCACAGCTATTTTATAGATTTGATCAATATTTTTAAATTAATAAATATCCACAGATATTATACGCGCTTAGTATGTCTTTTTAGTACATTGATTTAGTTTTTTTTTTCAAATACCAGCATGTTTTTATTTTCGGTCAGCATTGTATTGGAAATTACCAGATTACAATTTTAATTGCCTCCTTTGTTTTTAACTGTGACTTATTAGTTGTTGTTGGTCTTTCTTGATGGCTGTTTCCCATGCACGTCCTCTTTGTAGATATTCAATTTCATATTCATTTTATTGACCATAAAAATATTTTTTTTGAAATAATAATATGTTTAAAATACATGATTTTCATGCTATATATTATTTACCGAATATACATTTGGAATTCGTTTTAAATTGGCTTTAGAATAACAATTTAAAACGACAGCAAAGATAAATTACAAACGTCGATAGAATTGCTTTATTATCCACGAATGATATATTTAGAAGAAATTGAACAATTTTTAAGATTAATGGGTTCCTTTGCTGAGAAGATTGCATGATAAAGACATTATTGAGACTGCTTCATTTGCTTGACAATTTAGGTTTATTTACTACATGGTTAACGAAGACTGTAAGTAAAAATATTCATCCGTGTGTTTCCTAGATTTTGCTCATTTTAATTTACTGTTTAAATCATCAATCAATTTGGACGAAAGGTGGACGGAAATGATTTTCGAAATGACATTTTTGGTCTATTTTTCACGATAGAAACTCATTGTAGCATATCGATCTAAGACGGTTTTATCATTTAACGATTGAAATACGAAGTGAGTTAAAAAGCTATTGAATTAATTAAATCGAATCTAAATCATTAGGTTTAGGTTTACATAACTTATCAACAAACACATACTACAGTCACTTATGTGATAACATAAATTGAAGTAGGAATATGCAATTCGTCGTCATTGCCATTCTATGTACAATTATTATAAGCATAAACAAATACAATTATGCTGAATTTTGTTCTAATGTTGTGATGTCATTACATCTTAGGTCACAAGGAAACAGTCTATTTACTGCCTTTGCAATATCCTTTGTGAATTAGACGTATCCTCAAGGAAATGCAAATATTTTACTTCCTAAACATAATTCGTTCGCCATTATTTTTCTATTATATCCAGGCCATCTGATGGTAAGTGGTAAAACTCGGCAATCGAAGCTCAACATATTTGGCAAATTCTATAATACTGGACAACATTTTGGGAAAAGAGTATTAACAAAGAAATTCCTTCACTTTCCCTTTACTTGATCCTTTAAATTAATTTAATAATAATAAAAAAGACTACTGCATGGGATAAAGGTAAATAAATCAGAGGTGAAATTGTTTGTTTTGTGATTATGTTTAAATAACTATCGGCTTCACACGGGTTTCGAAATTGTTCATATACAACGTCTATATTGAAAAACAGACGTTTTTTCTTTGTATTAGTTTATTGATGAAAACCGCATTAAAATGTGTTGCGCAGCATAAAAGATCTAAGCGCGCGGATGTCGGGAAGCTACTTAATTTTATTCTAAGTATGTTAGAGATAGCGTTCAACATGATAAATACTTCTTGAACTAATGAAACATAGAAATTCCATTAATTACATTTGGAACTATAATCCTTATAACTTTGCATAATCTTACCAAAACATTTAAAATCAATTAATAGTTCATTTTGACAAACACGAGATACACTCGGGGCCTCGCCAACCAAAGCTAACCTAAATATATTAATGAGCTTGATACCCTAGGTGATAAATGTTGTTCAAGAGGACTGACGTGTGATCTTAGGGGATATACCCAAAACATTTGGTTGAGCATAACAATATCTGGTCAGAAAATGATGATGATTGAATTAGACAAAGTTGTTGAAAGAAGTTAAACAACACCTAATGGCTTAAATATTTTTTTGTCATCTCATAACTTTTCCTGGTGTCTGTCAATATGTTATGACAATTGCACTTGTTTTTAATAAACCGTTTTTAATGCTTACATTCTAAATATTATTATTTCTACAAAAGTGCGCTCGACTTTTTGATTTCTTATTTAAACAACCGAATTTCAAAGGTCGACGTAAATGGAATGAGATTTCCTGTGGTCTCTGTTAATATGGAAATCCTGCCAGGATCGATTCTTGGACGTTTCCTCTATCTCATTTACATAAACTAGTGTTTGCTCAGTGGTCCAAATCCGGCCACAATAGGTTTTATCAACTGCTCTGATTGCTAACGTCAATGATAACAAATAACCTTTTGCTTTCAATTCTATTATTGATTTAAAGATCGTCAATTGTTACCAATAAAAAAAAGATAAGAAAATCGGTTGATGAACAGAGAAGGAAAAGAGTTTTGAAACTGTTTTGTTCTTGCCTATTTATATATAGGTATATAGTATAGATAGACCAGTAAAATTTACGGAATTTCTCGAGCTTGCATAAAGCCCTATCACCAAGTACAAAACCCTATCGTGTTTATGATCTTTTACTTGTAAAACATGAAAAAACTTATCTATGAGGAAGAGAAGATGATAGTTTCAATAAAACTTATAGAATTTCTTAACATTATTATTGATATAAATTACAAAAGGTTACATATGCAAATAGGTCGGTGAGTAGACTAAGCGTTGTGTAGCTGAGTTATACTTAGAAGAATAGCTTTTTATTGATATTAATGCGATTCTTCTGGTATATACGCAAAGATGTAAATCATGCTTTACGTTTTCATGGAATTATTCAATGAATTTCGAATTACTAAATAAGCAACACTGACAAACCTGGATTCAAGGAAATTTAGAAATTTGTTCAAAAATAACAAATGTAGTATTTTTTTTAATTGATGTTAAATTTTGAATAATTAATATTATATATTAATAACCCCCTTCAATTTATAATACATCAGATATAGTAGATCATCAAAATTGAAGAGGGAAAAAACAGCCATCCATCAATCTCAATCATGTTGTTGTAGTTGTCACATTTCATATTCTAGATTCGAAGAGCCGAAATTGCCCAGTGGCGAGAACGCGTTCATCTTAACGAATGATTATGGTTTCAAACCTAGGCAAGCCATCACTGAAGTTTCATGTGCTTAATTCAAACATCCTGAGGAAATCTTGAGCTGTTTCTAATTTCAATGATTTTGCCGCCACGTGTGTATCGACCAACGCTATGTTACACCCTACGATAATATGATCATATTCTTTAATCAGCATTTACAATTTTACTCGAATATTCCATTGTTTTCAAAATCATAATAAAATAAAGAAATACATAATTATTGTATTTCTTTATTTTATACAATTAAATTAAAAGTTAGTTCGATCCTGCCTGCCCCGTAAAGCGCTTGTTTGCTACCGGGATAACAGAAGCCGGTTACAGTGTAAATAAATTGTACAAATAACGTTTTGCGCATGTAGTAACGTAGTTTTTTTTTTTAAAAGACATTTCGGGTCAGCCTCTTAGCAGCTAACAGGAGCAGCATGGTGGAATAAACTCTATACCTTCTCCTCGAAGGTCGAGAAGATCAGCATTGGGGCACTAATAGGCCGTTACGGTAGCTTTAGATACAGATTCACCGTTAAAATCCGAAACAAAACTTTCCAATAGGTAAGATAGGTAGATATTTTATGATTTTAATTTCTGACGGCGACCTAGTTACTGCGATTTAATCTGTTCAATTTCCTTTGATTCTATAGCGGAACGGATATGATAAAGTTGAATTTTAATTAAAGTATCGATTACAAGTAATCGATAATTAGATTACTTGTGTAGAAGTTAGATGCATTTTTAATAACTTTACTTAGTGGTAGGGCTTTGTGCAAGCTTGTCTAGCTAAGCACCACCCACTCATCAGAAATTCTTCCGCTAAAGAGAACTTAGAAATTTTATGTTCCAGTTCAAACAGTGAGTAAGCCAGTGTAACTACAGGTACAAGAAATCATACCATCTTTGATACCATGGTTGGTGATGCAAGCCAAATGGGCGGATAGTGTTTTGTAGAAGAACACAGAGATTCCTTCTCAAATCACGAGTCTCGTAAGAGCTTGCTACATCCTTAGATATCCAATTGAATGGTGGCACGTTAAAGCATTCTAGGAAGATTGCAGACAGTCTGGTAAATGCGTTTTCAAAAATTGGATAAATTACGTTTTAATTGATTAATTGAGTAACAGTTTATAAATAAAAAATCTTTTGGAGATTCGATATATAAAATTTTCGGCCATCATCACGAAAATCTTCTGTTTTTCATCACTAAAGAATAATTAGTATTTTTATTTATCCAAAGTAAAGTTGAGTCTCATCAAAATCCATAAGGTAAGATAATTAATGGATTATTTCTTATATATAAAATACGTTTCAGAATTAGAAAGCTATTAATATTCCTCAATATCGACCAATGGAACGCTCCATATAGGTCAAAACAACGAAAGAGGTTTCCATTAACATCAAGTTATATTAGAAAAAAAATATGGTGCTTTTAGAAATGTACGAAGATTTCAGATTATTAAGGATCTTTATATATTCGAAGTTCTACAGCCTTACATTCATACTTTGCTTATGTATCAGATACATGTAGGTGGTATTTTTTAATGTGTAACTTCTTTCTTTTTGCTTTCCTGCAATCGGCGGAAGTGAATTTGAGTAAAGGGATGGTAATGTGTAACAGGAAGCCGGACGCGCGCTATATTTGATTTACACATGAGCGCGCGCGGTCCTTGTGTTGGTCGTCACTGTACCAACTCATTTTCCGAGCGGATGTAATGGTAATGGCTTTATAATTACTTCTTACCAAGGTGAGATGTCAGATTTGTATTTTATACTGTAAGACCCGTATTTTTTTTTATTAGACTTGGTATCAATGAATACAGCTTGACCTGGAGAATAAAAAAGAATATTTTTTTGATGACATGAATTTGTTTGATGATTTTACAACCAGTTTGTGCAAACTTCAGTTTTCGAATTCACAAATAAGATCATTTACATACGTTCTTTAAACGGACTAATAATTATTATTTTAGTACATGTATCCAATTTTTCTCCATAAAAATAAGATGACGTTCTTATTGTAATGTCTTACTGTAAAAACTACTAAATCCACATACGCGAAAATTATACTAGAAGACGCGGCGCGTTTAGTATACAATTTTTTAATACATAAGTAAGTGCAGTATAGCTAACTGCAAAATTATTTTGTCTATTTCTTATTTTGACTGTAAAAATAAAGTAAATCGCAATATTTTTCGTTTCTTTACTTTATTTCTTTGACCGCGATTCTTTGGAAGAAGTTTAATAAAATTTATGACCGATTCGATTTTACAAACAAATACAGTGTACATACATACAGTGTACGTACATTTATATAAGTGACATAAATATACAAATGATTTCTCCAATAGTATAATAATAAACGTAATCTCAGTTAAGCTAACCAAATAAGTACAGTTTACATTTTTTAATGTTTCATAACGTTATGTAAAGAGTTTGTCTGTCATAATACCACAACAAAATAATGGACACTGACTTTTGAAGTAATACTTTTTTTTTACATATCAAAGGAGTCAGGTATTTTTCTAATTGAAATTGTAAACGGCGTTACCTTAAAAATATTTATATTCAAACTCATTTCACAAAACTTTTTCGTTCATAGCATTAGCGCTAGACTTTAAGCAAGTTAATTCCACCTAGTAAGGCCCGGAAGAAGTTACAAAATGTAAAGTTATGAGGCGAATTTAAACTAGAGCAAGGTCTGAGAACTTTTAACAACGTTAATTTTAATTTCAAATGCGGGAAACCATTGAAAATATTTACCTTTGTATAGAAAACGGCTCGTGGTTACGTTCAATTATAATTTTAAATTTCACTCTTAAAATATAGAAATTAACATTGGCTTAAATGAGAACTCGGTGATATTTTGAATGAGTTCAAGTGGATGATTGTTTGCGTGAGTTTCGAATAAAGATAATTCTTTCTTTTATTGTTGATCTAACTGTGTGAATATTCATGAGAAATTTAAATGGATTTCACAACCAATTCTCGAAGTTTCCTAGGTTATTACCTAAAAATAAAATGAATTTAAAACCAAAGTCTGTTAAACGAATGTTTCTCCAACCTACTCTAACAATTTTAGATAAATATTAGACTAACACGTATCAATGTATGTTAATGTATACGTGAAAATCCACTAAATTTTCGTTTACGTAATTTTTGTTATAAATCATCAGAATATCATAAGAAAACTTTTGTACGTATTTATTCAACAACCCGCATCGATGACAACTCCAATGAAAAGAAAATAAAGTTAAAAGCAGCAATGGGATCTTTATAGACTGTAACTTTTACTTTTAATCTATCTTCCAGACATACTGGTATTAGTTTTTAGGGTTCCGTACCCAAAGGTTAAAACGGAACTCTATTACTAAGACTCAGTTGTCCGTCCATCTGCTGTCTGTCTGCGGCCGTATCACATGAACCGTGATAGTTAGACAGTTGAAATTTTCACAGCTGATGTATTTCTGTTGTCGCTATAATGACAAATACTAAAAACAGAATAAAATAAATATTAAAGGGGGCTCCCATACAACAGGCATGATTTTTTTGCCGTTTTGTAGATACGGTACGGAACCCTTCGTGCGCGTGTCCGATTCACACTATGCCGTTTTTTTATTTCTTTATTTAATTAAGGTATATGTATATAATAGTACTAGATGTAATGTTAATTTTCTTATGTTGCATAATACAAAACGGATATACATTTGAAAATTGCTTAACTATTCGTAACACGCACTAGGAATGTTACAATTTTCAGAATCCCAAACCTTAATTTTCGGTAATCAAAATTATTATTACCATGAAAAATTTAATCATTACTTACATTTTTCGAATGCGAATTCATTTCCTCTATTAAAGCTAAACACATCTGAACTAACGAAGCGAAAGCGACTGCGACGCAGCATAATGTAAGGCTACAGCCACATCTGATAAAGGCAGTTATTTAAACCAGTCTCCGCTATTCCTTATTCTGACAAAACGCTGTCATAACTCATGGGCTGAGTTTCGAAATGACAAATACATGAATTCTCTAATGATTCATAGAGCAAATAACTTTATCGTATAGTTTACTTTGTTGGAAACGCGGTCACAGAGGGGCCAGTGTTTGCTAAAGTTCAGACTAGGTTACTTGTTTGCTTACAATTAGGCACCTAGTTGAGAGTCCACAGAGTAGAAATTTGATATGGAGAAATAAGGGCAGCTAACCTATTATTTCAGTTCACAAAAAAATTTACCTATATAATGATCTATACAAATATTAAAAATGCGAAATTAACTCTGTCTTGCCGTCTGTTTGTTGATCTTTCGCAACCAAACACTACATCGAATTTGATGAAAATTGGTACGAAGTAAGCTTGAACTCTAAGGATTTTTAAGCCTAGCAATTAACGACCAGCTCTAAAAAAAAACTAATGGAAAATACAAAATCGTAAAATAACTCGCGTATCTTGGCGATTTTTTCTTAATAGACTTTATAAAAAGTGGTAATTTTAATGATGATTATGGGTTAAAATCCGATAAATTTCTATGTGCTTAATATTAATTTTGTACTTGGCTGTGAAGAAAAACATCCATAAATTTCAACCACCAATAAGCAATGGAGCAGCGTGGTGGAATTAGTTCCAAATTTGTCCTTAAGGGGAGTTTAGGTTCGGCCATGGTATACTTAAAGGTTGATACGTTTTTTAAACCTGAAAAAAGATTCTTAATCGTTTGTAAGTCTATTTCAATAGAGTTAATAAAGTCAATTGAAATAATTCAAGTATCTAGTTCTAAAGATATCTCGATATTTGAAGCACTTTTGAGTAGTAATTTTACCAAAACAATTGTGTACAAGAAGATAACGCCGACGAGAATATAAATTATAACACTTTTTTATACAATGGGTAAGTTAGACGGAAGGGGAAATGGCCACGTGTGGTAGTGGTCACCACCGTCCATAGGCATTGACGCTGTAAGAAATATTAACCATTCCTTACATCGCCAATGTGCTATCAACCTTGAGAGCCATGATGTTTCGGCCCTTGTGCCTGTTGTAACACTGTCACGCTAACTCTTGA
This sequence comes from Vanessa atalanta, assembly GCF_905147765.1. Classification (NCBI taxonomy): domain Eukaryota; kingdom Metazoa; phylum Arthropoda; class Insecta; order Lepidoptera; family Nymphalidae; genus Vanessa; species Vanessa atalanta. Next base: position 6,541,038 of record NC_061890.1, read on the forward strand.
AACTGGAATACAACGATTCTAAGTATTTCTGCTTGGCGGTAGACTATCTGATGAGTGGGTGGTACGTAACCAGGAGGATTTACACTAAGTAATTTTAGGTTGTACCTTTGGCAAAGTTTCGAGAAGGAGAGCCATGATGGCTGAATCTTCACACTGCTTGTAGAACTTAGCATTAGCGATCATACGCTCTACATCGGCTTTGCCCACTGCCCAGATCACCGATGGCCGTCGCATTTTCCTTCGTAATATTGATTAATAACGCGCTTTTAATTTCAATTTAATTTGCTTTGTTACGTTTGTTTTGATTAATTTTAAAATCATGTCAATTTTAATACGATATCCAATATAAATTTCTAAAATATTTTCTTCTCTATTTGAAAAATGATCTGTTTATAAAAATAATCATGATCTGACCAATCACGTGCAATCATTAACGTACCCCCGGTTAGATCTGAATTGTAGAAGACGGGATTTGAGTCCCCGCCGCGGCAAAAATTTGGGGCCTCCATGCGCGCTACACATACAAGCAACGACTCAGTTAATAAAACACTCTTTATTAGAATTATTTACACTCATTTGTTAGAGTGCACTCACTTAAATGCACTCAACTATTAATTTGTTAAAAATTTCGATACATAGATTTTAAATTTTAATAATGATTAAATTTATCCTAATTCGTATCTTAAATGTAAATGAACAAACTCAACCTGGATTAGTATGAGTAATGTTATATGAATCAAAACCTCAGAATTCAATTCGTATTAAACAATTTATAATGGAAAATGTATGTTATGATGTAAATATTAAATTTACGTCTATCCTCATATTTCCATATTAATTGTTTCGTATATTAGGACGTACGCGCACTGCATGTGAAACGCTCCGATTTATTAACAGTTATATAAAAGATAAAATACGATAAAAGCTAGTGTTAGTTAATTTATCGGAAAATGATTTAGGTTTCTATTCGTTCTAATTGAATGTCAATTATTTTGTTGTATTAACGAATTCTAATTGGTATAACTGAAAAAAACAACACTTTTGTGATATTTAGAAATATTTAATACTATAGGTTTTTGTATTAAAAACCTACAAGTACACATAAAAATTACTTACGCATCATTCTGACATTGACTTACGTAAATTTTATAAGACGTAATATTAATTTTAAAGCCAAATAAATATTAATTAATTTGCTTAAAAAAACAACAACAAAATCATGCACGTATACTCACTCAGCGTTAGTCTCAGGCGTAGGCAGGTCTCCTATCGTGGTTAAGGTCAAAGTCGACCAGTAGAGTGATCCAAGATATTTACGCGTCAAAGTCGCGTAGTCACCTGGTCGATGCGGATATGCCCAATCCCCCTAAACAACAAACAAATGTACTGATTGCATGATACTGTCGATTCTGAAATACATCAATTTTATAGCACGTGTATGCTATTGACATCCACAGAGTAATTGCATTTATTCCCCAGAGAAGACTCGCAGCTTCTGAACACAATTTGTCCAGTTCAATTGTTTTTTTCTTTCATAACTTATTTTGTACTAGAATCTATTATTGTTAAACTTAAACGGTTTTATTTATAAGCGATGTGATTTCTTTAAGCTTACTTTTAACTAATTACCTCATAAAAAAACATTTTAAAGTACGTTTGAATAATTTTAAGGTCATATAGAGTGGTTGAAAGTTAAAGTTGAAGACAAATATACCATAGAATTTAAGAAAATGTCCAAAATTAATTCTGTGCTTTGCGATAAAATTGCATGAGGGCAGTCTTATTTGTTTTTAATTTAATTATTATTTTTTACAGATTATTAGAATATGATTTTATATTCAAGTGCAATTTAAACTTATGGATAAAAATACATTATATAAAACTACACTAACTATATATAGAAATTAAAGAAAAAACACGCCGTCGAAAAGATTGTCATGTGGCATTGTACTAAGGAAACTGGCAGGCACTATTACCTCTTTAAGTCACATGGCTCATTTGTCTTTGAACTAAGCAATCTACCTCTTGGGTCACAAGAAGTCTGCACCAGTTTGTTAGTGAGGTATTTTATTACATTTATTTCTTATTTAGAAATTTAAGAATTAAAGACACCAATAAAGTGTGTTACAAGAAAGAACTTTGAACTGAAGCGATTCCAGCAAAGTAATCTACTTAAATGGATTCATTTTCTGTGTATGTATACATTTAAAACTAGTTCTAATCCTTTCGGGTACTTACACAAACCCTTTTAATCTGTTAAATGTTCCACATAATCCGCTTGATAATTTTTGTGTAATTTTTACACCAATTAAAGTCTTGAAGGTTTTGATTAAAGGCGACGAATAAATAAAAATAAATCTTGAGGTGATTGACCTCAAGGTTGATTTTTATTTATTAATAGTTTTAACGGTTTCTGGGGCGTGCTTCGCAATATCTAATTAAATTATAATTAACATAAACCACTAAAGTGTCTTTTATTTTCTTTCTCTAATATAAATTCATAATTATCAATTTCACCACAAGGACTGCTGTTAACGGGGAAATACCGCTAGCGTTCTAGCCATCATTCTTTACGGTTATTATTGGTAACAGTAGATATTCCTCAATTTTGATTTGTATTTAATTGGTTATGTGATAAGGATGTAAATAAATTAATTTCAATTTTAATTATATTTGTATGTAATCTTAGTATTGATTGATCACGTTAATATTGATGACCTTGACGATCATATAATATCCCGTTGAATTATAAAAGATTAATATTATTCTAATTACCTGGAATCCTTCAGCTTCAGACAATAGAAAGTAGAAGCATCCAAACCAATGAGCCAGGATGAGCAAGATGTGGATTAAATTAATCACTCTCCAGAAGTTTGGGTACACAGTCCTGGATTCGACTATGTAGTAGCAGTTTACAGCTCTGTACACCTAAAACACGTTTTAAATATAAACAAATTTAGAACTAAGAAGTATTTTCCATAAAAGTTTGATGGAACTTTAAAATTCGATTCCTTACAAAGATTCTGAATGGAATTAAATTCAATTTTAATATTATTGTTATTTAAATATCTACAAATAATTTAGAATTTTGACTGAAGAATAACCTACAGAAAACCTGAAAACCCTTATTACCCAGAAGATTCAAGAACCGTAGGGATTATAAAAATTATTTTTAGTTCTATTAATGTTAGAAAATAATTGTCTTCTGTCACTTTCAGTAGATCTACATTATATTTTGTAAATCTAAAATTTGTATTATTTGCTTTTATTCGTACTGAGAGCTTCCTCCGTAACATTTTATGATCGATGTGGAAATTTAAGGTGTGTCTTTTATTTTGTCTATAATATTATCTATCTCATTTATGCATCCGGAGATCGCTATGTCTATTTCAAGTTTTCATTATAAATATTGATAATGTTTTGTATGTACCCTTTTTATGGCTTATATTTTTTTGCTGTTTCTTGAGTCTTTTATCTTTTCTTTTATTTTATTTTTCGTTTCTGTAGTTACTGTGTCCACTAAGAACTACCTTTATTAACCACCAGAAATTAAATTATTGGTTAGAGATTGTGTTTAAAAACGAATTTTTGTTTTTTATAATTTCCAGCTTCCAGCGGTGATTGTTCTTTTATCAACTAGCCTGATTTATCAAGAATTATTTTGCCTAGTCTCATTGTGTCAAGATATTTCTTCTATTTGACTCGAAAAATTACTAGATTCCTTTTAGTAACTGAGTTACTTATAGAGAAATTAAAATTTCTTGGTTGTTAATTTTTGTTGTTCTGATTACACTGTTCCGACAAAAGTTCTCGCATATTTTGAAAAAATATAATAATCTTAAATTGTTTTGACAAAACATGCGTAGCGTGTCTAAAATAAAAAATATGTTTTTTTGGTCAAGTATTAAGTAATTGTCTTTATAGTTTCAAACAAAGACTGAAGCACTCTTAAAATGTAATTATTTGAGACGAATAAAAACTCTAAATTAATTCAATTCCTTCTAAAACACTTAAATGCCACTTTCCTTGCACTGATTGACCTCAATTACATTCTCTACTATTTTTTTCCAGTTTCCTCACATTGAAGCTTCTGCAAAAACTAGATTCAATCTAATTTTTTTGCTGAAATTTCGCTTCAAGTTGCAATTTTTCCGGTTCACCAACAATTGCTTCAGCATTGCTTCAGTTTTCAATTTTCTCTAGTTCGCTATCCGGATAGTAAAATACATGAACACAGTTGTGTCCTTTATCCTCGGATTAGCATTACACATATAATCTAGTATAATTTTATGTGTCATTTTTAATTACAATTTTATAACAAATCAACATTATTCATTTCATTGTTTGAGCTATTTCAATAATAAATTTAGCTTTGGGTAACTATTATAAGTAATTGAGAACAAATATTGTAAAATATTAAATTAACATGGTTATTTTTATTACTAACAGTATTTAAAACGGGATATTTACCATGTTTTTTATTTTTATTTGTTGGAGCTCGATATTTCGACATTATCTACGAATGTCTTGTTCACGAGACGAGAAATATCGAGCTCCAACAAATAAAAATAAAAAACATGGTAAATATCCCGTTTTAAATACTGTTAGAAATATTGTAAATACCCACCATACACCATCAATACAAATTAAAGAGTTTTAAAGATGTGTATACTCTTAACTCTATTTGATTTTATCATAAAAATATTGAGTTCACTGTTCTCTATAATAATATTTTGTTTATCGAAGTTTTCTAATTTATCGTTACCGTCGTATTAACTTATTATACAAAAAATATAATATATAAATGTTTTGATTACCTTAAGGAATCTTGGGAAGCGTATAATCGGATTGGTTCCAATCTTCAATTGCAGAAGGTCCAATGGTAGAAGTGCGGTGATGTCTAGCAGAAAAGCTCGTGAGTATACGTAGTGTTTTGCTAATTTTTTTGAATCATATACCTAAAAAATAGGATTTATAATTAAGTTTTTACTTATAATAAACGTCATATGATTTTTATCAACAGCAACATTACGTGAACATTGATAATGTCTGTGCATATAGTACTTTGCAGAAATATCGAAAAAAAATTGGTCAATTTATCGTCTACCTAAAATTTTGAAAATTTTGATTAAAAATCAAAATTGATTCATTTGAGTTAATTATCTTACCATTATAGACAAGCTTACCATTAATCCTTGTTCTAAATATCCGGTTCTTAGCTGAACGACCAGATCCAAAGCGAAAACAATATCTCCAATGCCATCGCAAGCTACCCAGAAATAGTGGCACATTATCTGTTGACAAAATCAAGTAAATTAATATATTAGTAATTTCTTTTGTGAGATAGATGATACCTGACGGTAAATGGTCAATATTGCCCCTAGACATTGCTGCTGTGATAAATAATCACCATTTATTACATCACCAATGCTCCACCAACTTTGAGAAAGATGTTATTTTTCTTGAGTCTGTAAAATGGGTTACCCACTCTTCAAAATCGGAATCCAAATATTGCTGTTTGACGGCAAGTACGAGTATAGGATTAGTTTGTGGTACCTACCCAGTACCCAGACGAGTTTGCTCTAAACTCTACCACCATGTGTAAAATACACCAAAAATTTTCTTGGTTTAAAAAGGTTTTATTATTACGTTTTATGTGTACAATATATTTCACTAACTATATTATATATCTAATATGCGGTTTGTAGACGATAAAATATAGAGGTAAACATACTAAAACGCTAACAGAAATGAAAGTAGGGTAGGATATTGAACACTTTTCCGGTACCTAAAATAACGCAATTGAATTCATGAGCCTCGTAATAAATTCAATTATCTTATATTGCGTAGCGGTGCTACAATTGTATTTACGCTACGAGAGTAATGGCTATGGACGTAGACGGTTACATAAAATCTACACTTTACGCTACGCTACGCTTACGCTAAACTGTTATTTAGTTAAAAACAATAGATGACTAAAAAGATTAATATGAAAGAAATATTTGAATTATACAGATACTTTAACACACAATATATTTATAAATAATTAGTTGTCGTTTCCGCGGTTGGTTGTGTTTTAAGTGCTAGGCCTTTTTATTTTAGTTTAACTATGAGGAAATGCATTTACGCATTCCGCCCGGTCGAAAGAGGGGACCGGGACGGATATGTGGGACTCCCTGGACAGGCCCCGTCCTTTCCACTAAAACCTCTTCGGATTTCTGCCTCACCGTAAGGCGGCAGGACTACGGGAACGCGCGTGGCTCACCACCGCGGATTACGTGCTAGGCCAAGTGTAACTATAACACGCGTACGTTCACAAATCCGGACGTTAAGGAGATAGATTCTGAAATATGTTCGTTTGAACAAATATTCGTTATCCTGTAACGACTGTGCCGCATTTGGCGTCATTGTATTGCTCTCTTTAAGATAAAATAATCCCTAGTTTCTATTTTGTCATCGCTTCGGGTTTTAATAAACTAATACGCCACAATGTGTTTATTTTATCATACAAATAGGTGGACGGGCAAATGCGCCACTTAATGGTAAGTGCTCACCACCACCCAGAGAAATTGGTGCTGTATGAACTATTTACCAATCCTTTCATCAGACCTATGGGCCACCGACCCTGGGAACTAATGCTATGACTTAACCTTATGCCTGTGGCATTTGCGACACTGGTTCACACACCCTTTTAACAATAAAACTTTAGAACCTCTATATTTCCTATGTTATATTTAATCAAGTTCAGTTTTATCAAATCACTATAAATGATTAGTTTACAAGTTCGTTTCGTTTGCTTGATAGCATAATTGTAGTCGTAAAAAGCGTTGATTAATAGTGAACTAAGTAATCAAAATAAATACACTTTTATTGGGGGATGTTTTAGGTGTATTTACAACATTACATTTTCTTAATTACAATATTCATTAGCAACGTTTTATTATGCCACTAACTGAGCTTACTATGAATGTATTACTTCCATAAAAAATACCTCTTTTTGTTTACTAAATAAGTACTATAAATAAAGATATATCGGAAAAAATATTTCACCAAGAAATATCTTAAAAAATCAAAACATCTGTATAAATAACATTGAATAAGAATTTCTAGAAAACGAACAAACACAATCAATACTGATCTATCACTTAGTACAATATAGATAGTGTTTACACAAGTAATTTTTGATAGAGAATATGAAAGATAATTTATAGAAAGTAAGTAGAGAAAGAATTTTTTTTGTCACTTAGTTTTTGGCAACAAATAGAAATGAATTAAATTATATATACAATTCAAATCATAAAGTTTATTAGACCTAGTACTCTACATATTATGTATTTTATTCTACACAACTATATAATATATAATTATTGATATAGCTATCCGACATAACATGTTTGAAAAACTTATAAATAAATAAATATATTCTTCGTCATCGGGAATACAGATAATAATAGGTATTCGCGTTAGACTAACTTTATATTTTTCTCTGAAGTGTAAATAATACTCGCGCTTGGAGATGAAGGGCAAACATCGCAAAACTTCAAGTGTTAGACTAACTTCTGCTACATGTCAACCAAGCTTCAAACATTTTTATTAGGAAATGAAATATTAATATATATTTAAAAATAAGTTCAAATGTTTTATTAAAACTATTTGAAAATAGTTTGAATGGCAAAACTGGCAAATGGGCCACCTGATTGGCACTGTAAGAAATATTAACATCCCTTATGTCGTCAATGCGCCCATGCGCCCTGGCTATTTCAAGTTGTAACACAAAAATACTCAGTATTGCTGTTTGGTTTGGGCTTGCTACTATTCCTTGGTTTTTAGAAGAAAAAAATGTTTCATGGTAATGTTTATACAATATTTGAGATAGTAAAACATGTAAAAACTACGAGTAATGGGTCCAGTAAATTTCTAGAATTTCTTAATATTATTTGTTGATGAAAATGATAAATTACGAAAGGTCCCATATGCAAATAATTTGGCGTATACCCTGAGCGTTGTGTAGCGCACACAAGGTTGCTGAGTTATTGTTGGAAAAATAAAACTGTACAAAGCCCCGCACTCAAGTAAATAATTCTCTTATGTAATAACTGTTATTTATATGCTGTGACAATGATAGTAGTAATACATGCACGTAAGTAACATATGAAGCTATAATGTAAGAAATTACCGATTAAATGAATCGAAGCGAATATTTGCTTTGCTAATGAGGCTATAGATGACTGCGCTCTGGTGTTGGACAGAACTAATTACATAAACGTCTTCCAACGAAGTCATCACACTCGATTGCCATCTAATAATAGGGAGTGAGACATTCTTTACTCCCGAAGGGACAATAACGAGCTTCTCGAGGTCTCATTTTACTTAACCATCTTTGAAAGTTTCAGCTGAACACAGACATGACTTAGGGCAGTCTTTTTTGATTAAATCTAACTAATCTCTATAGATGTGCTGTCTGTATTGTGTTATTCACAGCATACCACAGCACCACAATCAAAATAACGGTCAATAAAGACACAACTTTGAAAGAATAGCAATTATTTCAAGGCATTGACTGTTGACGACCTTAGTGTTTAGAAGGCGACAATTTTAACTGAGGATAGCGGGTTTAAACACTGAGAAGCACTACTGAATCTCATGTGCTTGAAAAATTACCATATATATGTTCACTTCTTTTATTCTACCACGCTACCCCAATAAGGGTTTTATTGGGGTAGCGTGGTAGAATACACTGCAAGCCTTCTTCTTAAATTTCGCGGGTTAGCCCAGCGAAGGGATATCTACAGTGTGTTACTTACTTTTTTACGAACAATATAATTTTTATTTTTTTATGTGCCTTCACGTGAATTCTATTAAATTGACCTTAACAACATGCGACAGGATTGTTGCATTTTTTAATGATTAAATCGGCAATTCTTTATATGAATGTATTAATAGTTAAATAATGAGTCAATAAATTAATTAATTTGTGCTAATTGAAATTTATTAAGGATTGTAAAAATATTTATTGGTACGATTTATTTTGTCTCATGTCTGTGGGTTTCTTAAAGGTTGGATGGGATTGAAGTGCAGTCTTAGGTTGAATAAATAACAGATGTATTTTCAAGATCGAAAACTCTTCTGTATATAAAGTTCGAAGAAAGCGACGGTGTCAATAACATCGTCATCGTTCAGCTCTTTTATATATATATATACTTATATATTTGTGGAGATATTCTATAAGAAGAAAGTCGAAGTTCACGATCGTGAAATACCAGAAATGTCGCATATTATTATTGACAATAATGATTATAACATTTAAAACGAGAAAACAGAAAAAGGCTTACTGCTTGATGGATGGTAAGGGATCAACACAGACTATAAAAAAAAACCATTCGTTTACGCCGTTAAAGTGGTGCCACACATGGGTACTGAGATATAATGGTTGTAATTAATCTGTTTAGGGCTGATTGATCAATCTTTAAATAACTAACTAGCGAACTAACTTATCTGAGTTTTAAAAGAACAAACACATTTCTCGCATCTTTTAATATCCATTTATCAAGCTTATAGTTATCAGTGAATTTAATTGCCAACTTCACAGTATTCTTGTATGAGCGAGAAACATGCATATGGTATAATGTGTGTTAGAAGAGGACAGCAAATGCTTTGAGAATAATTTATTTGACGTTTTTGTTGAGTTTTTGCAGTTTGATGTTTGGTCTTTTGTCAGGGAATCGGTATTATTTTGATATTAATAAAATACAAATAAAATAGCGCGCTGCTAAGTTAAACACTGCTGAAGTTACAACAGTAGTTTCGTTAGTCTTGTCAAAAGACAATAACAATAACATTGCTGGGGTTACTAATGAGGATAAAGACGGGGCTTGGAAAAATATTGGGTGTTCTTTTAACTGAATAATAATTACTTTTACTGAATAATAAGTACAAGGAAGACATTCAAGTATGAAGGTATCAACAAATGTATCCAGAATAATTTTCTGTGCAACGGCAGGAGATTATATGGTCGTCGATAGCATAATGTTAATCTGGAAAAATAAGAAAATCTCGAACCAAATATCAATGTATCTATTTATATCTAATTTATTACTCAGGATGCGGCATTATTGACCAAGTAGAGCCTATCTGACGATTGAAAAATCGGCACTTAATTACTCTTCAAATCGAAACAAACCCATTGAATAACTGAAAAATATGCTAACACATACATTTTCTAAATTTTTTTACTGATGCGGTTTTTCTACCATCTCGACAAAAATCCCAAAATACAGTTTCAAATTGTAAACTTTCTTCCGTTACAGTATTAAGTTAAAATCATTTCTACTTATGATTGTTTGATAAGAATCAATAATGTTCCTCTATAATATATACAATATAACTTTACTAAGGATGATGTAACTTATATCAGGTAGTGTTTATGAACCATGAACTGTTCGTAATCTGGGAAGCAATCTCTCTTGTGGTATTGTAATATCCTGAGGTTCGATAGGAAGGCATTGTTCGCTCAATTCGTTATCTCGCTTAAAGTCTTATAAAGAATTACTCTACTGTATCGGTTAATATATTATATGTTGATAATTATAATTTATTTACTTAAATAAATGTTACATAAGATTGCTTATAATTAAATACACTATAATTATCAAAAATATATATAAGCATGGAAGGCGTGACCTAATAACCTTTTTTTTCTTGCTGTGGAATCTTTCAGAAACATCCACGCGCTCCTGGGAGCAATCAGGCTATGTGAGAATCGGCCATTTGGACATCAGGGGTCAAAGGTGACCCCCCCCACGCACTCCTCGCTAGTGCGTACGTTAGCATTAAGCTATTCTGGATACCGTACACTTCGGGGCAGCCTACAAGGTGTCCTAGTCCGCGCCACTATATATATATATATATATATATATATATATATATATTATATATTACTAGAGAGTAGTTAGATAGAGTTAGGTAGAGTCTAGTCTAATATACTAAGTGTGAAAGTGAGTTCGTCTATGTGTTAAGTTTCCACGCACGTTACTTCGAAAACTGGGTCACAATAAAACCAATGCAATGTAAGCTTAAAAATTTACAGAAATACCTTTTCTTCTTTGCAACTCTAATAAACCCCATTAAAGCGGTATTTAACCAGTAAGTTAAATAATCTATTATCTATTATCACGTAAACAAAACTTTTAAAATTTAACAATATATTTTACAGAGCCTTACTATACTAAAAATATTCTGGGGACTCCTAACTCATGTTACTGTGAAACCTGGTATTGATATATTATTTTTTTTGAAAATTCTCATTTTATTCGTCTGTTAAACATAACTCATGTTACGGTGAAATCTGGTATAATATATGAAATAAACATTTTTTTTGAAAATTCTCATTTTAGTAGTCTGTTAAATACAAGCTAAGTTTCTTATTGTTGTTTTAATTACAAAAGATAGATCTGGAAAAGCTTTGAACACAACCCATCTCAAACTTTGCGATACCTACAATGCTTAATTAAGATATATCTGCGATAGTATCTCTCAATTTAGATAAATCTATATATATTTATAAATAAATATAATAAATATTGGTCAACATCACATACAGTATTCTGATCCCAATGTAAGTAGCTAAAGCACTTGTGTTATGGAAAATCAGAAGTAACGACGGTACCACAAACACCCAGACCCAAGACAACATAGAAAACTATTGAACTTTTTCTACATTGACTAGGCCGGGAATCGAACCCGAGACCTCGAAGTGGCGAAAACCCATGAAAACCGGTGTACACACTACTCGACCATGGAGGTTGTCAAATTTCATTAAAAATACATTAAATATTTAAAATTTATTGGAATAGTCTTTTACTCATAAATATGCTTAAAGACTATTGATGTATGGGTGTAATTCTTTTTAGTTACTTTACACTAATGTGACTTACACTGAATATAATATAACATTATTTCAGATATAAGAGACAGATAGAGCGCCTGGAACATTAAAGCGAAGCAAGAAAAGCGAATATAGAATCAATAGTGAATTTAAATTCACGGTAGAGCAAAACGACGCGTTTTTGTTAATACGTCAAAAGTGCTGGCACTTTAATTATTAATTTTTGACGTCTTAATAAATATGTTAATTACTACAAACACTGCACGGAATTTACAATCGTTTTTAATATTATATTCGCTTTTATTGCTTAAGTATAATGTTTGATGCTTTCCACCTGCCTTATGTTTTATATTCTGATAATAATTATTGAATTTGAAGATCTAAAGTTTGTGATTGTATTTATTTACAGTATAAAATTATCTTTGAAAAAATTAAGAGGAAATTAAGCCTCCGTAGCATCTTAAATATTACACAACTTTTAAATACCGCATAAAAATTAAGTTCACAGTCACAAACTAAATAATTTATAGAATGCTAACGATAATAAATATCTACGTTCATAATACGTACTTTCTTCCTCTTTTAGAGTCGATGGTAATGTAGGTCACTACTTTTAAATACTTTATTTAATTATGTAGCAGAACTTTACGATGGATAAGTTTTGTCTGCTTTAGTTAGATATATGAGTCGAGACAGTAGAGTATCCTTGGTGGTAGGGTTGTGTGCAAGCAAGATATTCTTCCGGCAAACAACAATACTTAATGTTGTTCTGTTCCGCTTTGAAGGGTGATGGAGCCAGTGCAGTTACACACAAGGGACAACATCTTAGCTCCCAAGGTTGGTGGTACATTGGTTGGTGGTAACGAATGGTTATTATTTCTTACAGCGCCAATGTCGCCAATGTCGCCAATGTCGCCAATATAGGTTGTGGCGTCATGTAGCATCAGGAGGTCAATCTGTCTATCCACCTAACTATTACATAAAAAAACTATTACAGTGCCGATACATACATTCAAATCGTTTCTTAAAAAAACATAATAGACAAGGCCCATTATTCAACACAAGATTATAGAACTGATAAAAAAGTGTAGCTAATTCTTGTTGACTTTCAGACAGGATATACTATATGCATTTTTTTTTATGGCATTGGTTGGCGAACGAGCATATGGGCCACCTGATGGTAAGTGATCACCACCGCCCATAGACAAAGGCGCTGTAAGAAATAATAACCATTCCTTACATCACCTATGCGCCACCAACCTTGGGAACTAAAATGTTATGTCCCTTGTACCTGTGATTACTCTGGCTCGCTCACCCTTCTAACCGGAACACAACAATACAGTGTACTGTTATTTGGCGGTACAATATCTGATGAGTGGGTGGTACCAACCCAGACGGGCTTGCACAAAGCCCTACCACCAAGTAATATCAAGGTTATGTATAACCTTATGACATAACCTTGTATTCTAAATGTTAAAAAAGAGTAACTACTTAGTTTCTTGCCGTTTCTTATCGCTAGAATCTGCATTCTGAACCGGTGTTAGCTTTACGTTTAATACACATCTGTAAAATGATTGAAAAGTGCTTGTAGAAGTCTACTTGAATAATGTATATTTGTAATGAAAGACACGGTTTTGTGATTGATTTGTCGTGTGTATTTATAATTAAATTAGCCTCAGCTTAATCGTAACTGAAGTCCAATTCTACTTATTTATATCGATAAGAAATAATTCCGACTATATTGCGATCCATCTTTGACCAAAACGCAACTGGATCGTTGCATTTGTAGAATAGGTACACTGCAATAATAGGTGCATTAATTGGGTTTCTGCATGATGAAATAAATTCTGAAACGTAGAGCAAGTATGTAACGTAAGAGCCAAGATTGCCCAGTGGTTAGAACGCGTACATCTTAACCGATGATTGCGGGTTCAAACCCAGGTAAGCACCACTGAATTATCACGTGCTTAATTTGTGTTTATAATTCATATCGTGCTCGGCGGTGTAGGAAAAGATCGTGACCTGCATGTGTCTAATTTCATCGAAATTGTGCCACATGTGTATCCACCAACCCGCAATAGAGCAGCGTGGTGAAATATGCTCCAAACCTTCTTCTCAAAAAGGAGAGAAGGCCTTAGCCCAGCAGTGTTAAATGAACAAGTATGTAAAGAACAGGAACTATAATGTTACGTAACTATCGTTACTTGTTAACTTAATTTTAATAATTAAAATAATATATAACCAATAAAAGTCCAAGATGATAATTTTAATGTCATCTTACAAGAATGATTCATGTTCAGAGTTTTAAATATGCATCAGGCGTCTCGCTTTACCCTGAATTCAAATAGAAAGTTCCGTGAAATGAGAACCTAAGAATTGTTCAAAAGTTAGCTAGATCGGTTTTAATTAAAATGTGGCTCGATTAATTTTATGAATCCATATATAATATTTCATTATGTTTAATATAAATCTATAAGTGTGTTTGTATAGAGTGTTTTTTTATCCAAGAGTCATGGTCTGAACCAGAGAGAATCAGTCAAACTAAGTGTAACTCGATGGACTGTAACTTGATTACTATAACGTTGATGATGAAGATGTCTTCCTGACTGATTTCGATGGCGGCTAATTTATGAGGAGATTAGCCAGCTACGTTGGATATACTATAGTGCAAATGTGTGTGTACAAGCACACGTTTACTTTGTATTCCTTCATTCTTAAAATGGGAGGCAAATACGACTAGACCCAAAAGAGTTTACTGATAATTTTTTGACATCTAATAACATCGAAGGGTGAGTGAGCCAAACTAACTGCAGTGTCCCATGCAGTGGTTGCAATTTATGCACACGAAAAACGACGAATTTTCAACATCGAAGACGCTTTGGTAGACTAGTGAAGAACAAATGGCATTGAGGAGATTCTGGATTACAATATCAAAATGGTGATTCCCAATAGAGATGAGCAGGTTACGGTCAAACGCGGATTGGCGATTTAAGTAACGGTAATATTTCTTATAGTGTCAATGTTTTGTGGCAATGATTTACCATCAGGTGCCTGTTTTGTCCATTTGCTTATGTATTTAAAAAAAATAAAATTACAAAGTTTCATTGTAATAATATAATTGTTCTCGTCAAAATACCAGAATAGAGGATATCACTATTAGGACATTCAACGATTACGATTAGACTTATAGTTGTTTTGAAAATGTTTAGTTAAACACTAATTTCTCTCCTTTTTTCAACATTGATTTGGCATTCGCGAGAAGAAGACAACATTGTTTAAAAACTTGCCCTCTTAACATAGTTTATAGCTAAAGTCGCCAATAAATCGTCTATGGTCGTAAGAAAGAGGTCAAGAAAAACTTTCGTACTCCATAACTTCTATAATTGTTTCTGAATCTACTGTTCATTGTCCATTTCCCCCAACTGTCATTATTAATTCTTAAAACAATTGCTTTAATTTATAACAACTGGGCCTAGATGGTCCATTGGTTAGAACGCGTGCATCTTAACAGATGATTGCGGGTTCAAACCAAGGCAACCACTGAATTTTCTTGTGCTTAATTTGTGCTTATTATTCATCTCGTGCTCGGCGGTAAAGGAAAAACATCGTGAGGAAACCTGCATTTATCTAATTTCAACGAAATTCTGTCACATGTGTATCCACCAACCCGCATTGGAGCAGCGTGGTGGAATATGCTCAAACCTTCTTCTTAAAGGGAGAAAAGGCCTTAGCCCAACAGTGGGAAATTTACAGGCTGTTAATGTGCTTTAATTATTCATAACTAATTTTGAAGATATAGAATATTATTTATATATAGAATATTATTTATTCAAGTAGACTCATAAAAGTTTCAATGTTAAAAGATTAAAATTAAATGATCAAAATTAAATGTACTACCGGTTCGGAAAGTAGATTCTACCGAGAAGAACCAACAAGAAACTCTATGGTTACTTTTTTCCAACACTTTAATTACAGAGTATGTCAGTAAAGTACACATATATTAACATATATCCTGCCTAGAATCAACAAATACTACTTCCACCCTATTTTACCTTCAATATAATATAACAATATAAATCAAATAATAATAATTGAGACTGTAGTTCTTTAAGAAGTCAATTAAATAGTTTCGGTTTTGATGGTGATTTCGACATTAAATTGTTTGTGATTCATCTTAGTTGTCCAATAATAACGATATTTATATTTTATTTCTAAAGATAAAAAGTGTATGTACATGCAACCGAGCGCTTCCTTTGTTCTTAACGATTACGTCGCTGAACATTTACCAATAGTTTCGCTATTTCTGTCAGCAGCACAACCACCATTGCTTGCAGCTGTCGTGTAGATAATAGCTACTTATTCTTACTAATACATTAGTCTTTATATACAAACAGAAAGCGTAATTTATTTCATCGGGTAGTTGCTTAGTGTGGTAATCATCCAATTTTCTACCGCCTAATATCGATCAATACTGTGTAATATCTAAGGTGTTCTAAAGGGTGATTAAGGTAGTGTCACTAAAGGTATAGTTTACACGACAGTGCCTTTGATCCTATATTTGATAGCGCATTTAACCTATAAGGAGTTACTTATATAACTTGTAGGGTCATTTGGAGACCCGTTCTCCTTACAATGAATAAAAATAACAGGCAGTCGAAATATAATACTGGATCCCAAATCATTTGTACTGTAACACAATAATAGTATCTATGTTTATTAGTAGAATATTTTTAAATAAATATATTTTTTTAACGATATAATTTAATTATGCTTATCATATATATTAATAAGAAGATTTGTTGCTTCTAAGAATCATCTAGTTAAAAATAAAAGTTGATTTTATAAATAAAATGTTGTCATTAAAGTATAAATAAAAATAAAGTTTAAAAATTATTAAAAAATATATTGATTAAATTATTAATAATGTATTATTTGGATATATGGTCTCGATTCGCATTCATTAATAAATTTATGTCAGGATACATTAATATGAAACACTTATAAATAAATATGAACTCGGTTTAAATTCATAAAAATTAATAATCAGTAATATATCATACACCCGAATGTATTTCCATTATATATGTTCATTGCAAACGACCATAGTTCGCATTTTATGTTGTAAGCATTAGCATTAGCAGCCTGTAAATTTTCCCACTGCTGAGCTAAAGGCCTCCACTCCCTTTGAGAAGGTTTGGAGCATATTCCACCACGCTGCTCCAATGCGAGTTGGTGGAATACACATGTGGCAGAATTTTGTTGAAATTAGACACATGCAGGTTTCCTCACGATGTTTTCCTTCACCGCCGAGCACGAGATGAATTATAAACACAAATTAAGCACATGAATATTTAGTGGTGCCTGCCTGGGTTTGAACCCAAAATCAACGGTTAAGATGCATACGTTCTAACCACTGGGCCATCTCGGCTCATGTTTATGTTGTAAATTTAAACTAAATCATAAATATCGGTACTTAGCGTTAATTTTCTTAGTTGGTACAAAACGAAAAAGCTATTTAGAGATAATATTATAACACTGTTATATTAATATTGCAGAACACATTTGCGTTTATTTGAAAACTTGATAGTATACACAATGTTTTGATGTTTATGACATTTTCATTCGATGTAATATTCCTTTGACGATAATTATATATCTTTTAAAACAATACATATAATTGTAAACAAGCATTATACGTTTGTGAGTGATGAACGTAAGGTAAGTCTGAGTTATTTTACTTTTTTTGTATTTAAAGTTCACAAATAAAATAATAGATACTTATATATTTTTAAAAATATATATATTTTTTAGGACGATTTTAGAAAAAGTAATATTTTTTTTTTTATGAATGACGTATTATTTTAGTAAGTAAAAAAATTAAATAAAGTTGCACACGTTTCTTTTTTTTTTTTTTAATTTTGGACGTTTGTCCTGTGTTTAAATATTGATTGTTTTTTTTTTATTATTTATTTTTCATTGTCTTTTACTACTTCTAGTATCTATTATGATTGACCAGATGGCTATGTAACAGTGGGGTATATGCCGAATATCTCTGTTTTAATTACGTACATATGTCTCGTTCCAATTCCACGTGGGGTTTTAGGGCTTGGTCGTCAGGTGTTATTTCTAAAAAAGCCTATTTCCTTGAAAAACTATATTATTTAAACTATATAAAAACTATATATATTAAAATGTTAACTAATTAGATTCAATGGTTTGACCTTGAAATCTTAAAAGACAGACAGAGTTACTTTCGCATTTACAATATTTGTATACATAAATAATTAAATAACACAAATAAATTGAAAAAGGAAATAATACAGTCTTATATGAAATATGTTTATGAATGAATTATATTAAAATACGTCTTTAAAATCAGATGGTTTTCCAAAGCAACAATATTAAATGGAGGATTAATATTCTCTATATTTTTATACAATTAGAGTGTTATAAAAGTTGTTTAAAAAGATTTTAATTTTAAAGAGTTTTACAATCAAGTCTTGCCTAATGAAAGAAAGGGCAGCAAAAACTTTAAGTCACGAAAAAAACCCCATTCTTTATCTACTTTGTGAGCTGAATAGGGTCGAATATCTGCGCGCCAGTAGAAGACGTTATTTACCCAGTTTTAGCACGGACGTAAATACTTTTCTGACTTTATCCAAATAATAAAATCGATTGAATCTAAAACTACTAGTTGCGATGATTTGTCTAAACTGCAATTATCATTTCTATTTTTTCGAACATGTTCTTAATTTAACTTTTATCCTTTCTCTTTATTTATATATTTTTCTTATATGTTGAAACTTTATGATCAACGTCGTATAACGCCTACGTGAGCACATATTGTTAGAAAGCCCCTAGTTCATATATCTTCTATTATACACTATTATTAATATTATGTTATATGTTTTTACTACAGACAGTATAGATCAATATTTATTTTGTAGATACTACGTATGTATGTACTGTATATGTCAGTATATGTTTTTTTAGTTTTATATATAAGTATGTACATATATTGTTATGTATTGTTAGTTATTAATTACCGCCGACATGGTTTTCTGTTTGACCTATAGGTTGACTGACAGAGAATGCCTTCAGGTAATGCCTGAAGTCCGCCTTTTATACCATTTACTTTGCGGTGGTCAATAAAGTATTTAAATAAATAAATAACTCGACTGAGATCGATCAATCCGGTATTTGGTCAAGATATAGCATTCAAGGTCTTGGTTCAAGATTTAGGTAATATTCGTTATAGCAACGATAAAACAAAACCTCTACCTGGAAGTTAGAGTAACAAATTTCCCGCCTCTTAGTAAACATAAACAATCAGTGAAAAGTTCTTAACTTAAATCAATAATGTGTAAGTCGTTAAATCAACATTAATCTTACTCGGTTCAACTTTTAATTGGCTGCAAATGTCAAAGAGAAATAAATGAAAGCCCTTCATTTGTTAATTAAATTCTGTACATTTTTTATGAAAAATAAACTGAAAAAATACACGGGATAATAATGACCAAGTACGGGGTTCTTTGAAATTGTTGAAAGAACTCCAAAAAAAATTACAACCATTACAGACAGACAGACAAACCAATAAATACACCCTAATACAAAGTGTGTGGATTTTTCTTTGTGCATTCCTGGAAACGTTACACCCACTTATTACACCACCCCTTGTCTGTGATGTCTACCTTCATATAGTATACGTAGTATTGTCGTGTTCCTATTGAAAGGATTATTGCATAAAGCTATCGATACGTTACAGATGATGAAGATATTTGTCGTAATGTTTGTAGTAAAAGTGCTCCCGAATAATTGTGGAGACCAAAGAGTTGACCATTACCATATTTGGACCATTCGTAAATTATAAAAAAAATATAATGTTAGACATAGCCCGAAGAATTGCCACACTTAAGTGGCAGTGGGCGGGGCACATTGCTCGAAGAACCGACGACCGATGGGGCCGACGAGTTTTCGATTGGAGACCACGGATCAGATGACGCAGCGTGGGTAGGCCCTCCACATGGTGGTCCGACCTCCAGGTGAAGGTCGCGGGAAGCCGCTGGTTGCGGGCTGCACAAGACCGGTCATTATGGCGATCTTTGGGGGAGGCTTATGTCCAGCAGTGGACGTCCTTCGGCTGAGAGATGAATAATGTTAGAGTATACTTTTCTCTTTTCCTCTTAACATAATGCACCCAGACACCCCCCCCCCCTTTTATTAAACGTGGCCTCACAATATTTTGTATTCCTCGTTTTTGGTTCAAAATACTGGTGTCTCAACGTGAAAGATCAATATGATTCACCCGCTATACGTTTAATATTAAGGCTTAAGTGTCAACTCGGGATTTAAACTTACTACAAACGTTTGTTTTGGGTATAAAGACCAGTCGCCTTCAATGACATAGTTAGTTCGATCTTAATCCCTTGGACCATCCACATAACCATTTCCAACACAAGCATAGATCTCACTTAGAAGATATGTGTACATATAATGCCTTGATAGATTAAATTAATAGCCATCTCTGAAATATAAACAAAAGACCAGTTAACAGCAATTAGTATGGAATTTACAATAATTTGGTACCATCTAGTTAACTTGATTCCCCGTTTCTAAGCAAACCAAAGCTATATATTTTTATCATAGAAGATTAACATGTAAAAAACTATTTTAAATATCACAATATTAAAGCCCATTTATATGCGAGTATATAATATATGGCTCAGTCGTTAGAACGTGTACAACTTAACCGATGATTGCGGGTTCAAATAGTATAGTATAATACATTATAAACACAAAATATAATATATATAAACGAGATGAATCTCGTGCTCGGCGAACGTCAAGGAAAACATCGTGAGGAAACCTGCAAAGGTCTAATTTCAACGAAATTCTGCCACATGGGAATCCATGACCACAGCGTGGTGGAATATGCTCCTAACCTTCTCCTCAAAATGGAGAAGAGGCCTTAGCTCAGCAGTGGGAAATTTACACGCTGTACATGTTGTTGTATATAATATATAACCGAAATAAGTAATAAAAAAACTCTATTAGATATATTCCAGTGATTACAACTGTATAAACATACTACATAGTATGCTGGTGAGCACCGCGTTTTATAGAACGTAATTTCATTCGTACCCTCCACGGTCCTCCACTACTGATTGGGTAAACACGTCTTACAATTAGCTAGAGATTTGAAAATTTTTAATTATCTTTATAACATTTTTTTTTCCTTATCGAACACCAGAGAATTAATTTGAAATTAAGAGACATTAAACTTGATAATATCGTAGAAGCGTTATGTGCTTATTTTAGACGTCTTTTGTTTTGGGAATGCAACAGCCAAATTGACCACCAGATGGTAAGTTGTTGTAGCCGATGGGATCTGAAACTTTAAAGCCTCGTGTACTTACTTATTTTCACCCTTCAAACTGGAACACCGCAATATGGAGTACAGATGTATGATCTACCATCATCATTATTAAATGAACGGTATTATTAAAAGGAATGGGTCTAGCTGAAGCCCAGTCACTGGTAGTATCTATAAATATGATGATTACTTTCAACATTCGCCTTTATCTTGTCTTTGGGGTCGATTCGGAATGTAAACTATATGCAAATGATTTGGCACAATTTAACGACCGTCTACTTGACGCCGTCCTTGTAATTACGTAAACAAAAATCATTTTTGCTAAATATATCAATCAAAATAGTAATTCATTAGCAAATATTCTCACAAACGGATACGAATGAAAGAATGCTTTGTTTATAAATATTATTGTACTATTTTTATTTACAATTATATTGCAAAGGGTTATAATGGTACAAAGTATGTTTGCAGCCATATAATTAAACACTTCCCGGTGATTTAATGGATATCATCCACGATACATTGTTTTCGTTTTAAATGGCATTGTTGATTTATTTTGTTAAGTGTGGTCTAGTGGATTGGTGGCGGATTTTTACATGTTTATACTGAAAATGTTGCGATCGTACAGTAATTATATATTTTTTAATTTTATTAGAAAAATGATTAATTTTTTTTCCTTATCCTCTCAAAAAGGGAGAGGAGACCTTAGCCCAACAGTGGGCAATGTACAATACATCTTGCATGTTGTAATTAAATTTGACAATCGAATTGCGATTAAGGTGGACATTGGTCATACAAAAATTGGACTTACAAATTCAAATCCAAAACTATTGCTCAAGAATAGAGGAAGTCATTGCCAAGCAGTGGGTCATTAAATAGCTGTTTTTATTTTGGTCAGGTAGACCTTTGTCCTGGATACGGTCGGAACTGTGGATAAATGAGAAGAGAACAGTACTTTGGAGCATTGAAGAAGTTTCATATTAAATTAACAAAGTTTTAATGTTCCTGGTATTGTGCACTAGTGAAAAAAAATGCTCTGAACAACGATTATTATCAATGATAAAAGAGCTGAAATTTCTCATTACCTGCAGTGCCTACAGAGGTAAAAAAATCTATCTGAAGTTTTCTTTATACCGAACCGATTTCCATAAAATACGTGATTTTGAATTACTTGTCTAATGAACATGGTGATACCTGATGTACTTACAGATACCATTTTTTATAACCCCAAAATAAAATATGGGATCATCTGGGAACTAACTACAATAGAATACTTCAATAGAATAAAGTTTAATCCAACTAAATCAGTTTCTGATTAATCGATTCTCCTTCGTCGGATGCGGTTAAAAATACAGTGTAAGGCAACTTTAAATTTGATTATAGGTTGTAAAATGTTGATTCAATAGTTTACGTCAAAGCCTAATTAAGTTCGATTCATTATGATTTTTTATTACAAATAAACATTTATTTTTTGCTTATAGAATTGGCATGCGTATGGTTAAATTTACGAAGTCACCTAATAGTTCAGGGCGTCACGGTAGCATGCGAAAGCGATCCTCTGGCGCCCGCCGAAAATTATATTCGATACCTCTGGTTTTGTAGTGGGTATTCCGGTACTAGGGTCGGCTACTCGTCCACCTCTCATTTTACGTGGGGGAAACGCGTAATGCGTTTTTCCAGCGAGTAAAAAACATCACCTAATAGCAGTGATCACTGTCACCCATAGACATTGGCGCTGTCAGAAGAAAATTGCCAATGCACCACCAAACATGGGAGCGAAGATATTATGTTCCATATGCCAGTGAATCCTAGCTATTACAGAGTAAAGTTAGAATTTACACTTTTATCATTATACATATTTCCGAATTATTGATGATTGAAATGATTACGTCATCCTTATCTTCTTTTTACGAATAAAAAAGTCACAAATATGGAGCACATGCCCTTAAAAACGTAGACACATCATTGGACAAGCTAGGTCAAGTAGCGAGCTCATCGATTGAGTATAAAAGATTCAAATAGCATACGACATATGTGAAATCAACTCTGTTTTATACAAAAATATACACTTTGAACCAGTTTAACAATATGTAAACCAAAAAATTTCTTTCTTCAAAGTGATTCGTTTCCAAAATAGAGATAAAGATATGAACATTTATGATACTTTAACAATTATTTATAATACGAATTTATATACTATTATAATATTTAATATTATAAGGATGAGGATTAAGCAATGTATAACGATATAAAGTATTTTTGTTTGCCGATGAAGTACAGACCACTTGATGATAAGTGGTCACCACTGTTCATAAGCAATTGCGCTGTAAGAAATATTAACCATTCCTTACATCATAACAATGCGCCACCAACCTTGGGAACAGTTACACCGGCTCACTCACCCTTCGAACAGGAATACAACAATACTAGTAATAACTAGTAATAGCTGTTTGGCGGTAGAATATCTAATTAGTTGGTGTTACCTACCCAGATCTCGACGATATTGCACTTGGGTGCAATACAGGACTGTTTTTATCACAAGAGTTTTGTCTCCGATTTTTCCTACCCGATAATCTCTCAAAACCATATAACCATCTTCCGCTTGTTACGTTAATACACAGGGCCAGATAAGCTGAGATTGATATGATATAAAAATGTGTGTATAAAACGCATTCCATCATAATATTACAAACTGTGTTTATCAGACAATCGTTATAAATGAGATTTTGAAGAGATGACTCTTAAGCAGCCGAGATGGCCCAGTGGTTAGAACGCGTGCATCTTAACCGATGATTTCGGGTTCAAACTCAGGCAGGCAGCACTGAAATTTCATGTGCTTAATTTGTGTTTATAATTCATCTCGTGCTCGGTGAAGGAAAACATCGTGAGGAAACCTGCATGTGTCTAATTTCAACGAAATTCTGCCACATGTGTATTCCGCCAACCCGCATTGGAGTAGCGCGGTGGAATATGCACCAAACCTTCTCCTCAAAAGGGAGAGGAGGCCTTTATCCCAGCAGTGGGACATTTAGGTGCTGCTAATGCTAATGCTTAAGCAGTAATATGTTTTTAAGACAAGAGTAACCAGATACAACAGTTGAATTAAGTAATGACCCTCTAGGTCATCTGAAATATGAAGCAGATATATTGTGTCAAATCAATTCAAATCTAATTCCTTTATTCAATATGGAAGCATTACAATTATTGATTGTCCTGACCTGAGAAGAATCGGCGTAATAATCTCAGCAATGTTTTCATCTTTTTAAGAACTTTCAATTGTAAAGATAGAAGGGTAATCCTACGCTACGAAAATAAACATATCAACGGATCAATCGTTTAACCATGAGACGTGTGGCATTCGGTCGACGGAACACGGTCGGATGACCCGTGTGATTGAATTCCAAGCTCCAATTCACCGCTACGTGCGGAACACCTAAATGTTACTATGGCGTCTTTATTTGTAATTAGTCAAGTCATTTTTTTTTTCATTAGCCACTTAAAGTCAATCAATTAAATTACACTGCTATTAAAACTAAATATGTCGAATTGATAAGAACTTATTAAATGTAAAGCTATATCAAATTTGCATGAATTTATAAATAAAGAAACGCTTTTTTCTGTAACTAGCCGAATTTACTACTAAGCCGATAAATTTTGACAAGGGTTCAGATCGTAAAAAGGATCGGTGTTTGATCTTGGTTTTAGAGCCTTGTCGATGAAGAGCTTTACTGAGAAAGGTTACAGAGTACATAATATAAAGCTACGTCGCTCGGGGTCGGAGCAGTAACGATTAACTCAGGTGATACCGCTAGATTGATGATCAGTTTATTTTCTATAAAAAAATGATCACAATGAATACAAATATGATTTTGATAATATGTTATTGCACTGGGAGTGCAGATCTCTCTATTCCTTCAGTTTAATTAATCTAATGGCACCGTAATACGACATTACCTACCTCAGAAAGATTAGGTGCAAGGCCTTACGCGCTTTCCGATTTTAATCTTCCACCAACCCGAATTGGAGCAGCGTGGTGGATTATGCTCCAAACCTCAAAGGGAGAGGAGGCCTTAGCCCAGCAGTGGGCAATTTACAGGCTGCTAATGTAAAATGTGTCTTGCTTATGATAAATTATGGTCAGTGGACCCAATAGCTTTTAACGTTTCGTTCTGGATTTCGTACCTAACTTCATGACTACTAATGAGTAATGTATGAATTAATTACAAATGCATATACAACTCTATATTTTCCTTGCAGTTGAAACACTTGGACCTAAGAATAGTAGAACAAAAACATTATTTTTAAATATACGCCTTATTGCCTCCACTGGTGAAAGGCTCATTTTTCGCCCAAAAAATCGGAATTGCGATTTTCTCTATCTACTTCTATCGATCTACTTTTTAGTTCTTATTTATTTATAGTTAAGGAATTGATGGTCTTAGACTCTTTAGGATATTATTGTTTATTGTTATACGTATATGATACGAAATATAGTACATGAAATTACAATGTTAATAAAATTATACTCATACTCTTGGTATCCAGAACAAAGATTCTGTTATAATACAAAAATGTACACGATCAGTATCAGCCTGTATATGGCTCCAAGTTAAGATTTATGCAATATTATAGTCATATCAAGCGAAACTTTAGAACTACTTGTAGGTCGTTACTTATTGTGATTAGTTTGGCTTTAGTGCTTCATAGCAAGTTGAACGATGTTCGAACATTAAAAAGACTTTTCGTTAGCGTAAGACTACCGAATTATCAAATTTTCATATAGTTGTCATATATTCATTTTAGAAACCTGTTCCAATTTTGTGCTTATAAAATAAAGTTCTTTCTAGCTCTCTCTAAAACACAGTCCGTTTCATATCTTAAACTTAAACCGCTAAACCAAATTAGTAATTCTTGTAATGTAACAAATATAAATCCTAAAGTAAGTGATATGCATATATTACCAGTGGCTAGCAGGAAGTGGATGAGAAGGGCCGAAGATCGGGCTCAATGGCACTCCTTGGGGGAGGCTTATGTCCAGCAGTGGACTAATACAGCCGTTATATTGCATGTAAATTAGTCTCAGTATGTATAATAATACATATTCAGTTAGTGGAATATGCTGAGATATATATCTAGATATTTTGAGATAATTAATACCAAAACGTACATTGTAAAATGTATTACCTGCAGTTCAGGGAAGCTCTGTCTCACGATGAGGGTCCATAGATTATATAAGACGCAGATAGTGATCAACCAAAGCCAGTAGAAGTAGAAGTTTTCATCAGGATTCACAACAGTTCGGGGTACACGGACTTTCCGTCGCCTCTGTCGGTTCGTTACTCTTTGCTCGCCGGTAGCGCCTTCTGAGCCCGTGTCCTCTACCTGAATGAATAAAAGCTTTCTTTATTAATCTTGGGATGATTTTTTGTGTTTAAATTATTCATTAAATTTATGCTAATTTTATAACATAAAACAGTTTAAAAAAAATGTTCGTCTTGAAAAGCTTTACCAAGTATCTTGGACGTAAAATTCTCTCAGTAAGTCAAGTGAAATGTTATCTGAACTGCGTTCCCATAATTCTGACAATACGATAGTATAAAATTGTTTGTGACTTTATAAAGGATTGGAAATAGCTGCTAAGGGTGCAGTGGAAACGTACCCTAATATATGAATTACCCGTCTTTACAGATGGTTTAAATAGAAAACCTGGATTATCAGGGACGTGTCCTTGATGGATATAGACGATTATGAGATCGGAAAGACCGTCCGCACCTCGTGCTATTGACCATTGAATATATGTATTTGAAAAGTTTTTAAATTTATCAAACTAATTTGAAATTTTAATCACATTAGAGCGAATTATAAGGAATGACAATTATCTTAAAAACTTAACGATTGCTCGTTTTATTCCTAAAATTGTTAGGGAACTAATGTTAATTCTCTTTAAATCTTACTGTTTCCTGGGTTTCTGGTATTTGTCGTGTCGAGAACCTCTTTAAAAACGAATCTTCTCTCTTCAATGGGGGTTTCTTCTGGATCGCTGAACTCAGTTGCACTGTCGTTCTCAGCTTCATCCATCTTTGATTCGACTTTGTTCTGCATTTGTTCAAGGTTAAATTTTAATTACATTTCGAATTGACAATACGTAATTTTATAGAAGAATTTACGGAAAGGAAATACGTATAAGCGAATGTGTATTTAATTTGTCGTGATTTTGATGTCTCGGAACTTGACACAGGCTAATAGACTAGGCAGTTTTAACGGCCTTACTAGTGAACGTTGTATATCTGGTGAGACGCATCTCTCTCCCTTTTCTGGCATCAGTTACTTAACATTCGAAAGAATGGGACAAAGCATTGTGTAATTACACAAACGTGTTACAACGTTTATTAGTAGGGGAATGGAGTTTAGTGTTAAGTGATAAAGGATCCGTTTCATTTGAAGGCTAATTTGGTGATGTTGCTTTTGATGTGTATATGTAGTATAGGCTACAGATATTGTAATTACTTTTATAAGCGTAGTAAATGCTATCTATATGATAATAAATATGAATTCGAAAACTAGGTAAATACAGATAAATATTTTTATACCTTGTATGTTATTATTATTAATATTAATAATTATTATCATAAAGAAGCATTTGATTTGTACCTTGTGTATTATAGGTAAGGCTTTGAATATAATACTGAATTTAATAATATGTGTATGTGTTGTTAAGATTTCGCTTATAACTGGTATGTACATAGTTTTTCGTGCACACAATAAACATATCTAACTTTATGGACATGCGGCATTGCAATTATTAATAGAAAAGGCAGTTTAGAATCAAGTATTAGTCGTGTGAAGTGAAATAGTGATATCGTATTAAAACGAGAAAGTATATCTAAAACTAATCAACTAACTGAATCTAATTTTAAATTCACTAAGACTTATAAATCTATCAAAATGTCAAACGGCAAGGATGCAAACAATAACAAACACTGAATAATATTTAATTTCCCAAGAGACAGTACGGATAGAAAAGTAGAATTCTTCAAAGTGAAACTAGATAAGGCACAATAGACACGATAAGAACACAATAACCATATTAAGTTACCATTCTCGAAATCCTAGACATAGACGTTTAGCATATTAGTTGGAAACGATAAACAAACAGACAATATATAAATACAGAACAATTGACAACGATGCGGCATTACCGTCTTCGTCATCGAACCTCTTTATTTTCCTGAGTGCCTGGTAGTATGCCATAACAGCTTGGATGTGTCTCCATTTATGGCCTCGTTTGTCAGAGTCAGATCCTGGTCTCTCAGTGTCCTGCATGGACTTGTGAGAGCTTGACGAACTCGATGCAATGATCGGTCGCCTATAAAGGGATGTTTGTGTTACACGCAGTATAAGTGTATTGTTGTAGGTGAAAACCATGGAGTCACGTACCACGTCCTGTTGTGTAAAAATATT
Source organism: Vanessa atalanta (assembly GCF_905147765.1). Taxonomy (NCBI): domain Eukaryota; kingdom Metazoa; phylum Arthropoda; class Insecta; order Lepidoptera; family Nymphalidae; genus Vanessa; species Vanessa atalanta. Next base: position 6,569,756 of record NC_061890.1, read on the forward strand.
TTAACAAAAATACATTTAAATGCGTTCTTTCTTTGTTTCAAAAGGTTACGCGATCAAATGAACCGATATCATATCGTTTCAATGGAACGTCCTAGCTCAATACGAGCGGACGTGACGTGAAAATTTACACGACAAAACGGGTTGCGAAACTCAATCACTTTCAAGTATATTTTGCAAGACTTTACAGAAATAAAAAATACATGCATAATAAAGGCCTTACTGGTAATTCGCGCTGGGTTCTGTACAGTATGGAAGTATGTGGTTTAATTAGCAATGTGATTTCTATATCCAGCTGTGCAATCGTGTACTAATTTAACAATATTCTATGCTTTATGCACATCGACTGTCAGGAGGACCAATTACGTCTTATATATCATCGGTATGGACATCAAACTTGCGTTTATTCTTATCTATCAAATACATCCCATCAAAAGCCCAATGTTGCTGGTTCTTTGAAGCTAAATAAACATTATTTAAGTGTAATATACGTTTTAAATTTGGAATAGTTAAGAAATATTATTGTATAAATATTAGATACACCATTTAATCTCTTCGAATGAATTTTGAATTTCGAATGTAATTTTCTTTTATCTGGTTTTATCCTTACTAGTCTCATGAGGTTTGATATTGATCACTATTAGCTTGATAGCCATACCAATGATAGCGATCGCGTACGTAATCGACGTATACGTGCTGTTCTATCGATAAGCGTTTCCAAAGCGATTGTTCCCATTTCCTTAAGCACTTACATCTCTTCATGGGTCCCATTAGTCGTGAATGGTGACAACTTGTTCAAGAACCTAAATTAACAAAATGTATTGTTTTATTTTTAATCCGATCTTTTATATTTTTAACATTTTCCCTTTAGTTAGTCTATTTCTGCTATATTTTTTAGTACAACTTTTATTGCAGCTAATATTATTTTGTAGGACATTTATTTCTATTTCGTTATTTAATAAGTAGTTTTATCGGCTACATTTGTTACTTATTAGTATCGGTGTAATATTAGACTGTGAATTACTGTGATAGGTTTTTTTTTCTATTTGAGTATAATGTGTGATATTACGAGTATTTATAGAATCGATGTTATTTTTGTCTTTGAAATATTTTTAATTTACAGTGAACGAAGAAGATATTATGACGTTCGATGATTTTATTTTCGTTATTCCATCTGATATTTTATATTATTTTCTTGAAGCATATAAAATTTCTTATAAAATGTTAGTATTTTTTAGAGTTATTTTTTTTTAATTTTTCCTTTTTCAAGACATATAATTCCTTATTCTTTACCTAATATTGATTGTACTAATTTGAAATAGGTATATAATATATATGTTACATACATTACGAATATATTTCGCCGCAGTTGAAACATTGTTGAAAATATATTACAGAACGAACTCATTCCGGCTACACGACAAAAATTTATCGACTCTTTTAGGACTTTGAATATGTGACATAGGTCTGAAATATGATTGACAGGACTGCGTTATCCTTCTACTGAGATACACTACTTACGTCTGGATGGCACTTAAATAAATAACGTTACCCATGTCGGTGTCAAAAGTATAACTGATTTTGTAGGTTAAACTTTGATTTGACTTGAAATAGGTCCAGTCGCATTAAATATGGTGCCGTAAAATTGCAAGGAGTTTATAATCTTATTGAATACTTTTAAATCGACCAGTAACAGTAACTATTAAAAAAAATGTTTTCGTTTATTTATCATTAACTTCTTGATGCAGTTTCAGCTCGGTTTTCCGCCTCGTGAGCCGAGATGGTCCAGTGGTTAGAAAGCGTGCATCTTAACCGATGATTTCGGGTTCAAACCCAGGCAGGCTCCACTGAATTTTCATGTGCTTAATTTATGTTTATTATTCATCTCGTGCTCGGCGGTGTGCTCGGCGGAAAACGTCGTGAGGAAATATGCATGTGTCCAATTTCAACGAAATTCTGCCACATGTGTCTTCCACCAACCCGCATTGGATCAGCGTGGTGGAATATGCTCCAAACCTTCTCCTCAAAGGGAGTGGAGGCCTTAGCCCCGCAGTGAGAAATTTACAGGCTGCTAATGCTAAAGTTCCGCCTCGTTTGGTCAATATTATAAAGTTATAGTTCATAACTAAATTATTATTATTTTATTTAATCAGCGCGTTAAAGCAAAAAGTGTACTCTTGAGCTATATAACATTGAAAAAGTTTTAAATATTAAATCATAATATACATTGTTCAATAACATGATAGTTGAATTAAATAATAAATAAGCCCTATAATATTAGTATTCATATGAAAATAAGGTCTATATTTTTCAACGAATTATTTGATCAATTATATAATAATAATTCACCATGTCCTTGACTAACGGAGCTATTTAGTTTAGTCTAGACATATTATTTTCATCTTCATTAACCCTTATATAACGAGTCATCACTATACTAGACTGATTACTGTTATGAAATTAAGTAATCTTTTAATTTATTTATTTCCATTCAGCTGAAAGACGAGAAACAGTTATACGTGCTTTATGGTCACCCTTGCGGTCTTTCGTTCGTTCTATTTATCAGTAGAACTACTGAATGGTTTATGTCCCACATAAACGACCTTAATATATTCTGATGTGCACGTACGCCTAATTATTTTGTTGACGTTGGTAAATAATCTATGTATTATGTATAATACATTGAATAGCTGCTAATTTATGGTGTTTTAACCAAAAAGATATTTACAACGTGGCTTCAATGTAAACGTTATTATTTTTAACGACAAACATGGTGATAATAACAAAACACAGCTGTCAAAACAAAGTCGATTTATATACTGAGCATGGAATCAAATATATATGTGTCTTATGTAATGTCCGTATATGCTCTAAACTTTATCGATGTGGCTCTGTGCAAGTTCGTCTTAGTGGGCACCCTACCCATCAGTTATTTCGCCACCAAACTTTGTTTGCTATGTCCCAGTTTGAAGGGAAGCAAATATTGTAATTACAGGCACAAGTCTTATATTGAAAAGAATAATTGAGGAATGGTACGTCATTTGAGGATTGTTTTATTTGTGTTTTTAAACCAACCCAGATTTTTTTAACAGCACTTTACTATTGAATAATATGGTACAAGAATAATATAATTACATATTAAATTACTGATACCAGATTTAGATTAATGGTACGGCTTCGTGTAAGCCATTCTGGATGACTATCGCCTCAATTCATCATCAATTATTCAACCATCGAGTATCACTCTGTATAACTATGTACCGGCTTGCAGGATGATTGAGCCAGTGTAATTATAGGAACAAAGGATGTATCAGCTTAGATCTCACTACTGACGACGCATTGAGGATATAAAGTGTGGCCCATGATTCAGGAAGGTGAACATCAGTCGGCCAATTTGCTTGTCCTAATATATATACATTAATACAAAATCATGATTTAACAATTACCGTGTCAATGTCAACAGACGCCCTTATTCCGAGAATAAAGCGAATCGATAACCACTAACGAAGAAACGACTGGAAGTCTCTAAACTCTTAATAAATTTATCGATTATCGGATATTGACGCAGCAAACATTTTAAGCAACGTAATTTATCAAGAATATTGGCGGTTTTTATCGAATTATACCGCCAAGGGGAGAAATGCATTTACATTTTCTACAAGGCGGAGCACTTTTAGAGGAGGTCGCGGAATATGGAAAATATGTATAATACTAAGAGTGGTGAACTGGTTCGTTTTATGTTATACCGCCTCCAAGTATAAAATAATTTGATTTAAACAAATAAATACAACAGTAGTATATGGATAGCATCCTGATTCCATACAAAAATCGTATTAATCGTTTCTTATTACTGTCTCGTTGGTCTGGTGGTGGTAGTTAGTTGGTCATAACTCAGGTGGGGCAAATAACAGATTATTAGGTTTTTCTGTCAAAAAATTCTCAGTAATAACCAGAGGTTTGGAAGTTGGAAGTGTGTACAGAGCAATGCCTTGTAAGCCATTGGTCACCTGACCAGACCAATACTTTGAAAGCACGTAAAGCCGTTGGTCATCTGAGCTCCTTCCAATCGTGTTGGATTTGCCGTGTTGGATTATGAGAGTGAGTAATTAGAGAGCACCTTGTTTGTGCACACACTTGTGCACTATGAAATGTCCTGTTTAGTTGCTTAGTCCTGCTTATTGGACGAGATCATTATCTTTATTAAAACTCTATAAGTGGTATCGATTCTGAGTTTTTTTATTATCTTATATTATTAGCGACTACTTCTTATTAATCTCTATCCCAATCAGTCTGTATCAACCCACTACTGAGCAAAGATGTTCGCAGTTCATGCTATAAGCACCATGCTCCTTTGCGGGAGGTTGTCTCGTACAATTCCAGTCGACGCACTGATTTTCTTATGATATTTTTTTACATATCCAAATACGAGATATAAATACAATTTAGGCAAATGAAAACTTAATTGCCATGCCAATAAAGTTCGAGGAAAATTTTGTAATCTGTTCGAGCCAAATAAAATGACGTAAAAATTTTCGTAGTAATTTTCAGTTTCAAGGAAAAACCTTTTGACAAAATATTCACATCAAATTATAATGATGTTAACATTTTGTTCTTGTGTGTTTTACGAGCGACTACTAATTATGTCAATGTTGTTTGAGAGATAAAATAAGGTTCTTTGTGGCGAACGTAAAATAGTAAAGCAATTCTTACTAATCTTATTAAATAAAATGTTTAATATTATAATTCCGAAAGTGGCTCCATCTATTTATTTGTTACTTCATTACGACCGATCATAGTATGACGTAGAAAAGCCAAAAAAATGGCAAGCATAAACCAAATGTGAAATATTAAATCTTTTTTATTCATGCTTAATGGATTGTCGGAAAACATTTACCTGAAGTTAGACATGGAATAAGATTTTGCTTAAAAAATATACTTTCTTACAAAAGAACATGGAATGAAATTTGTGTGATATCAAAGACGCAATAAGCACATTTTGCTAAAAAAAAAATGCTGGTTATTTGAAAATATTATTCGTATTTTACAATATTAAGACCCAACAAACCCTCTGAAGACAGAGTGGATCGTTAAATCAGAAAGTATTGAATACTTAGGCCCTTGTTGAAGTATAAAATCAACAGCTCTCGACCAAACCATTTAAAACACTTCACAATTCTATTCTAAGTCTCAGGTATTTTAGTGTTGCCATTTCACCTATTTGTAGGTTGATCAATATGTATTTATAAAAATAGAGAGAGGTTTGACGTCATATTTGACCTTGACAGATCTGTATTAGTCTACCTGGCAATTGTCGTCTCTGTTCTCTTGTCTAGCTCATAATGAGTTGGATGGGTAAATCTTAGGTTAGGTCAATAAAGTATTGTTGAGTTTTCTATGAATAAATTTGCGGTAACACTTCGGAATTAAGAGATTCACTTACTCACGCTCCGTATGATTGGATTAATATGATGATAAAGGTAATAGAGGAGGCACCAGTGTTAGCACACATACGTTAGGTTGATAAGAATTCTGGTTCAATTTTCGCCAAGACAATACTGCTATTTACGATTTAACAGAGAAATACACCCAGCATTCTCGCTATCGTTCCATGCGGTCATAATTTGAGTAGTAGTTAATTTAAATTTTTATCTGTATCTTGATTAAATCCTTAATATATATCATTATTATATCATTATTAGCTTGTAGTATTTTTCTTTAATAAAATCTTAATATATTTAATTCAAGTAAGTTCATAATATTGTAAGTTATTTTTGATCATCATATTAGAGCATTTAATTAAGGTAAAATTATTGGCAATACATAAAATAGTTACATTTTTTTCTTAAATAAATATCTAATTATAAAGTTTAATTTAAATTTTACGGAAATCAACAACGAAAATTATCTTTACCGTTTTATAAAACTTTCGTTCAGAAAGGATGCATTGATATAGTGGAGTCAGAATTTTGGCGTTTTAAGTTTACCATTACTTCTCATGCTCATAAAATCAACTGATTCTATGAAAATTATCTCTGTAATATACTGTAAAGTTTACGATACTGTGTGATAAAAGCCAATAATGTAGGAATAATGGCGGTGTGAATGCCAGCCTGGACGTTATCTGCTCTAGAAACTGTTACAAAACTTTGTTTTCAGGAAATTTGAATCTGACAAATGTCGTATAGATTATCCCGTCACATTATATATTAATCTCTTGTGAATTAGTCGTTGAATCTTTAATAATTAAATTATTTAATTTTTAACCCTTATGTTCAGGACTTAGTGTTAGGCCTTTGCGTAAGCTCGTCTTCGTAGGTAGGTAGGTTCATCATAATAATATATTCTACTGCCAAAGTACTATACTCAGTATTGTTATGTTCCGGCTTGAAGAGTGAGTGAGTCAGTATAACTATAGGCACAAGGGCCATAACATATCAAATCACAGGGTTGGTGACACATTTGTTATATAACACATGTTTAAAATTTTATATAGCTCCAAGGTCTATGGATAGTGGTCACCACTTACATTAATTTGGAACTATTGGAATGTTTGTGTGGTCGCCACGAGAACAAATTATGGTGTCTATACCATTATGGTATAGAATTTCAGGTGCTTTGTATGAATAATTTATTCAAAACATTGTGAGGTAACTTACGTGTGTCGCATGAAATTCCAACCCACCTTGAACCCGTATGGGAGTTGAGTGATAAAAAAGGAGATATTATACTGCCCAGGTGTGTGTGTAAATAGATGTACATCGTCTTTTACCTCGCATTAATCTTAATCTGGTGGAGCAGTATTCGACGGCTTCGTTCGTCTTATGTCTATAGATCGCGAAGTTCTAGGTTCAAACCCCAGGTCGAGCCAATAAATAGTTATTGTATTTTTCTGTCGAAAAATTTTCAGTCAAGCCAAGTAACACTCTCAGGCTCTTTCCAAAATACTTAGTTCTAAGGTACGGTAGTTTTTCCGAGGAACACCATAAGTCCTAACTACTATAAATCCTACTACCTGTTTTACAAACATATATTTGACTAACTAGACCAACCACTAGATCAATGAGGCAGATAACTACAAATTGCCAGTAGTTACATAATATTACCGTGCAGGACCTACTATTATATGCTGATAGGTATAAAGTCACGGGCGACTTGGTTCATGGCTAATAGACAGAAACCCTATAAACGCAATTTCTCTGCTCCACTGAAGTAGGTCACAGTGCAAAAGTCAACACGTCGTCTGATTAGAAGTTTTATTTTCTTTTTTGTTTCTTGTGGCTTCATCCATGTGAATAGCCTCTGTGCTCAAGATTTTTGCGAGTTCTGTATAAATATTTAATCAATCTCTTTACGATTACCCTTACTTCGCTTGTATAAGCGTATCAAAACGAGATCGCGTTAAAAAAATATTCAATATTGAAAGCATTAATCTTGTTTATTGGTTGACAAAAACCTACATACTGCTCGAAAAGAAATACCTCAGATTTAAGAAAAAATAACAAAAGAAACCGTCAAATTATTATGATATAGATTATTATGATTCATTATGATGATATGATTATTAAAAATAAGATACATATGTATGTATATGAAATATATTGTAATAGACATAACGTCTATGGAATTAGAAGGACATTATAATAATTATATTTAAATAATCGCTTAATTTTTGAATAATAAATTAATTTTTTTGTTCACATTAACGATAGAGAAGATCCAGATGAATCCAGTCAGAAATATATTCAGAGAAAGTAAAGTTCCTAAGTGGAGGAATGACTTTAAAGAATTTCTACGAAACGATTTTTTATCAAGTTTAGATGGATTGACGGTTTAACTATTTTTCAAACATATACTAATGTCTCCTTTAGGAAATAATTTAATTCACTTTCAAAATAGTAAATTATAATTGTGATTATAATAATTATCATAGTGAGATTAGAGCACATTTTCGAATTGAGATATTATTATTATTTATTGTCTTCATAAATATAATTTGCCAAATGTACTTTAAAAAATTGATATGTTAATAGAATAAGCTTAATATTTGTCACAGGAACAACTTTGAAACGATATGCAAAATAATCAGTTTTGATCACATCATATCATTTCACGAATTCTCACTCAAATTCTCGATATTTCTTTCAAAATATAATACGCAATTTCAGTGAGGAAAAACAAATTTAATTAGTCTAGTTCGTACTTGGTTGTAGCCTACTCATCGTCGAATAAAGTTCGAATTTTTCGCATGGTAAGTTTCGTATTGCTTTTTAACTTCGTAAGTATGGTGTTGTAAAATAATATTTTCGTATAATTTTTTTTTTTTCAACTTTGGTCAAACATTTTCTGGAACTTATACATTTTAATACAGAAAAAATTATTTTTCCTATTCCTTATTTACTTTGAAACTTTTTTTTATCAAGTTTATCAAATAACATTAAACTTTTTTAACGTATAATCTTTTGACTTTGATTTTAAGTATACGTCAAGGTAATTGGATGGGCTGAAATTTTGCACACGCTAGGCACTGATGACTGATGTATTTTATGTATAGGTGATAGAAATATTAACCAACCCTTACTTCGCCACCAATCTTGGGAACTAAGATGTTATGTCCCTTGTGGATGTAGATACACTGGATCACTCACCCTTCAAACCAGAACACAACAATACCATGTATTGCTGCTTGGCGGCAGACTATTTGATGAATGGGTGATACCTACCAATACGGGTTTGCACAAAGTCCTACCACCAACAACTTATATGAAACAATATATTATATTTATAGTTCTATACGTTTCTGTGGCGCCAAAAGTGATCAGTTTCTAATCACATCGATCGAATCACATTTCAAAAATCGAAGACCTTAATTGTTCGATTTTTTAAATTAAAATAATAAAATTCAAACAAAAAGAGAAACACTCTTGACGTAATAAAGCGAAGAGGAAATAAACTTTATCGCTATGACTAAATAGATAAATTTATATTTCAATTGGAGTATTATAATGTAAGAGAGATGAGTTCCCTATTACGTATTGAAATTGCTTGTCTTTTTCTTGTTATACTGGCTATCTCTTTTCCATTAACATTACCTTTACAACAGCTGACAGATAGCAATATAAAATGTGGTAGGTTCATATTTAATATAATATGTTAAGTAATTGGGCTATGACGGACACAGATAATCGCATTTTTAGGGTTCCGTAGCCAAATGGCAAAAAAGGAACCCTTATTGATTCGTCGTGTCTGTTTGTCCGTCCGTATGTCACAGCTTTTTCCGAAACTATAAGAAAATGTGAACCATATTAGGATTTTCACACAAAAATAAAAAAAAGGGGTTCCCCATACTTAGAACTGAAACTCAAAATAAATGTTTTTCATCAAACCCATACGAGTGGGGTGTCTATGTAACTTCTAAAATAATGATAAAACTAAAAAATATATATGATGTAATAAACATCATATATATTTTTTAGTTTTACCATGCAAACTTCCACCCAAAATTGGTTTGAACGATGATGATTGAAGATCTAGTAAGTGTTTTTTTTTAATACGTCATAAATCGTAAACCGCAATTTACCTTTCATTAAAAAGCTACAATGAACTACAAGAAGTTTAATATTATGTGCTGCTACGGAACCGTTCATGGGCCAGTCCGACTCGCACTTGGTCGCTTTTTTTTTTTGGCCACATCAGGGAATATACTGGCAAAAGAAATTTAGCAGTCACAGGTTTTCACCTATCGACCAATGACTAAGCTAACGTTTAATATTACTCGGTAATAAAATCAGAGAATCCTTGGAGACGTTCTGAATAATTAATGATAAAGATGAAAAATTAATTACCTTAGCAAACTTCTTTAAATGAGAAGATATATATAATATTTTAAGGTCGAATTTAGTAACTTTTTTTTCTATATAGACGTTTGTGACCCAAAGTTTAATATATTAGATACGCGCTCTTTCCCCCTTGTAATTTACATTACATCATTTGACAAATATAACTATTTAGATAGCTTTTTGACTAATAGGTAACATCGGGATAATCTCTGCATATTATTTTAAGAGAAATGTTATTTATAAAGGTAAACGGAAATGATTTTCAGACTAAACTAGATTCTAACGGATTAGTTAGCGTTAGAATATCGGGATTGTATTTAAGGTTTCCTATCTAATGTGAAAACTATTATTAGTTAACACTGTCTAGTTGCCAATTACTGGGGTTTTTGAAACGTAATAATTGGTCGTAATTATGGTCGTTACCATGAGACGGGGATGTATAGAAAGAAGTCTTCATATGCAAGTCCAATTCGCTCTTAGTATTTTTTTATTTATAGTAAATATAACTTTTTTTTATGGCATTGGTTGGCAGACGAGCGTATGGGCCACCTGATGGTAAGTGGTCACCATCACCCATAGAAAAAGGCGCTGTAAGAAATATTAACCATTCCTCACATAACCTATCCGCCACCAACCCTGGGAACTAAGATGTTATGTCCCTTGTGCCTGTGATTACATTGGCTCACTCATCCTTCTAACCGGAACACAACGATATAGAGTACTGTTATTTGGCGGTAGAATATCTGATGAGTGGGTGGTACCTTGACGGGCTTGCACAAAGCCCTACCACCAAGTAGACTAACTTTACTCTCTTAGTATTTTAAGTTGTCTGCGGGATAAAAACTCGAAGGTGGGTAGATATATAATAGACCAAACACTTAAAATAGCATCTTTACAAGTGTTATAGATCCATTGTTGAGTGTAAGACATTTTATTTGTACACACGAGCAAAATAGTATTAGAAATAAAGCTTCAAGTTTTATACCACTGAACAAAGGCTTTTTCGTGTAGATAATGTCCAAGATAGTTCTATTATAGTGTAAAATATTATCGTCAAATTTTATTCCTAAAATTTATTCTGTTAGTGAACGTTTAATTAATACGTAATTTTATTTCGTGATTTGTCTAAAGGCAGGTGTTATTTATGCAGGAATTCATGCATCTTATAAGTAATTTAATAAATTTTAACTTAAATTACATATAAATACTTTCATTCATAAAAATGTATTAACTAACAATAAGAGTTGATAAATTTCAACATTGACCAGAAATTTGTACAAATTTAAATAGGTTTTTTGGATTCTACTGAAAATTTATAAAGGTTGAGGTTGGGTTTATTTCGTAGGTTCAAACTCATTTACCATTCATTAAATAATGAACTTATTTTATGTATATGGATTTGTATCTAATTATTTCGGTTTTGCAGAGGGTTCGTTGTTTGCTAATGTAGGTGCTTTTAATTAAAATTATAATTATTTATCACATACTTACTTGATTTGAATAATCATCAACGATGATACTAGACTTAAAATATAGACGTATCTACATACTGTTATGTAAAATCAATTAAAGAATAACCATAACATAATAACCTCATTAAGTTGATTTCAACGGTATGACAAGTAAAGGTAAACAAACAACCTTGACCTTGAATGGACATGTCATTATTGTTCAAGATCTAAATGATCTGTGCTGATGGATAGAAAATCGTAAAACAATTGAATGTAAGAGACAATTTGAATATGAATATGAGTAGTTAAGTTGAATAGTTCATCTTTACTCCTCTTGCCATTGGAATGTACTATAGATGAGTTCATAATTCATTCAACTTAGATTATTGAACCATTTTTAAAATTCATACATTTTATATTCCCTTTGCACAGTTTCTAGTGCTTAGAGAGTTTATTATTAGTTCACTATTTACCTTTGTCCAGGACTCTTGCTTTCATTACTAGCGTTGTTACTTGAGTCATCGTCTTCTTCTCTAGATGTGGCTGCTGAGATTGCTCTCGAGGAACCAGCATTGTTGTCGCTACCATCGTTTTCTTCTCCATCTGGTGTTCGAGTAGTGCCTTCTTCAGCCTGGAAATATATTTAATATTTTAGAAAAAACTTTTGTCTGAGAGAAAAAATGTCTGTCATCCTTGGGATGTTGCAGAACGTTACCAATTTAATTCTGCATATATTTTTAAATGAACTAAATAAGTATTACAATTAAAATTATAATTCTTTGTATTTAGTTTTACTGGTCTAAATCACATTTACTTAAGCCAATCTTGTTTAATTATATAATAAACATTTATTTCTCTCATTCTGTTCTTATCAATGTTAGATTCGATAGAAAGAGACACAACATTGTTTAACTGGCACTATCTGAAAATATAATTTTATAAGTAAAACCGTTGTACGATTAGTAGCCGCTTCGATTTTTGGTAGATATTGTTCTTATTTACAAAAATTATATACATTGATATCCAAATTATATATTACTATTTATATTATTAATATATAACATCAAAACATGGACACGAAATTTTGCCTTACCTCACTTAACATCAAAGTAAAAATTTTAATGTTACTGCACTGTTATAAATCTAGAGTGATTTATATGTCAACATATAATGCAGCCAAAAGTAAAATCATAAAAATACTAACCAAACATAAAATGACAACCACAATAATTTTCGACGGCTTACACAATACAATTATCCTTAATTAATGGAATCCACACAAATTATCGGCGATAAATATAAATAACGACCCTTCATAAGACTTACCTGTACTCTTATAAGTGGAATTCTTTCTTCAATCGTACAAGAAAACATCATGAAAATCAATCAATGCTTTAAGATTCAATTTCAAATCCTCATTTGTTTACACTTTACAAGTCTTTACAGGGTTACTGATTGCGGATGACGGTAGATAATGGATTGTGTCGCTTTATTGATTTTTCTGACGGTGAAATTAATATTTATTAATATAAATAAATTAAATAAATAAATATTGGACAACATCACATACATTACTCTGATCCCAATGTAAGTAGCTAAAGCACTTGTGTTATGGAAAATCAGAAGTAACGACGGTACCACAAACACCCAGACCCAAGACAACATAGAAAACTAATAAACATTTTCTACATCGACTCGGCCGGGAATCGAACCCGGGATCTCGGTGTGGCGTACCCATGAAAACCGGTGTACACACTACTCGACCACGGGGGTCGTATAGATTAAAAAATTGTTAAAGGATGAAAAACCTATCAGAATAAGAATGTAGATGGGAGTTGACGATGGTTTATTAAAAAGCATTGCATTAATATTTAACATTGCGCTTAAGCATAATGAGGAATGCAATAATAAGTATTCTGCTATGGCTAGAACAAATCAAATACACTATAAACAAATTAAAGATATCAAGATATTAACTGTTGCTTCTCAATATATATTCTGTAATGTTTTGTATGTACGGAATAATATAAATGATTTTATGAGAAAATGTGATTTTCATAGCATTGGTACAAGGAACAAACACAAACTTGTTACTCCTGTTACTCGACTGCATAGAGTCAGTAACTCTTTTGTGGAGCAATGTATACGGTTTTACAACAATATCATCGCCTCCTGGCTATTTTTATAATATTAAATATATGTACTTAAATTGATTGACAAAAAAAAAATAAGACCCACTGAGTTCCTTTCGTAGGTTCTTCTCAGGTCAGGGTGTTTTCTTTTCCGAACCTTTGGTAGTGTTTAATTTGACTATCAATAAGTAAGTATAATGCTTCTATGTAGAATAAGGGAGTTTGAGTTTGAGTTAAATATATCGCATATGGTCAAACAGATACTTAATGGAACGAAAAGCGTGCCTACGGTTGTGAAGTCGACTTCGGTGCAGCTCGATACTCGAACTTCACTGCGCTTTCGACAGAGTCGTGAAGACATCGCTCGGGTCTGTGCAGCAGGGCTAGACCGTAAGTTTAGAGGGGCCCTGGGCTAACAATACTTAGGGGCCCACCTAAGACACGTATGAACGTAGACTTGACTTTAATTTAATCAATAAAGTTATGGATTCTTTCGCATTATCGCCTATTTTTGACTATGACTTGACTTAGCTGGGGAACCCTTAAATCCACGGGGCCATGGGCTGAAGCCCAAAAAGCCATATGGTAGATCCGGCCCTGCTGTACAGAAACACTTAAACAACGCATTAGCCGACTGAGATCACGGAACTATCTTACCGTTCCTTAAGTGCTTAGTGTGTTTTAATTCTTATTTTGTGTGTTTACCTGTAATTAAGAACATTCAATTGTTGTAAACCTATTTGTAATAAAGTGTAATTAATTATTGACTAAGTGTTAGTGTCTTTTCACGATAATCCAATATACGCCCACACGATGTACAATAATAGTGATAATACACACTTCCTCACTGCAACGTCAAATACAAGTCCTATCCGAGGTCGTCTGGAAGAGATCGCTATTTCAGCGACGAGACCACCATTTCTACATACTTCTGTAACATTTATATTTGTACTTTATTTAATTTTCTGGTATACCAATGAGGATGTATTATGTACTCTATACTAATACTTTTTGATGAACTTTTGATTCGTCATTTTAAAGAATGCTGTTATATATACAGCTACCACCTATTCGGAATGTAGATTCTACCGAGAATAACTGGTTAGAAACGATTGCAAAGAATTTAAATAAATGAGACGTTAGAACAATGGGCTATAAAATAAATGATCTACATCCCGTCCAGATCTTAAATTCTATTTCGAAAGAAGAAATTGTGGATTTTTTGTTCTAGAATCACGCAACCTTACATACATAGATACAAAACACACCCACATATTAACTGTTTATTTTACTACCAAAGCAACATTTTGTATAATTGTGTACTGTTTGAAGGATGAGAGAGCCAGTGCTATTTATTTTTTTATGATATCTGTAGGCGGACCACCGCCCATAGACAATGGCGTTGTAAGAAATATTAACCATTCCTTACATCACCAATGCGCCACCAACTTGGGAACTATGATGTTAAGTCCACACTGGCTCACCCACCCTTCAAACCGGAGCACAACAATACTGAGTACTGCTGTTTGGCGATCAAATATCTGATGAATGGGTGGTACCTATCCAGACGGGCTTGCACAAAGCCCTATCACCAAGTAAGTTATTATGCGTATAATAGGCGCAAGAGAAGTACCATCTAAAATCTCATGTCAGAATTAGCATTTGCTTCTTAAAATTTATGCGTGAAGTTAGGAAGAAAACAATTTATAAAACCGCTCAACATGTTAGTACGTAACTGTTTACACGATATGATTAATGATCTTAGGTCAATATTCACGTGTTCTATCAACATTTGGCCTCTTGAGTAATCACTTTAATGGGATAATTTAATATAGTTCTAAATTGATCATGTTTCTATAATGATCTATTTAAAATAGTGTAGGTGGTACACAAGTAATACCTGAAGGTATTATCGACCAATCAGCGTTCAGTCAAGATTATACATTTTAATTTTTTATGTATATTAACGACATACATTATTTTGACAGCAGAGACACTAAAGAAAGTATTTAAAGCAAAATAGCTACAACTTTATATGGATATATCTAGTTCAAAATAAAAATAAGAGATTATACGTATGTATATTTTCATCTAGTTTTGAGGGCTTGTGATTGATCAAAAATATTAAATAATAAAAATCGATACAAAAAAAAGGCACGAAATGTCCTCTCATCTCTGGAGATCTATCATTTATTTATACTATACTATATAGCAGGTTGAGACAAAAAATCATCAAGGGCTAAATTGAGGGATGTTTCGTAAAGCCCTTTCATTTTGTTTTTATAACCATAAAATGCTTTTTCCCTTATTACATTTTCTTCTCGAGAATAATTGCATTTCCTGTCGCATGTCATTCAAAATTCAAACATAGATTTGTTTCTTAAATACGTATAAAATATTCACTACGTTGTTTGATAATCAAATTATAGTTAAGAACTATGCCATATCCTTCAGGATCATTTGTAAAATACAAACTAGATATTCTACCGCCAAACAGCAGTACTCTGTATTGTAGTGTTTCGGTTTGAAAGGTAAGCCAATGTAACTACAGGCACCAGGGACGTAACATCTTAGGTCCCAAGGTTGGTGGCGCATTGGTGATGTAAGGAATGGTTAACATTTCTTCCAGCCACAACTTACTACCAAGTGGCCCATACGCTCGTCCGCCAACCAATGCTATAAAAAAAAGACCTGAGATGCATACAATTTCTGATTATATAACAAATAGCAGATGGTGCGCGCGGAACATTAAAGTGTAGCAACAAAAGCGATTGCAAATTTCCGAGTGCGAAACAATACTTATTTTTGTTGAAATGTCAAAAAATTTGAATTGGTGCTTAAAATTGGAAAATACACTCAATTAATTTCGATTATTTAGTTCATTGCTTATCCTAATTATTATAACAAGGAAGAAAGCCATACTTTTGAGACATCAGCGTGCGTCAAAACCAATTGCTGACGTGCAGTATTATTATACAGCTAGTTTAACTACTGGTTGTATTATTATATTTATTACTTTATTTAAAACAATTAAACGTTTTTTTCATTTTTAAAAACAGAGAGGAAGTTGCGTCTCAGCGAGTGATCCCATTGGGTATCTCGTTTGAAATGTTGCCACCAAACACTATGACAGATCAAGGGTCTGGACAATTTGCATATAGATTGATTTGAAGTCACGTGATCAAAGAATCACCAAAGAAAAACGATGGAAATCGCTTCGAAGACGCTTATATAAGCCCATTTTTTTTATTGACTTATATAAACACACAACCACACAAACGCTCTATTTCGTTTATGTAAAAATGGGTAAAATGATCAAGTATTTGTACTGTATATGGTGTATAAGTTATATGTTAAAATAAATGGACTTATGTCCTTTTTGTACAAAAATTTACGTATCTAACGTTGGGCTACGGATGACGCCCCTCGAGGAAGAAGTTGGAAAAAGGACATATGTGACAGATTTTCACCCAACATGCACGAAGGTTCCTCGAGATATTTTCCTTCACCGCCAAACGTGATGTGAATTATAAACGCAAATTGAGCACTTAAAATGTAATGGTACTTACCAGTGACTGAATATGTAATTAGTTACGATTTATGACCTCACCACTGGACCATCTAGGCTCTTAAGGTTTGTTTCATGTTAATCAACATGTTATTTGGAAGCTCAGGATCAAGACGCTCAAGCTCTCTAAGACCAGTGTTTTCTTATACTCAATAGAAGGTCAAAAGATTGTTAAACTTGTAAAAAAAATAAAATAAACAATTTAATCAGTATGACAGAAATGTTTGCAAATACATAGTAATTATTAACTTTTTTAACTTGTGGTCTCACTGGCTTTTTTATTACATACACTTAGTTTTATATGTATTGTTGTTATCATTTTTGTTTTGTTTTTTTTTTTTTAATTTTCCTATTCTCAGTCTCTTTAATGTTATATGTGAGAACTGTTAACCTAATAGTTATTAAGTATTTGTTATTTTTGTTTATCAACGGCTGGATGTTCTCCAATTAAATAAATAAATAATTTACAGTAATAATTTGTATGGGCTTAAAAAAATATTTGCTCCGTACTTACATAGGTGCGGTTATAACGTTACAAAATAATGCGTACAGCTTAGCAGTTACAACTGCTCAACTTATTAATGAAATTGTTACTTAAGTTATTGTTACTTTACATCTTCTGTGCCCCATACTGTCTACTATTCAATTCGTCGTCAAAACTCATAATTACTTATTCAAAATTAGCTGACCTATTGACATTCTAGAAAGATATTCCAGAACTTTCTAAAAATAAATAAGGTATGTTGAAATTAATAAACAACTTCCAGGTCAGTCTTTGGTGACGGTGGGTTTTATAAAAGTGGATGCAAATCAGTATATGTGATGGATAATAGAAGAACTTTTGGAATCTTACACATGGCGTGTTGCACTAAAAGTCGGCCTTGAACTTCTCATCGATAATAAAATAAACAAAACAGCGCTCACTGGAATGTTCTTTTGTGTTGAATAAAAGTATCTAATTTTTATAAAAATATTTATGGCATTATTGAAAAAATATGATCATTATTTTATTTAGTATAATTCCCAACTAATATTATAAACGCGAAAGTGTGTTTGTTTGTTTCGCTTTGACATCTAAACTACTTAACTGATCATGAAATTATGGATACGCGTTGTTATGGAACAGAAAAGGATAGGTAACTGACATTTACTTCTCCCTCTCACACGTGGGTGAATCCACTAGTGAGAACTAGTTATCTATACATATAATAAAATTGGAGTGTCTGTTTGTAATATTAAAATAACCCATTTTTACTAAATGAAGCTGTATGTATACACAGTATATATACCAAAATAACATTTTTTACAATTTTTGCCTTTCTGTCTGTCTATGTGTTTGTTCCGGCTAATCTCTGGAACGGCTAAACCGATTTCGACGGGACTTTCACTGGCAGATAGCGGATGTAATAAGGAGTAACTTACTTTTATTTTAGAATTATATATAGAATAAAAATAAAATCACGCTACAATATCCAAATAACTTAAATTCAAACAACGCGCACGAAGTCGCGGGCACAGCTTGTTGTGTAATAAAAATCTATATCGAAGACAGCTAGCATGGCATTCGATGCAAAATCAAAACTTCGAAAGTACATTTCAAAGGTAAATCCCAGGTTTCCGAAACATATACCAACGTCAGTCGTCAGTGTCACATGTCAAGGGATTCCACTGAGAATTCTTTTGAATGGAGTTTTACTTTAGATATACCTACGCCATTGTATTTACAGAAATTTTGGTCTTCATATTTTTCAGAAAAGAAAAACAATGATTGTGACTTTATTTAAAAAAGTTATATAGTTGGAGAATTCAAACTAAGAACTCGAATCAACCAGTTCCAAATTCTATTCCAGTCTAAAATAATAAAAAAAAAACACGCAAAAGTTTTTAACAATTAATTCTTTAAGCTCTTCGCGTATTTCGATAAAATTATTATCAGTACCGAATCTAATATTTAAAAATAGAATATTTGCAAAGATTATATCGCTTTATATAAATAAATATTTTTTATGATTATTCATTATACACATATACACACACACACACATCAGCACGTATTCATTATATACGTCCCCCAGATAAATCTTCATAAGACATATTTGACAAAGATTATTGTTAAAAATAAGAGAAGAAATTATTTTCGCGCATATTCGAGTATACACTTGAGCTTTTCCCCTCGAACCAGTTATAACCGGTTCAATGATATCGGATGTTAGAGTCAGAACCATTAAGAAGTGTCCCGTTCCGTTTAGAGACAGGAGTTGACAACCATTGGCGTGAGATATCTACCGGTTTCGATTTACGACGCAAAGCTTTGTAGAAAACATTTTCAGTATTCGTTATGAATAAGAGTTTTCAATTCACAATACGGCTTTGTTTCTGATATTTGAAGTTTTCATTTCATATATCTTTCTTCAAAAACTATTCAAGCAATATACACTGCATTTTTGTAACAGTTTGAAAATAATTTAAAGTTGAAATGTTTGATAATATGGACGAGTAATTTTTCCTTACATATATTAAGTATGGTAGAACTAAGTGTTAAAAGAATTATAATTTGTTACAAATTAAGAAGCATGATGATCCAATGGTTACAAGACCTGAATCTTGTCTAATGATTCTGAGTTCAAAATGCATGAACAACTGGATGAATGTATTTATAATGTATCGTGTGCTCGGCGGTAAAAATATCGTGAGGAAACCTGCACGTGGTGGATGAGAAACGGTCTCAATCGCATTGGAGCAGCTTGGTAGAGTTAGGTCCTGAACCTTCTCCTCCAAAGGGAGAGGTGGCCTTTGTCCAGCAGATAGAAGTTACCATGCCGTTGCTTACAATTGACCTCTATTAATAAATTAACTAGGCTTTGGAGAGATACGCTTTGCTGTGCTTTCGATTTGGCTTTGCGTGTTACTCGATAAGACTTAAGTTTACTTGGTGGTAGGACTTTGTGCAAACCCATCTGGGTAGGTTAGGTTACTTCTCATTATATATTCTACCGCTAAACAGCAATACTTAGTGTTCTTGTGATTGATAAAGTGTAACTACAGGAACAAGGGAGTCAACATCTTGTCGTTATCCTTAAGTTGTTGGCGCATTGTCGATTGGAGAAATGGTTAATGTTTATTACAACGCCAATTCTTTGGTTGTTCTCCTATCTATATTATAAAAAAAGGTATTTGTACTTACTATTGTAAATTAACATAACCTGTATACTATTATTGTATTAAGCGTAGCCAAATCGTTATCTGATATGTGATCTCAGCAAAAAGTACCTATTATTTGGAAACAAAAGTAAATATCTTCTAAAAGGTTCAAGGTTGCGTCTTTCTTAATGGCAAAGGTATCTTGATGATTTTGATAGCATCCCCGTTATAAGGTTACGGACTTTCTAAGTTGTTTAAGTGTTTTGTGATTTTATAAATGATGCAGTCAAACGGATAAATAATTTTGTCTGACTGAATGATAATAACAATATTCTTCTGATCGATTTCGGCCACGGACAATATTAATGGAGACTACTGCGTAGAAAGTAAAATGTGCCCAGACATTTGCAAATTTATCCTCTGTTCTTTCTTATTATATAATGGGATAGGCCACTAATACGACACAAATCTGGGCGGCGACGAAGAATGTGACAGCAGAGCAATTTTTTTCGCTGGACGTTTTGTTTAGACTACGATCTTGGGTCTACAGCTTTGTGAGCTAGCCAACAGATCAATTTGGCAGTAATAAATAATACGTATATTACATTGAGAACAATACATATTAAAAAAATCAAAGTTAAGTGTTTTGTTATATTAAATATTGTAATATAATATTTCTAGCATTGATTATTATTATATTACATATGATATTAAATATTTCGTTCAACTACTTTCAATGATTTCCTTTGTTATATTGAACGTATAATTTATGCCATTCTAATAACCACTATCAAACAACCCTTTGAGCTATGCAGAATAAAATGTCGCTTTTTAATGCTTCATTTCCTTAAAATATGCTTAAACTCGCCATCAATTCTTGTCAATTTGGCTTGACATCAGCTTTCTGCGGCTTTATAGACATTCATGCAGTTCTAAGTCCTAAAGTTAATACGATAGGGTTTAGATTTGTCTAAGATAGCATTTAGCAAGATTTTACATCGATTCTGTTGAATGTTGACATCAATTTAGATGTAATTTGCCCTGAGATACAGGAAGGGGTATTTAGATTTGTTATTTGTTGTAATTTAGATTCAGGTTTTATTAAGGCTTTTTTTTATGCTTGCTGTGTACCGACATTTTTTTAATTTCCAATGGCAATTTTATGAATATTTAAAATAAACTGGTAAATTAAATGAAATTGCATCGATGAATATGTGGATCTCAAATTTCATTATTTTTCTAACTAAGATCGTTTTGTTTCGTTACGTAAATATCTGCTCGGTGGTAAGGTTTTGTGCAAGCCCATTTCGGTACTCATCACATATTCTACTCAGCGTCAAGCATTTGATCTGGCTTTAAAAGTGAGTAAGCTATTATATAGTACACTACAAGGACATAACATATCAGTTCTCAAAGTCGGTGGAGCATTGACGATATCAAGGATTTTTATTATTTATTACATTGCCAATGTCTATGGAACAAGGGAGCACTTCCCATCTTGTGGTCAATTTGTCAGCCTGAGTATCTAATTAAAAAAAAAAATATGTTGAGAATATTATATCCGTATTGATTGATAAAAATTAAAAGCTAGTAGCACTCTGATCCGGTAATTCCTCTTTTATCGATAGCCTAACAATAGTCTTTATATTTAACGGTCATTTGTTATTTTCCTGACAAATGTTCACCACGTCGGTCATTGTCAAATGATTTTTTTTTTATAGATTCCTTAAGCGTAAAGCAAGCTATAACCGTAAAACGTAATTAACTCCAAGGTTATTTGGAGTCGTAATATGTAATTAGGACCTTCGTAAATTGTTAAAAGAGTTTAGTTAACATGTTCTATTAAGAGTTAACGTGTAGCTGAGAATACCAGGAAAAAGAAATTTATGTTTTTATTGCATTTTGGACTTAGTGGTGGTAAGTGGTTTCGATACTAAAGTTTAGTTTATTAAATTGTTTTTTTTTTAAGTATGAATAATAAAAAAGCTTTCCAAAAGGAGAATCTTCGTACATGCATTATAATGATGAGGATGTTGTCATCCGGACTCTCAATTGAGATCAGCCAACAATGTAGGACGTACTATAGCACATAAGCTTGTGCACAAACACAGTTGCACTTTCTACTCCATAACTGGGTTGGCAATTTCGACACGAATGAAAAGAGGAAACGAGACGAAGGAAGCCCGAAAGTGTACAAACTTCAAACTTCTAGATTTTTTAATTAAGAATTATTTTTTTAGAATTGGATCATTAGTTCCGAAGGTAAATATACAAACAAACATATTTTTCCTGTTTATCATATTTTACCTCATATGTTATTGATTAATATCTATGGACTATAATTTTATCATACTGCACTGCGCTCTCTGTAGGTCTTACCGATCGATTTCCTACAGGCAACATCCGCCTGCAAGAGATCGCCTTTGCATGTAGTTTTGTTAATTAGCCGTAAACTTGTTTTTTTTTATAATTAATTCATTACCATTTTTTTATAGATGATAACGCTGAAACGCGATTATATCAAGCTAATTAGTATATTATCGTTTTCAAAATCATGTAAGCAAAGCACTGATTTCGTCAAAGTCAAATGTTACTTTGGTTGCTTGTTTGGGTTAGTCCCGCCTTAATCATGTTCAGTCGATATACCGATCCCTTCTATTTCTGTCATTACAAAGGTTAAATTGTGATCATTAGATCTCTCCCACGCTTATGCTTTTCACTTGATGAATCAGTGAAATTGAATTTGTTTTTTTTTTGCAATGTACGTACATAATAGATGTCATTGGTGATATGAACAAATATAACGAGACAAAACGACAGGAAACTTTATGGAGGGAACAGCGTGGGCCGGAAAAATACCTATGAAAGTCTTCACGAGTAAAATATAATTGAGGCTCCTCTTTAAGAGAAAAAAATGTATAAAAGTACAATTATATTAATTACAACATCCAACAGTCTAAGCCAAAAAAAAACACTCTTCAGACCATTTCAACTTATATATTATTCAAAAGACACTTTAAGAAAATCCCGATTTCGTATGGACTCTTTATTATTCAAGAGTGGTGAGACACCTCGTGTGATAGGAAAATCGTCTTTATCAGATTGCAATTACCACACATAATCCTATAACTTTGCTATGATATTACACGAAGTGCCAAGTTTCATATCTTTACATTTTCATTCGTATTCACTGATATTTATTAACCAGATATATGTGGTATTTTGTCAATGGAAATTATTTCAAATGTACTAGCTCAATGTTAGAAATTCAAATAAGCGTCTCTGATCCACCGAATAAAAGTTATTGGCTTAAACTGATCACCTGAGCTGATTTGTGCCCTACTCGTTTACCTATGTTGGAATATTGACAATGCCTTTAAAATGGTCATTGGATATATCTAAGTTTTAAATTTGATCAGTACACAACTTTATCAATAATTATTTCCATAAAAACTTCTTTTATATGAAAAAGTATGTTCCTAAGCAAAAAAATATTTCATTTAGATATAATTGTAACGAAAATCAGACTGAAATCGCGAGAACATGAGCTCATATTTCATAAAAACCATTGCCCATTTATGAACTGCCTCGTTTTCCTGCAAAAAATGGGTCTTAATAAATCGTTGGTTGATATCTATTTGGTGAATTAAGAGAGCCAGCGAGGCGATATCTTCCCATCGATCTTTTCCAGTACCTAAAACGCGCTGAAAACTAGACTTGAGATTACGACATAAAGGTATTTGTTGATCCAAAGGGAAGAAATTGTTGGATTAATGATCTTCATATCTAAATAGTACAGTTTATATTATCATAGAATATTAAAGGTTACAAGAAAAGATCAGCAAAATTTGATAAATTATTCACCTTTGAAAACCGCAGCAATTTGTGATGTTGAATTGTAAATATAAACAAAAATGAAGGTACTTAAGTTTTCTTTGCTTTGAAGTTTCTGAATACATATACTGTTTCACTGACGCCTCAATTACCCTAAAAAATATTTTCGCCTTCTTACGTAATAGCACTCGGCAGTCTACCGGTCTCGTAAAAGACGGAAAAATGAGAGTACTTCCCCAGATTCCAATTTACAAATACGTGATAATTTAAATTTATACAAAACTATGTATCGATATTTTTGGAACAAATTATTTTAAAGAAGCTGACACAATATTTATTCAATTTTCTATATCAGTTAGATTTTTATAAATAAATGTAGGGATTTATGCTCTATAATGCTACTTTGCAGTACTCCATATTATCCTCAATATTATGCACTGTTTCTGTAGCTACGTGTAATTTGTTGCCTTTGTTTGATAACTATTTGTTCACCTCTACGGATTTCTCACGGTCATGTTACATCGAATCTGGAAATATTGATTCTTATTCTATATTTGTGTAATTTATTTAACAATAAATTGTGGCAAATGATGTCAAACGCCTTACGAATGTCTGCACTACCCTGTAGGAGGCTAAATTTTCTTATTAAAGAATTCTGTTACTGCTTATAAGTGACAAAAACTTTCGATGGTAGTAGAGCTGACCTTTTCTTAAGCCACTTTGTGTACAAAATGATACATCTAGTTGGAAACTTTTCTTGGTCAAAGAATAGGTTCAATTTATAGGTCAATGGAATACCTTTCAGTTTACGTAATACCATAATAATAAAAGTAATTATTTGATAACTACTTTGTTTATCATATTTTATTTAATCCATTCATAAATTAGTATTAAATATAATTTGGTATTATAATCCTCTACATATTAAACTATCATAAAAAATTGTCAATATTTTTCGTCAAATAATTACATTTTAGTATTGAATACGATATTCCATCTATTCAGGCTTGAGAATACTTTTGTAGATTTGTTATATAATATTTTATTGCCCAGATTTTGAACTTAAAGCAAACATATTATTTTAAAAGTCTATTAATCATATAATTATTTTGTTGTTTTAAAATTTTGTTGTAGTTTTTGAATGAAATAATTCAAAAAATAGAATCAGTAAGCCGTGTTAACTGTAAAAGGCAACATTTAGATACTGTTTAGATAAAGTGTCACAAAAGGAAAGGGCTGACAGATAACCCTTGAGCTTTTAAAATTTTCTCGTGAATAATCATTTCTATTTTCGAATCTAAATTTTAGCTTTGGCTTAATCTTTGGGTCCTTTACACTGTTTTTTTTTTCGTTTTTATCTGGTAAAGTTAAATTGTATAATAAGTTCGAATTACTATCAAGGATATTAATCGTCGGCTAAAGTATATAATTATGAAGATTGGTATTTTAAAGAGTAAATATATCTTCTATATTTTAAATAAAATATTAAAAATAAAATTTTGTTTTAATTTTAAACAAAATATTACCAAAACATTTCGAGAGGAAAGTATCCAATATGTTAACCTAATACTAACAGTACCATAACCAGTGTAGCAATGCGAAGGTATTTCGATTTTATTAAGTTCGCAGAACGTAGAATTTCAATAAAGTATCCTTGGAACTCACTAAAGATCTTTATTAGCTTCAGGGAGAGATGCAATTTTGTGAATTGTTATACTATTTTACGATTTATTTGGCAATATAGCTGAGATTTCGTAGATATATTTATTACGAATAAATGTTCAAAAACTATAAAATTCGAATGAAGACGAGCTTACATATAAATCTTGAGTTATGTGCATCCTCGGAATCTATTAAGTGTTATTGTATCGTATGATTGTATTTTGTTGAAATTTTATGTATCGGATTTACATTTATTATATTAAACTAGTTATAATAACCATGTTCAAATCAAAGATTAAAGGATTAAAGATAAATATATCTTAGATTTATTATATTCCATGCGATTTGCTGATAGATCTGCCAAATTATACACTATAGGTTCTTGATTAATAAGTCTTTAGTAGTCTGTGAGTGTGAATATTGTAACTGCGCAACTGTGAAATAAACCTTCGAAATTCGAAACATTAATACTACTGACTGAGCTTTGTGTATGATATTTAAGAATGATTATTGATAGTTTTCACTATCTAAACAGAAAATATAGATGTTCTATAATCATAATGTTTATAAAAAAGTTATATGTTATATGAAAATTAAATGATTAACCTTATTTGTTTAGTTTTATTTATTTTACACTTTCTCATCTAGTTATTCAATATTTTACTGATCGAGCCAGTGATATCTTGTCAATTCAACGTCGAAGTAGTTTATTTTAAATTCCTTTGTTCTTGGTTATATTAAGTAGGCTGCAATGCTTCTTTAAGAAATAAAAGTCGAGGAAAAGATGATAAAGAAATATGATTTATCTGCTAATGTATTACAAAAATATTATCAGTGTGATGTCGTGATTGAAAAACTTCTCAAAAAAATGAAAATGGTCTAGTACGTTATAATAATGTATGTTGTTATAAAAATAAATAAAATATTTTTTAGGTATTAAATGGAGAGAAACAACTGAAAACAAGAGATAAAAAAAAAGCAACAAACGAATTGTGGCAGTTTTATAGCAATTATTTCAAGTGCGAATTTAAAGCTTAGGTGGCTTGATAAATAGAACATCGAAAAATACGGGTTCAATTTAAGCATCAGTAAGTTTTTATTTTATTTATCTTTATAATAATTTATGTCTTTTTCCGCAGTTATGAAAAGCAGACAGCCTGTATCGCACCTGCCGGATAAAATTATAATATTTTAATCATCCTGACGCATAAACTCAAAATATTTTTAAGAGAACAGGAGGCCTTTACCAGGGGACGTTTATGGACCGTTACTTTTCCTTACTCACACATTTCTTGTATTACAGTTACAAAAGTTTATTGTCGAATACAGCGTTTTTATACTTATTGAAACCATGAAATGCGATTACAGACGTCTATAACTAATGTTGTTTCACTATTTCTATTTGTAATATGTCTAATCCAATTTTGCCGTTCTTAAGGTTTCAAGACAATACTCCCTATTGACAGTGTTCTATATCAATGATATATTTCATATTTAGAATCACTGTTATAATATCGTTTGAATTGTTACTAAAGAATCTAAGACTCCTTTCTTTTTGAGAAGAATGTTTGATACTTATTCCATGTAACTTGGTATCAATGCGGTTGGTTGGTTGGTGAATACACGTTGGAATCATAAACATAAATTAGGCACGTAAACATTTTATGACGCTTTCCAGGGTTTGAGCCCACAATAATCAGTTAAGATTCTTGAACCATTTTTCGATTATAGATCTCCGCGTATTACATAATAAAAAGGCAATATGATTGCTTCGTATTGAAACAAAATTGAATTAATTTCGTTAGTATATTATAAAACAAATATTTCGTTAGTATTAGTTATAAAACAAATATTAATATAATTTTAGTGTACTTAACACTAAAATTATGTATTTTTAAAGCTTTTATTTGGCAGCCGTTTTAAATAATCTAAAGAAATAAAAAGGAGATTTTGTGTCTCCTAATTAAAAAAAACCTATTAAACCATTATATACAAAACGTATACAAACTTATGCGCGTTTTGGAGAAGTTTTATAATACAAGACAATGTCTATCGAAAGCAGTTTTGCTTATATATAATTTTAAATTTTTTTGCCAACAGAAGCAAGAGAGTACAAAAAATCGATAGTTATTAAAAATGTAATTATATATGCACCAATATATATGCCAGTTGAATGGTTTGTAAATGGTATGGTAGATAAAGCTAGGCTAGTTTAAATATTTTTTTTCAATTAGTAAATACAAGCTAAGAGAACGTAATTAATTTATCTATTTTCACAGACCTGCCTTATTGGTTAACTATAAACTGAACTATTCGCTGATTCCGAAGACCTTTCGAAGGCTTCATATACTGGGTCGGGTGACATTGTTTTATCTGTTTGAGATTACCATGTTTCCAAATGATGAGGGATTATCGGGGAAGTGGATACAAGGGTCGATTTAATACCTAGGCGGCTCTAAATCTAAGGCAGATTGTCGCCAACAAATAATTTTAAAACTGGAAAATTTAAATGATGTAAGTAAAACAATTCAATTAGGTTTTAACTATGGTATATACTCATTTTTGAGTTTTTGAGCATATCTCTTTTAAACTCAATGCTTAAAAACACGTATTAATAAACTACTATATGTAAAAATGTATATATATATAAATGTATATACTAAATGTATATATGTAAAATATATGTTATAACAGTAGGAAGGTTTTTGTATTATTCTGTTTGCTAAATTGATATTCATATAAAAATATAGATACTTGGTATGGGAATGAAAATATATACCGGTAAGATAGCCGTCGGGGTTTTGCTTGAAAATTAATATTTAATTTTGCTCGTTTTCTATGATTTTACGTATCGTTCAACGAATTGAGTTGAAACTTTATACAGTTATCAAAAACGTTGACAGGTCCGTGAAGGTTTACTGATGGTAATAATGTAATAAATAGTTAACCGGTATTTACGATAATAATATAGTTAAAAATGACAATAATTTTAACAAATTCATTGGTAGCTTGTACTTTGACTATAAATCAAAGAGTCTTCTATTAGATTAAATAAATTAAAGAATAATTTGAATTTAAGAAGAATATTATAAATTAATATTCTAGTAAATAGTAAAAATTATGTTAAAATTAATAAATTTAAATCCTTATAAGCTATTTAATAAGAACAATTATAAACATACGTATATCTGTATAAAGATAGAAAAACATTTTAATCGTCAGAACCACATTGTTACCAACTAACTTTTACGTTGAAACTTTTCTATGTAACCAAACGGATTTCACTAGTAGAGACAGTTGTTATTGGAATAATATTCAACAAAGTTGTATCTAATATACGGGTTTTGGGGTTCGTTACATCGGCAAGTGTACTTACAGTTCAAATTTTGATGTAAGTTTAATTTTCAGGCACACACGTCATTTCCCACGTATGTATATATAATATTAGATTTTTTTTAATTAAAAAAATACTTTTAGCATTAGCATTAGCAGCCCGTAAATGTCCCACTGCTGGGATAAAGGCCTCCTCTCCCTTTGAGGAGAAGGTTTGGAGCATATTCCACCACGCTGCTCCAATGCGGGTTGGCGGAATACACATGTTTTTTTTTTTTTTATGGTATAGGGGGCAAACGAGCAGGAGGCTCACCTGATGGAAAGCGACTACCACCGCCCATGGACATCTGCAACACCAGGGGGATTACAGGTGCGTTGCCGGCCTTTAAGAAATAAGTACGCTCTTTTCTTGAAGGTTCCCAAGTCGTATCGGTTCGGAAAAACCGCCGGCGAAAGCTGGTTCCACAGAGTGGTTGTGCGAGGCAGAAAATGCCTTAAAAATCGCGCTGTTGTGGATTTACGGACATCTAAGTGGTGTGGGTGAAATTTAGAATTTTGTCGAGATGTCCGAAGATGGAATTCAGCTGCCGGGATTAATCCAAACAATTCCTCGGAACACTCCCCGTGGAAAATTCGGTAGAAGATGCAGAGTGATCCAACATCTCTACGCAACACCAAAGGATCGAGCAGATCAGAAAGGGCTTGATCGTCGATAATTCGAGCTGCTCTACGTTGGATACGGTCAAATGGAAGGAGCTGGTACTGGGGAGCACCCGCCCAGAGGTGAGAGCAGTACTCCATGTGAGGCCGAATTTGCGCCTTGTATAGTCTTAGGCGATGGGCCGACGTGAAATACTGTCTTGCCTTGCTGAGCACACCAAGCTTTTTTGATGCCAATTTGGCTTTGCCTTCCAGTTGACCGCGGAACTGAACGAGGCTCGAAACATCAACGCCAAGTATTCCGATACTAGCTGTGGTGGCTAACGGAATGTTCTCGAATCGTGGAGATACGACGAATGGTGTTTTTTTAGCGGTTACATGTGGCAGAATTTCGTTGAAATTAGACACATGCAGGTTTCCTCACGATGTTTTCCTTCACCGCCGAGCACGAGATGAATTATAAACACAAATTAAGCACATGAAATTTCAGCGGTGCCTGCCTGGGTTTGAACCCGAAATCATCGGTTAAGATGCACGCGTTCTAACCACTGGGCCATCTCGGCTCTTAAATAATATATATTAGTTAAAAAATACTTAAATAATATATATTAGTTCGATAAATTTGAAGAGTTCGTTTGTTTGATTGCACTAATCTCAGAATTTACCTGTCGGATTTAAATAAATATTTTTGTTAAAGATAGTTTATTTATTGAGAAGACTAGATTCTTATCTAGTCTAACTAACTCCTGATCTTTCATTTTAGGAAAAAAAGATCGCAGCAGCTATTTTTCTAATTTTGAAAATCGAAGGTCACGTATTTACTACTAGAAAATGTTTGGAGCATAATTGACAACGGCAAAATCAACATATACTGTATTTATTATAGAAGACTAATCAGTTCTTTGAAGCAATGAGCTATTTATTCAAACTGTTGTAGTTTGAACAAAGCCACTACGTTTCAATCCAATTTTACTTGAGCTCTCAAGATCAAAACTTATCCGATCGGATTTACAAGTAATTTTTATCTTTCTTTTGTTTTTATGGTTTTAGATAAAATCGAAATTTATCGAATAAACTATTTATATATAAACTTGCATATTTTAGCGTCATCGACTTATTAAATTCAAATAATATGGATGTATACTTTCAGTTGTTTCATTTTAAGATCTGAAGTTCATGTAAGTAGCATGCCAGTAGCATGACAGTAGTATGCAAAGAGCTAAAGGAAAAATATGTAGAACGGCCATACAAATTTTATTAAGAATTAAAGAGCACGTACTTTCTATTCTTTAATACATACCTACATTCCTTTAATACTTATTTGTTTCTTAATCAATAATGTTCTGAATAAGAAATAGTGTATAGTGGTCGTCTAGACTCAACGAAAAGTATCGATGATGGATGACGTCGACGATAGCCAATAATATCTAATGTCTAGTCGATATATCACTGGTATATCAGTATTACAGTTTATAGATGTCGTAATTCTGTGATACAGAAAAGAGATCTGAAATGTTGATTTAAATGACGAAGATCAAATAACGGCAAGCATTCGTGAGTTTTTTATGCTTGTGGTGTATTCATCTCGTTCACTGTGGTGAAGTAAAACATCGCGAGACACATGCATTTGTCGATGAATTACAGGACCACGGAAGAAATTTGTTCTAGGTTAGTACCGACAAATACTGGTAGAAGTTACGCAATATCTTAGAAACAGTTATCGTGATAACAGAACAGTATAAATTGTAGATATAAGATATGATGTATGTAGTATGTAAATGATTATTTTTCCAGTATCGACGAAGGCGAAGGTGACCTTACCATCTAATAGCCTGTGGTATATGGACGATTACATTAAATTTCTTTGAAAATACTTCAGCGTCAAAATCAAATCCACAATTTTTTTTATCATAACTTATTATTTATACGACACCATAAGCCATAATTGGTTATGTTTGTTCTTGAATGAATTCATGAGCAATTCGTTCAAGAGTTTTTGTCAAAGAAATTTATTTAACTGATAATAATGAAATTTTAAAACTATCTTATAAGAATTTAAATATCGATATTTATAAGCAGTTTGCAAAATTGTTTGTTCTTTCAAAATTGAGATATTTTACATATAAATGTGTAACAAGGTTT
Source organism: Vanessa atalanta (assembly GCF_905147765.1). Lineage (NCBI taxonomy): Eukaryota > Metazoa > Arthropoda > Insecta > Lepidoptera > Nymphalidae > Vanessa > Vanessa atalanta. The sequence goes on from NC_061890.1 coordinate 6,601,512, forward strand.
TTTCACAAATACGGACTTTGTAAGGCGTCCTATACATATTATTATCGGAAGCGAATCACGAGTGCCACAAGGTGGCTCTGTGTAGAGTTTGAATGTCGATTAGTCAGCGTGCTTTCAGTTCAGTTGCATAGTGAATGTTGCCCGCGATACTACCTGCCTAGAAACTTCTCGCTGTTGGGTTTTCTATTGTGATTTGTTATTATTTGGGACTTTTGTGATTACTTATACATTTTTTTCATTTACACAATGATGAAAACTGAGATCTTAATCCATTTTCTACCTTACATTTACGAGTCCATTTACGAGAGTAAAGTAAATTAAAATCGTATTACAAGGTCTTTTTGACAATAGTATGGAAACTTCAAAGAAATCTCAGGCAAATAAAACTAGTAATGTAAAACTATGTGTTAAGCAACAAGAAAACGTATAAAACTTTCTACTCGGTTTAAAATAAAGCCTCAAACCACTTTTAATTTTTCGAACGTTAAATACTTTCTCGTAAAACGTATTGTTCCTGTAAGCGGTTCTCGTGCTTAGTTACTACTTTTTTCTATACAAAAGCTATGAAATTCTAAGCAATTAACTAACGACGAAATGATTTTATGATTTAAAATACGTAACGTTTGCAACGCTGACGACATTTTTGGCAATTGGAGAACCTTTTTCTTTATTTGTTATCAATTTATAAGCGAAATAAAACATTTATTATGGTAAATTTAAGATACATTTGTTAAGCAAGATTTATGGTCTCTTTTTGTGTCATTCAATTGACTCACCCACTCCATTTCTCCTGGTCAGCAACTTCAGCTGATGGTAAGATAGTGCGTCACGATCGATATAGACCATAACCATTAAATGTCAAAATATTAACGATATATACAGGTTTATTGGTAATTCGACGTATTCGACGTTCACATCAATAATATTTTACTAATGGGTCGCCCGCGAAACTTCAATTTTATTTAGCAGTTTTTTAGGAATTTCGAAACCTATGACATGTTTTATTTTTATTTAATTTAATTTTAAACTGACTGAAAAAAAAACAAATGTAAAACGTGCAAACAGACGTCTGTTTGCACGTTTTAGATTTGTTTTTTTTTTTATTTAGCCTTGTACCTTGGTAGAAAGCAGCGTTCTACCCGACTCTAATTAATTTTTCGTTAAATCGTAACAATAATTTTCTGCACATTTACGACTGGAGCTCTTCAGAATAAGACAATTACCGATCTTTGACGTGCAGCTATCGTCCCATAATCACTGGGACGAAAATCGGCTTACGCTATTAATATATAAGAAGGTAGAGTGTGAATTGTACATAAAATACATTTAAGGTTGAGGAAATTGAAATAGAAACTACATAAATAAGAAATATATTACATACATAATAATAGATATGTAAAATCAATCGTTCATAAGGTTTCATTTGTTTAATCGAGTTTAATCCAATACAAACGATCTGATCTTGATCTTATACATACAACAACACAGCAATATAACAGTTATGTACATAAAACATTTATGTATCAGAACAATACAATAGTAGCGTATAATAGTAGTGTTGTACCTTGGTATTAATACAAATTTTATAACGAGATCAAAATAAATACACAACGCCGAACTAGAATGGAATTCGTTGATTTTAAATAAAGAATGCATAGTAAAATATTTTTGTACAAAAAAAATTGTTTGGAATAACGAATACTATTTTTTTTTCTTGGTGGTAGGGTTTTGTGCAAGCCCATCCGGGTAGGTGCCACCGACTCATCGTATATTCTACCTCCAAGCAGTAATACTTAGTATTATTGTTATTATTATTATGTAACTTGTGCTTAAATATATATTATATATTTAAGCACAAGTTAAAACTTAATAATAAGTCTAATAAATGTAAACACTGATTGGGAAGCTAAGATACGGGTTCTCCTAGTTTAGGGGTACAGGGCCTCTTTGTAATTTGATGTATTAACAATAAATATATTTGATTGTAGTGTTACAGTTTGAAGGAAGAGTGAGCCAGTGTCACGTATGTCTGATTTGATTTCCTACTGCACCTATGTCTATAAACAGTGGTGACCGCTTACCATCAGGTGGTTTGCCCGTCTACTATATCATAATAAAACACTTATTATATTGTAAAATTAACGCGATTCTCATTGTTTTAATAAATACCGAGTTTCTCGTCGCATTAACGATTAAGATTAAAATTATGTGTGTGTGTTTGTGTGATTTCTGCGTATGTCTTTAATAAATATATATATATTTTTTAAAACAAGTTAGTTACAACTGTCTCATAATGATATATGACAAGGTGCAAATTCATAGATGCAATCATTCATTCATATTCATAAAATTGTAAATTATTGTTTCCGAATCGGAATTATAGGAACCAAAAAGAGTCTTGACAATTCATATTTTGGTCTTCCCTTTTGATGTAATTAAGGAATTAAAAACTGATTATATAAGTATCACGTTTATCTAGAGGATAGCTTATGAGTAGGTAGATTCAGATTTTTTCACTAATTAGAATTAGAATCAATCTAGAAAGATACCCTAGAGAGTATCTTGGTCTTTCAGGCTAAATCATTTCTTTTTATATCTGCGTATTCTATCCAGTCTATTTGGTTAGTATGTCAATGGTATCCGAAAATCAATTTAATTACATACGAGAAACAATGATAAGAGACGATTCTGCTGCGGGAAAAAGTGGAGCAAAAAAACGAACCGAATATTTGTGTCTTATGTCAAATTACTTTTTTGTCCCATTCGCTGTCGAAACACTTGGCCCTTGGAGTAGTAGTGCAAAAAGCCTAATTAAAAGTATAACACCTCGCCTTATTGCCTCCACTGGTGACAGGAGGCCCGGTTCGTTTTTTACGCAGAAGATCGGAATTGAGATTCAACGTTGAAATGTTTCTGGCGTTCTTGCCACCATTCCACTCACTCAAGATTTTTACAATAACTATTTTTAATTAATATTTGTATATATTTAAGGACTTAATGTTAATTATTCTTATATTCTTATTATGCTTATTCTATTTAATTTAAATATTCTATAATAAAATATACTTGGGCGCAGTTAATCTAAAATACAAAATATATGATGCCTCTGAACCAACATTGGGATAAAGACATATTATAAACTGCGCCCAAAAGAAAATTTGACGCAATAGTAATCTACGTATAATTGTGTATACTATATTCTGAATGTTTATCGATAGGTCGAAAATAACTTGACTGGCTTAGGTTTATTGTTAGGCTTTTTGTATAATTAGCATAATACAATACGAATTTTAATCAGTCGTAGTAAAACGTCAGTGTTCATGTGCTACCACTTATTAATGGGATTGGAATAGTGATGTGAAAATAAAATCGATTATCCTTTCGTTTGTTAAGATCATTCAGTTTAAAATCGATCCATGTTAATCACATAAATTGTAATCACTAATGTTTTATTTAAATATTCATATTTTTTCGTATGTATGCAAATAGTCTTGTCAATGTTATTTCTAATGAAAACGTTAATTTACTTATTTAATTATAAATAGTTAGTTAGGATTATTAGAGTAAAAAATGAAACAAGAGTTGCATGTATGACGTTTTAAATCATAAATAAAGCTCGGTATATACCTATAACGTTTTGAAATCGGTTAAGACGTTATACAAATAAATTAATTGCCAGACAATTTTATGCAAGAGAAAAGCTTATGGAAACGATGGAATACCTAAATATTAATGAAAATTATCGAATTCATAGGAATTCGATAGTGTAATATAATAATATAAGGTATAGACTATAGGTATAGACTATAGGTAGGTATAGACTTACCCTAATATGAATATATTGTAGCGCTCCATTTCCTTTTTATAAAGAACATTCGTGAACAATTCACGTCGCTAATACGACTTCTTTAAGTTGAATGGTTCTTACTTTCGTCATACACCCGTAACAATTGGGAATATTTTATGAAAGAATTTGCCATTAATAAGCAAGCAAATGTATGGATTCGTTACAGCTATTATTGTTACACTTTGCAATAATAATGAAAGTTACTTATTGACCTCTAAGTTTATAATAATACGAAATGATTTATTATCTATTGATTTAAACTCCGTTTAATAACTCACTATCAAATCAAACCAACATTTACAACACTAACAGCCTATAAATTTCCCACTGCTTCGCTAAGGCCTCCTCTCCTTTTGAGGAGAAGGTTTGGAGCATATTCAACCACGTTGCTCCAATGTGGGTTGGTGGATCAAATCAAATCAAATTATTTTACTCAATATACATGCATAGCGTTATTTACTTGTTGATTGATACATTAAATACTACCATTGATTTGGAAAGAAAATACCCTGACATGAAACTGAGCGGGTAAACTTCTCGAAAATCTCGCATATCCTTGTAATGTGAGTTTTATTAGTGTGATAAGATATCATTATTAAAAAAAAACGATTGGTTCAGTTTATTTTATTTTATTTTTATTCCAATAGATTGGCGTAGTGGCAAATGGGCCGTCTATTGATCACCACTGCCCATAGACATTGGTACTGTATGAAAAACTAACCATTCCTCATATCACCAATATGCCACCAATCTTGGGAGCTAAGATGTTATGTGCTTGTTACTGGCGCACTATGTTCACGCGTTGTACACGCGTATTATGTTCCGTTTTGAGGGTGACTTTACTTCTTTTACTTCTACTTTATTGAAGGCAGCAATACCTTTTTAATTTAATATACATCATCTTTTATTTTTTGACGGTGGTTAATAGACCTCGAATGATGAGGGGGCACAACCGACTATAGACATGTGTACTGTGTACTAAGATGTTATGTACCTTGTACGTCTAGTTACACGGACTGGCTTCAAGTTTAAATCGGAAGACAGCAATACTAGGCGCTGTTTGGCGGCAGAATATGTCGTGAGTGGGCTATGCGTACCAAAAACCCATAACCGAGTAAATATCGATTACAAATTATTGCGTCTAATCTAACTATAGTATCAGACAAATACAAATGAAAATATTAAAAGAAGTAATTTATTTAAGTTCCAAACCGGTGTGACTAATAACAGCCGCTAAAACAAATTAGACTTCACTTGAAGGCACTCTATGTGGGGCATACTTCGGATTCCACATGTCGCCTACGTGACCATACGGGTCCACGTATTCCTCGCACGAAGTTTAAGTACTTTAATTATGATGTTGAATGTGTAATTACTTTTAGAATGTTTGTAGTTTATTTCAATATTTTTTTTTTAATATGGATGTCACGTTGTGTGAAAGACGATATGGTTAGAAAGAATGTTACTTGTGAGATGACGTCCGACAGAGAAGTATGGAAGAAGAAGACATACTGCGCCGACCCCAAGTAAAATTGGGATAAGGGTAGGAGGATGATGGAGGATGATGACGTACCCCTTTACTTAACACGTATGAAGTATAAATACACATTATCTTCTAATAACTTCACCATGAGTATAGTAATAGTAATTTCCAACAAGTCACCGGACAGGATACCCAGTAGATGTAAAACATCGAAATTGAGATTATTGAATGAACTCATAATTAAATCAAAATCTTTTATTCAATATGACACTTAGATACAACTTTTATACTCACTTATTGGTTGTCAAATTGAACACTACCACTGGTCTGTAATAGAAAATACCCTGAGCTGAGAAGCATCGGCAAAATCAGCGGTTTTTAGTATCAATTTAGAATTATTTACTAATAAATTAATTAAACTAAAAACATTAAACAAACGATCAGGCGGAAATCTATGAACTCACTAATTGTATAATAAACATTGCCCTACAAAAGACTTACTGACTTCATGCAGTCGAGTAACAAGAGCTGTTATAGATAGATTATTATATCAAAGATAGCATTGTTTACGTTTTCATTATATATATATTATATATATATTTTCATTATATATATATTTTCTTCAAATTTAAAAAAACGAAGCAATAGTCATCAGTGTACAGAGTGTTGTTGATGATATCTTCCTCGCTTGCTCCAGAAAAAGGCAACATATTTATATATACTGGAGGGACCTCCATACCAACTGAGATCCCAAGAGACCTTTTTCCTTTAACTTCAACCCTCTGAGTTCTATTGTTAGAATAAGAAGTCAAAAGGTCGACCGCATCACGTCGTATAATTCCGTAGTGATATAGTTTCCTGATCAGTTTTACTATGAACACAATCAGAGGTTTTGGATAAGTCATAGAAAATCCCTGATATATTCTGAGACTCCTCTGAGGTTTCATAGATATTATTATTAAGCTCGATACCCGCATCGCTTGAGGACCATACGTAAACAGATTATTTTCAATGAAGCAGATTGTGTCAGGTAATGTAGGCAAATAATTGATTTAAGATATTCCTTCTACTATTTTGCTAAGGGTTGATACTATTGAGATTGGCCTATAATTGTTGGTGTCTGACGAACTACCAGATTTAAGTATTTAAATAATTTTACTGAGTTTTTAATATTTTTGCAAGATAAGGTGCAATCATATCAGTTATTGCATCTTTCTCACCTTTACGTAAATCCATACAGAATAGCAGTTTGCTTTATATCGAATGGCTTAAACGTAATTTTGGTTTATTATGTCGTTGGTATTAGCGATGGTAAAATTAAAGTTTGCATTACATTATCTTCTATCACAGATTCAGCAGCATTTGTAGAAGAAATCAATGATTAACTCGATAAGGCTGGGATGCCGGCAAAGATTTGTTTTTTTCTAATCTGTGGCATAATTCCTTATACTATTTAAGAGCCAATTATTGTTATTTAAGGTCAATTCAGAGCTGCATATGGTCACTCTAACATTTTAACAATTAATAAATTTCCTAGTCATTTCTATTTATCATGTGTATCCACAAAAAATAATTTCTTTATTAGATCCCGATATTTTTAATATAACATCTTCCAAAATATATATTTTTTAACAAATCATTACTACGTTCAAGCTATTCACAGGCTTTACGTCTAATAGCTCAAAAGAAAGATTCACAATAAGGTCTTAACGTTCTCTGAATCACAAATGTTGAATATTTTGGGTGCAGCAGGATTACAATTTTATTATTATTTATATTTCTATTCCCTTTATTGGTTTCTATGTTAGATTTTTTTTTTCATAATGAAAATTGAAGAAACTTCCTCTATTGTGTTTACTACATTACATTCAACTACTAAATTTCAAATAATTATTATTACAATTCTCAATAGAAAAACTTTTCTGATCAACAAAAAATTGGTTGATTTAGTAATAATAAAGTATGACAACAAATTTGTTATCATTTAGATTTAACAGTTAGAGTAAAAATATTCCAAAAGTATTTTTACCTAAACGAGAACGAGGAGCACGTCCTCATCATCATCACTCTTTATCCCAATTAACGAATACTCACAACCACATAAGGCTCGAAAGTTTCATTATCGTAGGAAGTAGGAAGAAAACAGGTTTTAGTAATAACACCAATTGTATCAGCTAAAATTTTACTGTTTATAGTTTTCTAAGAAAGGACATTTGCTCTAAAGACTCGCTCTTGTCCATATATGTAACGAGATTAAACCGGAGCATACTCACCTAAAAGCCCATTCACTCTTGCTTTGAAGAGAACTAAATTAAATTGTTCAGGAAATTGTCTTTGAGAAAGAATGCCACGGCTCGTCTATTATATTATATATGTCGAAGCATCAAAAAGTTTATTTTTTATCGTATCGTTTTTTATCGTCATTATGACGTAGAGAACACGTGACAGCCGAAAGTGTGTCATAGTTGATAGAGTATCAAAGAGTGATGTATTAAGAACGTGAACGAATAGACTTACATTTCGGATATCATCATCCATAACCCAGACAAGCACCACGAAATTTTCATATGCTTAATTTGTGTTTATAATTCATCTCGTGCTCGGCGGTGAAGGAAAACATCGTGAGGAAACCTGCATGTGTCTAATTTCAACGAAATTCTGCCACATGTGTATTCCACCAACCCGCTTCGGAGCAGCATGGTGGAATATGCTCCAAACCTACTCCTCAATGGAAGAGGAGGCCTTAGCCCAGTAGTGGGAAATTTACAGGCTGTTAATGTAAAATAAAGGTGTAAGTCTTTTAACTTATTAACTTTTTCATATAAGAACTAGGTATCCGGTTCATATTGATATATAATTTAATAAATATGCTACATATAAAGTATCTGCTAGATGCTAGATGCTAATGTGGTAGATACATTATGTAGTATTTTTGTTTTTTGTGGATATACTTGTATAGATATATACTAACGGCGGACTAAAAATTGGGCCAAAATGGTACTGTAGTATAAAAGGATTAATAATTATTTTTGTATCACCAATCCGCCATCAACCTTGGGAACTAATATTTTATGTCCATTTTGTCTTTAGTTACACCCTTCATACCAGAACACAATGCTAAGTATTACTTTTTAAACATAATATCTGATGGTAATAGATTTTCTGACTGACAAGTGAATGTACCTGATGGTAAGTAGTAACCACCGCCTAATGACGTTGTCGCTGTAAGAAATTTTAATTATTCCTTACATCACACCATTGCGCTAAAAAACTTGGAAGCTAAGACGTTATGCCCCTTGCGCCTGACCTGATCTGAGTGGGTGGTACCTATCCAAAGGGGCTTGCACAAAGCCCTACCACCAAGTAACTCAATATTTATAAAAAGTGCTTCTTTATTGCACCACTTTCTCATCTTTTTCACAGTATTATTTTTACCCAAAAATTTTCTGGAAGAAATTTTTACTTATTTATTTATTTATCCGTTATTCTCTTGCTTATCGTTTCTGTAGTCGATACTTACTGCATATTAATATCAAATTTCTGGCATAAAATATAACAAATTGTTAAGGTTTATGACAAAAGCGAGGACCATATAAATAGAAGGAAGTCCTATTAGTGACGTGAATTGTTCACGATTACCGTAATAATCAGTCAGATTTTCCATATAAAAAATGATCAGATTTCCTTATAATAAATGTAGCGCTACAATTCATTCATATTAAGTCAAGTGTAGGATATAATAGGCACTTCGATTATAGCCATTAATATTTATTTCTTCGTTTCCATAAGATTTTCTCTTGCATAAAATTGCCTGGTAATATAAATGGATAAATAATATCCGGGCGAAATGTTTCGCATAGAAACGTTGACTGCATTTTGTTACTGAATCGTAATTTCCGTAGGTTGTTCTCGATCGAATTCACCTTCCGAACCGGTGTAGAATATAAGCGACTTCTTAGATAAAAAATCTATAGATTTTTATTTTATTACAAAGGTGCCTACCTTTGGCCGGGCAAATAGGTAACCCTGATGGTAAGTGGTCAACAGCGCAAACAGACATGGAGCTGTCAGAAATATTAACCATTCCTTGCCAAGTATGTGTATGTATATGTATGTGTATGTATGGATGTGTATGTATATGTATGGATCAATTATACTCACTTGACGTTGTATTTATTGTTAGTGTATGTTTTTGTCGCCTTCATATTATGGGCTTCGTCCAAATCGATGTTGGACATTCAAAACTAAATACATATTATCTATAATATTAATAACAAAGAGTCTGTAGTTATTTTAGGCATGTATTTTTGATGTAAAACTGCGATTAGAGAAGATTAATATAACTTTTATTCAGTGCATATATCGATCTCATAAGCGTCTACAACACAAATTGTTTCGAGAGACTATTGCACCAGCAAAGGAATTTCCAAGGAGAGAGCTCGTCTTATTGTAAGTATGTGTAACTGTTCCTCATAAAGCTGACCTTGTTACGACGTCTACAGATACATTAATTTATTAGTATTTTTTTCCGCCCTTTGCCGTCTACTGCTGGACGAAAGCCTCACCTATAGAACGTCAAACGACCCGATCTTGGGCAGCTCGGCTCGGCCAGTGGCAGGTACGGAATGGTACGGGACGGGGATTAAAAAATTATTATTATTAATGAAATATTGTTTGTTCTACAATATATTTTTGTCGGCACGTCCACTGTGAAAGCAAAAATGTAATAAAAACGTCTGAAATTCAATCGGGCAAGTTCATTCAAATAGAATGGCGGCACGAAATTGTTCAAATATCGCCAGACCAAAATATCTATACAAAAAAAAAAGAAACGAATGGCCGTCTGTGATTTCAATTACCTTTTATGTTAGGTTAATTTGTTTATTCGCAAGTTATCAAAACCGTTACCGCCTATATTTTTGCTTGTTGTATCAAAGAGTAATCTCCAAAACATTTTACAATGTTTATTTCAGTACATATTTAAATCTGTGAGTACGTGTTATAGTCGTTTTGAAGAAAGAATAAATTACAATTATCATAATTTTAATATCGGTAGGAAGTTTATAATTAATTATTCACATGCAATTATAAGCTATTTTTCATCTGACAATGAGTATAACATGTCAAATGCGTACATAACTAAACGCTTCTTTTTTATAATAAATCAATGTTTAATAAAAAAGTCAACGCGAATAAAAACCCGAGGCACAGCTAGTTGCGAACAATACGTGAAGGATTTGCAAGGAAAGAACGTAGATGGCAAATTTGAAATATCTTTGTTATACGTGCCATAACCTCAATTGCTTTATTAAAACAGCCATTTAATGGCCACAGCTGTTATTAAGAAATGTTGTTTAATATTGTACAAATAAGGAACAAGCTTATTCTTGTATTGTCAGTTGTTAGGTTTATAGACATTTATTCTCAAAAATACATAAGCTTACATGAGAATACACATACATGGTAATATAACATTCGCGTTCGTCTTAAATAATAATAATAATATCTATATTAATAGCTACCCATTCAACGTATTGTTTTTTTTTAACGTGTATGTACTTTTATGTAATCAGCCAATTTGGTCTTAAATGCGCTAAATGAGTTTACATTGTTTATGTGAGCGGGTTTTTTTTTTATATGGTTGCGCTCCTTCATATGTAACGGTTTTGTTTACCATATGATGTTCTAGTTTTAGATAATACAAGAAAATAAGTCGATGGTACGAGACAAGCTTTGTACAAGTTTGTCTCGTACCACCGACTCATCACATATTCTACCGCCAAACAGCAATAGTTAGTATTATTGTATTCCGGTATGATTCATGATTCTTACAGCGGCAACATCTATGGTTTTTCTTGGATTTTATCCGCTTACTGAATTATTCTACCTTTAGTTATTTATATTTGAAACTCGCACTGGGGTATGAATAAAATGGAGAATTTATTAGACTTGGAAGGTGAATATTTTATTGAGAGATTTAAGGAAATATAAAGGAGTTACGCGTACACGATGCTGCGTTTTAAATAATCTTAATGTTCCTTCTGAGTGAGTGAGTGAATGTTGACAACCAACTAACCAACTATTTTGATACATACATACATTACATACATTTACATTAGCAGCCTGTAAATTTCCCACTGCTGGGCTAAGGCCTCTTCTCCCTTTGAGGACAGGTTTGGAGCATATTTCTCCACGCTGCTCCAATGCGGGTTGGTGGAATACACATGTGGCAGAATTTTGTTGAAATTAGACACATGCAGGCTTCCTCACGATGTTTTCCTTCCTTCCTTCCTTCACCGCCGAGCACGAGATGAATTTTAAACACAAATGAAGCACAAAAAAATACAGTGGTGCCTGCCTGGGTTTGAACCCGAAATCATGGGTTAAGATGCACGCGTTCTAACCACTAGGCCTTTCGATACGATATCCTATAATTCATTGTCGCATAACACATTTGAAATCTCACGCTCGTGTTCTACGGTGATATTAAAGTTTCTTTTAATATATAGCTCTACTGTCCAGACTGTGGGCAACAGTGATGCACACGAACAGTTGTTCTGACGGATCCGCGTACGTCGACATTCAGGACGTACACTTACTGTGATGATATGTTCGTTTTTCTCAGCATTATTGACATACATAATCCTGATTGGTTGTAAATTCACTAGCAGTCCCCTAAAATCAAAACCGACATATATTCATTGTACTTTAAATAATATGTATCTGTTGGATAATTTATTAATATATTTGGTGTCGAATTTTGGAACATTTCACGAAATTCTCCTGGAAATGTACATCAAAGAAATAACCGTCTTTAATTCCAAATTATATCTTAGTTCCGTTTGCACTTGGAACAGTTGAACCTGTAGTAATATTATAAAAGCATTTTTAAAACATAACACTCCTCGTCTTATTGCCGCCGTATTTCGTCCAGAGAATTGGCATTGCGATTCAACGGGGAAATAAAGCTAGTGTCATGCAGCTATTCCACGTAGATTAAGTATATATATTTTTATTTTTTCGATGGCTTAGGTTGGGGGATGAGCATATGGGCTACCTGATGGTAAGTGGTCACCACTGCCCCTAGACAATGGCGCTGTAAGAAATGTTAACTCTTTTAAATATTTCTTACAACGCATTAACCTGGCGAACTGAGATGTTATGTCCCTTGTGCCTGTAGTTACACTGGCTGACTCACCCTTCAAACCGGAACACAACAAAACTGATTAATGTTGTTTGGCGGTAGAATATCTGATGAGTGAATGGTACTTACCCAGACAGGCTTAAATAAAATATATCATTATAACAAATATAATTCTTCTTAGAGTAAGAACTTTTTTTTTTAAATCACGAACAAAATGTGGTTACTGTCTTAACCATTTGAACATCCAACAATATAATGTGTAATTTATATGATGATAGGATTAGTGGTTTGCGACGCCGATGAAGCACCTCCGAACGCTAGCACTGTTATCAATCTATTCTTCAACTCGATCGTATGCCGTCCTATTGTTATTTACTAAGTAATGAGGCGAATCGCGACCTTGCTTGAGGAGCTCTCACTTATACTCTTCTCTGATTGGCTGCTGCCAATCGTTATAAGATACACTTGACTCGAAATCGATGAAATTTCAAAAATCTAACATTTAACATGATAGTAGGGCTAATTAAAATATCGAGGATTTGCTTGCGATATAAAAGTTTATTTTTTTACTACCTATTTGTAAGTTTTATTTCATGTTTTTTTTAATCGTTAAAATTTACATCGTTAATTATCTTTGCATATTGTTACACAATATTTTGTCTTCCTCTTTCGAAAGTAATTTTAACTATAATAGAAAGTGACAAAACACTCTGTCGTTATTTACTATGCTTATTTGTAACTGTCACAGTTACTATAAAATATGTTACAGCTTCGAAATGTGTCACCGTGCTGCTTAGCTATTGATTATGCCTTCCAAAATTTCTTATAAATATTTTTTTCGATACGAAATGTTTTACAAAAAAAAATTTTTCTCTAAATGCTTACACTTAAATTTGAATTCAATAATAAATAATTCTTAAATATGTAACCTATTTTCAGAACAAGTAGAAAATAATATAGATTGTTTTGTTAATAATTCTTGTGGGTAATATCTTTGATAAATTCGTACTGGTTTGTTTACCTATACGTGAATACATTATATCCTCATAAGATTACCATGTCGAGTACACGAATGTGGAAAAATATATTTGAAACGCTACCGTACTCAACGTATTTCAACTTCATGGAAAAACACCAGCCGAATACGACGGGAAAATTACTACTCGTGTGCCTAGACGTGAATCTGTTTACTTTGTTTGTACTTAAGTTCAATTTGTTGCATCGATCGAAAGTATTTATGTTTAATTTTGAAAATCGAATCAAAGATTGTGAATGCAGTCACACGTGTATCCGTTTCCAAATTGAACTGAATAGTATTTGTAATTACAGAAGTAAAGAACAAGCAAATGTGAATTCAGTGCTGGGCCTGTACCTATGACCTTCGTTTAAGTTTGAAGTGTATTATACGGTATTGAAAAGTTTGTTATTTTAGTCTGAACGCGCCAATCTCTGGAAGTAGCATAATATTTCGAAAAACTTTTCTTGCTTCGGTCTAAACTTCACCTATATAAAGTGGAACCTCTTTCATCCACTACAGTGAGTTTCTAGCGGTCATTATCTCCCCTTTAGATTTATGAAATCATCTCCTTTCCTCGGTGTTTCCTCTGAGCTAAAATATATCCGAGCTTTGCTAACGCTCACGGTGACCATTTACCATCTACGACCCGTTTGCTCGTCTACCTCGAAAGGCAATAAAAAAACCTTGATGCATTTGATGACCCAATTCTTGAGAAAGGTGATCACGTAACGCTACGGCCCACGTCGTCCGGAATAGTATCGTTTAACGTCGAGTATCTAGTTTACATCATATTATAGCAATAAAGTTGGAAGAGAACTGATATCAAACATAACTACATTATGTATTATAATACTAACTGAACTTTCGGCTTTATCCGCGTGAAATTTATAAAACATTACCTATAACACACAAATCGTCATCACTCCATTATCCCCTTGAGGGGTGAATTAAAGAAGTGACCTATGTCCTTAACTGGGAGTCAAAATATCTTATACCAAATTTCATCTTAATCGGTTCAGTGGCTTAAATGCGAAGAGATAACAGAGATACTTACTTTCCCATTTATAATATTAGTATAGATGTTGTGAACTAATCTTGATACTTGATACTTACTAAAGATTAGGACAAGGGTCAAATAATTGATTTAAAAATGTGTTAGTTAATATCAAATCTTATAAAATTGTACATAACTAAAAATAGTATGTTATTTATAATTGGTGGTATATAAGAGTTAAGCTTATTAGGCCATACTAGACGACTAAAAAGCTTTCCTCCATTCAATAAAGAGCTATACGCAAAGTTATCTATTTTATTTATTTATAGAATTAATAGAGTATAGATGGACTAAAACAATACTTAAGATTTTAGAGGTATTTTAATGAATAATTATTAATTTATTTTTTCCAAGTACGTGTTATGATTCGATAAATAATAGCTTATCTTTGATTAGCACTTTATCAGTGGTAGGCCGGCTTTAAGCAAGGTTAATTGTAGTGGACATTTGACCGCTTTTAGTTGCATTTTAAATAGTTTTTATAAATACCACATGTGGTCACCTGTACGGTTCTCTGATGAATCACCAACTATAAAAATTGTTTTAATGTTTTAAGTTATAACGAAACTAGCCTTTCTAAGCTTTATTTGTAGCCAAGTCAGAAACTAGATTAAAATAATACAAAAAGTAAAAAAACATATACTTCACAATGGGTGAATGACCTTTCCAAAATTCAAGACTTATTTCCATATCTCAGAATTTGTTCATTAAAAATTGCTATTAATAAAGTAATGCCAACTTCAACCAACGGCAGTCATTTGTTCAGAAAAGTATTAGGCCTGCATCCTATCCATTCAGAATTTATATTACAGATAAACACCTACATAAATTATTCTTGTGTTTCGTGTGAGCCGGTGTAATTAAGACTAGTTTACTTATATTGAATAAGCTTGACATAATATAGTGACGTGTGGATTTGTGTTGACGAATGATGTGAAAATAAATATTTTTTTTTTTTATAAAACTGCCGAAGTAAGCGTATGTCAAGGGCTAACCCCTAAAATGCAAAGGTTGGTGGAGTATTGACATTTTAAGCCGAGCAAAGTTAAGTCAAGCAAAAATCTTTATTCACTTGCTTATTTATAGTCGAAAATCTACAACACCTCGGATCTGAGAAGAACCAGCGGGTTTATACAATAGGAATAAATATATTTTCGTTGTTTGAACTACCCTGGAGGCGATCATCTCATTTCCGAGGTGTGTAATCAATTAAAATGTCATTAGTTTTATAATAACACCCAAACTATTTTTAAAGATTATTTTAAATTTTACAATTGGATAAGGATAGGATAAATATCGCAGTGGCAGTCTATAACTAAGTATGTTTATGTATCTGTTCAATCACGAAGGCGCGCTCCTCCACGTTAAATTATTATCTACGTGCCTGAACAGATATAATCTAATTGGTATTTTTTGGCTGTATTTATATCTTACATTAGTCAACTCACGCACACTAAGAAATCTTGTAAGCGAGAGCGTCACTCATACTAGTGCAAATGTAAATGCTTTCGTGAGTGAATAGATCTATTCAGTATATTTACACGACTGCTCTCCTAAAAAAACTGGTACAAAAGATGAACAGAAAATTTAGCATTTAAGTTTCGCATCGCAGTTCACTAAATCGAAAAGCGAAGATGAACTCTCAAAGTTCCTTGAACGGGCAACATTTCCCATCAAGGTTATACTAAATAAATTAGAACAGTTTGAGAAGCAATAATCGTAAATATCTCGTTTGGTATTTTCACACGGACGACATTTCGTATCCTTTCTCATTCTTAAAATATTCCTACGATAACGATTTTGTAAAAATCGTGACTACATCCAGAACTTTATATTGGAAAATGATATTTATTTTGACATTTGATTTTTTTATTTTCAAATCGTATGTAGAAGATTCATTTTGGGTATAAGCAACCTTTCAGATATTTAAACTGCTGTATTTGCCGAAACTATAGACATAATGTCTCTTAAGCCTTTATAATATTTACTAACATGTATAGTGTACATATATAAACAAAAATAACTACAATTATTACTTATATGTAATATATTATATTTATATATTTATAATTAGCCAGTCGCTGCTCATGATGAACATGTGTAGGTACATTATATGAGTATACATGGGTCAATGATTGATTTGACTCACTCGTTGGTCTGGTGGTTGAATATAGGGTCGTAGGTCGGGCCCTGGGTTCTAATACCAGGCGTAACCGATTAAATTTTTTTTTATTTTTTATTTATTATATAAAAAAGTTATTGGTTTTCCTATCAAGAAATTCTCAGTAACAGGTTAGTGTCTGGAAGTTTAAGATCTTTGAGAGAGTTTCTTGGAAACACGTAAAGCCGTTCATACTCCATCTAAACTCTTTCAAGTAGTGTATTTGCCATCACATCGGCTTATGAAAATGTGGGATTGTATCTGTGTATCTGTGTTTGCGAACACACTTATTCCCTATAATATGTCTCGCGTAGTTGCCCGGTCTCCCTTGAGATCGACCAGGACATTATTATTATAATTAGTCTTCCTACTGTTTCGTTGATCTAGTTGACAGAATATAAAAAACAGATTCCGAGGCCTTGTATTCAAATCCCCGGTAAGTACAATAGAAATTAGTACTTTTCTGTCATTTTTTTTTTATATCTAAAGCGCCTCGAAAAGCATATAAAACCTTCGGGCATGCAATTCACTATTTACAAAAGATTATTTAAAATGTTAAACGATCTTGACGTAAATGCAATTAAAATATTTCCAAGAAATATTTTTTGTCATCCTTCAAGTTACACCTTAGTGCAGATTCCATGTTATTTTAGCACTCAAACTCAAAAGAGAAATTCAAAGACCTAAAAAGGCTATAAGTCAACTATTTTACTAAACATATACTGTATTATATTTAATTATTATTAGAGAGTCGAGACAGTTCAGTGGTAAGAACACTTTGACTTAAATATTCCCAATCGATGATCGAGGGTTCAAAACCAGAATTTTTATGTGCTTAATTTAATCCTTGCTACATGTGTCAGATGATAAACTACCTCATATGTTAACAGTGCGTTGGAGCAGCGTGGTCCAAGCCCACTCGTCAAGAGACATCATACCGGCTGTTACAAAATTTAATAATAATTAAACCAATCAGCGCGGAATGTCTTAAATAATATTGATTATTAATTTAATAATAAATTACTCGTACAAATACAATTTCATTATACAAACATACATCAATTAGCGAAGCAAATGAAATCCATAAGCCGATTTATTTACATCGTATAGTAGGTCATAGTGTATATCTGTTATTGGGAACCTTGTACTGACACCCATTATTACCTCCCATTATGTTGATATTACATTTTTGTACCAACTATGTATTTAATTATATCTTTCTTATATTTCGTTGATAAATTAAAATAAATTCTATGAAAAACGTATTTAAAAGCATTCAGATAAGTTGAAATAATTTGACATAATATATATGCCACAAATCAATATTACTTATTAAATTGGTTGAGCAAAAAAAGATATAATGAATATAATGTATACTATAATAAATGAGTAAACTACTGAACAAATATACGTAAAACTTTTACCAGAGGATGTGTCGCATTTCGGAAAAGGTTTTTGTAATTTTAGTTGTTTTGCGTTCCGCAGTTCTACTCACTTTGAATTTAGACTATTGACGTGACAATGACGTGACGCATACTTCATGGTCTCCGATCTTACATACGAATAATATTTTTGTTTGTGTCATGTATGTGCGTTCCTAAGCCATTTATCCGATTAAATTGAGTTTCGTTGTAGTCGATACTTCCGTAAAGGTTTCTCGTATAGTATACGTCACTAACGAAGGCGCGCCCTTCCATTCTAAACAATCAACGTGCATTAGTATGAGTGCTTACAGTATGTCTTAGTGTGTATGAGACAATTTTTTTTTTTTTTTATGGCATTGGTTTGCGGACGATCATACGAGCCACCTGATGGTATGTGGTCGCCACCGTCCATAAACAAAGGCGCTGTAAGAAATATTAACCATTCCTTATATCACCTATGCGCTACCAACCTTGGGAACTAAGATGTAATGTCCCTTGTGCCTGTAATTACACTGGCTCACTCAACCTTCTAACCGGAACACAACAATACAGAGTGCTGTTATTTTGCGGTAGACTATCTGATGAGTGGGTGGTACCTACCCAGACGGGCTTGCACAAAGCCCTACCACCAAGTAAATAAGACTAGATAGCAAAAAAAATTATTTGTAATAATTAAACCATAAATTAAATTTACTGCACGCCTTCGCGATTGAAGCGATCTATACTTACTATCAGTGCTAAGTAAGACAAGTCGTCGTAACAGATAATTATTTAAAAATATTTAGTAACGAATACAACAAAACATCAATAATCTATCGAATTAAATATGTATCTATATTTTCTATTTCTCTATGACACATTGGTTTTTATGTATAAAAGTTGACATGATTTTATCGCTTTTGGTCTGAAAAACAACAACGTAATCATGAAACTTCGAATATCAACTATTTATGGACGGGGGTGAAGAAACTTATAAAACAAATAATCAAATAAATAGGAGAAATTAATCGACTGGAAAAGTGCTTTCCAAAATTTATATTATATTAAAAATAATAAAAGCAGTTTAATGCTTAAAAACTTTTTTATAAAACCTTCTTTTAATAATAATTGCAAATTACTAATTGATCGATCGTTTCTGAATATTATATTGCTTATTGAAGAATTTTCATTGCAATGTGACGTGTTTTGAACAATACATCTGATTAACCCAATTATTTATTGTTTCATAATTATTATATCAAGACGAATTATATAATTTAAAAGCATTGCAAATTTCGTTATCGATTCCTTTTTAATAGAATATGATACTTTAATGACTCTTTGCCTCAAATGGGGAGCATTTATCTGGTTTTCGGGTATATATTTTTTATTTTACTTTAAATATTCACTCTACGTTCCTTATCAATGATATGTGCTAACGTTTAAATAAAAAAAAAGTGTAAATACCATTATATGCCATGCAAAGGTGCATTATGTAAAAACCTGTAAACATGCTCATATCCCAATTGTACTTAATTCTTACCACGGAAGGCAAACGAACAACTTTTTTTTTGGTTGCCATGAAAATTACAGGCTTAACAGAAAGAGAACTCCTTTAAAAAAAAACCACAAGCACTTTTTGGCACTATGCACACTTTTCTTGACAGTTGACACTATAAAAAAAAAAAACACGCGTATATTTTATCCGTCGAAAGAATTTACGAGTGCGCGGGGAAATACTACCTCGCTTCGAAGCTGGCGGTGAACTGAAGGGACTCGACGTCTAACGTAAGAAATAGCTTAAACCATTTGTTTTAATTGTATCCGTTGAACTTCAAGTTAAAATTCGTTAACTTGACAATCAAGTTTATCTAGACTTTGACATGACAGAGAGTTACAGCGCAGCCATTTTGGAATTATAATCAGAATTAATTTCGAATATTTAAATCTTATTTACAACAACATTTGTTCTGGTAATCAATTGATAAATATTGTTTTATTTTTTAAGCATTTATTCTTTCTAGAACACAAGCTGTTTAATTTTCTTTTCAAATAAATAATCATTCTAGATATTTGAAATATTTTTAGGTCCCACTTAGAATCACACTGGTCATGTTAATACTTTCATCCATTGATGATATATGTTTAGGGTTCCGTTCCCAAAGGGTAAAGGCCTATTACTAAGACTGTCGGTTCATCCGTTCGTGTGTCCGTCTGTCACCAAGCTGTATCTCATGAGAAATTTTTACAGATGATGTATTAAAGGGGGCTCCCATACAACAGACATGGTTTTAGTGCCGTTTTTATAAATATTTTATATTTAAATATAAGCAATGTGAATTTGGATAACGTACACCACGTTATCCAAATCCACGAGACTTATCCGCCCGTTCTTTGGTAATACGTCTCAAGCTATACGTATTTTTCTTTCGCGCCTTTCCGGATATACTGATTAATATTGCAAAGTGTTAAGTGTGTTTTTTTTTTATGAACAGAAATTGCTTAAAGTTTTTGTGTTTTATTTTGATAAGGATTAATAATTGAACTATAACCTTTTTGATATACTAGGTGTTATTGTAACTTGTCTATAAATTTTATTAAATATATATATATATATATATATATAAATATTTTGTACGTATGTATGTAGCTAAAATCCTCCTAAAACTTTGGATAGATTTCGATGTAGTTTTTTGTATATATTTAAATGATTCCCTAAGTGGTTTGAATTAGAAGCAGTAGTTAGCGCTGCATTCAAGAGAAAAATAAAAATCTTATTTTTACCGTTGTCGAAGTTGGGAAGATCAGTTAGTATAATTATTATTATTATACTAGCTGTTTTTTTTTTGCAAAGTTTACGTTACGTGTAAGCGTTCGCTTCAAAAGCGCTTGAGCTGGAAATTTTTACTCCGACTACGTTGACGAAATGATACATCGAAGGTATCTCGAAAAATATTCATAATATAAATATTATATGGTCTAATCTAACATCAGGATTCTATAAAATAAATTCGAATATAACTATAAAAAAAATTTGCTTATCGTTGTTAAATTAAAACAATTGAAAACGAAAATCTGTTCTCTTTTACAAGTCTATGCTGTAACCAAACGCTTATTTAACTGCTATAGTTAAACCAATACATAAGATTTTATTGACATAGAAAACAGTCTATTTTTACTCACAATACAAGAGCTGTTCCATGCTTGAACGGCCATGCAAGTACGAAACAGCTCTAGTACTATGAGAACTCTTGTATTCTTGCTTATACGACAACCTTCGCTGAATAATAATAATAATAATATCATATGTGCTTTTAGGTGCACTGCGTTGCGTTATGTCTAATTTAAAACTCTAAAATGACTAACCTCTTACTGTGTATTTACAAACCAATAATATCATAAAGAAATTTAAAAAAACCGGCCAAGTGCGAGTCGGACTCACTCACGAGGGATTCCGTACCGTGCCGTATAAAAACGGCAAAAAAAATATTTCTGTTGAGTGGGAGCCCCCTTAAATATATATTTTTAGTATTTTTTGTTATAGCGGCAACAGAGATACATCATCTGTGAGAATTTCAATCTATCTAACTATCACGGTTCATGAGATACAGCCTGGTGACAGACGGACAAACAGCGGAGTCTTAGTATTAAGGCCCGTTTTACCCTTCGGGTATGGAACCCTAAAAAGGTGTATAAAGCTATGGAATATGCCTTTGTTTCCCCGAGAATCTTTTTCGTTCCTCTAGCTTTACCTACGAGTTGCTTGAAGGAGGTCGCCCTTTTAGCAATAGGGCCGACTCTAGTGCATTCCTGTTCTGTATAAAGGTTTCATTAGTGAGATAGAGTGTTTGTATTGTAGGTTATTGTTCCTGTAACGTCACAAATGGCCAGCTTGAGATGGATCCTTGGCAAATAGTTTTGTAAAGTTTAAGCGTTTGGAAGACACTTAACCTTTTTTGTAGTTGAATACAAAAGATTTTCAGATATACGTATGAATATGTATATGTATGGATACGAAATACGAAGGCAGATATTTACTTTGGCGTTAGTTACAACAGACTCATTAGATATTTTGCTACCAAACTGCAATATTTAGTAGAGTTATGATGCGTTTTGAAGGTAAAGAGTCCGTGTAACTAGGGACAAGGGACATATCATCTTAGTTCCCAAGGTTGGTGGCACATTGGCAATGTAAGGAATGGTTAATATTTCTTAAAGCGATAATCTAGAGCGTGGTGTTGAACACTTACCATTATTAGAGCTGTCTTTTTAAACACAATGTCATAAGAAAATAATTATGAATTAGGTCTCACATAATGTCTATTATAACTTACTCTGTAAATGCTTAATAATTGGGTCTTAAAGAATGTTTCTTAGCTGTATAGTTTTAAAATTGACATCTCTCACTTGATTCTGGAACGTTCTCGAATGTGTTAATATACGGATTAAAAATCTTTTCTCATCTCTTTGGTGTTTGCATTTCCGACATTAATCTATCAACCATCACGTGGTACAAAGTTGGCTAGCCTCTTTTGACAAGTGGAAAAACCTGCGGCGAGCTTACTTCATGTGATCGACAGATACTGAGTTCATTTCATTCTGTGTCTTAGCGGAGGAAACATCGGACGAATAGTTTTAAATTAAAGTAAAACGACCGTATAGTTTGCCCTTATTATAAACATATTCCTACCTAGACGACCTCCGTGGTCGAGTAGTGTGTACACCGGTTTTCATGGGTACGCCACTCTGAGGTCCCGGGTTCGATTCCCGGCCGAGTCGATGTAGAAAAAGTTCATTAGTTTGTTTGTACCTATGTTGTCTTGGGTCTGGGTATTTGTGGTACCGTCGTTACTTCTGATTTCCATAACACAAGTGCTTTAGCTACTTACATTGGGATCAGAGTAATGTATATGATGTTGTCCAATATTTACATAACATAACATATTTATTATTTATTATTATATTATTATTCATTTTAATATTGTATTTCAATGTATTTTATTGATAAAAATTGTAAATCTCTTATTAGAGTATTATTAATCATGTTAACGTTTTGTATATTAATTTATAGTATAATATGTTATTTAAAATAATTTATCGTAAATTCGGGTTGGTGGAATACACATGTGGCAGAATTTCGTTGAAATTAAACACATGCAGGTTTCCTCACGATGTTTTCCTTCACCGCCGAGTACGAGATGATTTATAAACACAAATTAAGCACATGAAATTCGGTGGTGCTTGCCTGGGTTTGAACCCGAAATCATCGGTTAAGATGCACGCGTTCAAACCACTGGGCCAACTCGGCTAATGCTCTCGGAATATGCTCCAAAACTTCTTCTCAAAGGGAGAGGAGGCCTTAGCCCAGCAGTGGAAAATTTACAGGCTGCTAATGTAAAAAATGTATGTAAAAAATATCGTAAATTTAACCAAAATCTATTAATATTGCTTGATAAATAAACGAGTGTTAAATATCGTTGTTTTTAATCATCGTTTCGAAGTTTTTTCATTTAGGCATCACAAAAATCGTCTTCTCATTTATTTATAGCTACATAGAGAATTTGTGGAGGTGTCGATACGTACGATGTATTGAAATGCTTCAAATGCCGTTCACAGTTTGACGTCACGTGAAGCATTATTACAAACGGTAACTGTAATAGTAGATAAACTAATAAGATAATAATGAAATACTTAAAAAAATGTTGCATTTACGAATATATATATATATATATATATTATTACCAATTATTTTTATTACTATATTTAGTATATTTAATAATATTGTCACCGGCGTTAAAATTTGATTACAGTTTCGAAAAAAAAAAAACATTGTCATTTGATGCTAAGCTTTCAATAATTCTAAAACGGGACTTATGTTTGCATTATTTCATATAAGTGGTTTAAATAATCTATACAAATAAATATAGTTTAAAAGTAAGTTTTGAACGTTTGTTCTCGATGCGTTTCGAAACCATTGATTGATGGTTTTTGCTGGTTTATAAACAAAAAAAATCAAGGTATTATTTCTGCAATATAAACAGCGTATGTATTCTATATATGTGAAGACGGGGCGGGTAGTGAACGATTATTTATGGTTAACTAGCCTGCGGTATCGCTCGCGTCTTAAAAATAGTTAGGCATAAAAAGAGCCTATGTCCTTATTAGGTGTTAAAATTTGCTCTGTACCGAATTTTATCAAATTTGTTTCAGTGAATTAATCACGAAAGAACAACAGACAGAAAGACATTCAGAGCTATTTTCGCATATATAAAATATTAGTATAGCTATACTGGATGTAGATATATCACTTTGACTGTTAAGGTTTAGATTGAATTAGTGTTATTACAGTCACAAGGGACATAATATCTCAGATAGCTTCACATCAATCGGTTCATAAGCCAGTAGACGTTCTATTAGTAAAGGTGAACATCAACACTACAGAACTACTATTGAAATATGTAAATGTAAAATACTTATTATTATTTTTATAAAAAAAAAAGTAGGTGAGTAAATGGGCCATCTGATGGTATATGTACACTGCTGCCCTTAGACATTGGCATTGTAAAAAGTATTCCTCGCATCGCTAATGGACACCTTCAAAAACCTTAGGAACTAAAATGTTATTTCTCGTGAGTGACATATTGGTATCCAACAATATGAACTAATGCTGATTCTTTTAATTAAACTGACAAAGTTTAAATTTAATAAAATTAGTAGTTGGTTTTCTAATTAAAAGTTAGGAAGTGAAATTATATATATATCAACTCCAATACTTGTGTTTAAGATTTATTATTTAACGATTATTTACATGTTATTACGAATATTATTTTTATTATAAAAATAAGAGGTATGTTTAAATCAGCTATGTACGAAGCAATCAAATTAAATTAATGTACCAACAAGGTACACGAAGCGCTAAATCACAGTTGACCCTTTTAAAATTAGTATTATAAATGAGTTTCCCACCCATAGGACTAAATACAAGAGAAAATTGCGCTGCCGTAATACTTTATCAAAATATATTATGGGCACTTTGGGGTTGAAAAAACAGGGACGCTTAAAAACAATGGAATCTGTTATGTTGTGTGACCGATGAGATTTGAGATAAAAATAATATTTAAATAAATTATACGCCTTACTTATATTATCATCCTCTTAATATGAACGAATCAATACTTAATACTTGATAATATTTACTTCCTCTTTATGAAGTTTAATGTTTTTTATTTTTATTTTAATTAACCTCTAGATGGCGCTGCAGCTCATTAATTTTTATTCCAGCTGAACAACGTATGGTTGAGCTATACCAGTATAAATACGAACGTAACTCTGTCTGTCTGCTGCTCTTTCATGACCAAGCCAGTGAACGGATTTTGATGTAATTTGATATGAAGCAAGCTTGAACTCCACGGAAGGACAATGGTTACTATTTATACTTACCTAATACCTTATGACCAACCACAGAAACGCGAACGAATCCACGGCCGACAACTAGCTACACTATAATCTTGTAAAATTGCAATACAAAAGTACATGTACAATAATATATATATACTATTTGTTTTAGAAAAAAAAAATATATATATTAGACCGTGTTGTGCAGAAGTGTACCAAGCCCCAGAATCACTAATAAAAGTTGTTAAGATTTAAAAGAGCTAACTTGTTTATGATGTTAATTTATACATTAAAGACATTTTATATATTTTTTTTTATTTCAATCGTTCTCTCATTTAAAACATCACATGGATTGATGGGTCAAAACAATTACAATGAAAATCACGATCGTAAATAACAAGAATATATTATAAATTATATTCTCTTTAATTTAGTTTATTAGACCGAATTTAAGCATATATCTGATGCGATGATTAGTCGCGGCGAATTTTAATCGAGTAGCCGATAAGTTAAACGTGGTTTTTAGGGATTTACGTGTATTTAGACCCTAAATACCGCGACGTATATAGTGTTAGTAATTAAGTTACTTTTGGACTTTTTAAATTATTTCAATATGATGATCAATAATTGTAATATACTTCTTAAAAACACATAAATATTAGATTTCTAAAGTAATTATAATATTTATTTATTTATTTATTTATACTTTATTGTACACCACAAGATACAGATTAAAATATGTTACAAGAAAAATTTAGATATTATTGTAGAGTACAACGGGCGGCCTTATGGCTAAGTAGCCATTTCTTCCAGACAACCCAATAAAGAGAGAGGTTGTATGGAAGTTGGGTAGGTGGTGCTAAGGCGGTATTATAACTACACTTGCATACAAATATCTACATGTAAATACTTATACAATGTACATATATACACTATATATATATATATACATATACATATACACATACATATATATATACATACACATACACACATATACATATATATCAATATTATAGACTAATAAATAATTATAACTAAACTAATAAATAAGCACTAATATAAATCGTCTCTATGCAGATTCAAGATAAAATTTCTTTAGGGAATTTTTGAAAATTAATAATATTTTAGATTTTTTTATATTAAGCGGTAAATTATTCCACAACTTAATTGCCTGAACGGTAAAAGAGTCACTGTAGAATTTTGTTTTATGTGATATGTATAATATGATATGTATAATATCATGAATAGGTGTAGCGATTTTTTTTTATAATAAATTTTAATGTTTTCTTAAATTATGTTGTTTGTTTTGTCAAATTATCCTTAAACTTTACTTTTACATTTTAGATACGATTTATATTGACATGTTTGAGAATTGACTTTTTAAAGGCTTTTTTAATTTTAATTTTTATTCTTATTTTGTTTTCATAAATCGAATAAATTGTGAACGAATTTACGAACTAAGTAGAACTACTAATTCACTTCTCTTATTTTATCTTTAATCATATGAAGCTGCCTTAATAATTCACTCATAACTCATGAAATATCTGAGGTATTATAATATATGTAAATGTTATTTATTGTATTATTGCCACATATTTTATTGTATTATTAATTTGATACAATAGTTTCATTTATATATTAAAGTGATTAATATATTACTTTATTTAATTTTACATATATCTAAACGATGACCTGTGATAAGGGCCTAGTACCCTTGCGCAATTCCTATTATATTTGCTCCTGAGACCTTTAATCAATACGAAAACGCAATAGGTATTGCGCTAGCATTTAATACTTCGTAATATTGGTCTCCGTTACTGAAATGACTCATAAATGTCTCAATACTGAGAAAACCCCTACTTTTCTCTTGATTCTCAGATTTTGAGATCTGGAGGGTCTGGGGTTACAAAAGAATTATTATTTTCCTTATAATATTATTATTTTTTGTCATTCGGTGAGTTCAATACGGTACAAATTAAATTCTTTTAACAAACACAATTATGTAGATATATATTTGAATACATAGAATTATTTTATTATATCACACTTATATTTAAAATGTTATCTCGGCGGAATTACGTTCTTTTACAAATCTCAATTGCCCCTCTCTTGTGAAAACCCCGGGGCTTTTTCCCCGAATACCCTCTTTTAAATACGGCGCTGCTTTTAAGGTTTGCCGTTTGTTCATCCTCACTGCTCAACTGTGGGTTAAATTGTCAAGCTGGTTGTTTGATTGGGTTGCCTTCCAGGACCTTTGGTGTATTACAAAAAATATCACATAAAGCTCCACAGAAATACATATGTATATGTAAGTAAGACTATCTCTCGTGTTACTTGATAGTGACTATAGATATAGTATGTACGATACGGATGTTTTTTTAGCTCGTTCAATGGAAAACGGAACATGCCTTCGTTACTCAAATAAGAACCCAAGCGAAGAAACTCTTCTAAGAAATACTCGCAACTTCCAATAGATGGCGTTGAAACGGAATAGAGTTGTTTTTCCGGACGTTTCCAATCTTGTATACCATTGGGAATGAAGATTTATATTTTTATTGTACTATCTGGCACGTGTACCGATATATTATAGATGTCGAAAGTGTAATGTAATACCTCAGGGGATACCCTGGTTAATTTTGTATACTTTTTCTTGGATACAAATTATAATGATGGTGTTGAATGATAAGATTTTATCAGTCCCGTCTTAAGCACAATAATTACTCGGAGGCGAGGGGGGTACAGTGTTCTGGAAATTTCCACTACCCCAAATAAATGTTTAATGCTCCAATTAAAATGATTCACCATCATCGGTAAAGCCTAGTTCCAACGCGCGGCGCTCGGATGTTTTGCAACCCTGCATTTTCGATTAAGATGGAATATACAAAAATCGAGGCGAGTTTATCCTGCGATAAGTTTTTAAGTGAAAGTAATACAATTGGATTTACGCTTTCAATGTTGATTTTCTTTAAGAAGGGCAAAAGGTAAATTGCTCGAGGAAAATTATATTTGTCTCCAGAGAATTTCTGAGATTTATATACGTTAAGCCATACTAAAATACTGTGTTGAAACTAATGTTTCTGGGAGTAATAGGACAGAAGACCTGAGGCCAGGGACTAGTTGTTTTTAATATGCGAGTATTTAGTATTATTATTATTATATTTATTTCAGATATATGTCTATACATTTGTTTATATAATGTACGCAGTATCTCACAATTTGAATATATATTTATATATTCAAGTCAAAGTCAAAGTCAAAAATCTTTATTCAATATAGAAGTGTTTGCACTTGCTTATTGATTGTCAAAAATCTACCACCGGTTCGGAATTTAGCACCTCGGACCTGAGAAGAACCGGCGAAAGAAACTCAGCGGGATATATTTTTTTTTATTCAAAATGTAATCCACTCGAGTAGTCTTAGAAGCACAGATTTAAAAGTCTAGTTCGTGACTCTTTCAAAAACAACATTGATTTCCTCATAGACAATTCCACGTCTATGATTTTATTACATATATTTTTAAGTATATCTTGCATAATCCTCCCAAGCAAGCTCTCCTAAATGTATTTCAATACACTGTAGTATTTTGTTATAGTGTAGCCGTACTGATAGATAGTTCGTCAGCAAGCGAAAATATCTCTTGGAGATAAACTGCATGTTACGTACAAATATCAATAAGCCTTCATTTACCCTTACTAACTTAGAATTTACTAGCTTTAGTTTAGTACTTGGTTAGCTGAAATTTTGCATCTATATTAATATAAAAAAGAGGTTAAATTTGTTTATCTGTATCTCTGGAACAAATGACCCGATTCTAAAATTATCTTCTGGTGAAAATCTTCATAATTCCTGAGAGCATATATGATACATTAGAATATATTATGTTCATTTTTCATTTTCTTTATTAATAAATTGCACCCTTGCGGAACAGGGCTGGGTCGATAGTGTTAAATATGTCAGAACGTTTAAGACGGATTTATGTAATACGCTTTGCTCGAATTTCATAACAGCTGATAATATTTCTATTTCATGTTGCGATAAATGACGGCTATTGACAGGCTTTTAAGATTATTTTTAATCTGTTAATATTAAAAACGGAACATTTTCACTGTGTTTGAGATTTTTAATAATTTATCATGATATCAGCTCGTCTGCCACGATGGCAGATGATAAAAAAGCGTGGAGTTAATGCTTGTTGACTTCCAGGCAGGAGACATAACATACATATATAATTGTATTTAACTAAAGAAGAACTTTGAAAAAGAGTAACTACTGAGTTTCTTGCCGGTTCTTCTCGGTAGAATCTACATTCCGAACCGGTGGTAGCTTTACTTTAAATAGTTTGTTAAATGATTGTTCAAAAGTGCTTGTAAAAGTCTACTCGAATAAAGTACATTTTAATTTTGATTTTGATTTTGCTGTCTTGTACAGAAGTTGAAGTTCGATTCTTAGGTTCGGCCAATAAACGTCATTGGATTTTTGAGTTATGAAATGGGCGTCTTTACTTTACTGTACCTCATAAGCAATTTTTGGCTTTGATCCTGTGTCTACCCTCTTTCCTTTCGTGTCAAATTGCTTTCTAATCTGGAATAGTGTCCCTTGAGAACGCCGCCGTGGTGGATATCGATCGTATTATTATTTTTCCGCTTTATTAATATATGTTTTCAATTACATTATGCCATAAAATAATAAGTGAATATTAATAGTTAACATAGTTGCCATAGAGATCTTGATTTTGTGGGGTGAGTCTAGGCTTTAGACCGAAGGAGAACCTAAGGCTCCAGGTTCTCCTCCAACAGTAATCTTAGCGACTGTGAACATGATACAAACCCGCTTGTCGCTATGTAGCGAGTCACTGGTTGCGAGAATATTTGGCACACTGAACTTTAAGCTGATGCTTGTAATCACCAAACAAGGGTGGTAAAAACCTGAACGAAATAGCCAGGTGGAAGGTGACACCATTCTGCCTTTCTTCGGATACTGCGCGTAACACTCTAATAAAATGTACTCCTTGGGGTACTCCAGTGCTTTTTTTCTGACAGCCATTGTCATCGGACATCTCTCGAGCGTGATAAATAGCTTATCCGCAAGCGAGAGGTGCTGGAGGAGATAGTCTCATTTTGCGAAAACGTAGTGAGTCCGTGAGGAGAGTGGCTTCGCTGACTCACTCCACCGATCAAAACCGGGGTGAAACAGACGATGTTATGTGCTTCTCCCTGATCACAGTTAAATACGCAAACGGTCAAGTGGTGCTCCCCAAAAAGACGAAGAATCCCCCTGGAATTAAGTGCGTTTCGGTACACTAGACGCCGTTGAATCTCATTTACCAACCCGTCTTATGCGAGGGAAACGCGTAAAAACGTTTTCCAGCGAATCAAATACTCTGATTTTGAATTCTGATTTTTAAAATAATTGTTGATGTTGTTGTAAATTTATTTTTTGTAACCAAAATATAATCTTCAAAGTGTAAACTTAAATATTCAAAACAAGAAAAAGTCTACTGGGCTGGTCATATCGTTTCCACCCAACCTTAGGTGTTTACTTTGTTATACATATGAATAATTAAAATAAACGTACATCGTTGTTACTGATGAAACAGGAGCATAAATGACTCATAAAGTTAGTATATTTCAGGCACGTGTAAAAAATACTCAACTGAGAACGCGTTTTATTGTGAAATCAAACTTTTATGATAAAGATCCCTTGGAGGAATTTTACAACGGTTATCTTTACACGGAATTATTAAATAAAAACGGCGTAAAATGTTTTCATAGTAGCAAGTTTATTGTCGGTTAGGAATTTTCAATAACCAATAAAATCAGAGCGAACTTTTCACTTGACTATACAGGATGATAGCGTAGAAGATTATGTTCCAAGTGGTTTGACACGGTTCGACTTCAGTCAACCAGTTATTGTTAGTCGAGTTATTGTTGGTCAAAAAAAAATAAACAATAAAAGTTGAAAGATGATATATATACATATATTGTATCTATTTGGTTGCTTCAATTCAATCGGAAGTTCGTTGAGACGAGTTTTAAGTATTTAATCACCTATAATAGTCTTAACGTTTAAGAACCGTTTAAAAAAACTATGTGTAATACAAATAACACTAATGAGTTCATTGATCCTGAGTGTTAGTGATTTATCACGTGAAGACAGTAGAAAACATCGTGAGGTTACCCACAACGTAGGACGTAAATTTTAGTGATCTGCATCAGTAATTCACCAACGGACGACCTTTAGCCTTTGCGACGTCTCCATATTACTTTTATGAAGAACGGTTTACCTGTCCCGACTGGGCATTTGTGCAATTGAATTTCAATCTCGAGACTGTTTCCATGATGAAAATAAACAAATCCGATCATTTATATAAGAATTACAGTTACGTATGAAATTTTCATATTAGTTATAATTATTGATAAGGTTTATTACGAAAAAATTAAATCCTTGATTTGTATTCGTTTGATTCATATACATAATGTATAAATTTCATTGTTTATGTGATTCATTTTAGAAACATAGCCGCACTTCATCTGTGTAGATGTATCTTTTCTAATATTATAAATGCAAAAATAACTGTCTGTTAACACTTTACGCTTAACACGCTGAATCGATTTAGATGAAATTTGGTAAGGAGATAGTTTGAGTAAGGACATAGGTTAGTTTTTAACGCGTAATACATCTCTGGTGTTAAAAGAATGGGTGGGAATTTATGTAGGGTATCAATGAAGTGAAGGTGAAGGTTTGTATGCTTTAAAGTTTTAAAAAAAGTGCGTGGGTAAAGGTTAGTATTATATATAGATACTAACTGAATCTGCAGCTACCAGCCCAAAATTTATAAAACACAAAATTCGTAAGATTCGTTTTTAGAGGATGTCCACACCCTATAAGGAACCTACCTGCCAAATTTCTTGATTAATCAGTAATTGGTATTTCGCTTATATATGTATAGATAATATACATTAGAAAACCTTTACTGTTCCAAAAGCATTTATATAATCCATAACTATTTATAATATTTTGTATTGAAAAACATTGCAAACAAGTCTTGTTTGCTTACAAATAACTTAACACAATGCAACGTTAGATTCCGACATCAAAGTAACGGTCTGAAATGCGACTAAAGTTTTACAACTAAGAATAAATACTATCCTCAATTCTCGTCACGGTTTTCTTACATTGTTCGAAACATTTCGATGTGTAAACATATGATCGTTACTTACGCTTTGCACTTTTATTACAATCTGTGTGGCTTGGCCGTTTCGTCCTACAAGAACTATTGTATAACAAGAAAGTAATGAATAGTGGATTAATTTTTCACCTTACGCCTTGAATGTAGCGAAATGGCCAAGCCTTTGACTAAGGTGTAGAGTTTGTGAAGTTAGGCCTTATAGAGTTAGAAGCTTGGCTCTACATGTGATCTGATAACTTTTTATCATTGCGAGTCATATGGTCTCGTCTTGATAACATTTAACGTGAAAATGTTTGCGGTGGTATTAAGCTTGTTTTAAATAATACCTATAATTTAATTACAATTGAATATTATACATTGTTCGATAGCTTTCAATGCAAAACGTAATTAGTATTGTATTATTGACAGAGAACGCAAAAAATATATACTGTAGTTGATTTTTTTTTTGTATTTCTTCTTAATATTGTATCACGGATAATTTTGACGGATTCGAATAATCAATCAATTAATTTTGATAAATATTACTTTTTTCGCGTAATTTGTCGTGGTGGCTCTGCGCCTGTAGGTCCTTGTAGATCTATTTGAATCTGTTTGGTAAATCATAAACTTAGCGCGTTCAAATATACAACCCTTCAATTTCACAATATTCGTATTCATATTCCTTTATTGTTTTTATAATTTCAGCTCTTATTAATTGCAGATCAATTATCAATATCTCAGGTCGTATCTCAGAAGTATTTTGTCAAAAGTTTTTTTTTTTATATTTAAAAAATAACCTGACAGTAACTTAACTCTGATGGCTTTTTCAAAACTCATTAAAATTACTTGTTTTGTAAACCAAAACAAATGTGTTAGTAATCTATCAAATTATTAGGTATGTCAGAAGGCTCAGACTGTGTACAAGTCGTGTAAATGTATTAGTATGCTGAATATAGTGAAATTACTAATTTTTTTTTTATGGCATTAGTTGGCAGACGAGCATATGGGCCACCTGATGGTATGTCACCATCGCCCATAGACAAAGGCGCTGTAAGAAATATTAACCATTCCTTACATCACCTATGCGCCATCAACCTCGGGATCTAAGATGTTATGTCCCTTGTGCCTGTGATTACACTGGCTCACTCACCCTTCTAGCCGGAACACAACAATACAGAGTACTGTTATTTGGCGGTAGAATATCTGATGAGTGGGTGGTACCTACCCAGACGGGCTTGCACAAAGCGCTACCACCAAGTGAACTAGTTAAAGAATACCCAATAACTTAATATTGATCATAATACAAAGTTAAATTTAAAATACATAAAACTGTTCTAATATAAAAACATTTAGAAAGATGTGCAAAAATTTTAAAGTGAGATAACGGAACCACTTCGAGCTTCACTTGTTCACACGTAAATAGAAAATGTCGAATGCAAACTTATATCTAAATGTGTTTTAAATTGAACCGAATACACTCGTACTATTATGTAAGAACTCACTTCGTATCTCACCACATGTTAGAAACTGTGATTTTAATACGTCTATTAAAATGTTATAAGTGTTGTGTTTCGCGTTATGACATTTTACGATCGTGTACTGTGATGAGTTGGTTGTCTAGTATCTAGGTCTTATTTTAATCGATATATACATATTAAATAAGTGTAAAAATACTTACTTTATCAAATCCTAATATCATTTATTGAAAATATTGCTCGGCATATTGTTTTATGAATACTGTTTCCATCAGTAAGTAACACTGTTATCACTGAATACTTAGTGATTCCACTGGAAAACATCAACACCTTGTATAGTTGTGTTACAATTATAAGGATTATTTAGCACGTATAATGACAGTCGCAAGTCACAATATTACGACATATAGTCTATTCCAACCACATGAGGACCAAAACCAAATAAACAACATTTGACAGCGAACAGACGCGATATCATTAGCCGAGATCATGATTAATCTATGATATTCATTATGGATTTGCGAAAAAAATACGTTTTGAATATCGTCGAAACTGTTATCGGAACTTTGGAAGTAAAATTAAAGTGAATAATTAAGTTATATATATATATAATTAGTTAAGTTTAATAGTGTCGTGTCATAAATAAAGTTATAGTGATCACTCTTTTGTAGTGCACGATATAGCTGAGCTGTTAGCAAATCGGATGAAATACGTAAATATAAGGTTTGTTTATCTTTATTCCTACTTCACAATATTACGACATATAGTCCTACTTCGATTGGAATAGGCTATATATAGTAGTAAGCAGGCTGTGCGCGACGCGCGATGGTACCTAAAATTATATATTGTTAACACTCTAAAGACTAAGAAATTATTATTTTAAAATCGACTTTAATTCTGTTTTTTTTTTCTAACGTAGACTTATTATATATTGACTGAAAATTAAATTTTGGCGCTGGCTAGTAATAATTAAAAAGATAAGATACACCAAAGGCACGGATAACATGTCTGTGGAGATATAAATACATTTAAAAAAACTTTAATAACACAAAAGAAACTGTTATTAGCAATTGTTTTATGTAATTTGCTGTAATGGATCTTTATATCTATAAGCACAAAATGAACAAAATGTACTGTCGCCTCTAGTGTGTACCAGATGAATGAGTTATTGGTCAAATATAGTCGAAGTTTATTAAAATCGACCATATATACAAATATCCATACTTATTATTATAAATAGGTTTAGCATACAGAAGCCACTAAAAAGGAAATTTGCAGTCCTATCAGTGACTCAGACTACGGTTACATTTTGAACTGGCACGCCGAGCAACCTTATTAGGCATTCAATTGTCGTCTCTTCCGTCAGACGTAGCTTTGTCCGAAGGCAATTTCAGAATAACGACACTGGATATAATTGGAGCATATTTGAATTTACAGGAAGATATTGATTAAAAAAAGTCAATTAAATTAATTAAAAGTCTTTTTAATACTTTTTAATTATGAAATTATGATTTTCACGCCAGTTTCTAGTATTGAAAAAAAAGTTAGGAGGTAAGTATAGTATGTTGACCCATTTGTAGTGAGTGAATTGCTTTTATATTTATTTATTCGAATAAAATAATAGCTGGAAAGTATGAAATTTAAATGGCGATTGGAGACTTTTAAATAATAATATACAATATCGTATAATATAATTATAAAAAATAAAAATAAAAACGATTTGACAAGAAAATTAACATTTTCTACTTGTCAAATGCATTAGCATTAGCAGCCTGTAAATTTTCCCACTGCTGGGCTAAAGGCCTCCTCTCCCTTTGAGGAGAAGGTTTGGAGAATATTCCACCACGCTGCTCCAATGCGGGTTGGCGGAATACACATGTGGCAGAATTTCGTTGACATTAGACACATGCAGGTTTCCTCGCGATGTTTTCCTTCACCGCCGAGCACGAAATGAATTATAAACATAAATTAAGCTCATGAAAATTCAGTGGTGCCTGCCTGGGTTTGAACCCGAAATCATCGGTTAAGATGCACATTATGTATGTTAGTAAATTTTATGTATTCAGCAATTAAATAAAAATGAAAATTACGTTACAAGGTTTTTTCAAGAAGGTAAAGCAATATTTTGATAAGGTGTTCTATTTTCAAATTGTCTAATGAATGTTCAAAACAAATGATGTATTGAATGTCAAAGAGCCATATTATGCATTTAAACATCATCTGTGAGCTAGATTGATAATAATTCTTCTTATCAGTTCTTTTTTTTTTAAATAATGCAAAGCACCTTGATAAGCTATTCCATTTTCAAATCGTATAATTAATGTTCATAACAATTAATATAATGCAACGTCAAAGAGCCATATTATGACGACTGACAGATTGAGAATTCTAAATATAATTCTTGGTAAGGGGGATATAACCGGTCGTAACTAGTTTTTCATTAGTTCTTGGTGAATCAATGAATGATTTGAAATATTTTGATATTAATACTGAACGTAACATTTTTTTTACTTAATTACCATTTGTCATTGGCACTGTTATTCTGAAAATTAATATATCGTTACGTAACGAATAAATGCGCTATCCGTGGGACTAAAATGTCCCCTTTGCGGTGTGCCTCAATTTATGTCGCAGCCAACTGGTTTAATTAGCCTTTTAATTAACAGCCTAGACAATTTGGCGCCGTTCAACCAGCAGCCTGAATTCCACCGGCCAATACATCTTCCATTCATACATATTGGTTGAGGTTCATACAAGCCACTGGTTGAACAGCTCCGTTTAGTAAAGTGCCTAGACGTTTCATTGTATGCCTAATGCCTAGCTAATTTAGCTAGGTGAGTGAGACTTGCATGCACCAAGTACTACCATAAACTAATTACTAACTATGTTGTGAAAACGTCGAAGATATAAAATTATAGAATTTAGCAAAAACAAGACTGTATTGAATCTTTATTGTGAAAGAAGATATTTCTGTTGGATATCGTCTATCGTGTTATTGAATCTGTTGAAAAGCGTAATATCATTGAAAACAGTAAAAGGACCGCTACAGATAAATGGCTCATTGTTTCCAATCGTATATATTTTCCATTGGTGGTTTTATTTTAAGAATTGCTGTAAATGTGATGTGTGTTACACTAATACAAAATGGTGCAAGACTGTACTTGTCTTCTATTCTAGTATCAACCAATCTTTTTGTTTATTTTCCTATCCATCACATCGTGCCATCAACATTGGAAACTGAGAGGTTATGTCCCTTGAGCGTATTGTTACATTGGTTTATTCACACAAACGGGAACACAGCCAATCGTTGCCAAACCAAGCCAAGTATTGCTTATAGTAAGTATATGATGAGTGACTTACTGAACGAACGCAAAGACCTACGACCAAGTCACTTTACTTATTTTTGTAGTCACTGGAATGTAGTACTGCTGAATTCTTATCTCTGAAGTCTTATATCTATAAGACTTCAGACTTCATCCACTCATAAACGTCGTCCACGTTAAATAATCGGCGTTATTAGTACCTATTTATTGACGCTCGAGCTTACAAGATATCTTAGGGCGTGGACCCATGTCTACGGTGCGGCGACGTGCCGCGGCACGGCGTCGTGTACCGGCACCCCACTCAACATGTATACCAAAATTTGGCTTGAGCTTGAAAGAACGGGACGTGCTTCCACTAGTGAAATCAAAAAGTCTAAATCTAAATCGTCCGCCATTTTTTGCAAAAAATTACCGCATTATGCAACTGATAACACAATAATAGTGAGCACGTGCCGGTACAGACATGGGTCCACGCCCTTAGTGTGCGTCAGACGATTTCTATAAAAGTAAAAACAATAGCAATACAAATTAAATTATAATATTACCTTTCTTTTTAAATTTAAAGTGAAGTTTAACGTGGAGGTCCCGCCTTTGTGAGTGATTAGATCTATATTGAGAATTTCTCGTAAGAAATCAATATTTTTTATTCAGACTTTCGTTTTGAGCCAGATATTTCGGGATTTTGAGCCTTGGGAGCTAGCCACTAGACCATCATACATACTGGGCCGCGTTACATCGCTTTATATACTCGTAACATACATTTTTTTTTTAATTTGGTCTAAGTGTTAAAGGTACAATTTTGTAGTAGAAATTAAACACAATTAATGGTTTAGAGCTCTGGCTTCGGGAGACACGTCTGGCTCGGTTACCGGCACGTTTTTAGGCGCCAAACTCGTTTATCATTTCCTCAAAAGGGATGATTACTTACGGCTTCAACAGTCACGTTCAAAAATATTCATAATCTCCAGCGATAAGGACGAATGATCGTTTTTTATACAAAAAGTCGTAAGTGGATATTATAGCCTAAAGATTTTGTTCTTTATATATTTTATATAGCAGGCTATATAAAATATTAAAGATCGACAGTGTCAACATAGTACGTTTAAATACGAATTTGGAATTTGATGGACTATTTTCTTAATTAACCATTTAAAATTATGAAAATAAATAATCTTTTACATTCCAAATTCAAATTAGTAATTTGTAGATAGTATACTAAACAACGAATGTGCAATTTAATTGAATTTTACAACTACATTTAACCCAACGACACAAAACATTACTTGCTGAGTTAATTTTAAATGCAATGCTTTCTTAATGATACTTTTACCTAATGTTTAAAAGTTGCTTCTTCTATTCATAAAGCATAGAGTTTTAAAAATAACAACCTCCTTTCTCGTAAAGTAAAAATGAAAAGAAATATATGGAATACTGATGAATGCAGATGAATACACGCTAATTGGATATTAGATTCAAAATATACTCTAATTTTGAAATATCATTACCAGCTTAGTATTTTTTTAAAGTCATTTTGGAAAGTTGTCTGGGAAATGGGCAATCCGATCGTAAGCGTTCTACGCTGTATATAAAATTTGTACTTTTGAAAATATTAATAATTCCTCATTTAACTAATGCACCATTAAGCTTACTAAGACGAGTCCTCCTCCAGTTTGAGATTTTTCCGAGACGTTTTTCTAATGTAAGTAATTGACACATATGGCGATTTTTTTAGAAGATGTTTTCTTAGCCGAGCACAAATTTTAAAGACAGATTAAGCATATAGAAAGTCGTTGGTATTTTCCCGGAAACTTCTACGTTGAACCGGTCGTCTTCGGTTCTGATTCACTAGTTTAATCCACTAGGCCACCTCTACATGAGATTGACATTTATATATTGTTTTTTATAAGTATAAGGTTAATTACTCAGGTACAGAACATAACTAATAATATATACTAAATATATAAACATAAGCTATGTAACTTAAATCAGTAAAATATATAAGAACTTGAACTTCTATCGACTCGATCAACTTTGAGATACGACATGGCTTTGACGTTAAACTTGGAATCAGAAGTCAAACTTTACAATATGTTTTTTTCTTAATACGAACATACTTAACTTATAACTTAACAAATGTACCTAACTCATGTTAAAGTATTTAGTAAAATGTTTGTTTTTATATAGCGTATCTAAGTTTCGACAGTCAGTATATATTTAGCCTTTTTATGTTCTAAAATGATTCCCTAATGTATTTTTCCTTTATACATAGTATATTTTTTGAGATACTAATTGTTAGGTATATATGGAATGTCCTAATCGCAAGACTTGTCTTCGATGTGGAAGACAATAAAAATAAAAATATATAAAGCAAAGGAGTGTGCATAAATACAGTTGCACTATCCATCCCCTCGCTTGTGTAACCCAATGTAATCGGATACGACCGGTGAGTGATCAGAAGCTAGATCAAGAAAATTCCAAGGCACACCACACACACCACCAATATCACCTTAGCAACTTAAAAAAAAAAATCTACTGGCTCAACTCTGAGCGTGATGTTTGAATTCAAAATTCGAACATCAGGCTTACTACTAAGCCCACACAGCAGTTCCTAGAGTTCTCACATAATTAGCTATTATAGCTATTCAACGATTTGTTATGGTACTAACATGCATACTAATGACAATAACAAAACGAATAATTGTACTATTATCATCAAAACGAATCACCAAATAAAATACTATTGATGTCGTTAGACATCTACATAATGCGGTGTTATATTAATTCACTAAAATAATAAATAATTCATGATATGGAAAGTAGCCGAAGTTAAGGGGGGAGTGAGTAATGAAAAGTGTTTACAAGTTTTTTTACTTTCGCGATTTAGAAGATGAAATTGAAGAAACGGAACGGCGATGGTTATTTTTCTCTCTTGATTTCATTCACATGGATCACGTGGTTCTTTATCGAAGGTCACGTGTCCAAGCAGACGAATGTCATTGACCTTTTAAGTACTTCATTTGTTTTAACATTGAATCTTGTGAAACTTGTGTTAATTTGTCGAATGTTGTTTTAGCAGATATATACCAATCCAATGTGATTAAAATGAGCTTCAGCATTTTCTTCACAAGACAGCAGTCCTTTGATTATTTGTGGAAAAATAGCCGTACGTCTGCTTCGAAAAACTTTAAATGAACACTTTTATTTACTTTGAAATAAATTTGAATCTATACTAATATTATAAAGAGGTGAGATTTGTTTGTTTGTACAGCGGGTTATCCCCGAAAGTTCCAAATTCAGTTACTAGTCGTAGTTAAGCTTGTAAACTTCCCACAGCTGGGTTTCTGTTCTTTTGAGTGTTGGAGCTTTCAGATAGTTGGCTACACAGATGTTTATTCAAACCGTGCTGGTTTTGCCTGTACTTTAACGGCATCTTCGACTATGGATCACATTTGTAACTTCAAGACCGATAGATTCACTATCATTAAAATCAGCGCACAATCACCATGTTTTTAGTGTGAATTACAAAAAATACGTTATAGATTGATATTATCCAACCAGTTAAAGTTACCAAAATTTAATAAATGACGCGTTAATATTTTATAATAAGAAATTTTCATAGAAATTCAAGCCCTTGGTAGATCCTCCGCTCATTTCATAACGCTGTCAAACTTTTGTAATATTAATTAATTTCTAAGAGGCCCATGACTACGTACAATATTTCCTCGCTACGGACTTATCTGTTTTTTATTAAAAATAAGCCGTTATGCAGCTAACAATTTAAGACTCAAATTGCTTACAACATTCAGCTGATTGTTAAATTTTATGCCCAAACCGAAACCAGGGAAACCTCTAACAAATATAGGTGTCTATAAATAATCATCCATCATCCTCCTGCCTTTATCCCAATTTTACTTGGGGTCGGCGCAGCATGTCTTCTTCTTCCATACTTCTCTGTCAGACGTCATCTAACAAGTAACATTCTTTCTAACCATATCGTCTTTCACACAATCCATCCATCGTTTCTTGGGTCGTCCCCTACCTCTATATCCATCCACATCCATACTCAAAACCTTTCTCACAACATGGTCCTCATTCCTCCATATCTATAAATAATATTCTATATGATTAAATAAATATATATCCATTTTGACCGATTACTATAAAAATCTACGAATTTGTGGATAACATTATCCTCTCAGATCAATATATATTTCAATG
Organism: Vanessa atalanta; assembly: GCF_905147765.1. Lineage (NCBI taxonomy): Eukaryota > Metazoa > Arthropoda > Insecta > Lepidoptera > Nymphalidae > Vanessa > Vanessa atalanta. The sequence continues at coordinate 6,643,204 of NC_061890.1, forward strand.
AGAGTAAATTTTTTTTTTTAAGTTATATAGGGCAAACGAGCAGGAGGCTCACCTGATGATTACAACCGCCCATGGATATCTGCAACACCGGGGTTGCCGGCCTTTAAGGAATATGCCTATTTTTCTTATCAAATTCATTACCAACGCGATGTCTAAGAATACACACGAGATAACAAAGCAGTTTAAGTTTTAAACATAAGCAAACACCCAACTTATATATGGCACAGTATATTGTACCCCTAATTTCGTTTATTTAGTTACTCTAACAAATTTGCTATCAATAACGGTTTAAGACCTTTATATTAAAGTGGTTAAAGTTCAATTTGCAATGTAATTATTAAATACGTCGAGATCAAAGTGACGCATGTCGAGTAATTAATGACTCGGCACTCACTTCACGATCAACATTTCGCGGCAAGATCAACTTTGTAAATTAATCAAGAGTTTATAATGCGTTTTGTTAGCTAAACCGCGTTTAAACTATGTTTAAGTTATAAATATGTTGTTGTCATGTTAAATTAAACGATTAAAAACTATTAATTGTCTGGTAAAAAAATATACATAAATAAATCAGTTCGATCTAAATAAATTAAAGATACTTGAATATAGATACATTTTCAAGAAAAAATATATCAATACCGTTTATTAAATAACATTTTACAAAATATGTTTCAGAGATTTTCTATCGCTAAACAACAGTATTTTTTTTATGGCATTTATTGCCGAACGAGCATATGGTCCACCTGATGGTAAGTGGTCACCACCGCCCATACACAAAGGCGCTGTAAGAAATATTAACCATTCCTTATGCGCCACCAACCTTGGGAATGTTATGTCCCTTGTGCCTGTGATTACACTGGCTCACTCACCCTTCTAACTGGAATACAAAAATACATTATTATTAAATATATATTATTTGGCGGTAGAATATCTGATGAGTGGGTGGTACTTACCCAGACGGGCTTGCACAAAGCCAAGTAACTCAAAAAAAATATTAGTCTTGTGTTCCAGTTTGAACAGTGAGTGAGCCAATGTAACTACACGAGGGACGTAACATCTTACTTCACAAGGTTGGTGGCACATTGGCTGTGTAAGGTCCGCCTACTTATATCATAAAACAAAATAGGAAATCTCATATGTCCGAAGGAAATATAAGACAATGAATATTCTAATCCGCGGTTAAAAAACAGCTATTAGCCGCAATGATTAGTGGTAGGGCTTTGTGCAAGCCCGTCTGGGTCAGTCCAGTCCACTCTTTAGATATTCTACCACGAATACTTGCAATAACAGTAATACTTAGTATTTGTGTTCCGGTTTGAAGGGTGAGTGAGCTAGTGTAACTACAGATACAAGAGTTGTAGGCAATTAGCGCTGCAAGGATTGGTTAATATTTCTTAGATTACCAATGACTGTAAGAGGTGGTGACCACCTACTATCAGGTGGCCCATGTGGCCGTCCACTGACTTATATCATACAAAAAATATATATACAGTATATTCGAATTTTTAAAAATAGAATTAGTGTCTTCACATAAGATACTTATTTTCTTCCAATAACATGGTGGGTGCCATGTTGAATGATGTGAAGTGATGGTATTATCGTATCGGAAGTAATTAAATCGCTATGCAAATAACGAGGTACGTTTTGAACATTAGAGAGCAATTACCAAAGAACAAGGCTTTGGTGATAATGACCGCATATTGTTATATTCGCTAATTGGGGCCAAAGCTTTGGCACCAATATTTGGTGTTTTGCACCAATTAACTTAATTTATTCTCTAGTAACGTAATCCATCTTATAAAATATATAACTAGTCTGTGATCATTTTCATACTCTAAAGTTTTTTATAGAGGGACTTCTTGGACCGGATTGTGTAGAAGTTTTGGTGCACATATGTACATGTTATAAAATTTCATAATATGGGGAGTTCCTTACATTTGACAGACTGCCCGTGACCACGAACACTGCAAAGAGCTCGAAACGTCTGGATGTTAAAATAATTAATATACGCGATTAAATCCGTTAAAAACTAGTTTTATTTCAATGTATAATAATCGTGAAAATCTAAGACAACAGTATATATCCTGACTGAAAATTAAATTAAATTGTACTTTACTGACATACTTTGGAATTAAAATTGTGGTAAAGAGTAACTCCTGGGATTGTTGCTGGTTCTTCTCGTTGGTATCTTCCGAAACGGTGGTAACTTTACATTTGTAACATGACGTTTAATAAAAGCCTTTATGAGCCTACTTGAATAAAGAGAATATTTAGATTTTGTATATCCTAATACCAAAGTTTCTATAGTGTTATAATAAATGGTCGAATTTATTTTGCACAATTATGCTTTGAAATTGAACTGAAGAATGTGGCGTAATTCTTTTCTGATAAGAGCGTCTGCTAGTCATAATGAGCTTGTCGAAGTTTGTGAAGATTTTGATGTTTTCTGCAGAAAACATAATAATATACATGACAGAAATGTTTGCAAAGACATAGTAATTTTTAACTTTTTAACTTGTGGTCTCACTGGCTTTTTTATTACAGACACTTAGTTTTATATGTATTGTTGTTATGATTTTTGTTGTTTTTTTTTTCTTTTATTTTCCTATTCCCAGTCTCTTTAATGTTATATGTTAGAACTGTTATTGGCCTAATAGTTATTAAGTATTTGTTATTTTTGTTTATCAACGGATGTATGTTCTCCAATTAAATAAATAAACAAATAATACTTAATTTATTAATATCTCATATAGCAATGAAAAAACAGAATCTTAAATAAGCTTAATTTAAATTGTAAATCACATGATCAGTATAATTTTATCAAAATTTACATAAATGTTGATAGTCTGATCCATACTGACCTCTACATTTGGATTTGTATTAAAACCGCCAAACTTAGTTTCAGAAAATACATTTGACTATCCTTTCAGTACATTTAATATCTAAAATCGACCTTAATTCCATGGACATTTAGAATATTATTGCTTGAGAATGTAAATTTTAATATTGTATTGTGATTATAATATAAAATACAATACTAGTTGAATCGAAACGCGATTACTTTGAAAGTTAAGTCGGAAACCCTTTTATAGTATTAAAAGCAGGTAGCGTTAATGGATGTTAGAATAATGCTTGAATATATTCATAATCGTATAATATTTTTGAGCAAATTTGCATGTACATACATGTACATACATACATGTACATACATACATATGGAATTTAAAAAATAGAGTTATACCTTGTCTATGGTCACGAGGCAAATTTTAAACGAGTTTTGGAAAAAAGTTCTTTTACTTATAAATTATTAGAAAAATGCTTTCCAGAAAACCTTTTCCTCTCTTTGTCTACCATTCTTTCTCTCTATTAAAACTCACTCTTTCTATTGAAACGGTTTAAATTAAAATTATTTAAACTTATTTCTTTGCTGTTGTTTTTATTTACACGAGATCTTTAATGACAGTTCTTGTAATTTATTTATCTTTTTAAGTTAAGTAATTATCATAAGTCAATTAATATTTAAATCTATTTTATTTTTTATTTTATTCATTTACGGGTCCGATTCGAACACTACAATAACATATATCACAGATATACGTTTTATATGTGTTATGCTTGTATATTTTTAAACGGCTTTATTAAGCTTAACTTGTTTGTTATTCGCGTCTAATTAACTAATTGTAATTTAACCCCTTCCAGTTGACTGATTGACCTGATATTTAGTTTTTAGTTTTGATGACAATACAATGAAATATACGAAGTGTCATTGTGAATCCAAGATGGCTGCCACCACTAAATGACTGAATACATATTTTTTCACAACCTCTGCGATGTGGGTGTCGAATGAAACCTTGACAAAATTAATAATCTAATATGTCTGGTATCAAATGGAAAATTTAATCTACATACGTCTATTTAATAATCCCCTTAATATGCTTCATAAATAAAAAATAGCAAATATGGTTTATATTGAAACTGACTTCTAGTCGTCTAATCAAAACAAAGAACTTCGTTTATAGAGTCAGGGTTCAAGCATGGATCCCACCCAATAAGCCAAGATCTCATTTAGTGTTGAGGTTTGTGTTTTGTTAGGATAGCTAAAATGATACGTCGTTAGCGGCATACCCACAAGTTGAGGTAGAAGATAAAGGCGCGCTGTAGACTGTTGCATTTGATTGGATAAAAAAAAACTATGTCGTTAGCGTTTATATATATATATAAAAATATTAATATTAAAGTTTAGTTAAGTAATATTTTACTGATTTTGGTTCAATAAAATATGCCAGCTAGACTCAGTGTTCGTCACTTGTAATAAAAGGATTTATGAAAGACTTTAAATTTTAATAACATATCTTAGTCTACTCTATGGTAACTTGAGTATATATACGCAGGGTACCATGAAGACTCACCACGATTTTAATTTCGAGTCTGTCTGTATGTAGGAATATCGAACACGTTAATAAACGTAACAATTCCAAACTGTTTCTTTAATTGTACTAGCGTAAAATTGAATGCGTTTTAAACACAACATTCATGTGTCTGACGTCAACATGAAAATTTTCAAAGAAGCAAATTAATCCGAAAACTCAATTTATATCCCAATTTCAAATACAAATTGACTTTCACAATTTCGCAAATCTTCTTCATGTTAATATTCTGCATGTTTTCTTTCTAATAGTCGTGCAAATTTATGCCTTAAATCTTCCACGTAGAACTGTTATTTGCTTATTTCGGGTTATGCATCATATCGGATCCTGTTTATAAATCCAATAATGAGCGTTGTGTACCACTTTTTGTTCCGAATACGAATAATCAGGCAAGTTAAATAATCAAACTCCTGTCAACAGTGAAATATGAATTTATATTGTTGAAATAAACATCTTAGCCGAGCGACATCTGCATGACGTCACACAAATTAAATTAAAAAAGGAGGCGGTAGTTGTGCGGCGGACACATTCGATCCTAGCCTAGTAGGATTAGGACGTATTGTACTTCGTTATTCCTGTGTAGTGTGATTATCGATGGTTATTTGTGTTGTAGATAAAATGTTTTTCTTTTGTTGTAGGTTGTTGTAAATTAAAGATATTTTTTTTAAGGGTTAGCCTATTTGTTTTTTTTTTTAAGTAATTCCTACTTCTGGTACTAAAAATATATATTATACTTTTATTATTATTAACACTATGACCTTAAAAGTGTACAAGAATAATTAATCAAAGTTACAGTATAAATCATGAGCACGTGGAATGGTAGCAAGAATGCTAGCCGCATTTCCCTGTTGATTCACAATTCCGATCCTCTGGGCAAAAAATGAACCCTCTTGTCACCAGTAGAGGCAATAAGGCGAAGTTATACTTTTAATGAAGGTTATTGCAATATCATTCCAAGGTCGAAGTGTTTCAACACCGAATGTGACAATTTTTGTCTTATTATATTTAAATATAAAAAATAATAGACCTTTTTTTTTGTAACCATTTAAGCTCATACTTACTCCGCATTGAAGGTCCTATAATTCCTATAGTCTGGATCAATGAAGTAGTCCATTGGACATGAACTACTTCATTTACCCCCAAAATACGGCTAATACACCGACAATACAGTAAAAAAGACGAATACTTTCATCAATTTATCAACTGCTTATTTAAATTAACAAGGTTAGGTTTAAATATGCGATTGATAAAAAATAAAGTACCATCGTAAACATAAACATGTCACATAAATACAATCAACAGTGTATTCTATGGTCCTAATTATAAGATTGATTTTGGCATATTACGAAAGAGTCGCGTGATCTGTTGCTATAATACCAACGCACATTATGGGATAGTCGGCCAGCCCTTAGATTTACTGACATTACAATTGATTTCGTTTATTTTATTGGTTCGATACTAAAGTAATACGTGTAGGTCACGTTTATTTGAGTAAAACTTTTACTATTGGAATTAATCAACAAATTAGCACTAAAATCTCTTTCGAAATACCTAAGAAGTCGTTGATTCGAAATTTGAATTTCAAAATATTTGCATTATATAATAAGTACATATCGCTTCGACCGATTGTAACAACCTTATTTCTTAAGTTTAAACATGTGCACATACATTCGTCTCTCACAATCATGTAAATACTGCCAACAGCGTAACTGCAGGCTTCGACTGAGAATACTTGACTTATATGATTGGCCGTGAAGTTTGTTCAGTGGTTAATTTATAAGTCTACAGATCTTGATATACTGGTTGTACTCGTGATACAAATAGGATCTCAGTGGACTGTATTAAGTAGAAGGTGGCAAATTTTAAAGGTCTTTGGAGTTGAAGAAGACAAAACAATGGATTTATTTAATAGTATTTAATAAAAGGAGAAAGCCTACATACGAACGTGGTCCACACGTTGTGTTTATAATTAATCTCGTGCTCCGCGAAGGTGAAGGAATACCGCCGAGCACGAGATGAATTATAAGCACAAATTAAGCACGTCATGAAAATTTATCTATCTATCTAACCAATCACCGGTTAAGATGCACGCTTTCTAAACAACCAACTCGGCTCTTTGCCAGTCCGCCTACATGTATTAATAAAATAAATAAATATAAATCTTGGAGTTCGGGTGCTTCCCACAAGAACTAACAGTTTATTTGAATCATATTTAGTACGTTTGGTCGTTGCTGAGGCAGTTTAAAGGCAATATTAATTAACTTCACGCTACGACTCTAAGGAGCGAAGTAGTAACAATAAACGTCAACTAAATTCACAAAGCGTAGGCGAGGAAGCAGTTTGGATATTTTATTATTAATGAAGATTGTGGATTTAGGCAGCTCCACTGAATTTTCACATTCTCGTATATATCTCGGAAAACATCGTGAGGATATCTTGTATGTCGTGTATCTGTTTTTTTTTTATGGCATTGGTTGGCGGACGAGCATATGGGCCACCTGATGGTAAGTGGTCACCACCGCCCATAGACAAAGGCGCTGTAAGAAATATTAACCATTCCTTACATCACCTATGCGCCACCAACCTTGGGAACTAAGATGTTATGTCCCTTGTGCCTGTGATTACACTGGCTCACTCACCCTTCTAACCGGAACACAACAATACAGTGTACTGTTATTTGGCGGTAGAATATCTGATGAGTGGGTGGTACCTACCCAGGCGGGCTTGCACAAAACCCTACCACCAAGTGTATGAAAGTCCACAGCATCCAGTATTGAAGGGGCGTTGTATAATAAAAATAAATCACTATAAAGCTTCTATAATTAAACTATCTTATATAAACGAGACCAAAGCCTAATAGTTCGTATATTGAAATGGCTGTTACTTAAATAGCTGCAGATGTTTTCGTATTTTTATTAATGACTAGCGAACCGCCCTGGCTTCGCACTACTGATACTAAATCTTACAACGTTCACAGTTTTTCAGTCATTAGTCAATACAAACCGCTTTGTCCCTGCGTTCTAAATCTGTAATACCTTCGAAACTATTCATTAACATTACCTGCTGTAAAGAAAAATCCATATTTATTTATATTAAATGCACAACGCATTTAAGGTACTTAATTGGTTAAGGATTAATGCTGTATTGCTTAAAATCGCTTCAAAAATAAGCTATTACTTGTCGTCAAATGTAGAGAATAAAATTATTTGTTGTGGGCTATCCATATACCATTGCAGGCTTTTTTGAAGACCTTTTTAAAGTGTACAATATTGTAGTACATTATTTTGATCTATCTCGCAGGGTTCAGTCTGCGTTTTCAATGTAAGCGCAAAAAAATGTGTTTATTTATTATATCACTTTAGAAACCTCTAAAATTATCAGTGTTTCTCTTCTATATTGTTCATATATTATACACATACACCTTCCTCTTGCGTCAATCTATCTAGTAAAAAAACTGCATCAAAATCTGTTGTGTAATTTTAAAGATCTACACATACACAGGGACAGATAGCGGTTAGCGACTTTGTTTTATACTATGTAATGATTATATATATATATTTTATCGCTATGGACGTTATTTTAAAAACATATTTATTTATTTATACTTGTAAAGCACCTAATTAAAGTAAAGTATTAAGTTATCGTTAAAATATTATTATTGGTCAAAACAAGAATCTTGCTTAAGATTAGTAGCGATATCCTGAAGATATTGTCATTTTGCCAATTAATAAATAAATTTATATTTGTTAGCCGCTACAATTTCTTCTCAGATAGCAACTGAATATTACATTTAAGGTTACATATAATTGCAAAACCAGCTTGTATCAATTTTCATACAATACATTTTGGCAACTTATTAAACGCTGTCCGAGTTAATGCCATAACTTTATTAAGCAGTCTTGTAAATTGTAAATTGCAGTTTATTTTATAAGCGGAAAAGGGTAAATGGACAAGCATTTAAGAAGCGTTTTTTGACCGACGCAAAGCAATCGTTAAACGCGATTTGTAAAGTGAGAACCGCCGTTCGAATAAAATATTGCGAACGAGCTTGATAGACGCTTTTTTGTCACGGTAGCGTTTTTACTTGCTGTTTCAAGTAAGTTGAGTTTTTTAAGCATTTAGCATTATAATAACGTATTAAATCGTAACGAAAATCTAGACTAAAATATCGGTTAAAGTCCCAGTAAAAAAAATAGGGATATATTATGTAGGAAAGTAATGTATAAAGCTTAGAGTTATATTATTATTATACAAAAGTAATGCCTCCGTGTTAATTCTCGAGAAGTTGGTACCACGGTCGCTTCAGACTATTCGCTTAGAATTCTGTCGTAATTAGAACAAATATTTATTATTTATAATATAAATAATCTTATCGCTTATATCTCTTGATTTAAGTCGATATGCTTTTGGCTGTAGACAGGCAATTCATACCCATAGCGGCTAATTTAAAGACCATAGACGATATTAATACGGTACCATTATTCACGAACTTCGAAAATCTTTAAAATAACAGGTTTTATTTTAAGATGTACAATATGTTTCGAATAACGTTTTAGGATTTACAGATTATAGATAAAATAATATCATATTGAAAGTTTAAAAATTATAACAAATATTGCGTGCGTGATTTATATTTATCTTAAGTGTACTTAAGTTGAGTGAAACAGTATATTGCAATTTTAATATCTGTTATTTTTATAAAAAAAATATTATTGGACAACATCACATACATTACTCTGATCCCAATGTAAGTAGCTAAAGCACTTGTGTTATGAAAATCAGAAGTAACGACGGTACCACAAACACCCAGACCCAAGACAACGTAGAAAACTAATGAACTTTTTCTACTTCGACTCGGCCGGGAATCGAACCCGGGACCTCGGAGTGGCGTACACATGAAAACTGGTGTACACACTACTCGACCACGGAGGTCGTCAAGGAAGGAAACAAATTGATTTAATTAAAAGTTTAATTGAAAAGTATGTTGTTCATAATCATAAGCAAAATGTTCAGTACATTATTTATGTTTCAACACACAACGAGTGCATTTTCTTTAGTTGCACCGTATCTAAAGAGAGTTTCTATTTTATTTGATAAGAAATTATATTCAAAGCAACACTCTCTGTCAATAATTTTTATTCAATATTCAATTTTATATCTAAAAGGAAAAGGTTGAAAGGACTACTAGACGTAATTTAATAATATTGCTGATTGAGTATCGGGAAAATTGCTTGCCACCTTGGTCTCCTTTGTAAATGCAAGTTTTGATTGTTAAAGCTTAGCTTGGACTTGAAATTATAAAACAAGAAGTGTTAATATGACAAGAATGTTATATTTAGATTTTTCTATGTGGTCCTTGGTCTTTCTAGCAATGTATACCTCAAGTTCGCTTGTGTTCCCATGTCTTATTGTTAGTGATATACTAACAAGCTTAATATACCTTGTGTTAAACCATGCTAATGCGTCATAATATCGTGGGCACAGACTATATTTAGTAATCAGCAAAATTACGTAACTAAGGTTTCTTTAACGATTTTAACGAAGCCTTTGATTAAATGACACACGAAACGCTCTATGTGAGCTTGAACAGTATAATAGAATTAAAGATAAATCTCATATTTATATTACTCTCTACTCAAGTAAAATAATTCATCATGTTTGCTTTAATGGGTTGAAGTCTTCTGAGTCTAAGCTAAAATAGTTGTTCCACAGGGATCAATTTTAGATACTTTTTTTGTTTTACTATATATAAATGAACTAAACTATGATATAAATTTTATTCGTGGTATTGTAGTTTGCTGAAGATCTTATAAAGTAACTTAAATACTTTTAAAAGCTATCAGAAATAAACTTAATTTTAATGCTGTGCACAACGAGGACCACCGATACAAGATTGGAGACAATAATTTGCTTTTAAGTATATGCCGTATAAACAAGTACCAACTAGTACTTGTTTATGAGGTATATTTCCATTTGATTTAAGTTTCAATAATTCGCACGAGTATTTATTTAAGCTCGTATATGTTTTCATTAAATTTGTTTAATAAATTAAATGATTGGAACTTGTGGAAATAACGGGCGTGAGACTGGAATACTCTGGAAGCTTAGTCTATTTGTTTGTGTAAATGTGTACAATTCAGCTCGTTGCTATCAGATTCCATGAGTAAATCGTTAACTGCTTTTAATAATTATTAATTTTACACTACAATACTATACTTTGTTTATAACGATAGCTTTAAGTTTATTACAAGTAATTGAAATAGAAAAAACTTGAACAATATCTGTAAACGCATTTTATTTAATAAAATATAATACATTTCTTATATTTTTTTATCAATCATTATTTTCCGGAAGGGCAAGTGCTACCAGTGAGTAAGTGGTATCCATTACCTATAGAAATTGGCGCCGTAAGAAAATTTGACCATTCCTTACATCGACAATGCTGCATCAACCTAACTATCTAAGGGTAACTGTAAGGGAACTAACATGTTATATGCCCTGAGCTTTTTTTATGGCTTAGGTTGGCGTACGGGAATATGGGCCACCTGATGGTTAGTGGTCACCACCGTCCATATACAATGGCGCTCTAAGTAATATTAACCATTCCTTACATCGCCAATGCGCGACCAACCTTACGAAAAAAGATGTTATATCCCTTGTACCTGCAGTTACACTGGCTCACTCACCCTTCAAACCGGAAAACAACAATACTAAATACTATTGTTTGGTGGTAGAATATCTAATATGTGGGTGGCACCCACGCAGACGGGCGTGCACAAAGCCCTACCACCAACTAAAGCCTAAAGTTACATGAGCTCACTCAACCTTCAAACCAGAACTCAACAATGCTAAGAGTTGGTGCTTGGCGATAGAATTAATGATGAGTGGGTCCAGACGGTCTTGGACAAAGCCCTACCATTAAGTAAACGATTCATAAGAAAATAAGAATAACATCAATCGTTCTAAAACTTTGTAAATTAAATGGTTACGGAAAACTTAACAAAGTAGGCGCGGGTGTATAAATGAGATATATAAAAATTTACACAATATTGAAATGTACTACCAGACATACGTTATATAGGGGACGAAATGTATAGTGTACTGTACGCGCAAACTCGTCGTGTGCATTACAAATTCCCTCTGTGTCTAATCCGGTCGAATAGTATCTGATACGTATGAAAAGGTGCAGAACCAACCAACCAACTTCAACGTGATTTGCGCCACGTCCTTTAGGCTAAAACTGATAAATCTTTGACCGAAAAATTAAATCGGATTTCATATCAGGGTATCAAAATTTATAAGCTACCTACTAAACTAACGAGAAAGTTTTAATAAAAATATATATATCAAATGTCTGTAACATTTTTTTATGATTTAGGCGAACGAGCAAATGAACCAGATGTTAAGAGGTCACCACTATCGCTGTAAGAAATATCACTTGCATCGCCAATGCACCACCAACCTTGGGAGCTAACTCACTATTCAAACACAATAATACTAAATTATTGCTTCTTGGCGGAATATCTGATAAGTGGATGGTACCGGGCGGTGGTGGCGGGCTTGCACAAAACCCTAGCACCAAGTAAACGAAAAATTATGTCATACATGTGATAATTACAATGATCGTACTACTATGGTGCGGTTTTTGTTTCATTCTTCATAGAAGGCGTAAAGTATGAAGTATCATGTGATTTCAATGAGTTTGATTTTGCTAAACCGAACACTTTAATTATTCGATGACACTCGACCTGGTGGAAAGGCGATATAAAGATACCAAACGAAACAATGTGATAGATTTTACGTGACTATAAAAAAACAACATGAAGTAAAGCTTTTGTACAATCAAACGGTTTTCTATAAACTCAGTTAAATTTTTATACTGTGTTTGTTAGGAAGCATTCAATCAAGTTCTTTTGAAATAAATTCTCAATTTCAATCTCATGCTATTCGGAATGTTGAATTTCTAGACGTTACTAATAGAAGGTAGAAAAATGTGTTCGTTAATTCGCATTGATTGACCAAAGAGGTTCATTGAAAATAGTTGGAGCTAATTCAATGGGATGGGAAGATCAGTTTTTTATGACATCGGTAAGTACGAGCAAATGGGTCCCCTGATAAGTGCCTGCTCAGACGGGCTTGCACAAAGCCCTAACATTGGCGCCATATGATTTTTTTATAATTTCTTACATACCCAAAGCGCCACCAACCTTGGAACAGAGATGATAGTATGATATGTCCCTTGTGCTTGTAACTACACTGGCTCAAATCTGGCCTATTAAATCAACAAACTATAAAATAGAGTGTTAGTGAAATCACAATGAAACCACTACACCTAATTTTATTAAAATTGACGTGGAATTAGTTGAAGTTCACATGTTTTATGAATAATCAAGGATTTCATTTTTTCAGATAAATAAATTCCTTTAAGAATCAAACAAATAATAAAACAAAGTCGCTTTCTGTAATCTACGCTAACTTTTTTTAGACCACTCAACGGATTTTGATGCAGTTTTCACCAATAGAAAGAGCAATAAGCGAGGAAAGTTTGCATAATAATGATAATCAATTTCTACATATATTGTATATAATTGGTAATCTATGATGGTATTATATGTATCATATATAAAACAATATAATAGAAAATCGTAGGTCTTAAAAAAGTCTATAGAAAAGTCCACGATAGCATGTGTTTATCATCTAAGGTACACTATTACAGATAAGTAAAAAACTGTAGGCTATTTGCGAATAATTTTATTTAATTATTATTTTATCAGATAAATATATTTTTTTAGCATTAGCAGCCCGTAAATGTCTCACTGCTGGGATAAAGGCCTCCTCTCCCTTTGAGGAGAAGGTTTGGAGCATATTCCACAACGCTGCTCCAATGCGGGTTGGCGGAATACACATGTGGCAGAATTTCGTTTGAAATTAGACACATGCAGGTTTCCTCACGATGTTTTCCTTCACCGCCGAGCACGAGATGAATTATAAACACAAATTAAGCACATGAAATTTCAGTGGTGCCTGCCTGGGTTTGAACCCGAAATTATCGGTTAAGATGCACGCGTTCTAGCCAGTGGGCCATCTCGGCTCATTATTATAAATATATTAATTACTTTGAATATAAATATTTTTATATGATAGGTGGCAAACGAGCGGGAGGCTCATCTGATGGAAACTGACTACCACCGGCCATGGACATCTGCAACACCGGGAGACTTGCAGATGCGTTGCTGGCCTTTAAGGAAGGGGTACAATCTTTTCTTGAAGTGATGATAAAGATTAAAATTTTCTTTTACATATACATTTACAACACAATACAATGAATACTAAAGATGATATAACCGATTACAAATAACGTGGAATGAAAAAAAAAACGATCGCTGTAAACCGGGTCAGATAATTGGCTCTATCAATTAATGTTTAACCTTGGCAGTTCATTTACAAACCATAAACAATTTTCGATCGACAATAAAACAACTATTTAAACCAATGGTGATATTATTCATATTTTTCATTCATTACCTATAATTATGATCGAACTTATATAGATATAAGTTATAAATAATAAATAAACGCTATAAAATAAATGTACTAATTTAAAATTTTCTTTCCAAGATCGCTTGTAATTCTTTTATTAATAAATTGCACCCGTGCGAAACCGTATCGGTAACCGTATCGGTCGCTAGTGAATTGTAAATAAGTAAGAACTGAGTTTTTTGCCGGTTCTTATTAGTAAAATCTACTTTCCGAACCGGTTGTAGTTTTACATTTAATTCAACACTGTAATATGGTGATTCAAAAGCGCATTTAGGAGACAATTCGAAAAAAAAAACAAAATTAAATTTTGACTAATTTTTAGTTAGTTTTAAGTAATTAAGCTTGTGCCTAAAACTATATTAAATGTAAAGATCTCAATCGGACCTATTCTCGACAGAGACTATAATGGGTAATACATGGGCAAAATACATTACATCCAATAGTACGACAGTCGCCCTCAATTCAATCGAAAAATAAAGAATTTTATTTGTGCTCAATTCTAATCATACGATTTATCTTATTGGTTTCATTAATTATTATTTATCATATAATAATTTTAAAAAATGTATTATATTTCTTATTTTTAATTATTATGCTTATATTTAATTTATATTTTCAATAATAACATTGTGTAATATGATAATGCATGGTGAGACTACCTGTAAGTAGTAGAACTTTTGCCTTGATCATTTTGAAATGTTTTTTTTTTTTTGATTTAATATTGTATCTACTGTTTGTTGTCCTTATGAAAATAAAATAAAATATCCATGTGTTAAATTTGCACACAGTTACACTCTATTCCTTATATATAATCTTTAATTAAAACGAAAGGCCATTTAACACGACCAGATAGAGCTGAGGTGCAGGATCAACGTAAAATAACGTAAAGCTACTATAAATAGTGGAAGGACAATTTCCAGACTTCGATTTTTCCGAATCAGGTTTAGAATCCCAAACCACTAAACCATTAAGACGAGAGATATAATGTATTGTTTTATGATATATTGAAATATTGTTGACCAGTAGACAGTCATTAAAATCATATCAAAGATGTTTCTCAATTCGAGAGCAACATCGCGTTTTACGATGAGAACACGCACCGACTGTTTTATGAGTTATTATCCGAAGGGTATGAAAGTCATTAAACAAGATATTCTTTTATCTGGTATAAAGCAATTGTTCTAGTTTATAAAATAATTATAAAATAATTTTGTTCTTATCTAACATGCGTCACTGTTTTATAATGTCCAAGTTCAATCATCGGTTCAGAAAGTTCAGCTATAATCCGACTATTATAAATTGATGTTACAAGCCTTACACTATCTACGTCACGAAGAGGGCATTTCTTGTTTCGTGTTATCAATTATGATGAGCCTAAATTAAATTTATAAAAGTATAATTATTTAATTATTATTCTAAGCGAACCTCTGACCGTATTTTTTCCATTATTTCGTTAAATACTTTCTGTTTGTTATGTTATAAAATTTTTGTTATAAAGTATTTACAAATAAAATTAAAATTTATATGTCACTAATATTGCTAGTTACTTTTAAAGTCGGATAAGACTGCCAATGTGCAAAACTTAGCTTTATATTTAATTTGTGTTTCAAATTGGTTGGCTTTGGTACAAACAAAGGTTGTTTCACACTGTCCAATTACCATCCCTTTTAAGTTCAGTCTAAATTGACAATGAACAAAATTTACCTTAGTATTGAATCGTAAAAACAACAGTGGGTTAACTTTATACAATAAATTTATATTGTGTCTTTGAAAGCCAACTTTAATGTATATTATTCCATTACATAAAACGATTCGCTAGTTTTCTTTATATTTTACGTTAAATTATATCATGTTTATGATATCACATGGTAAATTGGATTTAGGAATAAATTAAACTTAAGTTAACTTTAAGTTGGCATATTAATATATATATTTTTTATCATTTAATTATTGTAAATTAATTATTTATACAATTAAATTTAGCTTAAGATTAAATATACGATTTATATAAAAAAATCTCAGGATTTGGCTCGAAGATTATAATAACATCCGAGAAGCTTGTGCGGATTAAAATAAATGCTTAAAATTAAATACTAAAACACAGACATAAGAATATTTCACACAAAACATAACACATAATTTATTAAATAATGTTTAATAATTACTTATGAAACAGTGCTAAAGCCGCGAAAATAACTGAAACGACCAAACGATGCAAATATCTTATTCCAAATTATGTCTTTGTCCCAGTTGCATTTGAAACACTAATAAAATTACCATAATAATACACATAAATATTTAACTTGAATTAATAGTGTAAAAACATTAAAAGTGTAACGTCTTCTCTTAGTGCCTCCAATGGTGACAAGAGGATGGTTAATTTGTAGGCAAGAAGATCGGAATTGAAGTTTAAAAAAGTGGTAGTGGTATTGCTTCTAGCATTTTACCCACTATTCTACACGGTCATGATTCATGAATGGCGCATGAATTAATATACAATTATTACTATTTACAAAATAACAAATATAAAAACAACAAACACACAAACAAAATAAAAAACAATATTTTTGTTTTGTTTGCAAGAAACACTTGACATTTTAACAACGAATATTACATAATATAATTTTATAATATAATATAACATATCTTATTTTATTTAGTATTATTAATAGGGATTGATATTTCAACTAAGCTTTATTTATTTAGAAAAATATTTGACATCATATAGAGAAATGATTATTGATCCTTTCGACTTCGATTCACATGAAAAAATTCTTATATGATTTTACTATTCACAGAAATTATGCGAAAACATTTTTTTCTATATAATGAATTGTTTTTTTTCAGCTTTATCATTTCTTCTAAGGATGCGTCTTCTGTCCGTGGATGACTGATGTAACTGCCGAATTCTTCAGGTCATGGAGGCGAGAGAGTACACGGGTGTCTGCACATATTCCTTCGCCTACATGACCTGAAGAACAAGGCACTGATACCGATGGAACTTTGGCCTTGAATAGCTTTTCATACCTATAAAATAAAACTATATTATATTTATAATTGTATTACTACTATTATTTTATTTCATAAAATTAATTAATTAATTTCGTATCGTTCCTTGAACTGTTAATCTTATAAGTTATTGCAGTAAATGAAAACAATTGTATTATGTACAAATTATGAATTAAGTACTACGATATGAACACAGCACTTACACAATCATGTTCTTCGAGAAGTTACTTATCATTATTAATTTTATTAACATTAAATAACGACAAAATAAACTAAAATTACATTTCGTAAACTTGGGTTTGATCAAATTCTTACACTTCTTAGGTACGGTGGATATTTTATTAC
Source organism: Vanessa atalanta (assembly GCF_905147765.1). Classification (NCBI taxonomy): domain Eukaryota; kingdom Metazoa; phylum Arthropoda; class Insecta; order Lepidoptera; family Nymphalidae; genus Vanessa; species Vanessa atalanta. The sequence continues at coordinate 6,660,525 of NC_061890.1, forward strand.
AATTATATTAAATTGTTTAACTAACATTTTCATGGACGGATGATTGAACTTAGTGTGACGAACTCGTAAATAGACAAAAAGATTTTTAATATAGACGGTCGTATTTTTATGTCACTTTAATGATTATTCTTATTTAGAAGCAACAACGGAACGCGTTTTAAAGTGGTCAAAGTCTGTAAATCTAATGATTTTTATAAACTTTTGCTATTTTTTTAAAAGTGTCTTAATCCGTGTATCAATTTTTTAAAACAGCTTATTAAAACCTCAAGAATCCCAGCTTATAATATTTTGTATTATAAACTGTATCTAAAATTAAGCAAATCGAAAATAGCTCCTCAAAAGTTGGATCTTTGCCATTCCATTTTTGAAAGTATCGATGAAATTACATCGATTAAAAATATAATACGTCATAAAATGTCAACTTTTAAACGAAAAGTTGAAATGAGTCATTCTACTAATAACAGTATAAATATTATCTGAAATTAGTTTTAAAACAAAAGTGATGTAGTTACTATTCTATAATGAAATATTTGAAGTTACATTTTTTTGCTAGAATTTTTAGCTTTTAATATGAAAATTCTTATCGTACACTTTGTAAGATAACTCTGAACTCTGTTTGGAAGTTTAATACTGTATTTATTAAATTAATCCTATCAATTATAAAAATCGTTAAGGACTGCGTCTACCATACTTTCATACTCTGCACAGATTCATTGTCTATTAACGGCTCCATTGAATTTATAAAAAGAGTTAAGTATTTTAAATGAGATAAAATAAGAATTGATGAAGATTGTCGACACTTTGATTGACATAAATTTAGGTAAAATATTTATTATCATATTTTTTATTATTATTTAATAATGATTATTAATTTATTGTGTCTTATCAGAGAACAGCTATGATCGTCACCAACCCTACAAAACCAATACATTCTAACAATAGTAAGCCATCATAAACTTACGATAAGTGGTATATGACCATGGGTATCCTCTGAACGTGATTACGAATATTTATCAAATATGAAATATATCACAAATGAGTAGTTTTGAGACCGGTGTACAGAACCATTTTTAATAATAATAATTGTTTATTTGCTAACAACATTTTACATTATAATAATAAATTAAAAAAATAAGCTTTTGTCTATTGTAAATGGTATGAAGGTGAAAATAAAAATAAATTGACTTATTACGCACCATGATAGTGAATTATACTTTGAATAATAAAGCCACATAAATTTCTATTTCATCTTAAACAATTGCCAACAACTATGATTGAATATATTCTATGATTCTTCCTACGAAGATTCGATATAACGGCGCAACAACATTACTAAGTATCCCACATGGATACTTAGTAATGTTGTTGCTCCGGTTTGAAGGATAAGTGACTCAATGTAACTACGTGAACAAGGGGCAAAACATCTTAGCTGAAATTGGTTTGGATTGGTGGAACATTGGCGATGGAAGGATTAGTTAATACAGCGCCAATGTCTGAGGACAGTGGTGACCACATACTATAAGCCAATTTATCGCATATATTAAAAAATCGATATCTCGTAAAATTTATGACTAAAAATATTAATAGAAATAATCAATGTATCGTATACGCTCCCTAACCATTAGTAAGTTAACAATTTTTCGTTTAATTTAATTTTAAGTCTTTTTAAATATTGATAAATTTGTATGAAATGTATAAATGTGTATTTTTTTGCGGTTGTTTTGATGCGGTTTTTTTATAGATAGATTGATTCAAGGGGAAGGTTTATATGTAAAGTGTATAGCTAATACAAGCATGATAGAGAAGAGAAACATTGATAGTTTTAGAGGTTTCTAATGTGATGTAGTAAATAAACACATTATTTGCGTTTTCATTTTATTTTTTATTATCAAAAAAAAAATCCTTTAAATAAATTTTAAGATATTTTTTTTGGAATAAGAATAATTATTCAATTATTAGTGTTCATGTTATTCCAATAAAAATACAAGTAATGTATGTAATTGAATACTATTATTGATAAAGATGATTTAAAAAAAAAATGTACTCCCGACCAATTTCGTTACATAATATACTATTCACTCTCACCATCCGATCCGATGACGAATTCGATACGAACGGAGAGTTCAGGAAAAGGATCAACGGTTACATGCGTTTTCCGAGGTACGGGAATGTACGTCCAACATTCAGTCTCCACTGCCATTGAGAATTTTTGGACAGAAAATCCTTGTAGCTTTTAACGTGACCTGGAGTTTAAGTTTCCAAGATCTGCGGCCACTATACCAATCAGGCAGTCAATAACATGTGTAATAATATTAATCAATTTAATGTAAACTAAATCATCGATGCAGTAAAATACAATTTCGTCGAGTTTTGATGTGATATTGAAGTGATAACTTTTTATGGAAGGGTAAGCCGCATCGTTACGTAACGCGTTACGGCACCAGTCCGTCTGGTTTCCCTTTCTCTTACGCACACGGTAAGCAACCTCCTCCTCTCCCGCTCTAACCCACAGCGCTAGCCGTATTTCGGACAGACGTTCTCTTAAGTTACTTCAGTTGGGTGTCTCGAGACGCACAAGTATTTTGACTAGTTCTTTTTAGATCGGGAATAGATCGATGATAGAATTTTAACAATCAATAATAATTAGCGAACGTAACTCTTCTATATAAAAAAATTGACTTGGACTTCGTAAACAAAAGTTTGAGCCTACGGAATTTTATTATAGTAAACACGCAAGTCGCAGAATTTTTATATTCAGTAAACATTAATCAAATACTTTTCCTCGCCTTGGGGGCAAAACAAATTGAGACACTTACTTGAGTCTGTACGGGACGTTGATATATTGTATTATTTTCATTATTATATGCTGGAACAGAGTACAGAGAATAAGTGGGCACTCATTAAATAAATCTACAAGTAAGTACTATCATTTGTAACGTTTGTTGCTTTGCTTCTAATTATTTATTGTAGCAGGTTAACGTGCAGTTAAACTCCTGTCATCGTTGAAAATAAAAATTAGAATTTAATGTCTTTTTTTTTTAAACAATAGTAACAATTTAAATAAGGAATTACTAATATTCCCCTTTACCCTTCCTTTTAAGCTTATCACTTGTGTTATAAGTAGAGACGACAATAGCCAAAGAGGTTAGGATCGATCTTGCGACATTTTACATCGCTAGGCAGTCCGTAAACCATTGCGCTATTGTCACTTCAATATATAACTTCAAATTAAAAAAAATAAATACAAAAATAGGTTATACTTTTTTAAAAATTAATAATAATTCTGATCTTTAAATATATGACGGTCTAGTTTTCGTTCAATAATATATATATATATATATATATATATATATACATATAACGAATCTAGGCTGTATAGTCAATTTATGTCATATATTAAATTAGCATATTTTTTTTAACTAAAATCATTCACAATTTTGAATCATTATGGAAATATAATTTATCGTGCTCTAAGGTAAACGAAAAACAACGTGAAAATGTCTTTGTTGAATGTCTTGGTCACGAAACGCATATTAAAGCAGATTAAAATTGTAACTGGATCTAATGCTAAACTACCCCAGACAAGGAAAATGTGGATATTTTAACAAACCTGAAGACGATCATGGATTTATCTGCCAGGGTAAATACTTTGGCACATAAAGGGCAAAAATTAAAAGACAATGTCCATAAGACATTCGGAGCCTGTGTATGCCGTAATGGAGCACCGTCATGGACTCCATGACTATTCCTTACGATTAGATGATGCCTTTGACGAGAAGTTCGTTTACAAGTTGATACTATGTTTGGCAAAATAATAAACGTCTATGATCAATATAAAAGTAATCATAAACCGCCCCAGAAACGCGTATCAATAAAAACATGCAGTCTCAATAAATTCGCTCATAAACATAAATTTAATTTCGGATTGGTTCGCGTTCCTGAAATTATCATTGAAGTTTGAAGTCTCCTAAAACTTTACTAACCTATATTAAAACTCCAAATATAATTCGATATTTGACTTAAGTACTTGATTTGTGTAATAACTATTGTGATGACGATAACATTTTGTTTTATTTTTGAATAATTGGACACTTAATATTCAATTATGCAAAGATGGCTGGACGGATTTGGATGTAATTTAGAATACATAAGCTACGTCTAACTCACATCTGATTCCAAACACACGGGGTGCAAGTTAACTGAAATTCGTAATGTAAACGTACATTTATCTCACGTTTGTCTTGGTGGTAGGGCTTTGTGCAAATCCGCCTGGGTAGTTGCCGCTCTTTATATACTCTACTGCCAAGCAGCAATTATTGTGCTCCGTTCTGAATGGTCAGTGAGCCAGTTTAACTACAAGCACAAGAAACGTAACATTTGACATATCAGTTTGGATGAATGGTTATTTAGGAAATGTTTAAAATTTCTCACGGCTCTACTGTATATGGGCAGTGGTGTCTACTTACCACCATGTAGTATTAAGAGACAAGTTAAAAAATATAGTTCGAAATACATAAATTATAAGAAGAATACGTTCATATTAATTTAATCGCATTTTTTTATCTCAATATGTATTCGATTCATTTTTTTTCCGGTAAAATAAGTTTACACAATATTAGCGAAGTAATTAAATTTTCATGCCATTCTATAGCGGATTGTTGCGTTAAGCATTTCCTGCCTGTCAACATTGTAACCTCAAATGGCAATGTGCGAGTTGAATTGAAATTTGATTTTTGAGATATTTACGGCCAATAATACACTTACACACTTTTGGGACACCCTGTATAAGCAAAATATTTATACGGGAACGTTTCTCTTGAAAAAACAAAATTAGCATGAAGACAATTTTAGAATCAAGATTAAAGCTTTCTAATACACTGATAATAGTTTTATTCTATATTAAGGTCACTTTTATTTTTTTAATTAAAATAATCAATTACAATTTTATTTAATAAGATCATACTAATAAAAAATAAATAAATAAAAGCCTTTATTAATCCAAGACATTTATCATTAAGAGTCAAGGCAAGGCAAGTTTATTGATACAAAATTAATTCTGCGGCTTCGGTTTGGGCACATCCCATGCAATAAGTTTGTATTTCTGATGCGGAAAACAACATCCCCGAACTACACTACTTGTAAAGTACCTGATGATCTCTTGCACGTATTGGAATGTGCTCAGAACGAATCAGTTAGAATAAACTTAATTTAGATTTAAAGTCTATAGGCAGATCCAATGTGTCGCAAAAATGTTGTCCAAATTAATTCATAGACCTCTGAATAATTAAGATGGTTATAAGTTTAATATATATTATTTTTGTATAATCAACCAGAGCGGCATGTTCGAATATGCGAAAAAGCCTTCTTTTTTTAAATAAAAAAGTTTACATAAAATAGTTTGTAATACACAAATTATATGAAGTATACTAGTCGTCGTTGTAGCTACCACTCTAAATATAGTTTGTAAAATGATGATTCAAAAGTTCTTGTAAAATCCTACTTGTATTAAGTATATTTTGATTTTAATTCTTTATCCATATGTTCAATTCTCAATTTTCTTAAACATAAAAAATATTCTACTATTGATGGAATAAGCTTCCAAGAACTTACTTACAATTCAATCCGAGACGAATTTTAATTCAATAAAATAATAATTTACCATTTAGAGCCTGCTTAGGATTATCTATTGTGATAAATTTTCCGAAATCGATATGTGATGTCCAAACTCAAATCGGGTATTCCGAAATGGGGGCTTATGGCGCTATAGCCTTAAATCTCGTCCCCATTTTATATCCCAAGTAAATGAGATGGCTCGGATTGGCGATTTCCGTTAATATTTTAACCTCACGCCAGGACGCTTGAGTACTTTTGAACTGCCTCGCTTCGTTAATAATTGACAAGGGTGAGCCGTGATTTGAGATTGTGAGATCTATGATTTACCTTTTCAAAGGGCTTAGGTTATTTAATAATTTAAATAAATAAAACGTATATATAATTTTTTTTAATTAGTGTGAAGCAAGTTTGTACTCCAAGGAAAGTCAAAGGCTACTTTTATTTCTGCCTAACGCCTGACGATTTTTTTTATGATATAGGTATGTGGACATGCAAATGGGCCACCTGAAGGGTCACCACCACCCATAGACAATGGCGCTGTAAGAAATACTAACCATTCCTTACAATGTGCCGCCAACCTTGGGAGCTAAGATGATTTGTCCATGGTGCCTGTAGTTACACTGGCTCACTCACCCCTCAAACCGAAACACATCAATACTGCTGTTTGACGGTAAAATATCTGTTGAGTGAGTGGTACCTACCCAGACGGCACAAAGCCCTACCACCAAGTAAAGGACGATCAACACCTAAAACGGGAGCGAAGCAGCGGGTGGCAACTAATTTTAAATAAATGTATAATCGTAAAACAGATAAACTAGTTGCTAGTATAAAATGTAGAAACGCTGACATTAAACAGTCGGTCCCGCTAGGCTGGCTTGGAAGCTCGCCAAGTGGAATTGTGGTTTTTGTAACCGCGCTTAGCGGTTTGCAATACAAAACACCCTTTTCCTATTTATAACACAATATTCTAGAATTCGGTAGGCGGTGAATCGACTTGAATAATTCATTTTCTATATTAAAACTTTATCTGAACTCATTGAGTTTAAATAATACAAGGAAATATAATTTATATTATACATATATATTTAATATAGAAATCGTCATCACATAGTATTTGATGACCTCCGTGGTCGAGTAGTGTGTACACCGGTTTTCATGGGTACGCTACTCTGAGGTCCCGGGTTCGATTCCCGGCCGAGTCGATGTGATTATTTATCAGTATAAAACAAAGTCGCTTACCGCTATCTGTGTATGCTTTGATCTTTAAAATTGCTCTAAAAAATTTGATCTAAAAAATTTTAAATTCTTTAAAATTTATGAGAAAATGTGATTCTCATAACGTTGGTACAAGGAACAAACACAATCTTGTTACTCCTGTTACTCGACTGCATAGAGTCAGTAACTCTTTTGTGGGGCAATGTATACGCTTCTACAACAGGATCCCAGAAAGCGTTCAAAATGCTTCTGTTGCGAAATTTAAAAAAATTGTTAAGGAACGCTTGTGTGCGAAAGGTTACTATACAATTAGTGAGTTTATGTTTGATAGCACACCTTGGGAATGAAACGATCGCCTCCTGGCTGTTTCTACTCATATACAATTATGTATATAATTAATTTGACGTAAAAAAAAAAGTCCCGCTGAGTTTCTTTCGCCGGTTCTTCTCAGGTCAGGGTGTTTTCTTTTTCCGAACCGGTTGTAGTGTTTAACTTGACAATCAATAAGAAAGTGTAATACTTCTATATTGAATAAAGGAATTTGAGTTTGAGTTTGAGTTTGCACAACTGATTTTGATGCGGTTTTCAATAGACGTATAAAACATGCACAATATATGAGAGAAACACTAATTTAATTTAAAAGGTTTCTAAAGTGATATCATAAATATAGACATTTTTTGCGCTTACATTGAAAACGCTGGCTGAACCCTACGAGATAAATCAAAACAATGTCCTACAGAATTGTACACTTTAAAAAGATCTTTAAAAAAGTCCGTGATGGTATATGTCTATCTCTTAGGGATAACCCACAATAACAATTTGTTATCCTTACTTTTTACAATAAATAATGGCTTATTTTCGAAGATATTACAGATTTAAAAAGCAGGGCCATTGCGGTTTGCATTATCTAATGAAAAAAAAAGCTGTGAACGTGGTAAGACATTGTGCAGTATATTTATTGTCAGCATTGCACCCGTGCGAAGCCGGGGCGGATCGCTAGTTCATATTTACATCTCTCATCACAAGATATCTGAAACTAAGTCAGATTTAAACTTAGCCTAGCAAAAAAGGCAGGCCTTGTTTTTATTTACTAATTCGTGCGTGTTTAAGTATGCGGGTGTGTAACTAAAAAGTTTTTTTTTTATAAACTAATGACTTATCACTAAAACAAAATGTAATTTAGCAATAGTATAAAAATACATTCTTTTAAATGCACGACAGTGTCACGTCACAGGTACATATATCTAACACGAAACTAAGTTTAAATTGAAAAGTTAAATTACTGATATATCAAGTCCTCGAGTTCCATCGCAAATTTTACAGACGCCAAACCCCTTTGGCCCCTCAGAATCCCCTTTACCCCTCTCTGCGTGAGCAAACGTTCCTTAGGGCTCTTCTGATAATACATATTGGAAAGTCACGTATCACCAGCATTGTATGGATTTTTTATCTCTTCCTATTTAGAAGGGTTCACACACAAACATCATAGCCATAATCCAATGGTTCCGTTTTTTTTTTTAATTTATTTATAATAGGTAAGTTACAAGCTGACTGGCACTTGGTCTAACTTGTTGTAAGTGATCACCACTGTTTATAGACATTTTGCACTGTAAGAAATGTTCACCATTCTTTAAATACACTATACGCCACCGATCTTGGAAACTAAGTAGTTACGTCCCTTTTTCCTGTAATAACGCTGGCTGAATCACTCTTCAAACCGAAACATAGCAACACTAAGTAGCTCTACTGAGCGATAGAATAAGCAATTAATGGGTGGTATCTACTTCGAAGGCCTGGCACAACGCCCAAACACCTTGTATCTATACCATGTTGGTCATGGAACCGATAAAAAATTATCGGATTTTTCGGTCGAAAAATTCTCAGTAGCAAATCCGGGGTCTAAAAGTTAGAAGTGTATACATTCCTACGGAAAGTACGTCAAGCCGTTGGACTTCGCTTGAACTCTTTCCGGTTGTGTCCGATTTGCCGCAAGTAAAAAGTGCAAACGAACGAAGTAAACAATTTCCTTTCCGTCTCTTCCTAGAAGAATCTACATTCCGAACGGATGGCAACTTTGCATTAAATCTTGTAAAATAGCTATTCAAAAGTGCTTGCCTACTTGAATAAAGCATATTTTTCTTTTGATTCGTGCAGGTTTCCTCACAATGATTTCCTTCACAGAGATCTAAATATATTTCCCTACGTACTTATGTAACATTTGTTTTTGTTTGTTATTTTTAAATATTGCAATAAAGCATATTATTGTATTTGTATGTCAGGTTAATCCTAAATCGTACTTAAACATTTTTATTTTATTTTTAGGGAAACAAACAATGATATGACACTTATGGCATAAAAATATACAATATTACACACATCAGCTAAGTTTCCACTGATACTAATTACACAGTTATTAAAATTAAAAAAAAAGACTAACATACATAAAATCAAATAGGTAACATTATACAATTAATGAAATCAATAAACATATACTAAGCGAAATCTTAAACAATTACGAATAAAGTTAAACATAATTAAACGAAATGAAATTAAAAAAATAAACTAAACATATTCTATCAATTGCTGCCTATAAGATACATTCTTACATAAACTTCTTTCAAACCCAAAACCCAAAATATAACTAGAATACCGTACAGATTATTTTATTTATTTCACTCATAGTTCACGAAGATAGCAGTTGGCAAACAAAAGTTTGTAATATCCGCTCTTCGGACGAAGTGGAAATCCTTCTTGAAGTTTCGAGGATATATTTTGAACGAGATTGTTACTTAAATAAAAAGTGATGCCACAGAAATGATTGGCATGGATGTTCAAAAGAACATAAGCTATATTAGAAATAAACTGAGCCCGGGGTCTCCCCACATGAAACTTATAAAACACACACAATATATTTTTTAGAAGAATTGTAGCAATGCCCCTAATTAATCCATTTAAGCTTATCACATGTATTAGCAGTGGATACGACAGTAGCCTGAGGGGTGAGGATCAATTCTGCGACTTTTTACATCGCTAGGCGGTCCGTAAACCGTTGCGCTCTTGACGCTTCGAATTTTTATTCATTCCCAATTTGAATGGTTAATTATAAAACTTAGGCCTATTTCATGAGACTTAAGCTACCTCATAACAAATATTGTTAAAAATTGGCGAAATGGGCCAAGTAGACTGCCACAGATATTGGTACTATGAGAAATTTTACCCATTCCCTGCATCGCTAATGCACCGCCAACCTTGGTAACTAAGACATTATGACCCATGTGAAAACTCACACTCTCTTATGATTGTACACATTTACAAATAGTAAGTTAAAACAATTAGTAATCCTATCGGTCTCGGTCGGTCGAAAATAAATTAAAAAATACATACAAAAGTTGCCTAAATTGGCTGGTTGGTTCTCAGGACCATCTTCTATTTACAGATTTTGAAACTATTGGCCATAAAGCCTTACAAAATTGGTTGGATCAGACACAATATCCAATATAAGAAGTTGGTGCTGGTGGAGAACCAATCGACCAATCTAGACTTTGGAAGTTAATGTTGTAAATAAGTCACGTGTCGCAACTTACCATGGTTTTTTTTTTAATTCCTCAACCGACGATATGACTAATCATTATAACTTCTCATTTGTTCGGGTACAATTGTGAGTAGATAATAGTTTTTGTAAGATTAGTGGTACGGGTTTTGCAAGTTAATCTGGGTAGTCACCACTCGGTACATACCACTATTCTACCACCAAACAGCAATATTAGGTATCGTGGAGTTCCAGTGTGGAAGTGTGAGTGAGCCAATGAACAGGCACATGGGAAATAGCATCTTAGTTTCCAAGGTTGGTGGCACATTGGCAATGTAGGGAATTGTATATATTTCTTACAGCGCCAATTTTTATGGGGTGGTGTCCGCACATCATCACCCATTGCCACGCCAACCTATTAAATAAGAAGTGTTTAAAGGCAGAGTATAATAATTTTTTAGGTTTTTTTTTTTTCAAACTCCGTTAAGCTATGTATTTCTAGAAAAAGAACAACTATGTTTTATATTTATTAGAGAAAACATAAAAAATAAAGCGATAAATTAATGGATTCCTGAAAGGAGGATTATTATTCATGAATATGAAATATTCAAATCACTTTCATTTATATTTCACTAGAACTTTCTCTTTGAATACAAACTAAAGGTTCCTTTGTTATCACGATCACCACAGACTACATAAGACTTATTTGTATATTATTTACATTTGATTGAAGCCGAGAGGAATTAAATAAACTTACGGATTCGATACTTATGAAATATATGGTTTTCCGAAAATGTTAATTTTAGTTTAATATTCATAATATTCAGAGAGGAAGGTCTGTTTACTTGCTCTTTGAAGACTCAATTCCGATTTTATTATCATAAAAGGTTTTTAGTACATCAACTGAAAATAAAAGGTTCGAAACCGAAGCACTGAATTTATATGTGTATTTATTTATATTGTATAATGCGAAAGAACACAACTTGAGAAAACCCTCATGTGTTAAATAAAAATGCCACATTGGATCAGCGTAATGAAATAAGCTCCACTTTTTCCTCAAACGAAAACGAAAGCATGCCTTAGCCCAGCAGCGGGTTGATAACTGTATAGTGTTAATTTTCTATACTATTACATGTTGGCTAAAAAATACGAGAAATGTAGTTAAAATACACAGTAGTTTATTTTGTTTCGTTCTGAGTTAAATTGACATGATCTTGGGGTTAATTTAAAATTTGACACTAAATTATACGCATCCTACATTTGTGTCTAAATGTGTACCTATTTAGCAAATTGTGGGGAAACCAGATAAATCTTTACATGTAGGTACTCATATCCACTAATCTGGAGCAATCATGATGGATTCAACTTCAAATTCTTCTTCCTGATACCTTTGCCCGAAAGCCTACATATGAGCTATACCACCTCACAAATATGTTTTAATTGAACTGTAATTATAGCGCCTTAAAAATACTAAATTCATTTACTGTTATTATATATTCAGACATAATATTCCACAATATTGTATAAATTCTTTGTCAATTTTTCCTCTGAAATCACATCGATAAAGGCGCATTTGTCCAAACTTCGATAAACTTATCCGAAAATTTCATCAAATGTACTATTTACTCGGAAGAAATTTCCGACTCATGATATCCGATAAAAATTCAATAAAGCGAAATGGACACTTCTCGAAAACAACTCCAGAACAAAAGTCATGTTTCATAAAACTCGTGAAAGCTCAACGTGTTGGATAAGGTTATATATGCTGAGAGTTTATACGGCTTGTTGAAGATTGAAATATCCATATGATCGGAAAATTGTTAACTCGGTACATTTTCTGGACATTTGGTGATATGATGCCCTACTTTATTTAATTTTTGGTAATATATTTGATGGATTAGATAAAGAATTATATATATAAATAGAAAAGAATAAGACATTTTCTGCCTCGCACAACCACTCTGTGGAACCAGCTTCTGCCGGCGGTTTTTCCGAACCGATACGACTTGGGAGCCTTCAAGAAAAGAGCGTAATCCTTCCTGAAAGGCGGGCAACGCATCTGCAAGCCCCCCGGTGTTGCAGATGTCCATGGGCGGTGGTAGTTACTTTCCATCAAGTGAGCCTCCTGCTCGTTTGCCACCTCTAACATAAAAAAAAGAATCCATTGAGATTCTTGCCGGTTCTTTTCAGTGGAATCTACATTGCTTACCGGTTTTGACTTGAAATAAAAGTAAGCAATTAGAGGGAAATTCTTATATAAAGTACGCGTTAAAAGTGAGCCTTGAGCTCAAACTCATCGTAGCTTTGAAACTTGGTAAATAAGGCAATATTAAATCTAGCTTAATATTTTTTGTTGGGCCTTATAATGTTTTTTTTATTATTACAAATACATATAATATAGTTATATCTGCTAGATAATAATGAATTAGTTAAACAAAGAGTATGTTATAATTTTAAAAATGAATTATGAGTCTTATAAAAGAATATATAAATATAATATTTAACTTGGTGGTAGGGTTTGTGCTAGCCCGTCTTGGTAGGTACCACCGACTCATCAGATTTTCTACCACTAAACAGTATTATCTAGTATTGTTGTGGTCCGGTTTGAAGGGTGAGTGAGCCAGTGTAACTACAGGCACAAGGGACATAACATCTTAGTTCCCAAGATTGGTGCCGAGTTGGTGGTGTGAGGATCGGATAATATTTCTTACAGCGCCATTGTCTATGGGCGGTGGTGATGGCCTATTTGCTCGCCCACCTACCTATATCATAAAAAAAATATATATATTTTTGTTGCTTTGTGTATTAGGCAAGTCATGTCTGCCTTGAATTTAATGAGACATCACATAGTCAATAAAATGCGGTATAAGGCTTCGGCTACGGGCATCTGTAATATGTGGACCCGAAAAAACCGAGGCTGGTATGCTTTTGACTGCATACGATCCGCATCCGGAGTAAAATTTTATCGGTCGCTAGCAGTAAGGAAGTGTCCGGAACGAGATTGTTTACGGTATCGTGTGATCCACTCAATACAATACATAATTTGTTATTGAATAGGTAGGTAGGTAGGAAGTATTTAAATATCGACGATTCAAAAACGCTTCATTGTGAAGTTTACTTGAATAAAATTGTTTTGATTTGATTTGAAACACGCCACTTGGGCCGGCAAAAAACTGTTACTTGGTGAGTGTACAACAACCCTGTCTGGGTAGGTATAACCCACTCATCAGATGTCCTACCGACTATTAGCAAAACTTAGTATTGATATGTACCGGTTTGAACTGTGAGTGAGTCAGTATAACTACAGACATACGGAGCGTAACATCTTAGCTCCTAAGGTTGGTGGTGTACGGGTACGGGATGGTCGGTCTACGGGTTGTGGTTACCACATACTATTAGGTGGACTATTCACTTGTCCGCTTACCTATATTATATAACATACACATACGAATATATTGTCAAATAAATACTATAATATTGGAACATTGAAGAATAACTGTTTTCTAAATATATTTAAGTCAATATTGACAGCTTACCTGCGGTGTGAAGTTGGGTGGTTGCAAAGGGTTGCAAGATGGCGGCGCTGCGGTACTCCCGTAGTGCTGCTGATAGGACGACGTCAAGATTTTCTTATGTGCAGCAGCATGTGCGCGATACGCACTCACGCTGAGTTTCATTTTTCAAATATTTAACACTAAATATATATTACAATACTATTATTAGTTGAAATTATTTTTTCTAGATACATAGTGTTTTGAAAATTATTTTCGTACTTTACTAAATATTGTATACAGTACACAGTGTTATTCTAGTACAATAAACAAATTCAATATTATCGAATTTAAGTATATATTTACAATTTTTTTAATTTAATTAATGCACTGATTTATCACTTTACGTTCACTTCCTTCCTTTAATGTTGACTTGAATCTGAAACAAAAAAATATATTTTTAAGTCTAAGTAGAATCTACATTTCGAACCGGTGGTAACTTTACTTTAAATAGTTTGTGAAATGACGATTCAAAGTGCTTGTAAAAGAGTACTTGAATAAAGTATATTTTGATTTGATTTGATTTTATTTAATTTATGAAAAACATTAAAATATATACGTGATATTTCAATGTTTACGAATAAGTACATAGATTTATTTTACTTTAGTGATTTTTACTTTACTTATTTGTTATAGTATTAATTTGTTTTACTTTAGTGATTTTTACTTTACTTATTTGTTATAGTATTTTGAATGCAAAGAATTTGTAACCTTTCTATTTGTTATTAGCCTTGCGACATTTCTTTTAAACTGTTTATTAATAAATCATTTGTATGGTCAAATAATATGCATCTATTTTGTATAGAATTGAGAAGATTCAGACTCTGAACAATGTGCTCTACGTGCTATCCGAGATATGGGAATATAAACACTATGTATATACCGAGAGTGATTAGAATTTCTTGTCAGAAAAACGCAGTAACTGTTTATTAGCCAATGGTCCAACGAGGTAGTAACATTTACATATATATATATATATATATATATACTTTTTTTTGAAGAAGAACAGAATAATTGCAATTTTTAAGGGATTACTAATATTTCTATTTACTCCTGTTGAGTTGTGAGTGAGGACGACTAGCCCAAGGGGTCAGGATCTAACCTGCTACTTTCGCTATTGCGCTATTAAGAAATAATCTTGTAGGCTATTAACTTATAGTTCGAATATATGAATATCAATAGTAATGATATTCAATTTTCTATTGATTATATAAAAATTAAAAAGAGACCTGGAATTGCTTTTAAATCTTGAATTTGCCGAATGAGACACGGGAATGAATAATGTTTTAAATAAATTT
Source organism: Vanessa atalanta (assembly GCF_905147765.1). NCBI lineage: Eukaryota > Metazoa > Arthropoda > Insecta > Lepidoptera > Nymphalidae > Vanessa > Vanessa atalanta. Next base: position 6,675,731 of record NC_061890.1, read on the forward strand.
CGAATTCTTGAACTAATGATGGGATATACGAATAAAGTTATCGATATTAAAAATAAATCAATGCAGTGCATAATAGTATTTAATTTTAAAATACTAAGAAAACTCTTTTTATCGTACATAGTAATATAAATAAATAAATATAAATATAAAACGCAATTATTATGTATATTTCTATACGACCCGTGATTTTCCACTGGTTAGTACACGACAAGCACCACTAAGCTAGCGTATGTTTAATTTTGTTTATAGTTAATCTCGTGCTTGATGATGAAAAAAACACCCTCAGGAGATCGTCGTCATTTTATCTCATATGTTTTAGGTTCACTAAGCTCGTTTATCTCGAATTTGAGGCCTCAGCTCGGCTACATTTACAGGCGGTTACTTTTAATAAGGACTCTTATCCGCCTGCATATCTATTACAACACTCAAGAAATGCAAAATCTTCAGGTTTCAGATGATGTCCAAATCGTGATCATCAAACAAACAAGACTGTCGTATACGTAAGTAATTTATAAGCTTTAATTACCAATTACTACGATGTTCGTTCGTGTACATAAATATACGTTCACATATATAAGTCACATTTTTGATATTATTACATATTACATTAGCAGCCCGTAAATGTCCCACTGCTGGGATAAAGGCCTCCTCTCCCTTTGAGGAGAAGGTTTGGAGCATATTCCACCACGCTGCTCCAATGCGGGTTGGCGGAATACACATGTGGCTGAATTTCGTTGAAATTAGACACATGCAGGTTTCCTCACGACGTTCCTTCACCGTCGAGCACGAGATGGATTATAAACACAAATTAAGCACATGAAATTTCAGTGGTGCCTGCCTGGGTTTGAACCGGTTACAATGCACGCGTTCTTACCACTGGGCCATCTCGGCTCACGCTACATTTATTAAATTTATAACCATAATGAAACTGTTTACATATTATAAAATCGATTTAAAATACCCGATGATGTAAAATAACTAACAATAAAAATACCGATAAACACTACGCACATCACTAAGCGACACGACTGGCGCCTCAGTGTCGAGTGCAAACGGCTGACGATTGAGGGGACGGCAGCAACAAAGCGGTAGGTATTTATTGATCTCGTTAATACCTCTGATATAGGAACAAATGTAACATTCAAATAATTGGCAAACATTGTTTTGTTTACAACTGCTAATGTAATAAGGCTTAAGTGTTTTTAATAAGAAAAGTTGAGACGAGCCAATTACGAAAATATTACGCTCTTTGATAATGTATTTGGTTTTGATAAAACCGAGAGAGTTTTGAGAGTCGAGATGGCCCAGTGGTTAGAACGCGTGCATCTTAACCGATGATTTCGTGTTCAAACACAGGCAGGCACCACTGAATTTTCATGTGCTTAATTTGTGTTTATAATTCATCTCGTGCTCGGCGGTGAAGGAAAACATCGTGAGGAAATCTGCATGTGTCTAATTTCAACGAAATTCTGCCACATGTGTATTCCGCCAACCCGCATTGGAGCAGCGTGGTGGAATATGCTCCAAACCTTCTCCTCAAAGGGAGAGGAGGCCTTTAGCCCAGCAGTGGGAAAATTTACAGGTTGCTAATGCTAATGCTTTGATAAAACAACATCTTATATGTTAATAGCGTAAACCGATTTTTTTCTCAGCGATTATGGGACGATAGCTGCAGATAAAAAATCGACTATGGTCTCTTTTTAAGAGTTCCAGCCGTCGACGTGCAGATAAATAAAGAGGATTCTCGATTGCAATTTACTAAATTGTTACGATTTAACAAATAATTAATTTTAGAAAGCGGAAAAAAGTTACTGGCTGGATAGAGAGTGGTACTACGGCTGTATAAGAAAAAACATGTAAACGTTAACATTCTAACTGAACTATTTGACATTACTAATTTCACTTAAAAGAGGTTTCATATTTTTTGCGCCAAATTTAGATGAGTAACTTGCATACGTTCACAGTGAAATTAAATAGAAACAAAACCTGTGATGGGTTTAGAAATTCCTTAAATAGGTATCTTTTCAATAAACGCGAAGTTTCGCGGGAGACTAGTATCTATTTAATGTCATATTAACATGTACGTTAATGATTATGATTGATGTCAATTGGTGGGTAATCTTAAATGAAACCCGGCAACCATACAGGGCATATAATAGTGCGCAAGTGTGTACGCAAACACGGGTGCGCTAACTATTCTCACAATCTCATAATTCAATGAGATGGCAAATTCGACACAGCCAGAATGAGTTCAGGCGCAGGACCAACGGCTTTACGTATTTTTCGGAGCACAGGAATGTACATACATCCAAATTCCAGACTTCGGACTGTTATTGTGAATTTTTCTATAGAAAAAAACAATTACTTTTTTTTTGCCTGACGTGGGATTTGAACCTCGAGATCTGCGCCACTAGGCCAACCGGCAGTCATCATAATTATACAGTTCGTAGTTACTGTACCTACTGTTACAGTCACCACGAAGTTGAAATCATGATAAAAATTATGTCAACTTACCCAAATAATACATTTTACTTAATTCATATTTTGACATCTCTTTATGAGAAATTATTAATATTGTAATTGAAAAGTAGCTGTGTCTGTCTGTAACGCTTTCACAACCAAATTTTATTAAATTCGGTTATGTTATGAAGCAAGCCTGAAGATAAGGAAGGACTTGGCACTTTTTTATACATAACACCTAAAACGCGAGCTAAGGCCGCGGGCGACCACTTGTCTTTATTAAAGATATTCTTTATATAAATTTGGTGTTCATTATGCTTGTTCTCGATTCAAGGTATATTACTTTGGGAAAAAAATTCACCATTAAGTTTTAGTTAAGTTAGTTACTTTGACTGGAATCATTTAAAATACATGATTCCTTCCTGTACGTCGAATTTTTTAACGAAAACGTATCCTTTTTCCTCTAACTTCTGACGATCATTTAAGTTATAAACACAAAACTAAAACATGCTTAGTTTGCTATATTTATACCTGTAACCATCACTTGAATATTCACGAATCTTGGTATTAGAAACTAATATTATAAATGCGATATTTGAGTATGTTTGTTACGCTTTTACATCTTAACTACACGTTGTTTGGTTATATTGGGTAACTTAACACCTAAACATTACACACGAAACAGCCCTCACACAAGCAGCCAAAGCCGCGGGCGGGCTTATTGTATATTTTACTTATTCGCCCTCTTATCAAATCGACACGTGTTACGTGAGGATAATAAACAGATTTCCCCTTATAATAACATTATCAAAAACTCGTAAAATTTCTCTTTTTCGTCTTATTTCCAAGAGTTCCTTTGACTTTTCTTTTTTTATTATTTAATTTCCGCTTCCTTTACGTACAAAAAAGTTTTTATATATAATATTATATACTAAATATAATAAGAGTTATCGTTATAGATTGGCTCTTATTGTTTAGCAACGAACAAAGTAAATTATACCTCAATTGAACCTTTAATTATATTAGGTTAGGGTTTGGTTGAAGCGACTTTCTCTTAGTAGAATAGTTTTATAATATGTATTTATAACACTGTGAACGAGGACAATTATATCAATGGATAGACTTTAAGTATAGGTGTTCTAATGATGACGTCAATAGCCACACGCTGGTATTAGAATTTTCAAGTGAGTATGCAAAACATAGCTGCACGGTATTTCCTTACTCTTTATAATACTATAATTTGATAAAACAGCCATCCATAGAATTATAGTATGATAAAAGAAAGAAGAAGAAAGTGTAGCCGCGAAATGAACAGCTTTAGGCGCTTTACGAGACACGGGAATGTTAACACTACCAAACATGAGGGCAAATACAGAGAATTTTTTGACAAGAAAAAAATAACAAAAAACTTTTTGTAGTCTTTCAGTGAAATGGTATAATGAATATAATCTAATAATAAAATACATATCCATTTAATCTATCCCCGATTCAAATACCGAGTCGGTCAAATTTTTGGGATTTTCGGTTGAGAAATTTTCAGTAGCAGTCCGGTAAAGCCAAATTTCAGAAAGCACAGAAACCGCTTCTGCGCTTGATCTGTTTCCAGTTGTATCGAATTGATATCATCTGTGCGATTTTTTAAGAATCCATTTCGTATCTCACTCGTTAAAAGTTGGCAACCGCCTTAAGATGACACGCCATTTTAATACCATGTTTCCTCGTATCTGACACTCGTGTACTGCAGTGAGTTTCGAGTTTCATATAGGAATACGAGAGTGGGATGCCTAGAGAAGGCATGATATGTCCTGATGGGTTGGTTAGTTCCTGACCTAACTACCGTCACCGGAAACTAAAAGTCCGATATTATTTTAAACGTGTACATAAGCCGACCTTGAGATAAAAGTTGTTTACGCATTATAATAGATAAATAATTTAAACAAAACAAATGGCTGGGGAGAACTTAAATACATTTCTTGAACAATAATAAAGTTATTTTGTACTTTGCATGCAAAATATGTGGTTATAATAGACAATTACTTCGCAGTCTTTGAAACACGACAAAATGATTATCTTTTTTAAATTGATATGACTATAGTATGTACTGTCTATATCTATCTTATCCGCATTGAGGCAACACGTTGAGATAATCGTCTTAAAAGAACAAAAAGCCTTTGTCCAGTAATGTAACAATTACGGCATATTATATATACGTAAAGAGCCGACATGGCCCAGTGGTTAGAACGCGTGCATCTTAACCGATGATTTCGGGTTCAAACCCAGGCAGGCACCACTGAAATTTCATGTGCTTAATTTGTGTTGATAATTCATCTCGTGCGTCGCATTGGAGCAGCGTGGTGGAATATGCTCCAAACCTTCTCCTCAAAGGGAGAGGAGGCCTTTAGCCCAGCAGTGGAAAAATTTACAGGCTGCTAATACTAAAAATGCTAATATATACGTGATTACTGGTATTTTAGACGAGTAATATATCAGCCTGTAATTATCTCACAGCGGGGCTAAGGCCACTTCTCCCTTTGAAGCTAATATCACCACGCTGTTCCATTGAGGGTTTTTGGACACACGTGTGTAGAGTTTCATTGAAATTCGACACATTTGTTTCCTCACGATGTTTTCCTTCACAGCCGAGCATGAAATGAATTGTAAAAACTAAGCACAAAACAATTCAGTGGCCCAGGTTTGAAGCCGCATCCATCGGTTATCTTAATCAAACACGCGTTCGTTCTATTCACATTGTGGGACATTTTAGATCTTCTTATTTAAGTGATTTGTTTAAAATAAAACTGTACTTTATTCGAGTGGGTTTTTATATTTTATTGTCATTTTAAATTAAATTACACGCTACTATAGGATCACAATATAAATTTCACGAGAGGAAACGGAAAAACATTCGTAGTTACCATTTTCACCAAATAAATGATTACATATCCGTTATAAAGATTCTACGAATTATTAAACGGATATTAATTAAAGGATTTTTTAGTATCTACAACATTAAGTTCATACTTGTCACGTCGATACCGAGCTTCTTGTCGGTTCTTCTAGGTAGAATCTACTTTCCGAATCGATGGTAGTATTAAATTTAATTCAACACTGTGACTTGACAATTCAAAAGTGCTTTTACTACTTGATTTTGATTTTAAAACGCAGAATAAAATCTTCTCCAAAAAGCAGAGCATCTTCTGCTAGTTTGAGTTTTTTTTATAATCGTTCATTCAGTGATACGCCTTATTTAATCTTTTTGCAAGCTACGTCGAATCCGTAAAGTTTTTAAATGTAACGTCTTGCCAATGTTGCAAAAAAATTTCTCAAGTGTAAACACGACCTCCTTTACTTTATACGTGCATTGTTTACGGTTTCCGTCGGTTGTTCATCTGTTTTTCATATGTCTCAGCATTGTATAAATCTAGACGTGTAATTTTGAATTTGGAACAAGTCCTTGGCAAGATGGGTGCTTATTTTTTTTTTTCAATAATGTAAAATTACGCAACAGTTATATAACCTGAATCTTAATTGCATTCCACTTGTACAGAATGAAACGTATAGGTTACAAATTATACAGCTAATTTATTATGATAATATTTAAATACGCTGAAATTGGAGCGGCGCGCTTCGGTTATGATATCTGATATTTTGATGTATTTTCTGTATATTTGTACAGTAGCGTACGAACTTTGTATATGCATTTCATATAAAATGAATATCCTTTTCCAATTAATGATATTTTACCTAGACCTTGGCTCGTGTTCTTTAAAGTACATCTCACTGTATATGTGTGTGAGCTGTTTAAAGGACTGTTGCCTTCATGGGTGGTTTTTTTCATTGTTATATAATGCGTTATGAACATTTATTAACAAACATTGAATGATATATAATATATGATACTAGGACTTAGTGCAAGCCCGTCTAGGTAGGTACCAGCGTCATCATATATTCTACCGCCGAGCAGCAATACTTATTTAGTATCGTTGTTTTTGTTCTGTTTGAAGGGCTAGTAAGCCAGTGTTAGTTACACTGACACACGCGACAGAACTTCTTAGCTTTCAAGTTTGGTTTCATTGCTATGATATGGATGGATAAAATATAGTCTATATGGGTAGAGACCAAGAAAAAATTAAAAAGTAACATTTATGACATCGTCGATTACCTCCAAGGAAATTGAATAAGTTTTAGATATGAGAAAAGGAGACACACAATCTTAACATAACAGAGCAGTGACGAAGAGGATGGATAAATTGTGAGCTCACTGACAATGTTGTCTAGAGCGAAGTGAAAAGTACAGAGGTAAAAAAACGGACCCCGTCGCGAGATGGATGAGTTATAAGTATGTAATATAATGAGTAATTATCTAGTTATTTTTATTTTCGAATTCATCCTAAATGTCTTTTAAAAATTGCATAAAAATGTTCTCAAGTGTAAACACGGCTTTACAGTTTATACGTGCATTCTACATTGTTTACAGATTCCGTTGTTCGCGTTTAAGATGTCGTCGAAAAAGATTCTAGAGAATGCGAAATATAAAGCTCGTATAAATTACAAGAGTCTTGTAATTAAATGGCGAATTCAATGAGACAATTAAATGGAAGTACCTAATAATATTATAATTTATTTTTGAAAAAATGATATTTTTTTTCATTATTATTATTATATTTTTTGCAATAAGAAGTAGCTTAGGGATTAACACAATTACAATAAAATTATTATATCAACTATAATTATGTAAACGTTAAACGTATCATATATTTTTTATGAAAAATGTTTCATAAAATGTAAATATATCAAAACATACTTCGAATATTAATGTTTCTAAAATCTATATTCAAAATATAATACCGAAGTGTGATGTGAAAACAAATTAACAATTTATATATACATATGTATATATATTCTGTGTTTTGCTGAATATTTTTTTTAAACCGTTTTTTTTTTTTTAATTTTTCTATATTCTTATGCCACCGTTACAAAGTCGGGACGAACTCTACTAGTATATATAAAACACAAACATCGTTTCACTGATCTTGTTTAAAATTTAAATAAGGATCTATCCTAAATTTGTAAAAACCTAAATCTAAAAATAATTACCGCAACAAATCAAGACCGCTTGGAATGGTGACAGGAATTCTCCCATCGAATCGCAATTACATTTCTCCGGGAGAAAAATGAGCCAACCCTCCCGTCTCCAACGCGAAATGTAATGGAGGGTTAAGTCTCTCAAATTGCTTTCAAAAATTATTTATAATCAATTTGTAGTATTTATAGAATGATCCCGTGGTTTAAGTACACAGTAACACATTAACAGCCTGTAAATTTTCCACTACTGGGCTAAGGCCTCCCTCTACCTTTGAGGAGAAGGTTTGGAGCATATTCAGCGGCAGCCTTTGGAGCGTCAAGCTCACTTGGGCGATTGTTTCACATAATCTCTCCTTGTAGAGGATGTATTTATACAGCGAAATAAAAAATATATATTTGCAGACAGAGCCATACACATGGCAAAGCTAACTATGAAATTAAACATCTATGACGTATCAACGTTTTGCATATAAGATTTTATATCATTGACTTACTCTGAACCTAACCCAACAGCAACAATAAGTACTACGTGACGCTTGAATACATCTATCAAAGACTAACTATATACAGCTTATATTCATATATTTAAATAAGCACTCTGAGCATGATGTACAATAATGTTTTGCATATAATATTTTAAACGACAAATTTATCTGAGTGTACACGAGAGTTGTACATTTTCTGTTAACTTTTCGAACGGAATTCATTGATTCATTTATTGGTCGCTGCGTGTTCATTTCATCGAGTGTACTACACGTCGTAAATCAGTGAACAGTGCTCTTAATTAAAGAAAAAAATTAAGATGTAATAAATATAAACTAAAATATCGCACAAGGGCACTAGACAGGGTATATTAGCTGGGGAACACAGTTATACTTGTGTATTTATTTATAAAAAAAAGTATCGTTGGATACCCGGTTAGTAGAACTAAGTCGCTAGTTTTTTGTTTTAAGTGTCTATTTAATAGCAGACACAATGAAATAAATTAATAAGTTTTGTAAATAATTAAATGATTAGAAATAAAATTGCCATTAAAAATCCTGTGTGAATTAAAAACATTAAAAAATAAATTTTAATGAGCCGAGATGGCCCAGTGGTTAGAACGCGTGCATCTTAACCGATGATTTCGGGTTCAAACCCAGGCAAGCACCACTGAATTTTCATGTGCTTAATTTGTGTTTATAATTAATCCCGTGCTCGGCATTGAAGGAAAACATCGTGAGGAAACCTGCATGTGTCTAATTTCAACGAAATTCTGCCACATGTGTATTCCACCAACCCGCATTGGAGCAGCGTGGTGGAACATGCTCCAAAACTTCTCCTCAAAGAGAGAGGAGGCCTTTAGCCCAGCAGTGGGAAATTTACAGGCTGCTAATGTATGTATATATGTAATATTTCTAAAACCGTGTTCAATAGAAGATATACAGAGAGAGGAAAAGGTCGCCTGGAGGCATAACGATTTTGACGATTTCGGCAAATTCACTAAATTGCAAGCCGCGTAAAAGGACTTCGTTCCAAAAACCCGCTGAGTTTCTTCGAAGAATAATATTTATCGATCATATGAGGACGGTACGTAGACAACCTGAAATACCAGTCTTTTTTTATATTTATTTTGTAAGCACACCGACCCCGACCAGGATACTAAGACAAACATATGATATTATTGTATAAGAATGGCCCAATGACAGATAAGTCGAAAGATGCCATCACCATGCCAGCCGGTGTTAAGAAGACGATACAGAATATATTGCCAATGGCATTAGGGAAGGTTTAACTACACTTTTTATAAAAACTACTACCTAAACAAAATGCAATCTCTCTTCCTGAGAAGGAGACTTTCCTTTGATTATCGTGAATAATCAAGCTGCTAAATACATATTTTACTATTTATTTTTTGTATCTGGTGATACGATTTTAATACCCAAGGTAGGTGGTACCTTGGTAAATGGTCGCCAATGCCCTTAGATATTGGCGCTGCAAGAAATATTAACCATTCCTTACACGCCAATGAGCAACCGACCTTGGGAATTAAGATGGTATACATCTGATGAGTGGGTGGTACCAACCTAGTCGTGCTTGCACAAACCCCTACCAACAAGTATGAGTTTTTTGAGCACCCCTTTATTATTACATATAATAATAATCCAACCTATAACCGTACTATTTATTTTACCTTATTATATATGAATTTATTGTTTTTTTAAATATATTATATAGGCGTACCGGCAAACGTTGATGTTACCACCGACCATAGATATTGGCACTGTTAAAAATATTAACCATTCCTTACACACACACACATCAGCCCGCATTCGTCCACTGCTGGACATAGGCCTCCCCAAATGCACGCCACTGTGGTCTTTCTTCGGCAACTCGCATCCAGCTCCTGCCAGCCGTCTTGCGCAAATCGTCACAACCATTCCTTACTTCGCCTTAATTTGTCCCTTGTGCATGTATCCCTTGTGCATGTAATGAGTGAGTCAGTGTAACACTGACTCACTCATCCTTTAAACCGGAACACAACAATACCAAGTATTGCTGCTAGAGGCAGAATATCTGTTGAGTGGGTAATACCTATTCAGACGGGCTTGCACAAAATCTTACCACCAAGTAACTTGCAGTTGCAAAGTTGTTGCGATAAATTGTTTAATAATTTTTTACTCTCTGATTAATATTATTTTGTTCATATGTCATTATTCGGGTAAAACATCGTCGCACAACACGAGAATTATAAATACAAAATAAGTACGTGAAAACTTAAAGTTTTTGAAGTAGTTTCGATGATTTCAACGTAATCTCAAAAATTGATTTTCGTGATTAAATTTAATGATTAGGTCTTATATCTTCTTTAAAAGTTTAATCCTTCTAAAACAAACGTAGGAAATAAAGTTATTATGAACGAGGACGGACAAGTTGACTTCTAAACAAAACTTGGAACCCTTGATCAGTGGATCGTAAATGATTCAATTAGCAACCTCTTGCTGTTATAAAAATTGTTTTTTTTTTTCTATTATTTTTGTAATAAATATAACCTTTTTTATAATTCGATTTCTTAAATACAATATAAGGATTTTATCCTAAATTAACTGTACGTATTTTTATTCAATATCTTCAAATCCGATTGCTGCGTCAATAACCGGGTCCATTTTAAAACATTCACTTACTCCAACACATAAAAAGAATTCCATCAAAATCGGTTCGAAGTGACATATACACGTACAGAATAATTATTTATGTATATATAAAAATAAGAAATAATTAAAGACTATATATCAGTTACAATACAGGTTGGTGGACCTACAAAAAACAAAAACAAACTTAGAAACTAAGATGTTATCTCCCTATTACCTGTCCATACACTTGACCATTCACCGAATTAATACAAAATATTGCTGTTTGGCAGTAGAATTCTGATGAGAGATTAATTTGAGGGTTAAGATAATCACGAGAAATATTTTAATAAGATTAAAGGGTTAAGATTATAATATAATTAGAATTGTAGCCTAAAATAATTATATTCTGTAATTACAAACAACGATTCGGCTCATAATTGTTCTGTGATGTCGAGGACACAAGATTCATGTCGTTGTTTGATAGAAATATAAAATGAAATTTCCATTAAAGAAGAATAATATTAAGACATAATATGTATGTTTATAGAATAGAGTAATAATAATAGATCACGAAGGCACACACCTCCATATCAAATTATCGGCGTGCATCGACAAATAAAAAAAAAAATTTTTTTTGCCATCTTTATTTTTCACAAGTCATCTTACGTACACTAAGACATCTTATAAGAATGAGTGGCAGTCATTATAACGCATTTCGTTAATTTAGCGTGTAGGAACGCGCCTTCGTGAGTGAATAGATCTATTATATAATGAGATAATAACTTTAGAATATGTTAACGATTTCCTCCACTGCTGTCAAAACTGTGTGCATTTATGCTGAATCTATATAAAAATTTAGAATAAAATTCTAAGCTCTTAATTAAATCAGAGCTACACAAGATATAATTGATATTAATTATTATTGGTTTCACCAAAAAAACCAAAAGCTCTCAAACGGATTGAAACGCTATTGCAATTACGTGCGGCTAAATGATTATTTAATAATATTTGTATATGAAGCATTGCAAGCTCACATGATGTTTTATCGATTGTAGTATTGATTGTTATCGATGTATATTTTACACATAAGCAAAAGTATAATAAGTATGACGTTAAGTGGTAACCTCTTAACCCAATTGATTTATACCATATAAGCTAAAAAGCCTACAAATTTCTGAAAAGGTATAAAGTATTCTGGGACTGTACTAAAATTGGACATGCCACAAGGATCATTCGAGGTCCTAATCTATTTTTGGTATACGTAAATGATGCCCTATTATATTTTATCAGTATTTGTGAAATTGTATTGTTTGTTTGATGAATAATCCAGTTTTCTTTAAGTTGATGAGATAAACTCTTTTCAATGAACTATTTTGTCTTAAATTTTACTAAATGGAATGTTGCACTTGTGTTATACGATATACTCGTATATATCATAAATGCAATATTATTGGTAGAAATTACCATAGATTCAAATCTTCAATAGAAGATTCATGTAACAGGTAAACTCTGATCAGCAGCATTTGCGGTTGATGATTTTTTTACACTCTTAGGAATATTAACAGGAGTTATTTTAGCATAATATAATTCACGGTATCATTACAATATATTTACAAGAATATCACCGCGATCACCTTGACAAAAACTATTACTTCGATAAGAACTGACACCATTTTTTCGTAAACATGATACGTTATGATAAATTTGTAAAACTAATTCCCAAAATCGTTGAGATCTTCCCGGGGCAGATAATTTGTAAAGGCTCATGTTAAATTAAACCGGGATAGGGCAACTGGGACTTGCGCACTGGAGGTTCCGTACCACCAGAGATATAGACAAACTTACGTTACAACAATTTTACGGTTTTCGAATGTTTTTCTATACTTGTGGTACTAGATATGACTCTTACCAAATTTTTTGATTCTAAGTCAACATATAGGCTTTGATTCCCTTTGTGAATATATGGGAAATGCTACATAAACGGCCATATCTTTTGATTACGTAGATTAAAAGCTTTGATATTTTCACAGTTTCAAGGTACTGCAGACCTCAGAATTCGGTATTCATTTCAAATAGTTACCTCTTTTTTTTATACCTCTACGCGTACCTCTTGAGAAAAGGGTCTTGACGGACAGATAGACTGATAGTCACACAACGAAGTTATCTTGTAAGGTTTCCTGTTTTCCTTAAGAGGCACGGACCCCTAAAAATATTAAATTGAAAAATGTTAGGGGACACTAAGTTGAAGTTAGTTTCGTTGATTTCATATAGACGAAATTATCTTTAATTGTAAATAATTGATGAGAAAGATTTACTACTCAGATTTAAGCAAACAGAGGATGATTTGATGGATCACTGTTAGCATTGGAAATTGGCAACGTCAGAGATATTATATTGGCGTAATATTTATGCCTTATACAGCTGCTGCCAACCGTGGAGCTTAACTCATTATTCCGCTTGACCTAATACTGTAATAACATGTATTCACCATTCACGTAGATAATCTGTTATATTATTAAAAATATGTCAAATTGGTTCAAATTGCATGTAGGGGGTAATATCCAGAACTAATGATCCAATTAAAAAAAAAAACACTTTTAGTAACCTATATTAATAGTGTGTACTATAGAGTATCACCACAAATAGCAGCAGCAAAGCCGGAGCGGGTCCAAGTAGCGTGGTTTCCATTTATCATTTACATGAATATACAAAAATATACGTTATTCAGCAAGCTTTTACTTTAGAAATAAATAATTCATGTAATATAATAAGATTAAATTATAATACGTAATGCTGTTACTTTAATTTATCAAAGGAAAGGAATCTCGATTAAATATTAACAAAACTACATGTTCAAAACTATCTTTACTTTTTTAATTTAATTAGTGCTTACAGTTCATTTTATAAACGAGATAAAACATCGGGAGAAAAATATTTAATTTATTGTTATAGATTCATCTCTCATTTCTTCTCTTTAAAAATAGATGATTCATGATTGCAGGCTATTGCTAAAATACATTTAAAAAAAATCATCATTGAATTTGGTGACCGAACTGGAGAATTCGCCTTTGCGGAAGTGATTTAAGTGCACAAATAAAGGTGCACCCTTTATTAGCTCAATCCCATCTTCCGGTGTAATCCCAATGAACTATATCTATATTTACAAACTTTCAGAAGCATTATATTGTAACAACAATGTCCCTAACTCCAGGTGGCTACAATAAATTTATTGCCGAAAAAGCTAATAACTTTTATTGAACTGGCTCAGGTTTTGGACCCTAATAATCTATTCGACTAAACGAGACTGCAATAATAGGTCGAAAATATAAGAATTTTGATTTTTTTAAATAAACAGACCACGGTAATGTCTATAGGACCTACTTAGTATTTATAAATATGTTTCTTGATACTAAATCAAGATGTGCGAAATTTATATTGTGATTATCAGTTATTGTGCACGAATAAATTTGACAAACAAATGGACGTTTTATCTGTACAGAACAATTAATACTTATTGATTTATTTATTCATTGCAAAAGTTACATCATCAACTTATCGCTAAGCACTTAAAATTAATATCTGATGTGGGTAGCATTCAAAGTGATACGTCTTTAAATGTGTTAACAACATTGACCTTCAAAAAGATTTTTTATATAGTTTATATGAACCAAACTAACCTATATAAAATATATAATCAAACTTTAATAACTAAATAATAATTGAAATAAAGACAACAAAGATAAAATACTGTACTGAGGTATATAAAAGCAAATTAGAAAATTTAAATAAAGAGAAAAACTAGACACATTAGTTAAGTAATTGTTATGACCTCTATTTAGAGCCGTTTGCAGTCCCAGAAGTGTAACCTTAAATTACATGTGTCAGATCACATTTTGTTCAAAGCAGGGCCGGATCTACCAAATGCTTCTTGGGCTTCAGCCCAGGGCCCCGTGGATTCAAGGGGGCACAAGCTAAGTCAAGTCAAAGTCAAAAAAAGACGATAATGCGATAGATTCCATAACTTTATTAAATTAAACAGATCGTATGGTTTACAGTCCTGCGAGTCCTGCAATTAATCAAACCCAATTTAATTTAATTCAAGTTTACCTTCAGATATGTCTTAGTTCCTCCTCCTCCTCCTCCTTTAGCCCCTCAGTAGTGTTAGCCCAGGGCCCCCTAAACGATGTTACCGCCCTGGTTCAAATTAGTCAATAATATACAAAATTCATGTTTATATAATAATTTAAAATGCAAAATATATGTAGTCAAGAGTTGGCCTAATTTTGCAACGGCTGTCGATCAAAACACTTCACTGAAATTGAAAATGTTGGCATCAGGTGCCGAAGCTGGGATGAATTATTCTTGCGTATTAACAGCCAACGCTCTGAATCAATCAGAGATATAGCGAGGGTTCGAGAACATGTGGGCGAATTAATCGGTAAATAAGACAAATATGTCTATTGCGGGGTGAAATTGTTTATTAATAAAATAAATGTCCTACTTTTGAATTTTATTAATAGATTTGAATAAACACGTTTGAATTATACTATACTAAAACTGTGAGTCTTACCCGAAGTTCGCAATTTTGAGCCCAAGCAAACATAGCTGAGTTTTCACTTGTTTCTTTTATTTATACGAGCTCAATGGATAATGAAATATCGTGAGGCAACCTGCATATCTCAGAGAAAGTCTTAAGAAGAGATTTCTCAACTCAGCAGTGAATTTGTATTTCGTATGGAGATTCTAGGAAAACAAATCCGGCTTTTTCATACGTACCTCGATCACAGATTTAAAATATTCCTTATTAGCAAACTTAATGTTCAACTTGTATCTTTCCTTTTTAACCTTTTTATCGAGATCTAAGTACTTACCAAAGTTTTCTGCTTCGACATATCTAAGTAGGCTCTTGTTTGGAAAAGGACAAAACTTTTTCTATACTAATTTTGTGACACATGTGTGTGTATATATTTTTATGTATGTGTTGTAGTTAATATAAATTAATATGTTGTGATATATGTGATATATGTTGTTCTATTAAATTTTAGTTTTTGCTATCTTAACTTCTAGTTATCACGTAACAGAAAGTAGTAGGATTTGATATATGTTCCACTTCGGGATCGCAGTCTGATGAATATTGTCCATAATAATTATTATCTTTCTTCCTATGGTAACAGTTTCTACAATCAGGATAAATGTTAAGAAGATTACATCGATTACATCCCTCGGTTCATTAAGAACCGAGGGATTTCCCTTGATACATGTACATATACGTCTGTTAATTTTCTGATATACTCGTAGTTTTAAGGATTCCAAGTGTATATTTCGTTAGCCATAATCACGACTTGGATTTTAAGCACCTGTTACCTTAATAGTGCTTATTTTTCTTTTTGATCTACATTGTATGCATTTTTTAGTAAAACTCCATTAGAAATAAATTCAAAAAGAGCAATACGATTTTTTGCTTTCAATAAATATTTATCTTAAAACAAATTATTCAGAACCAACAATGGCTTGGTAATTTTACTTTACACTAATTTATCGCCCGGGTGCTGCAGTGTTCAGGCCTTTGTCCCACTAATAGCATACGAAAAATGAATTCAACACATGCAGAAAATATCTCTTGCTGACTCAGTGAAAAAGTGGAAGATTAAAGAGCAAACGAAAAATAAATAGCACGAATACGAAAATTTTAAGATTACTTCTTCTTTACTTTTATTTTAAGATTACTTTTTTTATTGTTTATAGGGCTTTGTTCAAGCCCGTCTGAGTAGGTACCACCCACTCAGCAGATATTCTACCGCCAAAAAACTCAGTATTATTGTGTTCCATTTTTTTCCATTCATAAAGCCACTGCCACAAGGAACATACTATCATAGTTCCCAATCGCGCATTGGTGATGTAAGGAATGGTTAATATTTCTTACAGTGCCATTGTCTATGGGCATTAGTCACCATAAAAACTATAATAAATAATATATATCACTAGCTGTCCGTCCCGCCATCGTACGGCTAAATCCATTCAAAGTTACAACTACTACACTTCCCATTCTCTCTTAAAGTTGAAATTTCCAAATATCCTTGTATAGTAAGCGAAAGGAGAAACCATGTTTATTCGGAGATCTCAGTCAGTAGATTATTTATATACCGGTTCTAATAGATAAAAGGATTGTGACAGCGTCGTAAATTAATAATCAATATTTATTTCGATTCTTACTGACCTAGTTATAATTGTTGAGATATCCTAGTAAGCAAAATATCTGTGTCAAGATATCTCGCTCTTATATACTAAATACATACTCTAAATAAACATAAAAAAATAGTAATAAGAAATTGATGAAAATGAATGAATAAATTAGTATCAACAATTATTACATATCAAGCTGTTCAGCAAAAAATTTAGTATGAGCTACAATTGTGCAAAAAGTATCAGTGTGGTTTAGAAAAAGAGTAAACGATTTAAATTCAAGTCCTGCGGTTGGCACAGCATTGCAATTAGCTGCATTGTCAGTTTCTACATTTAGTTCATGAGCTTTTATTGTATCGCTCTTATTTTAATGTACCATTTCATTATAACTGTTATTTAATAAAGATACCTCAACTTGAGCTGAATTATTGATGGTTCATTATCAATATAAATAACACTTATATAAAAATAATCTGTGTGTTGTATAATCCAATAAAATATTAAGTTTATTATATATGCATGTCTGTAGTCTGTTGTAAAGAAAATATAGATGTATTTCTTGTGTTCTTAAAGTAGGAATAAAAATAAAAATGCTTTTAGTACTTGCTACCAAATGTAGTGGAAGCCATTGTTTGTCAACAACGTATAAATAACGTGTTATTTTAAAATGATGGTATATAACTTTAGGTGATAGATATTATAGGTATGATATGCAGATAGTGAAAATATTAACAAACACATATGTACAATATTATTAAGGATAAATGAAAGGTCAACACTAACGCTGAAATATATTCGCTCAATTGGTTTTGTTGCATATATTTCTCGGAACCTTTTTCTCCAATACAATATTACGCAGATCGATTTGACTTCCAATCCGCTGAAGGGATTGAACTTACTCGTATGTATACGTTGAATAGTATTCTCACTCTAAGTGCACTTTCAGCGACTATTCTTGGAAAACTAGATCCGATTGTATTACAGGATATCTGTATATTTCCCAAGACCGCACTTGTTTTATCTTAATGAAACTTTTATTCGCCCTTTTGTAGTTCTTGATTTTATTTACAATGAATTGAGGGGCTTTAGTTTTAAGATTATTTATACAGATTGCAATATATTTTACTGAAGAAGATACACACGATTCAGCTTGCTGAATCATTTCTAGAAGTATTTGTGATATTTTTTGGCCTTGGATATAAATTATAATCCGTCTATTTATTCATTATATTAATACCTCTTTTTATGTTATTATAATAACTACACAGAGGTGCTGCCCGCGTCCTTGTTTAATCATATTATGTATAATTTTAATGGTGTTATTTTAATGTGTCTGCATTTTATTGCCAACCAGCATCACAATTTAAATATTATATATCGATGAAGGATATATCAACGATTTGCAAAAGCATTTTGCTTCATTTTAGTATTTGTATTTAGAACAGGATCGGATAAAACGTTTAGTTTATTTTTTAATGAATAGTCTTAAATGGTTAAGACTATTAATAATAGTCTTAAATGGTTAAGACTATTAATAATAGTCTTAAATGGTTAAGACTATTAATAATAGTCTTAAATGGTTAAGACTTAAATTTTGATCAAAGTTATCGAATTCAAAATTGTACTATTCCGATTTTAACGTGCATAGTATTTGTCGTAATGCTTCATCTCATTTAAAGCACTATCCAAAAATGTGAGCACCGACCACTGTTGAGACAGCGTGGTGGAATCACTTATTTGTAACAAGAGAGAAGGTATACATGAAATGTTTTCTTATTATCATTTTTAAACATACTAATTACGTCACATGTTTGTTCAAAACCAACTAAATGTAAAAAAAATTATGATATTTAAACATGTAAAGCATAACAGAATGTATAGGTTGGTCAGTGACCTTGGAAGAGGCATAGATCAGCATTAACAATCGACTGAATGACGATGATAAATGTCCTTTTCCCTTAACCAATACTTGAACATATATCACATGACTTTGGTTATTTTTGTATATACGACAAATCTGTCAATCAAGCATGTCAAGATCAGCTGTGATCGTGAACATTTCATAGCAAAAAAGCGACTCACGTATGAGTATTTTGTATTGCACAGTGACAGTACACTAGACATAAAAGCTAAGTAATTATAATGACGTCTAAAGGCGTCTAATCAATATCAAAAAATGTTAAATCTTTTTAACAAAGTTTGCTGTTTTACCGACTGTATTAGTGGCTTAAACGACAGCAGTTTGTTAACAAAATTGCAACGTTCACTTTTCCAGAGAATTAGCGTCAATTCATGACTTATCTTCCCATCATGTAGGTCAGCTTTGACGCTGATAAAATTATGCACAAGCCTATTAAGATGCCACCTGAGAATAATCCATTCAGCCAGAAACATATTTCATTTTAGTATAATGACCCGGAGAAGTAGGTCAATAGTCAAAGGTTTGATATTAGAACATGCGGAAAAAAAAATAGATGAACATATAGATGACTTATTATATATAAATACACTAAGATAGTAAGAATACATAATATAAAAAAATACAGAATTAAAGATCGAGTTAAACTAAATTCCAAGAATAAAATGTAAGCGACTGTTCATAATAACGCACTATGTACAGCGGCGCGACATATCACGTGACATCCATTTCCGACGCCGTAACACCATATTTTGTTGGCCCACGACATTAGTGTCATCATTATCGCAACCGCGCTGGCGAACAACACTGACTATAATAAAACTAATATTGTAATATTATGCACTCGTACATGAACTATGTTTAACTTCCTTATTGATCTAATGTCTAGAAGACTACCGAGCTTGAGGTCCTCGGTTTTGACACTGGGACGTACCAATATAGTGCTATTGAGTTTTTTGTCCAGAAATTCTCAATATGAAACACAGAAGTCGACAGTGCTAACTCTCGTAACTCGCTAAGAGCGTAAAACTACTGGTTCTACGTCTAGCCTCTTTCTCTATCCCATTGAATTATAAAAATAATTTATAAGTGTGTTTACCTGCATAGTTTGCTTCTCAATTGAAAATAGTCTTAATGGCCGAAATTGGAGATCAGTACATAACTCGTACATTAATTTAAGTACAAGTCTATATATTTAAAAAGAACTATCGAAACTATCATGTCCACATCAATAATTTTACCTTTACTCGTTTTATGTTTCCTATTAATTCGGGATATTACACTCTCACTAGGGCTCGTTTTAATTATTACGCGTAACCACATTTCAGATGTCTCATATTGGCGTGCGTCTCAGATTACAGACTATTCGAGATTTCTGATTGGTCGATATAGAATATTGGAGCTAAGATTTTTGGCCAGTATAGAAGACAAATCATACTAATGAAATGAAAAAAAAATTAATCAGACTAATACTACCAATGCGAAAGTAACTCTATGTTTGTTTGTCACGATGAAACCACTGAACTGATTGATAATTGTGAAATTGAAATTTGACTTAGGGGTGACCGCCTCGATAAAGACATAGTCATAAAATTGATGCGATTTTCAAAATTAAACTTGCCACTTATCAAGTTGAAGCGAACAGATAGACCGTAAGATATACATATATTTTAGACTCTAAAATAATATATTCATGAGTAAAATCAATATAACAAATGACCATACGAACTACCAACTCCACCGCACGATTTATCTATCAAACTAACGAGGAAATAGAGACCTAAGTTTTGTATTATAGGTATCTTCTTTCAAAAAAGATTTGGTAATCGCGAAATAAAAATAACCCTGATGAAACAAAGAAAATTTTAAAAAGTAGCCTGACTTCTTGTTTAAAATAGAAAATTTCCTTAAATTCTATCATCTAATTTTAGGATTGTCTTTTTGATTTGAGTTACGAAACTACATTTACACGACTCAGTGATACACAATGATTGCAGATTAAATGGGAGCCGGTAGAAGGGCCTATACTTTTCAAATTTTGCAACACGCGTGTTTGTCCAATAGATTTAATATATCAAGTTAAAATAAGAACTACCTAATCCCCGTACGATTTATCTATCAAGGTAACGAGGAAATAGAGGACGTTAAGTTTTGTATTTTAGATATCTTCCTTTTAAAAGATTTGGTATTCCGAAGAGAACTCCCTGATCGCCAGTTCGTGTAATTTTATCAGCCAAAGTGCACCCACCGGGCCATGTAGATGCTAAACTGTGGTGTATATCGTATTCGCTTGTACGATATGCTTAGAACGATAAGAATTAAAGCTATTATAATTATACAAAATAATTAATATTTTAAAGCGAGTCATGTTATGTAAATTATTGTTTTGTTAATTTATTTTTATTTTCATTTGAATAATTGTTTAAATAAGACTCTTTTAATTCAGTGGTAGCGCATCTTCTGAAGACTAAATGTCAAAATTGCGACGATGCCAAGATTAAGATAATAGAGCGTTTAAAGAAGTAAAGTTACCATTAAAATTGCTATATAATCTTATTGCTGTGTTAATTAGATATATTTTGCTGTTTTTTGATAAAATGTGTGTATAATATTTAGACTTAGTTAAATTGAATAAACTGAGAATTATGTTTTTCAAAAATATTCCGAGATTTAACATTGAACTTCTAATTTAAATAATATGATATATCGTTTATTCGACCTGTGATTCTATGTAGTTTAAATGGTTCCTTTTAAGGAGAATGTTTGAATATTATTCCACTGCTCCAATGCGGATTACATGATAGACGCGTATTAGATTTTTATCGGTCTCTCACGGGTTTTATTACAATGTTTTTCATAGCCGAGCAATGTAGTACAAATTAAGTACACGGAAATGCAGTAGTGCTTGTCTTTGTTTGAACCAGCAACCTTCAGTTAAGATTCTCGAATTGAAACTACTGAAACACCACAACCAATTACCAGTTTAAGTTTAAGCAAGTTTTTAGAAGATACTGAAATGATACCAAGTAACTTTAATCTCGAAATCGCTTCTAACAACTAAGCTTACACATTTAATCCAATTTGCATGAAATTCAAAGTTTTATGACTTTGTAGATCTTACTTATAGCTTCGAGGTGGTTAGATCGAACTCATCTTATTTTGAAGAGAAGTTATAATGATGTAATCTATTTTGATGCAGTTCGACTTTTAAAAGTTGATAACCTTTGGATCTGCACAAATCCGACACGACCGGAAACAGTTCAGTGGTTTCCGGGGCATTGGATTGTAAACATTGTTAACTTCTAGGCTACGGCTGACCCATGGAACTTGGGCATGAATACAGAAACTTCTTGGCCTGCAGTCTTGAAACTAGCCACTATAGCAACAAGGCAGACATATTTTTTAATGTTGTATAAGCTTATGGAATTAAAGTTTTTTATCCTTGGTACGAAGATGGAAATTCTTTCTCAAAGAACATTCCCAAAAGTGTTTTAAGTTTTTCGTATACTTTATAAGTAATAGCCGAGAGCGAAGATGACTAATGGCGAGTTTTATCTGTATAATTTAAGTTTTTCGTTCTTAGCGGTAAAGAAAAACATCGTGCAAAAACCCGGATGGAGCGAATATAATTCTGTCAAATTTGTAACGAGTATAGCAGCCGCGTTTCTGTAAGATACAAGAAATCAATCAATCAACAGTAAACCACCGCTGGACAAAGGCCGAAATTGCGGCAAAACTTTTGGTTCTGCTTCAGGCTGTTGTTCCTGTCATCGGACTAGCCATGGGGTCCCTAACGATGCGTTCGCCTTTGCGGCCTCCACTCTAGGTCACGTCTGTTCTAATAGCCCTGACCTATGTGACTATTCAACAGTCACTTCAATCTGTTAACCATGCAAGTTGTGTCAGCTACTCTGGTTCTTCTCTGGGTCATTTGTTATAACAACATCATCATTCAGGTAAAATAATTCTTCATGTCGCTTACCGAAATACGCAATTTCAATAAGCAATAAAAAAAATGTTTCTCACTCTGCACTGAGGTCCTATAAGAATTCACGTCGTATCTAACTTGTAAAATATTTGACACCTGACTTACGGTGATACACCATTTTGATACATGCGTCCAATTAATTTTATAATTATATGGTCAAGGTCGCAAATCACGTTCTGACATTTCACGCATTTCGTTTTCTGTAGCGAAATTTCGAAATTCTTCTTAGAGAATGGCTCTACTGGTTTGATCCTCAAGCCTTTACGCTTATATTGTATCTACTGGTTGATTTGATGATGGTGTTAGATAAAAGCATTGTCAGATGTGAACGTGTAGTCATTTTATTACGATTTTGTATGGACACGCTTTGACTTCGTCGCAGTTTACAAATCAATAAACATCTCACATCAAAGAGCTCTTAACGTCCAAAGCAGTCCAGCATGTTGCGAAACTATAACACTTTGACTAAAACTAGTCGATTAGCCTTACGGTTTCGTTACGACGAGAATAAACCTTTCAATTAAATTGCATTTCGTAACATATATACAACCTTTAGTATTTACTATCCGATTACATCACCACGTACTTGCCACATCTACTCTAAACTATTCAAGAAGTCCAATTCGTTGAAAATCTCATCGAAATCTTCAGTTCTAAAGTTCGGTTCGATACACCCAGAAGTTTTACAAATACAAAGATAAGCGAAATACCACCGACTCATCACGAGATATCCGATATCATTGACCCAATTGACTTGAAATTTAGTTATTACTTTTGCAACGTAGACGTTCAGTAAAAAACAATTTTTGGAAATTCTACACCTAAAAGGGTAAAATAAGGATTGAAAGTTATTTATGATATCGTTAGGCGGACGAACAAATGGGCCACCTGATGGTAAGTGGTCACCACCGCCCATAAACAATGGCGTTGTAAGAAATAATAATCATTCCTTAAATCACCAATGCGCCACCAACCTTGGGAACTAAGATGTTACGTCCCTTGTGCCTGTAGCTACACTGGCTCACTCACCCTTCAAACCGGAACACAACAATACTGAGTACTGCTGCTTGTCGGTAGAATATCTGATGAGTGGATGGTACCTATCCAGACGGGCTAACACAAAGCCCTATGGTGAGTATGTAATTTTATTTTTGAATTAATAACTATATTAATAATTACATTATATTACATTATTCGACCATATTTCGTTGCTATTTCATTAAAATATAATATACATTAGATTATAGTATATTATGGAATCCTTCATAGATACCAAAAACTAATTAGCTGTCAGTATTATAATAATACATTGAATAAATGAGACGTTATTTGTACTATGTCCTTTATTAGTTGAGATATCAGGTTAATAGCTAATAGTCTCTCGAGACATTAATAGATGAAGCAAAATCGTAATTATATTCTAAAATAGATACTGTCGTGTAGGAAGGAGGTTGACTTATAAGCAAACTCCTTTTAACGTTGATTTTTGCTGGAATTCTAAATTTAAATATTTAATTATTTGTATTTTTTTATTATTTGTTGTTTAAAGCATTATAGTTATTTGGTACTTACTTGAATGTCTGCATAGCTGGTTGACTGACACAAAATGCCAGTTTGGCGTTGAGTCTGCCAGGACACGTTTGAGTTAAATAATGAAATAAAATTAAGTTATGTAATCATCACTAAGAGAATATATTCTGGTTAGTAAATTGTAAATTAAAATTTATTCGTGGTCGAAAATCTTATTACAGCAAAGCACAAATCGACACAACTATTCATATTTTGAATTTAAATTTTAGCGAACCAAACAGTGGCAATGAAAGTAAGTTTATAGGGAAGTGATAAAAATTCAAATAGTACTAAAAAAAAAAATTGTAATAATGTCTCGTATAAGGAAAAATTATTAAAGAGTAGGTTATAAAGACTTTATTATTAGTTGGAAAGCACGTTATATCCTTTTGGTCACAGAAAAATCGAGTATATTGCTTTGGATGTTTTTTTTTTAAATATATATTTTTTTTTTTAAATGCTCTGGGGAAATTTCGTGAGCTCAGAGTTATATCTAGGGCTGATTATTATTATTATTAATCATCTTACTATTAAATATAAATAATACATTTTTGAAGAGAAGCTGTAGAATCGAAATACCTGGTGGAGAATTTGATATGCTAAATTTATATTTATCAACCTTCTTTATTTGATATTGGCAGTTATACTAGCATCAGGCCGATAGGAGTGGTCAACAGTCATGAAACACATGCACATAGAAAATGAAAGAAATAATAATCCCTTACATCGCCAATGCGTCACCAACCTTACGAACAAAGATGCTTTAGTTTGACACAAGTTAAATATTAGTAAAAACGTAGAATCGACAAATTAAGAAGAATACCAAAAACCGTCAATTTGACGAAGATTGAGTTATACATTACAAATTATATTATTACGATTGAGTAAAGATCATTTTCGCATGAGAAATAAATAAATATTGATGATTTTGAAGTAGTAGCCGAGATGGCTCAGTGGTTAGAACGCGTGCCTCTTAACCGATGATTTCGGGTTCAAACCCAGGCAGTCACCACTGAACTTTCATGTGCTTAATTTGTGTTTATAATTCATCTCGTGCTCGACGGTGAAGGAAAAGATCGTGAGAAAACCTGCATGTGTCTAATTTCAATAAAATTCTGCCACATGTGTATTCCACCAACCCGCATTGGAACAGCGTGGTGGAATATGCTCCAAACCTTCTCCTCAAAGGGAGAGGAGGCCTTAGCCCAGCAGTGGGAAATTTACAGGCTGCTAATGTATGTATGTAAAAATGTAATGTAAAAAATGATTTTGAAGTAACTTAATTCGGATGTGATTGGTTTTACGAATTTTGCCGATGCTAGTTCTAAGCTGTGTCGTACTAAACGTCCCTTGTGCATACGACTCACTCATCCTTCCAACCGGAACTCAATGCTAAGTATTGCTATTTGTCGTTAGAATATATAACGATACTATCCGATTATTTTACCAGGCGGACTAGCACAAGCGATTTACGAAAACATTGTGCATCGTGAATATAATCAAAATATACTTTATTCAAGTAGGCTTTTATAAGCACTTTTGAATCGTCATTACACAAACTAGGGTGATAGCTTCACTTATACTCATATAAGTGAAGCACCGGTATCACCGGTTCGGAATGTAGATTCTACCGAGAGGAACCGGCAAGAATTTCAGTAGTTTTACATGATTTAAAAGTAAAAAGTCATGTTAGTTAAATACAAATATACTTATAAGTATGTAATACATCCTGCCTGTATGTCAACAAGTATTAGCTCCATGCTTTTTATCATCTATATAATCTTGTTTCGAATAATATGCCTTTTATTAGCAATGTATTTTTTACAAATGATTTGAATATATAAATCGGCTTACACATATATGTATATCTGTGTGTACATATATATAAATACACACATGAAAGCAGTTTATGTTCAAAGTCAATATAGCCGCCATTTATTGCAATGACTAACTTCATTAAAGTTCGACACGAACTAACTATTGCGAGCTCGTTGAAAATATTTTCGTTACAATTATTAACATAAAAAAAAACTCGAACAAAACAATGGAGAGATAAACTATTATTACGCAGACTGGTTCTGGCTCGTGGCCAAATTTTAATTCCAGTCATTCTATGCGACGGCCAGCAATAACAGTGGAGTGAGCTCTTGTGGCAGAGCAGACTGTAGACAAGACAGTTGTTGAAAAATTGGGTTAATGTCGGAGAGCCGTTGTGAAAGAGCATTGTGCTAAAAGTTTTATGTTTTTGGTATTTAATGGCGTAATTATTTGCGACAATTATGTCGTGCTTACCTATTTCCGTCGCGGCGTCATTCTCAATGGAGATTCGCCATTAGCATCAATATTATAGATTAGTGTGTATTTAAAGGTGCACTTTAAATTTAGATAACAAGACTAGAAATATATGGGCCGCAGAATGAGGACTTTACGTGCCACGGGCTCCCGTTTTGCTCTAAAAATCAGAATATGCTTAATTAATATTTTATTTAAGGAGACCTCTGCAAGCATATTTTTATAGTAATTTTACGGGATTATGTTAAGTGTTAAGCTTTGATATGTAGATTCTATCGAGGAATCAGTAAGGTAATTAATTATCTTTTCCTTCATTGGACATACAAATTTATGTCAATCAAATACAATTTTATTTTATTTAAACAAATTATATCAATATCATATCATAATTCCTGCTGGTAAGTAGTTACTATAAAGGGCATTGTAAAATGCATCAATATTATAGTGCATTGCATAAAGTATATGTGTCCAAACAGCTGAGCAAAGACTTTCCATCATCTTAAGAAGGTTTCGAGCTTATTCTACCAAGGAGTTTTTATGCATGATATTTCTAACACAGATG
Source organism: Vanessa atalanta (assembly GCF_905147765.1). Lineage (NCBI taxonomy): Eukaryota > Metazoa > Arthropoda > Insecta > Lepidoptera > Nymphalidae > Vanessa > Vanessa atalanta. The sequence continues at coordinate 6,702,901 of NC_061890.1, forward strand.
CAAGTTTCCTCACGCACACAAGCATGAGATGTATTGTAATACACAGAATCAAATAGAACCGTCAGTGGTCCTCGGTTTTATGTTCGCAATCTTGGATTTACATTTACGTGTTCGTGATTCGCGACTAAGAATTTCTTTTAAATTGTTTTTCTTATAATAGAATATATGATCTTGTACTTCTTCACTTTATACACACACATTGAAAACAATAGTACCTGTATCTTAAATTATTATATCCTGTTCAAGTTAGCTTGATCTTTTTGACGGACGGGCTAGTGGTGAGAAACAGAAAATATAACATATATAACAGTCGATGGAACGATGGAATGCGTAATTCAAATTGGAATTCTATTCTTTTTTAACTTATTTTTCTGATAAGAGTTATACCAGCCAAAGAGACTCCAACCAAGAGGACCCCGTTCGTAACAATAACTTAACAATGATCTTTAATAATTTTATTTTTGTAGCAGTTACTGCCTGTTATTCGCGTCCCTACCATCCGACCGATATAATATTGTACAAGCGACTATTATTTTCAGCGTTTCTATTTAAATTTTACTTTGAAGCAATAATATATAATAGAAAGATTCTTGAAATTTTCGGATAACGTTTGAATCCTTAGGAACTTTTGTTTTACTTTTATATGTATTTTTTTAAATATTTTTACAATTTTCAAAATCATTAAATTAAGAAAATAATACGTTTGTCATTGCAAAGTTATGTCGATCAGAAAAAATTATATCTGTCAAAAAGATCGAGCTATCTTGTACAGGGTATAGCGTCAATAGCGCAATGGTTTAAGTGGCATCCAGCGATGTAAAACGACGCAAGATTGATCCTGATTTTTAGCTTTAACCTTGATTGGAGAAATATTAGTAATTTCTTATAATAACCTTCTATTCCTTAAAACAACAAAAAAAAACAATTACTTTTAGTCCTCAATTAAATAACTATTCCTTTTTTTATAAGTATTATTATGTGTCTAATTGCCAAACGGCGTTTTAATATATTTTTGATAGGATTGATAAGTTTCGTGAAATCAGTTACAAGAAGTTTCATCTTTGCATTTTATTAATTTCGAAATTGACCTCAGTATTCTCATTCAATCAAGAATACCTTTTCATGTACTTTAAGGAAATATTTCTTAGTGAGCGCTTTTAAAGTTAAGAAAACACGCGTGAAAGCTTTACTAAACTAAACTAAACTTTCGGCATGGCAAGCAGTTACAAAGAATCCGTTTTGGGTCGATGGAAAGATTGAAGTATTATCTTATTATTTGTACATTTCCCATTACATATGTAAGACTTTCAGAAATAATATGATCTTGTATTTTAAGCTTCCTAAATATCAAATTCTATGTTATTTGTTTTTTTTAAGAATAGTTTATATATCACGTCTTATATACACTTACGTCTAGGTTTTTTTTACATAATCTATATTGAAAAATAAATATTATAGCAACAAATATGTTAATTAAATTATATTTTCAACTATATACCATTTTAAAATGAGAAGTTGACTCGATAATCGCACAGAGACAATTTCAAGTAAATTATTTACCTTTAAGTAGTGCCAACATGACACAGATAATGTAACATTTTTTTTTATCTGGGCTTAATTTGACGTGAGTCTGCAGTGTATTTAAACTTGTATTTTAAAGTCTCTCAATTTATTTTTTGCTAACCTTTCATAAGGGTGAATCCGTTTTTAGTGGTTAGAGCGCATTGCTTAGTACGAACGTTTTAACTCCACTTCAACACTTATTTTTATGTGTGAAGTTTTCACCTCAGGTTTAAAGTTTTGATGCTATTTACGTCATTGTAGTTTTGTGAACAAACAAATGAATGTTTTACATTAGGTTCCATCGAGAGCATTTTGTTAATTTTGGAGATACTCAAAATAATTTATTTAATTGAGCTCATACAAACTTACATATGTAGTTTATAAATTTATTAATAACGTCGAATTATATCACAAGAATATTTATATATATTTAATAACAAATCGGTGAGCGGAGAAAAAAATTATTACAAAAAAAATATATACTAATAATGTTCCTTCTGTTCAAAGACTAAGTTGTGCTTGTTCGTGTATTTAAACTTTTTAATTCATAAACTTTATTCGTAATAATATACACACTGAAAATCCGGCAAATCGTATCTATTAAATCAAAAACAAAATAAAATTTATACAAGTAGACAAACACTTATGAATCGTCATTTTACAAGTAGAACTCTTTTTCAACATTTAAAATACAAAAGTTATGTTATTTAAATATAATTTGAAGACGAGATTAATCAGAGATGATTATAATGCAGCCAACTGTGTTAACGATGTCAACGGTAAGTTACAGATAAGTGTGGTACACCGCACCGTATCATGAAAAGGGATATTTGTATTTTATCACCAAGCGATCTCTTAGATACTATAGAGATAGATACTGCTCGATTAGTAACCGGAAAGTACTGACAATTCAAGTGGGCTCCCATTCAAACCATATTTAATATAAAATTATTAACATTTAGTTTATGAAGTATAATATAAATAGACTAAGCAAGCCCCCCGGTGTTTGTCCATGGGCGGTGGTAGTCACTTTCCATCAGGTGAGCCTCCTGCTCGTTTGCCACCACTGACATAAAAAAAAACTAAGTTGCAACCAAACACCAACTTCAAAAATTAACAAAGATGTACAGTTGTACACAGAGCTTAATACCGAATAGTAAACAAAAATGGTACATTTTTACATAGTATAAAACAAAGTTGCTTACCGCTGTCTGTCCCTATGTATGCTTAGATCTTTAAAATTACACGAAGAAAATATAAAATATAAAAACCCCACAATAACCATTTTTTATCAGCAATACAGCATAAATCCTTTTCTAATTAAGTACCTTAATAATTAAATACATTGCGAATTTAATATAAATCAATATGGCCCTCTACAGCGCGTAATTTAAATGAATATTTTCGAAAATATGACAGATTTAAAACGTAGAGACATAGCAGTTTGTATCCAATGGCTGAACTGTGAACGTTGTAAGACATTCTGTAGTATATTTAGTATAAGCATTGTACGCGTGCGAAGCTGAGGCGGTTCGCTAGTATATGTATACTTTTATTAAATTATATTAATTTAAATTCAATATAATATACTTAACATATGTATTATTATGGTTATAACTTTGCGTCCATTAGCTTAACACTTTCTGGGCAAGGCGGTCAATCTCAAGGGAGACCAGCCAAACGGAGAGTCACGAGAGAGAGTTCACGCAATGGCTTTATATTCTAACCGAGGCACGGGTCTGTACTCACTTCCAATATCCAGTCTCCGGGCTGTCACTGAGAATTCTTTAACTAAAAAACCCAATAACTTTCTAGTGACCCAACCTGGGGTTTGAACCAAGGACCTCGGGATCTGCGGCCTTACATATAACCAAACGCCTACAGACCTTACAATTACTTATCTATTGTATCTTCTGCAGAAACTATTATGATTGAAAATGTTAACAAACGAAATTTAAAAGCTGGATATGATACGCTGCTGGTCACACAGGCCTCGGGTGAAAGTATATTGATGACAGTTTGAGATATGTCTCGCGGGATGATCGTTCATCATCCCTGATTGATGTAATCCGCCTTCATGTTCGAAGCGTACTTAGCTGGCTGAAATGAACATTCGTAACGTACACCACGATAAGTTAAGATTGAATTTTCCTTCATAAATATTCCTTATTTGATTTTTTTTTCCATGAAGACGACATAAAGTGTAGATTGGTTTTTTCTCAGTATTACCTCGTTTAACTTCCTGAGTTTTTCAGTTATCTTGAAATCTTTCTGTATTTATTTTTATTACGAGATAGTTCATTGCGTATCTGTGCATTGATGTACGAATTCGTTTGATTTATTTTATACTTAATATATGCATGTAATGCTTGTTAAATAAATGCTTTTCAGAGAATTCGACGACCTCCTTTTTCGAGTAGTGTGTACACCGGTTTTCATGGATACGCCACTCCGAGGTTCGATTCCTGGCCGAGTCGATATAGAAAGAGTTCATTAGTTTTCTATGTTGTCTTGGGTCTGGGTGCTTGTGGTACCGTCGTTACTTCTGATTTCCATACCACAAATGCTTTAGCTACTTACATCGGGATTAGAGTAATGTATGTATGTGCAATATTTATTCATTTTTTTTTTTGAATAAATTGAAGTTGTAACGATTACGATGTCCTTTAGATCACTCGATATTATAACGTTACAATGTAATTTCACTTCACTTAAAATAAACTTACTTCACTAAAAACAAAACATTCGAATGATTCAACGAACTCGAATCGAAATTCAAGTGATTCGTTTTGGTAAAAGTAATTCGTTTGATTTACATACTTCATAACAGGAAAGAAATATCAATTCTGGTGTATTTATTGGTTCGTGAAAATGTAACACTTTTTATTTAAATTTATTTAATAAATATTTTTATTTATTTAACGGTTAAGCTTTTTTAATTGAATGAATGGTTAAATAATTGTTTGTTTACGGAGCTTATTTCGTTTCAAAAGTATTCTATAACATCCCTTTTTTTAGTTATCTACAACATTTTTACATAATTAACAGCCTGTCAATTTCCCACACCTGGGCTGAGGCCTTCGCTACTTGTGAGGAGAAGGTTTGGAGCATATTCCAACACGCTGGTTGGTGGATTTTAGTTATTTATGTTCGCTAAATTGTACTTTACTGACATACTCTGTGAATAAAATGGTGGACCGGATTAACTACTGAGTTTCTTGCTGGTTCCTCTCGATATAATTTACTTTCCGGATTGGTTGGCAGCTTTTCAACACGGTAACATTCAAGACGATTCAAGAATGATTTTCTGAGCCTACTTGAATAAAGAATATCTTATTTTTGATTTTTGATTTTGATTATTTGTGAGTTTATGTTTTTGCATTTGGTGGTGATATACCATAAGAAGATCACTTCATAGACTATCTCATATAGTATGCAAGTACTGTACATACAATACAGTATGTACTTATGTACGCGCGTGTACTTATGTACACGCGCGTACATAAGTACATAGTAGTACATAGTACTGCTTCTTCTTCGGCGTAATTTTTAATAGTTTTTAATTGCGCACAGAAATAATAAATACAAATAAAATATCAATACTCTACTTATTGATAGTAAAATTATTCTTACTATTATGTTAAATATAATTTCTTCTTTTTGTAAAACTACTATTATCGCTCAAATTTATACATTTACAAATTATATTTTTAATAATATTATCTTTTTTGAACGGCTTGTCACTTAATTTTCGGCCTAACGAGCAAATACATGGTGGTGGTGAAGAATGCCAGCAGAATTTCCCCGCTGAATCGCAATTCAGATCCTCTGGGCAAAAACGAACCAGCCGAACCAGCAGAACCAGGGTCATTCTTTTAATGAAGCTGTTTGTACTACTACGCCAAGGGCCGAGTGTCAACAGCAAATGGGACAAAAAAATAATTTAGAGTAAGACACGTGGAATATTCGTATCACTAGTTCGCTTCAGTTTTTTCCGCAGCGGCGCCTAAATAAAGTATTTTTTTTAAATATATATTATTTTTTATATTACTTGGAGCTCAATACTACAGATATAATATATACAAAAATACAATAATGACGCGTCAAATATAAGGTCTAAAAATTCCTTGTAACGATAACCCGGTACATTTAAAACTCTACCCTATTGTATTAATTTAATATGTATTCCGACGTTACATAAATTGCGCTACATTTCGTTTCATCCTATCACTCGTGAATCACAAAAGAATATACAATGATACTTTATTTTAGGCGCAATTCGTCTCGAGGGAGGAAAAAGTTCTCGCCTCAATTTTTCTGTGCCCACGACTTGTAAACGCTTTGCAAGTCTAATGTAAATTGGCATATCTCTTGTACTAGCAAATTGACCCCGACTTTACACAAACATTTTCTATTTTTCGATATATTCTCTATGTTACTGAACTACTCCTTAACGGTTCTACCGTTGGATTTGATTTTATTTTTTATGGATTAGTTTTTGATTGAACCCATGAGATAAAGCTGCGATCGGGTTTTAGGTTTATTTATAAAATAAATAATGTTCTTATTTCACCCGAACGAAGTCAGAATGGGCCGCAACATATATATATATATATATATATTTATATTTAGAGGCGAGATAGTCCATTGGTTAAAACGTGTCCATATTAACCGATGCTTGCGGGTTCAAACCCACTGAATTTTATTGCACCTTGTTTTGTGTTTATAATTCATCTCGTGCTTGACAGTGAAGGAAACTTTGGGAGGAAACCTGTATATGTGTTTCAACGAAATTTTAGTATTATTTGTATCCACCAAACCACATTGAAGCAGCGTGGTGAAATAAGCTCCAAACCTTCTTCCCAAAGAGATAGGAGCCCTTAGCTTTCTACTTTATATATATAACTTACAACAATACTAAACTATAAATAAACCAATTAAATATCACAACTTGTACAACAAATAAAAAAAAAAATCATACATATGACTGTATTTTTCTAGTTCCCATCTGGATTAACGAACTGAAATATTTTTTTTGGGAAAAAACAGATACTAAATACGTGAAAGATTAATTGCATATCAACTTCTAATACCTAGTCTAAACTACGGTTTTGGGTTGATTTTTTAGAAAATTTCAGATATATGACTGATAAATTTTATTTATTTGGAAGGAATATAATGGTAAGGCCATTATTGCTACATTAAAAAAAAGGATATTCAATTATAAAAGTAAAAAAAAAAAAAAACAATTGCCTTAATCTTATATTTACGTAGAAAGATCATATTTATTTTGTTAAACAGCTTATTACTCTATTCTCAATTGGCTGTCATTATTATCAGATATTTTTTATAAGACCCATTGAAGATCATTAGTGTTGTCAATTAAAAAAAAAAAAAAACTATGGAAAAAGTTTCCAGAACATACAATTCCATTAATGGTTTCGATTGACGCAAAATTTACTTGGAATTCGTTATCGTACGCGTTATATTATTTCATCTATGTTCACTGGCTAGTCTGAAGGTTGCATTTGAGTCGAGGAAAGTGACTGAATATGGATGGATGGCCAAAGTTCGGATTTGGTACTCGGGATGAAATATTCTCCGCAATGCTGTTGACAGTGATCGATTGATTTGACTATAAAGCCGCATTCTCGCTGATAGCGGGCTCGGAGCGAGAGCGTTGAAAATGTGAAAACGGACAAGATTAGTTCGATATCGATGGACGGTGATGAGTACTGCATAAGTACCATTGCTTCTTTATTTTATGATATGATATGATAGACAATGGCGTTGTAAGAAATCTTAACCATTCCTTAAGCCACCAATGCGCCACCAACCTTGGGAACTAAGACGTTACGTCCCTTGTGCCTATAGTTACACTGTTACCCTTCAAACCGGAACACAACAATACTGAGTACTGCTGTTTGGCGGTAGAATATTTGATGAGCGGGTGGTACCTACCCACACGGGCATGCACAAAGCCAAGTAAACTTTTTTTTCGTTTTGACTAGTGTTGTTATTATCCAGTATTCAGTACAAAGCCATTAGAATATATAATTAGTCAATTTTAACACAAATATGTTTAGATTCGTATATGCAGTAAATAATTAGTAATGTATTGAATTTCGAAGTGGACTTGAATTGTGTTATGTAAGCGCCATCATTATTAAAGTTGCTTATGTAATTATTAACCTTTTCTACATAAGGATATCGCATCAGAATTTCAAATTTCATCTACTGTGTAATAAATCAAAATCAAATCAAATCAAATCAAAAGCTCTTTATTTGGACATACACATTGTACAAATCATAAAATAAAATAAAAAATATACAAAATGACAAAAAACAGGAAAGAATGTGATGCCCAAATTGGTAAACCACTCAGCTTGTGTTGAAACCATTGTTAAATGAGCTTCAACGCTGGTATTCTGTGGTCGCCAGTAGCTACGTACGTCACATAATAAATAATAATTTATATATAATAAATCAAAATATACTTTACTCAAGTAGGATTTCACAAGCACTTTTGAATCGTAATTTAACAAACTATTTAAAGTAAAGCTACCACCGGTTCGGAATGTAGATTCTACCGAGAAGAACTGGCAAGAAACTCAGTAGTTACTATATATGTAAGTGTGTATTAGGTGTAGAGCCGAGATGGCCCAGTGGTTAGAACGCGTGCATCTTAACCGATGATTTCAGGTTCAAACCCAGGCAGGCACCACTGAAATTTCATGTGCTTAATTTGTGTTTATAATTCATCTCGTGCTCGGCGGTGAAGGAAAACATCGTGAGGAAACCTGCATGTGTCTAATTTCAACGAAATTCAGCCACATGTGTATTCCGCCAACCCGCATTGGAGCAGCGTGGTGGAATATGCTCCAAACCTTCTCCTCAAAGGGAGAGGAGGCCTTTATCCCAGCAGTGGGACATTTACGGGCTGCTTATGTTATGTTATGTATGTATTAGGTGTAACTTCGTATATAAGATAATATAATTCGCGACTTCATTATTAAAAAGACAATTCGTCTCGACAATTATTATTATCACTGCTTAGGTAGGTAATTTGTCATGTATTATTTTTGAAACGAAAATCTTTTACGTGGCTACAGTGAACTGGCATAAATCGTCACTTACTAATAAGTGTCCCCATCAGTCAACCTTTTCCTATATTTTAAGTAGCAATAGCGCGATGATTTAAGGGAAGCCTAGCGATGTTAAAAGTCGCAGGATTGATCCTGATCCCTTGGGCTTCGCCTACTGGATCCTCGTCCCCACTCCCAACAAGCTTCAAGCTTAAATGGAGCGGCAAATAGGAATAGTAATAACCCCTTAATTTAATTTCGGCATTGCGAGTATTCTTTAAGTAAAAAAAATAATGAGGCAAATCTTTATCTTTCTTTGTTTCTCTCTATTATGTATAAGGTTTAATATAACATTATTTAAACTTATTTGTTTTTGTTTTAATTCACACGATATTAAAAATATTTCGTGTTTTATAACCAGTTAACCAGGCTGACGCTATCTTGTACTGTGATTGCATTGTTATTACTATTTGTCTAATTAAAAATACATTTATATGGTAACTTTCATAGTCATTGGCCAAAACGATATTGAAGCCTATTTATTTCGAAAAGATATTCCAACATACAATTTATGCATGTTTGTAAATATAGCTTAAATTATTATTTATTTAATTCTGTTTTTTTTTTTAACTTGCTTTATCATAAGGCTTCACCTGCAATGTGTGCTGTCAATACTAAGCTTTTCTTTTTGTCTATTGCCGGTAAAGCCTAATATAAAATGAGTTATTTGGACTCTCGCTATTCAGCAAGTAAAAAGAAATTTATTGTTAATGATAGTTCTTTTAGTATCAAAAAAATAGTAATAATAATTTTAAAATCAATGAAAAAAACATCAAAGTCTTCATGGTATGCGTATGAAATTGCGTACCTTATAATATAACAGTATTACTGTTATAAGCTCATTTCTTGGTGATGATGTCGACCTGATCGATTGCGCCCACGGCGGCTAATCTCAAGGGAGATCAGCTAACTATGCATGTTTTAGTGGAACTCTCTGTTTCATCTCTCATAAGCCGGTGGGCCAGCAAATCCAAAACGATTGGAAAGACTTCAGGCGCAGGACCAATATACTGCTTATTTATATTTTACTGAATTCGAAACTTAAAACTCGTACAATTTGTAATAAACGAATTTTGTAATAAAGACTTATTTAAGCAAGAAATACCCCGTAACATTAGCCAGTAGACCAAGGAGGCAGTCAGTCTTTTGGTATAAATTTTATGTATATTTATTAATGTAGATAGTTTCGACATGTTTATTGCGAATATCAGGGCCGCCGTAAGCGGGCGTGCAAAGCGTACACCGCACACGGGCGGCACGCCCAGGGGGCGGCAAATTGAGCAATATATCACGTACCTAAATTATGTCATTGTCATAATACCCACCAATCCTTAAGTATAAAAATTTATTCATAGCATGGAAAAATACCGTACCGAATGAAGTTAACACAGCCACCTATTGGCAACCGTTGAAATTAAGACGCATTCGTAAACGTCCGTCGTCTGTTATCCTATGAAAAATAGTACTGGCGAAGTTAGGTGAATCCCCTATAAGCTTCCTTCTTGATTGGTAGGTACCTAGTTACTAGTACGCATTCTGACAGTGTTTTGGTACATAAACAGTAACGATGACAAATTGAATTGCAATTATTTTGTTCATAGTTATTTTGACGTGTGTTTCGGGTGTGATTATAATTCAATCATAATAAGTACTTAATAAATGTTTATCTTCGTTAATTTTTATTTTATTCCCCACCATAATAAGGAAACATTATTTATCTTTTTTTTTTGACAAAACTCAATGCAGTCGTAGGGCGGCTTATCGCGGCGGGTATCGCGCCGTCAGGTATACTGGTGGTCGCCCGAAATAGCAGAGCTAAGGGCGACGTCAAACCGGACGTGGAGGGCATATGTTCGCTGTCGCAGGCGAAGCGGCCTCAACGCAAACTTAGAGGGACAGCTGTGGGCCACATATCGCCAGTGGAAAAAGGAGTTACAAAAGGCGATAAGTTGTATCAAACAGAGAGCAAAGGAGGAGCTTCTAATGGGCCTGAACAGGGATCCGTGGGGGCACGTACCTATCGTGGTTTGCAAGGGAAGCTCTGGACACACGGAGCTCTTGTTACGGAATTGCTACCGCCAGATCTCCTCCTGCGACTGGTCGAGGAACTATTTCCTCAATCAGCATGTGCGCATGCCCCATCAAATATGGCCATTCGCTCCGTGCCGGTTAACAATGTTGCTCCACCACATATCACGGAGTAAGAGATGGAGATGACCCTGGATCGATTGAGGGCCAGAACTACAGGTCCAGACGGAGTTCTAAGACGTGTTCTGCGTGACGCCCTGAAACACCTAGGAAGGAGGCTTTGGGAACAGTGGACAGTTCCCGAAGCCTTGGAAAGAGGGAAAGTTGGTCCTGTTGCCGAGGGTGGGGCGTCCACAACTCTTCTTCGGCATACAGGCCGATTGTGCTGCTGAATGGGACGGGCAAACTCGGCCTGACACATCCTGATTGAGTGTGCAGCATGGGGGCCTCAGCATCATTACCTGGCGGCCATTGTATGATAAACGCTATGATCGACAGCGAATGTTGCTGGAAGGAAATCTGGAAAGGTCTCGTTCTGTGAAATCGTTATGGTACAGATGGAGGTCACGGAACGGGAGCGTGACAACAGTGCTGCTGAACCGTTTCGCCGAAGAAGACCGGGAAGAAGGCGTCTTCACTATGGACGTCTTCTCCTCCCGCCATAAGTGTCGCCGGGGCTTGAGATCTCTCTACCCTGAGAACCCCCTAGGATGTGGAGGCCCGCAGAGGTGAGGTATGCGCAAGCAATCCCGTGACGTCCCCCAAAAAGATGGAGTGGGTACCGTTGGTTTTATAGTGAGTATTCCGGCGCCTGCAGCGCCGGCGAGCCCCACATACTCCCCACATCATGTGCGGGAAACGCGTTACGCGTTTTACCAGCGAAAAAAAAAAACAAGGGCGGCATAATCGGTATTGCACGCGGGCGACGAAACAGCTAGCGGCGGGCCTGGCGAATATTATAAAACTGAAAGGCAGTCAGCCAAAGAATTATTTTTATGTATATAAAGAGTAGTGTTAGAAAACAAGAAACTATTCCAGATTGGATATTCTAAAGAGAATAAAATGTTGTGCGAGAAATTCATGCAAAAGGCGTAAACTTCACGCCGGAAATCCAGCAACGTCCGATCCGGTAATGCAGAGACAGTTAAAAATCTTTTGTTTCAGCACTTCATATTCTATGTAAGAAAATATTCAGTTAATATTAAGAGGTAAGAGTCAAAACTAACATTACATAATATTTTTTTCTTTAAATTCATCGCATTTTTTTATTTATTATTTAATACAGAAAACATTTGAAATTACCAATTATTTATTTAAAATGAATGAAGCGTCAATACCACAATGGTTTAGGGATTACCTTGCGATTTAAAATTCGCAGAATCCATCCTGACCCCTTGGGCTATTAATTGTCATCTCCATTCCTAACACAAGCTTTAAGCGTAAAAAAACATATTTTTTTTCTTAATTTATTATTAAACTAGCTATGCCCGCGACGCCATGCGCGTTTGAATTTAATAAAAAAGCGTGACTTTATTATTATTTTACATATAATTCTAAAATAAAAGTAGTCTAAGTTACTCCTTATTACATCAGCTATCTGCCAGTAAAAGTCCAGTCAAAATCGGTCCAGCCGTTCCAGAGATTAGCCGGTACAAACAGACAGACAGACAAAAATTGTAAATAATGTTATTTAAGTATATGTACCGTGTATACATATGCATTTAGTAAAACGCGGTTATTTTAATATTACAAACAGACACTCCAATTTTATTATATGTATAGAAGATAAATGCTGTCCAATAATATTTGTAAAAAAGTTAAAGCATCTTATTATAATTAATTTCTACGTTTATCTTTATCATTAATTCGTTTGAAAAACAATGGTTGTTTCTTTGAAAACTTTAGAGTTTAAATTCAGATGAAACGCGATATGAACAAGAAATGGTATCGCAGACTCTTCGAAGTGTTTTTTTTTCTCGAGATGATAAAACATATAATATTATACCATTTCGAAACTTTTAAGTGGTACCATTTGTTTTGTGGAGCATTCTCTGGAGTAATGTGATATTTATTTACTTATATAAGACGCGGTTACTTTATGTTTATTTATTTTCCTGTCAAGAGTCTTATTACAATGGTGATGATGAAGTCTTCGTGGCCACGCCTCTAATCCTAGAAGGAAACCAACTGACTGCGTAGTATATAATTATAGTAGTGCACAAATATGTACGTAACTATTGAATTTCGGAAATAGTACATAGAAATAATAACGAGAAAAGATCGTTAAGAAACCCGTATGTATCGGATGAAATTCTATCTTAGTTATCCAACCAACTCTCTGTGGAACCAAGTGCTGGAAAAAAAAAATAATTATAATTTATTTTATATATATTTAATAGATCCTTGATTTGATTACAATTGCTGCCTCATTGGTCTTCTATGTCATTATCATATGATGCTCGACGGCCTGGGTTCAAACTCCAGGACTGATCGACAAAATGTTAGTGAGTTTTTCTTTTGAAAAGTTCTCTGTCACAGCTTGGAGTTTGGAACCGTGTCTCGGAACCATTGGTCGTACGCTTGAACTTTTTTCGGTCGTGTCGGATTTGCCGTATCATCGGATTTTGCCAGTGACGGAATAAAGTGTGCACCTGGGTTTACGGAAACACCAGTGCACTATAATATGCCCTGCATGGCATATTGGCGGCTGAAAATTGGTCGCCCAGACCAAAATTGGTCAGGGCGACATCATCATCACTAATGCAGCCATAGAAATAAGTATCATGAGTATTATATATAATACAGATTTTTATTTAATTGTTATTGTTATATTACAAACGGAAGGGAGAAGGTCGGAATAGTATTCCATGGCAATACTTTTAAATTGAAAATTAATTAACGGAGTCATAACGAACTTATAACAAGATTGTTGAATTTTAAAGTAAACAGAGTCTGTAGTCAATATTCAAGTTATCGGAAATGTTGATTCACTTTATAATAGAGTGTCGATCGCCAAGTTTTTTTGGGTTCCGTACCCAAAGGATAAAACGGGACCCTATTACTAAGACTCAGCTGTTCGGCCGTCCGTCCGCCTGTCACCAGCCTGTATCTCATGAACGGTGATAGTTGACAATTGAATTATTTATAGATGATTGATTTCTATTGCCGCTATAATAAAATATCCTACCAACAGAATTAATATTTTTTGCCGTTTTTATAGATAAATGTATAGAACCCTTCGTGCGATAATGCAACTCGCACTTGCCCAGATTTTGTTTAACATCGACGATCTCTCAAGGCTACGTTAATAGTCTCTTCTAAGAAATTCGAGTAAGTTTTTTATTGAACATTGTAAATTAAATCAATTTTACTGTTGCATCGGATGTCGATTCTTTTAAAGAAAATTGTTAATACTTAATATCTCTAAAAATTGCTTAGAGATATCACATAATAATAATAATAAATAATGGACAAGATCACATACATTACGCTGATCCCAATGTAAGAAGCTAAAGCACTTGAGGTGAGGAAAATCAGAAGTACCACAAACACCCAGACCCAGAACAACATAGAAAACTAATGAACTTTTTCTACATCGACTCAGCTGGGAATCGAACCTCGGAGTGGCATATCCATGAAAACCGGTGTACACACTACTCGACCACGGAGGTCGTTGAATCAAACAGAAACAAAGAAATATGCAGTACTATACTATACTATTCACGTATCTTTTGATAGTAAAACGAATTATAATTTGTTGATTTACGATATGAGTGAAATAAAATAATATGTTTAACTTTTTTGTTAAAAAGAACATCCTGGAACCCAAGCGCCACCTACCGAGGATCCAATCTGAAATAGATCGACTCAAATGCACAAAAAAAGATTAATCAAAATCAGTTCATCTCTTTAGGTTCGATGACTTTTACAGAAGAATTATAAGTTAAAAGAAAAATAATCTTACAAAAAAAAAAAAAAAAGTTTATGTATAGCAAGTTTAGTTTATGTATTGAACTTGTTGAAAATTGTCTTAATTTTGTACATATAAATGCGCAAAGCATTCCGGCACATTACTCTGATTTTCTCGCATCATTTAGCAACGTGCAGGTCGACGGTATCCTTGTTTCTGAGTCTTGGTTAAAACCTTCTCTTCCTTCAACTCTTTACACTTTACCGGATTTCACTCTAATTCGTAATGACAGAGTTTCTCAGAGAGGGGGAGGTGTTTGCATTTTCTTACGAAATAATATACCCTTTCGGTTAATACAACAATCCTCAAACCTTTCCCCTAACATCCTTGAATACCTCTTCATAGAAATTTCTTCCCATCACACTAAACTCCTTTTAGGGGTCCTCTATTGTCCTTCCTTAAATATTAATTATTTTAACACCTTTGAAGACCTTCTTGAGAAACTATCACCTTCTTATGAACATGTGATCATAATGGGTGATCTTAACACTTGTCTCGTGAAAAATGATCACAGAGCGACAAATCTAAAATCTATCGTGTCTTCTTTTAATTTTACTATTCTTCCTCTCTCAGAAACTCATTTTTCACCTAATTTTACTCCGTCTCTTCTTGATGTCATTATTGTCTCCAACCCTCACAGTGTGTCAGCTCATGGTCAGCTGACAGCTCCTTTCTCCTTCCATGATTTACTCTTCGTTAGCTATAAACTCTCCTTCTCAAAGCGCAAGACTAAAACAATTCTAAGACGCAATATGAAAAATCTAAATATTGCAAATTTATGTTATGACGCCAATGACATTGACTGGAGTAACGTCTATGCGTTTACGAATGTTGACGATAAGGTGGCCTACTTTAATGATTCATTAACAAAGTTGTATGACAAGCACGCTCCAATTAGGAAAATTAAGGTAAAACATCTACCTGCACCTTGGCTCACTCAAACTATTAAAAATATTATGGCAAAACGTGACAAAGCCAAGAGAGTCTCTAAAAGGAATCCTACTGACCTTAATATTGCGACGTACAAAAAATTGCGAAATCTCTGCAATAGGATGTGTAGAGATGCTAAACGCCGTTTCATCCACTCCTCCATCGATAAACTGTCTACTTCACAAATGTGGAGATTTTTTAAATCTTTAGGCGTGGGTAATCCCTCAAAATCTTCTCAACATTCATTTGATCTGAATTCTCTAAATAAACATTTTTGTACTCCCCCTTTAACAATTTCAGCCTCTACGAAGGCTGAAACATTGTTAAAGATGGCGAACGCCATCACGCCTGATTGTATTCCTTTTAATTTTCATACAGTCACAGAGAGCGAAGTCAAGAGAAGCATCCTATCTATCACTTCCAAGGCGGTTGGTAATGACAACATTAGTCGGGATATGTTATTACCTGTTCTTGACTCTTTAAGCCCTGTTATTACCCACATTATAAACTTTTCCTTTGAATCCAATACCTTTCCAACAGCTTGGAAGTTAGCACATGTGATTCCTTTACCCAAATTATCAAATCCCTCTTCATTTTCACAATTTCGTCCCATCTCTATTTTGCCTATCCTATCAAAAATCCTTGAAGACGTTGTACATAAGCAACTGTCAGAATTCCTAACACATAATCATCTCCTTAGTCCTTTTCAATCCGGTTTCCGTTCCGGTCACAGTACTTCCACCGCACTGCTTAAAGTCACTGAAGACATTCGCTTCGCTATGGACAAAAGAGAGTTTACTATTCTCATTTTGCTCGATTTTAGCAATGCCTTTAATTCAGTCGACTTTGATGTATTGCTTGGTATCCTTCGCTCACTTAACTTTGCTCAGCCTGTGATTGATTGGTTCCAATCTTATCTTCGTGGTCGTCGGCAGATGGTAAAGTCTGATGAGGCTTCCTCGGACTGGGCTGATCTCTCTGCTGGCGTTTCGCAAGGCGGCGTACTTTCTCCTCTTCTGTTTTCAATCTTCATTAATGAAATTACCAAAGTTATTTCTTCTCACTACCATCTCTATGCAGACGATTTACAGCTTTATAGACACGCCACCTTATCAAATCTGTGTTCGACCATACATGATATCAATCATGATCTTGTTGAAATTAAGAACTGGGCTAAATCCTTTGGGCTTCTTGTCAATCCCTTGAAGTCGAAGGCAATGGTAATAGGTACCAGACAGTTATGTAGCAAAATTAATTGGGACATTGTACCATCAATTGTCTATGATGGAACTCAAATTGCATATAGCGACCAAGCTACTAATCTGGGGTTAGTCATAGATTGCAATTTATCATGGAGAGCTCAGGTTAACGAAGTCAGTAAACGTGTCCATTTCTCTCTGCATTCTCTAAAACGTTTGCAGAATTTCCTTCCTTTTAAAACAAAAATATTACTTGCACAATCCCTTCTCCTTCCCATCCTGGACTACGCTGATATCTGCTATCTTGATGCGAATGAAGAGCTACTTGACAAACTAGATAGACTTCAAAATTTGTGCATTCGTTTCATTTACGGTCTGCGCAAATTTGATCACATTTCTCAATTTCGACGTCAGTTAAAGTGGCTTCCTATCCGACTTCGCCGGAGCTTGCACATATTATCGCTTCTTTTTAATATATTAAACCATGGTAGCCCTGATTACCTACATGAGCGTTTTCTGTTTTGTCCTGCTCGTGAAAGACCAGTACGCGCATGTGTGGCGTCGAAAACTCTTGAGGTACCATTTTTTAATACTACTTCCTATGGTAACTCGTTTTCCGTTGTTGCCGCTCGCCTATGGAACTCTCTTCCAGATAATATTTTCTATAATAATGTTACGATAAAATCGTTTAAAATCAGAGTTAAGCAACACTTTCTTGCCACTTAAGTTTAATTTATTTTATATGTATGTATATATATTTTTTTGTATCTATGTAAGTTGAATGTATATATATATTATAGATAATGGTATATATTATGTATATATTTGTATTTAGTGTGTAATATATTCATTTATCGCTAAGTCTACTTGAATTCTATAATATAAAACTAATTGATATTGTACCTACACCATAAATATGTATTACAAATAATCTCCACTAAATTCAGGGTTTCTGGAAGAGATCTCTTGTTAGAGATAAGTTATCCCTTTGTACACATTTTTCATTTATATAATTTTCTGTATACTCTGTTGGTACATAAATAAATAAATAAACATTTTATAAACAAACTTGCTTTAACTTAATTTATAACGCGACGAGACTTACGGATCTTAAACTGACTGACTTTTTACCAAATCACCTTTATTTTTAAATTTAATTATCAATAAAAATCTATCAATTTTAAACTTTTATATTATATAATAAGCATACAAGATGGTTTTAAGATGATTAAAATTTAATAGAAAAAAAAAGCGATACAAGCATACGTCACACTTTCGTTCATTTGGTTTCATTTGATATATATTTTTTAGTATTAATATACATCGATAAACTTAATGATATTTAACAAATTATTTTCTATAGAGCCTTTATTTCAAAAGCATAACACACAGTAACCAAACATTATTCATCGTAGATTCCTAGTAAGTAACTATTCTCCTCGCAAATATCCATCCAACTATCCACACAGAGGCCAGAACAAACACATCGTACTTCATATCTTATCCCATTTCTCATACAATATGAGATTGGGTTCTTCAATAACATAGTATGATATAGGCACTTTAAAACATTATAGCTATGAAGCTAGTGTATGAAGTCTAGAATGTTTGCTTAAATAGCTCTGGATATGCAATCTGCAAAATTGATTTAATTTTAGCAGTTTTAGTATTTATTATGTTTACTTATATGTTTTTTATTGATAACATTAAGTGCTTAAATATATATACAAATATGAATTAAAAATAAATCTTGACCGCGTGGAATGATGGCAAGAATGCTTGCAGCATTTCTCCGTTGAATCGCAATTGCGATCCTCTCGGCTAAAAGCGAACCAGCCCTCCTGTCACCAGTGGAGCATATGAGGCGAGGTGTTGTACTTTTGATGATGCTTTTTGCACCATTACTCAAGGGCCAAGTGTTTCGACAGCAAATAGGACAAAAAAGTAAATTGACATAAGACACGAATATTTAGAACTTTTTTTTTTACTTTTTTCTTATTTGATTAACCACTTAATCTTGGAAGTTACGTGTATTGAGTCTTTAGTACACTGGTTCAATCAACATAGATAAGTATTGCTATTCGATGATAAAGTAAATGATATTTGAATGGTATTCATCCACGCAAACCTGCACCCATCTGCTATTAAATGTTTAAGTGCGGATCCAATTCTAAAGTAAAGTCTTAATTGAACCAAAAATATCACGATGGAGATTAACACAAAGGAATTCTCATTACTTTTTTCCTGTGTCCGCTGCAGATAGCTAGAGGCAGATTATTTGGCTCTTTTTCAAATATGCGGTTTCAGTGAACTCTTCTATTTAGCGATTTGGCATAAACGGACCAATTATGTATTGGCACTGAATTCGAACTTTTGAAATATTATTGTTATTACTATTGATCATTACTATTCGATCGTCTTTTCTGGCAAGACTAGACTTGTACAATGGCTATCTTATTTTCAATCCCTTATCACGAACATAGCAATCTTTTCAGCCGATTTAAATACCACAAACATATATGCGACTACGTCTACAAAGAGTCCTTTGTAAAAAAACCACTATTAAATATAAAAAGTACATTTCATTAAAGCCTAGACGGCTCAATGATTAAAAAATTTAATCTTAATCGCAAACTATGGGTTCAGCCCGGGTAAAAAAGCAGTTAAGAAGACTGGAAACGTTTTCAACCGTGCTTAAGTGATGACGTAAAAGAATTTCATCTGACAATATTATTCTTTACCGATGATTATGCGTCGAATTACAAACCCAAATTAAGCACACGAAAGTTTCACACCAGCTATCTCGACTATACGGTATTACTTACAAAGTATATCAAAAGTTCAAGAACTTTTTGGAATGTTCCTCGAGAAAGAATTTCCATCTTCGTAAGAAGGCGAAAAGTTAAACTGCTTTAAATTAAGTACTCAATTTAATTATAAGTAATTTATAATATAAATTTGTTATTGACCCAGTAGATACAGTTTATACATAAAATATCCATTCACCTCTATTGGTGTCAGGAAAGCTGTTACTCGCCCAGATAATCGGAATTGCGATTCAATAGGGTAGGGGCTGCAAGCATTCCTGCCACGATTTCGTTCAGTCATGATTTAAGCCGTTTAATCCTTTATTTGGTAAGAGTTCCAATATAACATTAATTCCACAAATTTCCTCAATTTGAACAGTCAAGCATCGGTTCAAATTCACATTTTATATTTCTATTTCGTCTTATACAAATCACATTGCTAATATTTTGCTTGTAATCTCAAAATCATAAGAAGGAAACGTTTTAATATGTATAATCCAACTGCAGACTGGATATAGCTATTTCCTTGTCTTCAACGTTGAGATCTTTGTCCAAAACACATGTTTATTCATAAATAATGCAATTTTGACGAGTGTGTTTTAGACTGACTTAGGCTTAGTACAAATTAGGATCGCGTTGAATGGTGGCAAGAATTCTAGTAGAATTTTTTTGTTGAATCGTTTCCGATCCTCTAGCAAGTGGAGCCAATGAGTTATACCTTCAATAAAGGTTTTTGCACTATTACTCCAAGGTCCAAGTGTTTTAACTCCAAATAGGACATAAAAGAGTTGCTTGAACTATTTTATATACATTTTAATTAGAATCTGTCGAACTATTCGGTATAAATGATACAATTTTGTGTTGGCACCAATTCGAGACAAAGACTTATCGCTATAGAAGCCTGAATATTAATAATAGGTTTCTTTGTACTGAATGTTGCCAACATAGTAATTTATCTACTCAGTTGCTTAAAAATATTTCAGGCATGGTTATATTAAGATCTTAGTGCCAGTAGTTGACAGCGCATTGTCAGTGTAAGGTATAGTAATTATTTTCTATAGTTCTAATGTCATTCAGCGCTGGCAACCATTACTCAGGTGGTTCATTAGCACGTCTTCCGTCCAATTAAAATTAGAACGCTGATTATTAAAAAAATTCAATATTTTTGAAAGAGTGTATTCATTTTGATTTAGTTCAAGGACTTTACTATATGAGAATATTATATACAGTGAATTTGATTTGATATGTTTAAAAACCTTCTTCCTTCCATAGAAAAACGCTTGAAGTTTATTCCACCACATTCAGAGCGGGTTGATGGAAGAACGGTTAGGTCTTACAAATTACTAAAAATTATATAGATATCTCATCCTATTATATATTATCAGCGGCGTTTCTAAAAGACCGATCAAAGAACGTTAATTTATATATATATATATAATAAAAAATCATATATATAAAAGCGAAATACCACTCAATGATTAATCAAGAAATCTCAGAAACTTTAATACCTAAAAACTTGAAATTTGGCAGATAGGTTCCTTATTGAGTGTAGACATCTGCTAAGATGACCATTCGGATTTAACGAAATTCAACTCCTAAGCGGGTAAAACGGGTGTTGGAAGTTTGTGTTTTATAAATTTCACAACGGCAGAGCCGCAGGTTAAGCTATCTATTATATAAACTTGAAAACGTTACAGGAACATCGTTCAACGCGAAGTTAACTTGTCTGAATGCCTAATTGGCTTCGTTTTATTTCAATTTGATTGACTAGCGGCGATTAGCGATACTGAGAGACACTGAAACGTTAATAATCTTTTGGAAATTTGAACCATTAAGTTAATTTGTTGTCATTTGATTAATGTTTCCGAAAACTAATTTGACTTCACTTACTAACTTTACTCGTTCGTCAAGCAGACTATAACGCTGCAGATACACTGGTCCTGGTTGGAAACACCGGATCGAATTAAAAGTTATTACCCAACTCTTAATTTGATCCAACTTATTGTCGACATTTTTATATATATATATATATTCAATTATTACATAATTTAAAATTAAGTCTCCCCTGCCACGTCTGTCATTCTGTCTTTCTATCTATATGCAAAATACCCGAAAAACTGAACTTATTTTCATATGGTTTTCACCAATGGACGCAGCAATTTATGAGAATTTAATTTGCGAGATATGACGATGTCGGAAAAAATCACGTCGGTTGAGGGCTTTACTGACCTAACACATAAACCAGCTATATTAATGAAGACATAAATATTTTTGAATATCCTTATTCCACCCGTGCAAAGGTAGGACGGGTAGCTCGTGTATTTTAAAATAGACTTCATTGTCTAAGTACTGAAGGTAGCTAAAAAGTTACATGAACCCTAAGAGTTAAAGTTGAATTCTAAGAACCTCATATTCTCGGGCAAAACTTTGTCTTCGGGCTTAGTAACGAAACTCATACCTGAGCTACTAAATTTGCCGATCTTTAACAACATAGTCGCTTAGAAGAATAGGAAATAAGCACTTTCTCATTCCAAGATTCACTATTTAAATGGTCACGTGAATATTAACTGTAGGATGCGGGCGAAGCCAGGCCAACTAATAGTGCTGCTACATTATGAACAAAACTGAGATGGCTCAGTGATTAGAACGCGTACATCTTAACTGACGTTTGCGGGTTTAAGGCCAGTATCACTAGGTTTTCTTAAGTTTAACTTAAATTTATGTTTCATATCGTGTTCTCTGAGGAAAGCTATCATGAAAAAGCCTGCATGTTTCGAATTATATTATGTAACATGACGTGTAGCCACATTATAGCAAGGTCGTGCATTAATCTCCAAACTTTTTCCTCAAGACGAGAGGGTTTTGCCCAGTAGTGATAAAACATCTGGCTCTTATTTTAATTTGATATACTTTTTGTTAGATATTACTGTGAACTCCAACCTTAAAAGACTTCCAAGAACCGAATATTTTGATTACCAGCTTTTGACCGACACTATTTAAAATGTCGAGAACATTCTCCTCATTTCTTCAAAACTGAATAAATATTAATGTTACAAAATTTAAAATTTTCTTTATTTCTATCTTTATAACTATTTGCTAAATTACTGATGTGTAACTTTAGCCCATTATTTAATGTTCTCAATTAACACAATTTAATGAACTTGAATGAAAATGAATTTACCTTTTAGGAAGTAAGGCATACTTCCAAATGTAGGCTATTTCTAAGTTTTATACTTGGGGCTGAGTCGTTGAAAGTAACTCACTAAACTTTGACTTTCTTAAACTAACATTTACAATTGATTAATGTAATTATTATAATAATTATATATAATTATAATATACGTTGTGTTTTGGTTTGAAGTATGAGTGAGCCAGTGTAACAACAGACTCAAGGGGTATAACATCTCAGTTCTCAATGTCGGTGGCGCATTAGCGTTTGTTTTTTGTTATACCTATATTTCTTGTTAATATTTTTCTTTGCTATATTTTTTACGGTGCTGATTCTATGACCTGTAGTGGTCACTTACCATCAGGTCATTCGATCGTCCTTCGATACTTTAACAAAAATCTGCAGACAATACTGTCCGAGTTTTGTAGTTTCAGATAATAACGTAACTTGAAATGCATATAATAAATGAGGCATCGGATGCCACGTACGTTAAATATAATAAACTCACGGCATTGTGTACAAAACTGGATACGGGTGAAAAGATTGCAAAACGAGATATTAATTGTAAAAAAAACGTTTGTGAAATAGTGTAACATAATTACAATACTATCGACATTCGTTCAATGACCCTGGAAATAGAATATTCATCTACGTTCTGAGCAGATTTATTTTGCAAGAGAAATCCAATAAATCAAATTTGGTGAAAAATCTTCCATCGTATCGGTTGAAATAAGTTTATATCTGATATCGATATTTGTCTGAAATACGAGATGAAAAATCGTGCACCGATACTGCAGCTTACGAAGTAAATTATAGTAAAAATTCAATCAACTATATGACCTGTGTAATTCGAATGCTACGCATAAATATATATAAATAGTACTACGGTAATTCTGGATTACTGTTTATTTATTGAAAAAGTTACACCATCAACTTATCACTAAGCACTTAAATTTGATATCTGATGCGGGTAACATTCAAAGTGATAAAGCCTTTAAAGGTGTAAAAAATTACAATCTCAAAATGGCGATCCAAAATAAATGACTAGAATATAGGTAATCAAATAACATCCAGACCAGAGTGCAAACCAGAAACCCATGAAGACTAACAAATCACTACTCAACAAAGACAAACTCCGAGGCAATGAAGAAGTTGTCGTCGTAGAGTTCAATGCAAACTTTTCGACACCAATTTTCAATCCAAAGATTGAAATTGTTATGCTGCCTGGCAATAAAATGCAGAAAACTGTAGTGCATTATATAGCAGAACTATTAGCCAATCGCGTGGAATATTTAAATCATAAGATTATATTAAAGTTCTACACATGTTTCTACATTAAAATTAATTTTATATAATTAAATAATTTACTTAAAACATTTTTGTCTCATAATACATTAACATAACGAATTTTTAGTAAGCTATAGACCTCTTCAAATTATATATTTAATTTTCATTCAATATTCAATTTTCTATAATAAATACATAAATACTTATAAATCTAAATATAAAATACTTATAAATGTAAATTATTGACGATAGATTTTTTATTGAGGAAAAGAAACAAGTGGTAAGTTTGAATATGTATATGGGAATCGAACATAGAATAAAATTGTTAGCACAGAATATTGCCGGAGAGGAGAATGGTATGGCAGTATTAATGAAAACGATTTCACAGCCTCCACAATCCGTGCCGAGGTAGGTAATTATAGGGATTTTAGTATCTTACATAGCCCAGGTATCCCTTAGAGTCTAAAAATCTTGAAATGATTTCCCATGCGTGAAAGATATAGATTTGAAATTGGAATACCGAGAGAAATGAGACGAATATGAAAAAACGAAAGATATTTTGTTTCCATATATATTTAATTATAAATATGATAAATTTTACAAGTGATTATGTACGCATTATATCGTGGACCCATTTAAAAGACTTTTGAAATATAATCAAAAATATAAAAGCAAATACCATATAAATGAATTCAGATCAAAAAATACTTATAACGAACATTGTAGTACTTTAATCCTTTTTATTGTGAAAGTTTTAATCTGCCACGAAACCCTTTGGGATGGAACGTTGAATCGTATCTACACGTGACGGAAATAATTGTGTAGGATCGTGTAGATAAATATATAAGAATGAAAGCGATTTGTTTTTAGGGTTCCGTACCTAAAAAAGGAACCTTTAGAAGATAACTTCGTTGTCCGCCTGTCTGTTTGACTATCTGTCAAGACCCTTTTCCTCAGGAACGCGTAAAGGTGTATAAGGCTAAAGAGTTGAAATTAATACCAAATATGGAGGTCTGCGGTCCCTTAGAGTTGTGAATAAATCGAACCTCTTAGTATACGGAATCCAAAATAATGGCACAAAGGGAATCAAAACGTATCGAGTACTTACTTCCCGTTGACCCAGGATCATGAAATTTGGCAAAAGACGAAAAGTGTTAAATTTCAGGATTGTATGGTGGTACGGAATTCTCAGTGCGCGAGTCGACTCGCACTTGCCCGAATTTTTAAACTAAAAAGGGACGGGCAATTGGGCCATCTGATGGTATGCCATCCCTGCCCATCGAGATTAACGGTAAAATATTTTAACGATGCCTTACATCACCATGCACCACCAACCCTGGAAACTGGCTCACTCACACTTCAAACTGGATCACAACAACACTAAGTATTGGTGCTTGATGGTAGAATATATAAACCGGAACAAACTTGTGTCTGAAATCGAGTCTTCGTTAAACAAAGTCTCGAACTGGGGTCGGCTAAACCTAGTCCATTTCAACCCCAAAAAGACGCAAGTTTGCGCGTTAACTACTAAAAAAACACCATTTGTCGTATCTCCACGATTCGAGAACATTCCGTTAGCCGCCATAGCTAGTATCGGAATACTTGGCGTCAATGTTTCGAGCCTTGTTCAGTTCCGCGGTCAATTGGAAGGCAAAGCCAAATTGGCATCAAAAAAGCTCGGTGTGCTCAGCAAGGCAAGACAGTATTTCACGTCGGCCCATCGTCTAAGACTATACAAGGCGCAAATTCGGCCTCACATGGAATACTGCTCTCACCTCTGGGCGAGCGGGTGCTCCCCAGTACCAGCTCCTTCCATTTGACCGTATCCAACGTAGAGCGGCTCGAATTATCGACGATCAAGCCCTTTCCGATCTGCTTGATCCTTTGGCTTTGCGTAGAGATGTTGGATCGCTCTGCATCTTCTACAGAATTTATCACGGGGAATGTTCCGAGGAATTGTTTGGATTAATCCCGGCTGCTGAATTTCACCTTCGGATATCTCGTCAAAATTCCAAATATCACCCGCACCGCCTAGATGTCCGAAAATCCACAACAGCGCGATATTTAAGACATTTTCTGCCTCACACAACCACTATGTGGAACCAGCTTTTGCCGGCGGTTTTTCCGAACCGATACGACTTGGGAACCTTCAAGAAAAGAGCGTACTCTTTCATGAAAGGCCAGCAACGCACCTGCAAGCCCCCCGGTGTTGCAGATGTCCATGGGCGGTGGTAGTCACTTTCCATCAAGTGAGCCTCCTGCACGTTTGCCAGCTTTTGACATTAAAAAAAAAAGTCTAATTGTTGTATTACACAAGGACTTGAAGTTCACCTTCGTCGTGCTAGTAGATGCTTAGTCTTGATTAGCAGCGAGTGAAACTGCGAAGCGCAGTCATGTGACAAAGTCGTAAAGTATCAAGAGAGTCTATTATTCACATTATAAAATTGATATAATGATAGCAATATTATTATAGTTATTTTAAATAATATTTTTTTTTGTGTAAAATAGGAATGGACTCAAGATCAAATACATTTTACAACTACAAAAAGTTTAAAGTCACCTTATTATCGGTATTTAGATTCCAAAGAGAACAGTGGTCATGGTTTCTTACTTATTAAGTTATATTAATATATTAAAATAATGAACTATGATAAATAATCATGCATGAATTTCATTGAAGGCGTTCAGGTTTTATCACGTGTTTTCTTTCACGAGCACGAGAAATTTGCTAATGCTTAGTGAAAACTCAACTGTGCAGGTTTGAGTTGGTAATATTCCTTTCAGAACCACTCGTTCTAACCACTAGGCCGGCTCCCATTTTTTGCCACACACCCATTTCCTCTGAAAGCGTTTGCTTTCCTGCTATCTTCTCGTAGTTACGTGAAATTTGGTCGAGGTAACACTCACTATGTATGTCGTATACTCTATATGCTAATACGAAGCAATGAAATTTTGTAAGCCAAAATTTCATTCAAATTTCCTGAGCTGTTAAGACTTGTTTGAGAATCATTGATTCTGTATCTAACTACAGACAAATCTCTTACTACGAGCGAATCGAGGCGTATAATGTTGGAAGTGTGTATGCTTTAACGGCCTCGATGCTTCAGTACCTGTATTAGAAGTTTATAGATTCCAAGGTTGGGTTCATTCCACTGATATTATAAATGTGAAAGTTTTTTTTATAGCGTAGATTGGACAAGCATATGGGCCACTTGATGGTAAGTGTTAGCATGGCCCATAGAGAATGGCGCTGTAAGAAACATTAACCATTCCTTCCATCGCCAATGCGCCACCAACCTTGGAAACTTAGATGTTATGTCCCGTATGCCTGCTGTTACACTTGCTTACTGACCTTTCAAACCGGAACACAACAATAATAAGTACTGTTGTTTGACGGTAGAATATCTGATGAGTGCATGGTACTGACTCAGACGGGCTTGCACAAAGCCCTACCACCAAATAAATTGTATATTTGTAAGTTTGTTACTAAATAACTCATAAACTTCCGTATTTGGATGAAATTTGAAATCGATATAGCTTGTTTTGTTCTGTTATGTATAGAATTATTTAAATAATAACATCTATCACATAATCAAATGCAGGATCGAGAAATGTGTACGTTTTGAATGATTATTTTACGTATGTTCAGGTTTTTTTTATGGAAACAGAACTAAGTTCGAAGACAGCGGCGAAAAATGCTGACGATGCCGAGCTATAAATTCGTCTTGAATTCCAAATTTAGTCTTGCTTTTGTGCTGCTTGCATTTAAAATATTTGGACTTTAAACAATATTTGAACTAAGAGTTCAAAGAAAATCTTGCCAACATTGCAGGCAGTCATGACGTCATACAAAATACTTTATTTTTTAAAATGATGAGTATATAAAAAAATAAATATAAATAGTTCTTGTGTTATAAATTAGCTTATATTTATTGTGTCAGCAATTTATATTTCATATTTATAATAAAATGCAAACGTTCCCTCAAGCTTGAAGGCAATTTTGCCTTCCGGACGCTTCTTTACAAAACATGAAAATTGTATTGCCGCTGCATATATTATCCCCCTTTCATACTTTACACTATATGCCGCATTCAAACAGAAAATGTTGCACATAATTTTAAAATGAATATTTAATTCGATTGAAGAAAATTGCGAATAATACGACTACTATTTTCACGTTGAATATAATTGTATACAGTCTTTAATTCCTTCGTAAAACAGACTCTACGCTTTGCATTAAATTGTGTCTTGAGTTTGACAGATTAAGTAAGAAATAAATAAATAATTAGACGATTACAAACAAGGCTTACACTATGTATTGTATGTTGTAATCAATTCTGTAAAAATAATAATTTAATTTAAGTTATTTTTGAATTGTGTTTATAAGATTGATATTAAATGAGAGGGTACTTTGACTTTTCTGTTCATTATTGTGAGTTACGTGATTTGTAGTGAGGCCTATATAAGTGATGGAAGCTTGGTACAGAACACTTACTTTTTAACGTTGATCCTGGACCAACAAGGTGCTAACATTTAAGGTACGATATAATTTTGGGATACAGTATAATTGTTATTGCTTGTTAAATTATTGATGAATATATGAATTGTATTTTTTGCTATTATCAAGATACAAAGTTAGTATTAAGGTAATTGGTGTTAATTTAAATATTAATTGATATAATATTATGATTACTACAGCTATCATAATGGCTAAATAAATATTTGTGTTTGATATATAATATTTTATTGTCTTAAAACCTTAAAATATAATAAAGTAATAAAGAAATAGAAATTATCTTAAAACATCCTGACACAGTATTGAGTCTCTATAAAAAATCTAACAAGTTCAATTAACTGGTTACTTAAGACATTAATTAGATAAAATATTGATGCCATACTTTCTGTTACTTAAAACATCGGCGTTGGTCTAATCTAGATTTTGCTAAATCTCGTGTCCCTTTTTTTAAATTGAATTTGAGTAGCAAAGAAAGAGACAAATATCATAAGCATTGTTTCGCATTAAATAAAGTAAAGAAGACACTGTTTGCATGACAATTGATTTACTTAGTTATAAAAAAATATATTATTATAAACAGCTATTGAGTTTATGCAGATGCAATAATATTATTGGCAATATAAATAAATTTAATTTTCTTCAAAATTCTAAATTAATCGACTATATTAAAAAAAAAAAAAACTGAAATATATTTAATACACGAGGTATATGAATAATATAGCAACTTCAAGGTTGCCTTTGGTGTCCATTTGTAAATCGTTCTTGCACTGACGTACATTAAATGTGAAGGTATTTGTTTTAAAAATCATTTCAAAAATACGATAAATAGAAACTCGCTCTCCCTGCATATCACACCCGAGGTGACATTTCAACTGTTTATAATACAATTTCTACACTTGGCTTAAAATAACAGTGGCACCATCTGTAAAATTCTTTGAATTTTTTAACATTCGTTTCAAAAAATACAGCTCAAGTCCAGCGCCTCTTATCGCGCAAAAGATAAAAATGAAGCTCTGTGTTACGAAATGGTCGGTCTTAAATCATTGCGCTATGATTATAAATAATTGCGATATAGAAGGCCGGCAGCACACCTGCAAGCCCCCCGGTGTTGCAGATGTCCGTTGGCGGTGATTGTCAACTTACATCGTTTGCCGCCAACACCATAAAAAACGTATCTCAAGCATTTTATAGTAATGTTATAATACTAGATGAATAACTCGGGAATATCAATTTAATTACCCAAAAAAAAAGATTTCTATTAGTGTTTTTTTTTTCGAAAATTGTATATCGACCCTCACCTGAACCCGTGTGAAACCAGAACGGATAGCTGATAGATTATAAAATAGGAAAGTGTCTTTGTTTAAACAGACTAATCTCAAGATCTTTAAAAATCTTAGATTACTATATTCAATATATCTATTCAATAAATTTGACAAAAAAAAAAAAAGACCCGCTGAGTTTCTTTCGCCGCTTCTTCTTAGTCAGGTCAGGGTATTTTCTTTTACATATCGGTGAAAGTATTTAATTTGACCATCAATAAGTAAGTGTAACACTTCCATATTGAATAAAGGAATTTGAAATCGAATTTTGAGTTTGACTTTAAGAAAGGCTATAAAATTAAACTGTAGTATGTACTTTAAAGCACGAGACTATGTGGCTAGTAGATAGTATACCTATTTAACGTCAATGTATATTTTAAATGTAAACAAAGTATACCACAATGTTTGTCTCTAGTAAAATGTGTCGCAGTGACTACGCTTTTATTCCCTTTTCCAAGCTATTTGATCCTACACGTGTTTCAAGGAAGGATGTTTGAAGCAAAACAAATACCAAACGATCGATAAACAAGGGATGACGATCAAAGCCAGATATTCGTGTTTTGTTTTTATTTATTTAGGTTGGCAGTCTGGCGAATTAGATATCCGATGGTAAGGGGTCTCCGCCATAGGCGCTGTAAGGAACATCTCTGACATCATTAATACGCATACATCATATTTTAAAATTAGTTCTGTTAAGCCGCGTAATATATATAGACCTACTAAGTCTTCTACGTACTTCCAAAAAAAATAATTTCTATTTGTAAACATTGAATGGTTCACGATAAATATACTGTAATGTGTTTAATATATAAAAAATATGTTTGTTCCTTGAAAATAATTCATTGAGCTGATCTTGTAATTTCTTCATCGTAATACATTACTTATATTGTATTTTAAGTCTTTTTCTATTGCATCAAACGTTAAAATTAATTTACATAAATGTAAAGTCTGTCATTGTGAAATATATATAAATATGAATTAAAAATGGTTACTGTATAAATCTTGACCGCGTGGAAATGCAATATCTGGAGAATTTATTTGATTGTTTGAGTGTTTACTTGGTGGTAGGGCTTTGTGCGAGCCCGTCTGGGTAGGTACCACCCACTCATCAGATATTCTACCGCCAAATAACAGTACACTGTATTGTTGTGTTCCGGTTAGAAGGGTGAGTGAGCCAGTGTAATTACAGGCACAAGGGACTTAACATCTTAGTTCCCAAGGTTGGTGGCGCATAGGTGATGTAAGGAATGGTTAATATTTCTTACAGCGCCTTTGTCTATGGGCGATGGTGACCACTTACCATCAGGTGGCCCATATGCTCGTCCGCCAACCAATGCCATAAAAAAAAGGAAAATTGACCGTCGGACATCGCGTCAGAATTCCATGTTTTATTCGCACCACCAGATATCAGACATTCCACAACTGTGGCATTTTCCGTCTCGCACAACCACTTTAGCTTTTGCGGTCGTTTTTCCCTAAAGGCTGGCAACGCATGCATAAACCCGATGTTGTAGATATCTATGGGCGGTAGTCAAATTCCATCAGGTGAGCCAAAAAGGTAAAAAAATAGAGGCAAATCTTAGAGTCTAATGGGTTTAGACATCGTGATCGTTGAGGTTATGTACTATCATATAACGTCAAACTACTAACTTGAAGCAAAATGTAAATGTATGAAATTGTGGTGACAAGATCCGTTTGGTGTGCAGGAGATAAGTAAAAGTCGAGAGATGCTCGAATAATGGATTGATTGATTTATTGAATTTTCTATCTTTATTTCGAAGCGTTGTATATTTATAGTAGTTAGAAACGTGCGTCATTACAGAATTTGCTGATATATATTTTGATGCGTTGAATGTTTACAAAAAGCGTTGTAGTATGTTACGAATAGCGTCATTGCAGAACTTGCTGATGTTAATGTAGGTTATCTACAAAATTTTCAATTGTTGAGAGGAAAAATATACATTTGTATACCTAGTGATGATTCTATATAAATTAGGCTCAGTATAAGGTGAACCTGTCTCGATTATATTGATAATAAACGTTGTTAAATTTTAATTAAAAAAAAAAACATCATTGTCTTTATATTTTTATTAAGGGACTTTTTAGAGACAAAGTGAATGTCTCATCATTCCCTTAATAACATTTTCACCACCATCTATAACCATAACCTTATTTTAAAAAATGAAAGATGCCAACACCCTTTAAACTACACCGAAAGGACCCGTCAACTACTGTATCTTTGGCAAAATGGCACTACGGACACATTCCACGAAGATGTACCCGTATAAATCACAGAGTGGAGAATTTAATTTGTTCATTTTAAATCAAAATTTATTGAGTGGAACATGTTCGGTTCACAGCCGAGAGGCATAATAATTTGTTGACGCTTCATTCCTAATTCGCAAAATAACGGGATATGAGGGAGCTTGCACGGTTCTTGTGCCATATTCCCTTATATTTCGATTCAAAATCTTATAACGTCTCCGTTGTAATAAATAAAATAAGGAGATATGTCGTAGGACGCCCGGGTAGAGCGAAGTTTCTTCAATTACATGCTATGTATAAAATGACAGATACAATTAAATGAATTAACAAAGTTTCAAAATAATTAAATTAGGTACATTGACATAAATGTTATTAAGAAACCCGATTGGATTAAAATAATAACAAAAGTTTAAATAATTGTATATTAAACCGTATACAATAATAACAAATATAATTAAAAAACTAAAAATACGCTTTTAGCACGCACTAAAAATTACAAATGGCAAATCGTTTTGTCCAAAAATAATAGCTTAAAAAACACTTTTTTAGCTTTAAGTACCCTTTCATTTAATACCCACATGATGGGGTCGCATTTCAAATAGCTAATCCGCCATCTTAGATGACGCCATGTTGGATTTAAGTCACGTGACTATTTTTTCGTATTCCTGACAGCAAACCCTTTCATTTGATACCCATATCATGGGTGTGCATTTCCAATAGCCTCTCCGCCATCTTGGACGTCCACCATATTGGATTTGTAATGAAGTTTCTTAGCTAGTCATGTATTGCCATCAGAACTCATCAGAGCGTGTGCAAAATTTAGTCTTAATCGAAGACCGGGAAGAGGGTCAAATTAAGATTCCAAGATTTTCTTACATACATAGTTACAATTGAAGCTAATAAAAGCGTGTTAAAAAGAGAGGGAAAGGTCGCCAAAGAAGCCAAACGTTTTTTCCTTGCGTGATGATTCCCAGTTCCTCTACTGTGAGACGCGTAAAAGGACTTCGTTCCAAAAAAAAGCAAAATTCTCGACACAATTGTCTGTGTCGCTGATATGGTTTTACAAGCGTTTTGTTCACTGAAAACAAACAGAACGACAATTCTCTCTTCGATTCCGTTGACGTTGGACGTTTTGTTTGTTTTATATGCATTCACGCGTCGTTTATCCGATTGACTTGTAACTTTATATACTAGTAAACGCGTGAAGTTAATAGTATAAACGTACTATGGTTAGATATCACAACAAAATACTATAGACTAATAACTATACGGTAGTCGTGTTTAGGTACATTGTATAGTGAGTATTTGCTAGCAGAGCAATATAACAATAATTAAATTAAAAATAATAATAAATTAATGTTAAAATAATAATAACACTGTTGGGGGTAACTGTCTTCTGGAACTTATTTCGCCACGTGGCTAAAATGTTAGTAATTATTTAGACATGAAAACTATTTGGTATTTATTCGAGATTGAACGCGCGGACTTCAGTTAAGATTTACGAGCTCTGATTGACAAGAATGAGCTACATATTTTTTCATAAGAATTATATTTATTGGTAAATGAAAATTGCTTCTTTTACCATAGACCTCTACTCTGCTAGCTGTAGATTGATTAATACACATATTATGACAAAGGTTTCCTAACAATTAATTAATTCGTCGTAAAAACTCAATGAAGGATAATTATGAATACTGCACAACCCACTATTGAACGAGGTATCTTCGCTTCAAAATCCCTCTTTTCCATAAATTGAACTACAGGAGCGAATTTCTAAAAAGAACACAAAAATTAAACTTATTTTTTTGTAATAATTTGTTATACTTAAAAAGAATTTTCATTGTTCAAACGCTAATCGCCGTCAACTTTTAACAAGATGAAACTTAATTAGGAAAGTTTAGAGATACCCGAGAGATTTGCTGCCACATATCACCGAATTGTTTCCAAAGAGCTTTAATTTATACCTCTGTAGAAGATGTCTACCTCATTATACAATTTATTTATTTTCATACTATGTAAAGATACGGGATAAGTATTATATTTATTTGGTGGTAAGGCTCAAGGCAGGCTCAGTCTAGGTAGGATACTTAGTTTTATTGTATTCCGTTTTAAAGTTTTAGTGAGCCAGTGTAACTATAGGCACAAAGAATATAACATGTTAGCTTCCAAGGTTAGTAAAGTTTGTGTTGTCTGTGTATATATTTATAATATAGGTTTTTTTTAATAATATTCTTATAAAAAAAAATCAGTTGTCTAGTCACTTAAATGGTATTTAAGTTTAAGTTTTTAGTTTCTTTCCTCTACTTAAAGGTTGCCTGAAAGAGATAACTGTTTTAGCGACAAGGCCGCCTTTGGTGCACATTTCTCGAATGTGACTTATGTATGCGTTTATTGATGTACAATGAAAGATCAAAGATGTAAAATCTATTCATATATTCTAATTATTTTTTATATATTATAATCATAATATGGCTTTTAGAAAATGAAATTAAAACACATTTGTAAAGCAGTTTTACTTATCAAAACTGTTAAAGTATAGAGTTAATATTCTTAAATATTTTTATGGCTTTGGCGAGTGGCATTTTGTTTCGTTTACGCGTAAAAATAACCTTTATTTGAGAAGCATAAAAATGCTTTAAGCTAGAAGGGATACGAGTGCATTTAATATTAAAGGTTGGGCCGGATTTATGACGTAATAAACATGTAATTTACGATACTTTATAGTGACGGAATACGAGCCAAACTTTCTTTTATACCAGTTTAGTATGATTTGACTGCGTGATAGTCGTGAATACTTTTCAATATTTACGCCAGACCATTAAAGACACGGGCATACGAGCCACCTGATGGTAAGTGGTCACCACAACCCGTAGACAATGGCAACGTACGAAATATTTACCATTCCTCCTAATAACAATACGCTACCTTGGAAACTAAGATGTTATATAGTTGCACTAGTTCAATAACCCTTACCATCGAAATATAATAATAATAAGTATAAATGTTTGGCTTCAATAATATCTGATGAGGTGATGATATGATGATAACCTACCCAAGCAGGATTGCGTAAAGCCCTACTATATTATAAACTATCTCGTGAAATAACTGTGTTTATATAAATGGCAAAACATTGATGATGTTAGTTGGATAATCAAACTATTTTAATATTAATAAGTACGATAAAGATAATATTGCCAGAGCTTTAGTTAATATTTGAGATTCACAAGCAAATCGAACGAAAACTATTCACAGAAACGACATTTGAATAATTCAAGAAACAAATTTAACCGAGAGCAATATTTATTTAATCTCAAATGTAAATCATTTAGTTTCGTTAGATAATATTTTCTGTTCCTACTTTTCATTGACATGTTTTATTGTATCTTTAGAGCCGAGATGGTCGAAAAGATGAAACACATCATAACCAAAGATCACTTTATGTTCGTAGTTTACAGTTCTTAACATGAAAAGAAAACATCGTGAGAAAACTGGCAAATGTCGGATAAAGTTCATCCACCATCCAGCTCGAAGTAAAATAAGCTCCAAACCTTAGAAGTTTTTATCCTAAAGAGAAAAGGAAGTTTTATATTTTGTAAGAGGGTTTTAACCAAAAAACCAAAATCCTGCAATGATCAAAATAGGCCAGCTTCACACTCATCTTAAGCATTTAAAATATATTTAAAATTTCATCGAATACTTATCTTAATTTTTTTTTATTTATACTATATAAAAGGCAGATCTATTTCTGTAATATGTATGACATTGTTATGTTGGTCTAATAGCTAGCTTATGAGACAGCTAATCCTGGGATCCTAGGACCCTTGAATCGTGCCAAAAAATATGTTGGCTTTCTTTGCCGATAAATTCTCATTATCGACTCAGAGTCTAATATAGCTAGTAGTGTCAAAACTCCTCCTTGCCTCACAAATCACGTAAATCCATTGGTCCTGTGCCTCCCTGATCGTGCCTGATTTCTCATCCCGTCAGATTTTAAGAGTGAGAGAATAGAAAATGCACTTATGTTAGTAGGACTACTTGTGCAATCTAATACATTCTGCACAGATGATGTACTCTTAAAAAATAGCTAACGTGACCTTAATCGCTCAGAATAACATCATCAACACCTTCGAGATAGGCTTGTATTTATATTTAAGTTTTATGATTAAAGCTAGCCGAATCTGTGGCATACCTGCGCAAAATTTACAAAACTTTACCCATAGCATACAAATCAACATCCTCCATTATACCCCCTAAAGGGGTGAATTAAATCAACAAACTACGTCCTTTACCGGAACTCAAAGTATCTCCATACCAGATTTCTTCCAAATCGGTTTCGCGATTTAAACGTAAATAGGTTACTTTATATAATATTAATATAAATTATTTTGAAGATTTTAGTACAACAATTATATCAACTCTTGTAATTAATGTCATATCATACATGATGATACTGAGTACAAATAAATTATAACATTGAAATTAAATTACCATCTCTTAAACATTATAAAATTAACAAATAACCCTTATTAACATTTTCAAGTTTATTATCGCATTTTCGGGGACTTAAAATTTCGGTATCAATTTCTTGTCAAACGTTAATTATAGGTTTGGTCGCAATTAAAGGGCTGTTCGCACCCTTATCTTAATTAAGCAGTCGCCTCGGTGTAAGCGACTTGTTTACAGAGATCCTTTCGGTTAAATTGTCCTTCAAAATTACTTATACCTTCTCGTGTAATACTTAGGTTTCCAGTCTAATAAACATAACTTTAAGTCTATTTGTTTACAAATATTTATATCAACATATCGTAATTCAACATCAAAATCATATTGTCACAATGGAATGGAAGCCTGAAAGGAGCGCCAATAAATAAAAGTGAAAGAGAAGACATATGAGTTAGAACGATCATGTGAGGCGGAGAGAGGAGACACACGGTACTAAAAGAGTGATGAGTATGAGCTTAAAAGCAGGGGAGGAAGAGAACGACCTAAGAAAACATGGATGGACTCTGTGAGGAGGATAATGAGAGAGATGATGTGAAAGATCAGATGACGAATAATAGAGGAGAATGGAAAGAAGACACATGTTGCACTGACCCCAAATAGATTAGGACACGGGCAAGGAAAACAAAAGAAGACATGCCGTAACCAAATGACGTACGACGCTAAATTAAGGATATAGGTGGAAATCGAGCAAGGGGCTCACCTGAAAGAAAGAGACTAACACATCCATGAACATCTGCAACACCAGGGGTTTGCAGGTGTGTTGCTGACCCTTAAAATTGTGTACTCTCTTTTCTTGAAGGTTTCTAAGTCGGTTCGCAAAAACCCTCGACGTACGTTTCACTTTTTCGACATCTTCAACAATCATTTGCCATTAATCAGACAATTTACGCAAACCTTTAATGAATTATACAACTCTTTTAATGATATTGGTTGGCAGACGAGCAAATGGGCCACCTGATGGTAAGTGGCCACCGCACACAGACAATGGCGCTCTAAGAAATATTAACCATTCCTTACATTGCCTATGTGCCAATTTTGGGAACTCAGATATTATGTCACATGTGTCTGTAGTTACAATGGCTCACACACCCTTCAAACTGGAATACAACAATAAATTAATGCTAGCTATGTATTATTAAATTCTATGATATTTATTAAAGCCGTTTGAAGTCGCTTTCTTTATCCACAAATCCATCTTTGTATCACACTTAGAGAACCGAATATTCCATACCAACACCATATTAACATTAAGTGTTTAATTCGAAATGTTGGTAAGCAACTAAGCATTTATCCATTCTCTGGAAATATCTTTTTTTTCTTTAATAAAATTCAGAAAACATAATAACAGATACTAATTATTTAATATTTTTATAAAAGTTTCTATTATTAACCAGAACTGAGTAAATTAAATGTATCACTTGTTTCATCTCCAACGAAGCATTCTTAAATTCGTAAAGACTGTTATATACGGTTCGAATATTAAAGCCACAAATTTTATACAAACAGCTGTATCACGTGACCTAATCTATTTTTATCTGTAGATGTGTAAATAAAAATGTATATTGACGTGTTTCTATGCTAAACTTTTGGTTCGATAGTGATGAAATTTGACAGTAGGACGTCCGCGCCATATAATAAAACTATTTGTATATTATCTTTATTCCACCCTATGAATTACTTCTCTTAATAACCCTCTCTTAAAATTGTATAATAAGTATTATTTTTTTAATACCTATTAATGCGTACCATTGGACTTTGTGCGAGTTCTTCTGGGTAGATACTGCCCACTCATCACAAATTCTACCGCTGAACATCACTACTTAGTATTATTGTGTTTTGATGTTTGAAGGAAGAGTGAGCCACCTTAATTACAGGCACAAGGGACGTAACATTTTAGTTCCAAGTTAATATACCGCTTTTGCTTGAGTGGTTTATTAGTCCACCTAAATTTCTCATAAAACTAGACAAGATATCAAATTTATATGAACGATCAAAGATTATTACATAAATTATTTTATAAAAAATCATATATTTTAGAGTCGATATGGTCCAGTAACACGAAAAGCTTAACCCATGATTGGAGCAGCGTCATGGAATAAACTCCAAAACCTTCACGAAAGGAGAAGAATCACAAGCCAAGCCGTGGAAAATTTACAGGGTGTTGCTTTAATTTTATTTTATAACTAGCTACCCATCCCGGCTTCACAAGGGTATAATATGGGAACATAAAACGAAAAATTCTTGTACTTTTCCCGCAAAGAAAGTTGAAATTTTAATATACATTTTTATTTGTTTTTCAATGAAATCCACTTTCAAATCCGTTACTTGGCTTAAAAGATCTAAGCGTACAGATTTTTGCCGGCAAGTGATATTTTTTTTATACTATTTAAAGATAATCATTTTAAGTTAAATCGAATACTATCAGAATTATAAAAGACATTTAAGTTTCGATATTATCGGAGGTATTCTTGCATTAAATCTGCAATAAAATAAGAATGTTTATCTTTAAGTTCTTTGCAAACTCTTCCAAATAATCCCTTCATTGAAGCAATCGTCTCGACGTAACGCTTAGACTGGTCGACGCCTGCGATAAAATACAAGTTTTTATATACCTTAATTCCTGTTGAAGCTATTTTTCCTCCGAAATGGTATTTATGCTATAAACCTTCTTGATTGTAAGATTTTGGATTGAAGTTTCCTTTTTCTTGATTGGATTTAATTGACTCTTTCTTTTAAGTTCCGTTTCTTAATTTGTTTTTCTCTATATTTTGATTCATCAGCTTTACATTTAACAATTACCCAAAAAGTAAGATAGAACAATTACAATCTAAAATGCGAAGCCACCTACAGGTAAACACAGCACGCATCATTTATACTTTGAAAATAATTAAATTTAAACTTCCTATAAAATTTCCTGTTATATGCCGCTGGAATTAAGTTGATTTCGCTATTTGTAATACACATATTAAAATACAGATATGACGCAATTAATGTACAAAGTTTCAGAATAATTCAATGTCAAAATATAAGTTTTAATTATGTTATACAAAAGAGCCAAGATAGAGATGGTGGTTAGAACGCGTGCATCTTAACCGAAGATTTCGAGTTCCAACCCAGGCACCACTGAATTATCATGTGCTTAATTTGTGTTTATATATATTCATCGCTCCGTTATACCGCTCTCGGCGGTGAGGGATAACATCGTGAGGAAACCTGCATGTGTCTAATTTTAACGAAATTCTGCCACATATGTATTCCACCAACCCGCATTGGAGCAGTATTGTGGAATATGCTCCGAATTTTCTCCTCAAATAGAGAGGAGGTCTTAGCCCAGCAGTGGGAAATTTACAAGCTGTTAATGTATACAAAGAGAGCCCTTTGTCCTTACGTGACGGTTTCTATTAGTTCACTCTATTCTAATGCCTCATAAAAGAACTTTATTATTTTTTTGGAAAGTGACTTTTGACTCTTCAAAAATTATTTAGTTTTTTATAAACAAATAACTAACATTAACTAATATTTTTGTAGATTTCTGTTATAGATAGCCGACTATGTACGATGATCGAGTTTACTGGCATTTGCAGCCTCTGTTTAATCAGTTTTAAGTATTTCTATTTATTACACTTATGTATTTGTATAAAAATATAATTTCAATTCGTAAAATAAACGGATAGCGTTGTAACTAGTCGTCGCCCGCCGCTTCGCTCGCGTTTTAGGGGTTGATCGTCAGGTGTTATTTATAAAAAAATACCTATGTTCATCATCGGGGTTCAAGTTACGAGTAGCTCAAATTCCAATTCGGGTCAGCCTAACAGACTGACGGTTACTTTCGCATCTATCATATCAGTATAGATAACTCAGACAGAAACGTCGCTAGCATAGAAAATTATACTATTATGTCTACTCTTAAAAGCTCTTCAATTTTGGTAACAATAACATTTCTTACGTTACCTAAGGCTTTTTATTTATTATTAATTAATTTTCTCTGAGCGACTTAGCGTCCGTGCTTCTCATACCCTCATTAAATATTAACTAGATTGTAAAAAAATTGTTTGCATATGAGGCTACCTATTAATTTCGTAATAGTTCTTCTCGGTAGAATCTACATTCCGAACCGGTGGTAGCTTTACTTAATACAGTTTGTTAAATATCGATTAAATAGTAATAAGAATATTTATTTTAATTTAGATTTTATTTTATTTTATTTTGATTGATAAGTGAGCAAACGAGGGGTAAATTAAAGTAGCCTATATCCTTTCCCGGAACTCAAACTATATCCCATTCCAAATTTCATCTAAATTGGGTCAGCAGTTTAAGCGTGGACAGACAGAGTTACTTTCACATTTATAGTATTAGTATTTATAGTTGTTTTCTTATGTATTAAAAACATTAATATACTATTTTATTATCGTCTTCTGACTTTATTTAATTTATTAGTAGGAACCTACTTCGCCTCTTTATCAATATTTATGTAAGCGCTCGTCCAATTAATTTGTTCATGGGCGATGTCAGTATATTTTGCGTTTTAGACATTCAAGACAAAACAAAATAATAATGAGAAAATACATAGTCACACTTATAAATGCACAAAAAATTACAACGTTACAGAGCTTCTGTCACATGTGTAACACCAAATAAATGAAAAATTATATCAAAAATAATAAATAAATATGGACCGAAATAAAAAAAACACAGTGTTTCGTTAGTTAAATGAATTTATTTTACTTGATATAAATCCCCGGGGGTGCCCGAAGATATATCACAGCAATGAGCGCTTATAAGTTAAAAACCGTTCAAACTTGTCAAAAACCGATACTATATTTCAATGTTAAGGCTCTATCGAAATATAAATATAATGATATCATGGAATAGAGCAAATTGTACTTGTCATAGAGTTTCATAAAGGTGAGGTTGATACGGGGTAACTGTGTGGTGGATGGCTGCTACGCATCTCGGGAGCGATTCGCCCTAGGGAACTCCAGACGGAGGTGCTCGCGGAAGTATACCGGTTTGAAAGCGTCAGCGGCGATCATGCAGACTCCGTGGAGGTGGTTCGGATCAGGGCTTTAGCCTAAATAGTCCTGATTCACAGATCAGCGTAATGACCTGAGGATTTCAAATATTTCTCATCAACAGTGGAGGTGATCCGCTCCAACTTAAGTTGCTGAATAGAACGGAGTGCTCACCGGAGATGGTTGGTTCTTAGTGACGCCCTTTTGCCACAAGTGTGGCTAAACTTTAACTAAGCTATTCTTTTAGACTGGTACTTTCAAACTAAATAAAACAAGAATATTAGCAATTTAAAACAACAAATTGTCATTGGCGCTTCACGCTATTACTTTTTTTTATTCTATTCGAATAATACAACTATTTTTGAAAGTTCTTCCTCGAAACTTCGATGCGAATAAATTTTCAAGGTCGAATGATCGATGAACTTCAGGGTTAGTTTGAGAGCAAAATTTATATAAGTGGTATTATGAAAGACTGAAACTTTCGGAACGCAAAGAAGTTTCGTTTTTGTCTCTGTTACAGATTGTAAACTACAACGAAGTAGAATATTTTGCGTAACGGGTTCCTTGAGAAGAAAGGAGGTCAATGACCAGCATGGAATATTTATGGCTGTTACTATGCTGACTAATATCATACATGCGAAAGTTTGTTTTAAGGAACAAATATCTTTAACCTGCATTTTCCTCCACTCTTACCCCCTCCCCCTACATACATAGTACTATAGGTATATTTGTCTCGTTAGTCTTATCTTACAAATTAAATCCAAATACCCTTTATTCAATATAGAATCATTACACTTATCGATGGTTTACCAACAGTGATTTACTAAGTTACTATTGGTAAGGCTTTTATGGCTACAGATCCCGAAAATCAAGATTATTATATTATATTGGATTGATTTGCGAAAAGATTCTTGGTATCAGCTAGGTATTTAATTGCGTCACGGTAGCATGCGAAAGCGATCCAGCAATTTATGGAAAAAAACGCTTCTTAGCATTGGAATACTCAAACTCAAACTCAAACTCAAATTCCTTTATTCAATATAGAAGTCACACTTTCTTATTGATTGTCAAGTTAAACACTACCACCGGTTCGGAAAAAGAAAACACCCTGACCTGAGAAGAACCGGCGAAAGAAACTCAGCGGGACTTTTTTTTTTACGTCAAATTAATTATATACATAATTATATATGAGTAGAAACAGCCAGGAGGCGATCGTTTCATTCCCAAGGTGTGCTATCAAACATAAACTCACTAATTGTATAGTAACCTTTCGCACACAAGCGTTCCTTAACAGTTTTTTTAAATTTCGCAACAGAAGCATTTTGAACGCTTTCTGGGATCCTGTACTCTACTCACAAACTCTACCAGTGGGTCTAGAACAATTTGAATTTGCGCAGCATTTC
The DNA here is from genome assembly GCF_905147765.1 of Vanessa atalanta. Taxonomy (NCBI): domain Eukaryota; kingdom Metazoa; phylum Arthropoda; class Insecta; order Lepidoptera; family Nymphalidae; genus Vanessa; species Vanessa atalanta. Next base: position 6,746,017 of record NC_061890.1, read on the forward strand.
CATTTACGTAATAGGAGTGCACTAAGATTTTTTTTTTTTTAAATTAACCTTTAAAGGACTTAAATAGAAGACGAAAGTTCGACGAATGTTTCAAGTAGGAAATATTAGTAATGACAGTGTTACTCAATCACTCCAGGCGATGGTTGTAAATGGCACGTTATTAATAAGACATTTGATTAAAATATAAGGAAATCTGAAGTTATAAATATTTCTCATTAGTATTGAATTTCGCGAAAAGTTTTGATATATAGCGTTCGCCTAGAGACAGATGTCACAATATTTCGTGTACCATCTGCTAAAGAAACTTTTGGCTTAGAATTGCCGACAAGTTAGCCAATACGAATTCAAGTGACGCTGAATTCTAATCTAGTTTTACCGGATTGTTCGATTCGTATTGCTTCCTAGTAATATTAGTGATTTTTTTTTTAAATAGGCGGACGAGAAAATGTTCGAAATAGTAGTATGGACTCTACAGCCTATAGGCGTCTGTAAGAAATATTGAACATTCCTCATACCGCCAATATGCCACAAGCCTCTGGACCTAAGATGTTATGTCCCTTGGATCTTTTGTTACACTGGGTCATTCACCCTTCAAACCGGAACACAACAATTCTCAATAATGCTGCATTGTGGTAGAATATATCATGAGTGAGTGGTACAAAAGCTTACCACCAAGAAAAGTTTGCGCAGAGGTCCAAATTTGACCATAAATTTTCACTCTTATTTCTATATTATTCTTATTAATACCAAACAAAATAAAAGAAATTAGTTTGACAAACAGAAGAGAAAATGCTACTGAACTGTTTTGTCTCTGTCTGTTCATATAAAATAGATAGAGACGGGTTGCTATCAAGGCAGTAGTAACCATATAACGTACTAAAGCACACGAGCGATTTGCTTAGTCTTTGACCTAATTTGCTTACAAATATTCAGTATGATATTTTGATCAGAATAGATTACTATGTTAAATTGGTCTTGTAAATGATCCATTTAAAAAAGATACGATACTATTATGAACTTTTATAACGTTTATAAATGATATCGATTTAAACATGCAGTAAAATAAAAGCTTGTATGTTCGGGTGAAATCTTAAAACTCAATTTAAAAGCAGATATCTTTAACATATTGAGCTGAAATTTTTGTATAAACGTTGAGTTTGATGAATGCATAGTTAACTGTGTGACGTAATTTTAAATCCAACATGGCGGCATACCCAAAATGGCGGACCAATTATTTTTCATTCACGCTTACAATATGGGTACCAAATAAAAGACCTTCCTAAGAATAACTCGAAAAATAATGTGACACTTTTAATTCAATACAGCTTATCGCGAGAAATACTTGTGTAAATAAACAAGTAATTTAAATAATTTAATGTAAATACTTTTATCAAATAAATTATGTCAAATGTGTCAAATGTGAAGTTAATAGTACAGCTTTAGTGTAAAAGTTATATTTTTCATTTGGTGCTTATAAAACGTTTATTAATTTTAAATTAAATAGTTCATCATAATGAGCTAAACACATAATATATAAACTAAGTGTTAAAGCTATTTCCATTTTAATGATGTATTCATGTTAACTGTATTAGTAATGATTTGAATTCTGAAATAAAAACAATCAAACTATTTACAGGAAACAAAACAAATAAACAAACTATTCATCGATACTTATAAAATGGTTTGGTTTTGTCGTCTAACAACACGAAAGCTATCAGTAAAATATTTAAAATAAAATAATTTAATTATATAAATATCAGAGGAGCTTCGAAAGAAAAACTATAATATATAAAAAAAATATTATCGTAATCTTTGAAAAATGAGCGTGTCATTGCATTTCATGTTGAAAAGAGATTTGTTCTTTTTTTTAATTTATTAATTCGTATCGATTTTGTTTTTCTTTTTCACGCGTTTTTAGTTATGTTTAACAAATAAATCAATTTCACGCTTCCGAAAAGGACTTTTCGAATTAATTCTATAGCTAGGTATTAAAAAACTAGTGATAAAGAAACCTAGCCGGACGGATTTGCTGGCGGACGTCGATAGATGTAAAGATCATTAATCAATTCAACCAACTACGCCTACGTCACACAGAGATAATTTCATTTTTGTACAACGAGTAGTAAAGGTAGTAAGTAAGGGCTGGATTTTTCTAATCAGGTTATATTAATGAGCTCACAGAAGAAGTAGAAGACAAGTTTTCACTTGGCCAAGTCACTTCTGCCAATATATAATGACGTAATCAGTGATGAACACTTTACGAGTTTCATGAAACAATGAAATGACTCAAAATCGTATTTTTTTGAAGGCAAATTGTATTTCCTCCACGGTTCAGGCATTGCAGGCAAAAGCCGGTTCGGTTAGGTACCACCCAATCATCATATAATCTACCGCCAGGCAGCAATACTTTGTATCATGATCCGGTTTGAAAGATGAGCCAGTGTACAGCCAGATATATTAACACAGTTACAAAGGATTGTGGCATATTGGAGTTTGCACTGGTGACCATTTACCATCAGATGACCTATTCACTTGGCCGCCAAATTATTTCATAAAAAATGGTAAATGTTAAAATAAGTACAAAAATATTTACTTTATTAAAAATTATAACTATTATCATATAATAATAAGTACTTATGTAGTGGTGTAATCAAGGTTCCACTCGGGGTCAATTTGGATGATATCTAAATATACTAATAATTGAAAAAAATTTTTGTAATTTCTACCTGAAAAGTAACAAAACAATAGTCATAAAACTTAAACCTGAAGATGCAACACGTACCGTCGAAGGTTCTCGTTTATAATATTATGATATAAGTTGAAGCACTTCACAGTTACGCCCGCATTGAAATTAAGACTATTGATAAGCATGAATTTCATGTCCTTGTATTCATATATATAACTGTTTTCCTATTTAGTACAACTGATATAATTTTAATATTGTCATGATCAGGACATCGATTATATGATTGCAGCAACACTTGACGACTAAGACAGTTTTCTTGAGACTTCATACATAGTCACGTTTGAATTTGGATCCTCAATCTTCAAGTTAATCCAATAGCAGGTTGTTTCAAAATGTCCCTTAATAAGTATACTTTAAAAATAAATCCAGCTGGAACACACAACGCGACAAGTTGCGCTAGTGTTATATATTGCGCATATAAACGTGAGTAAAACTCATATGTCATAAAACGTCGTTATATATATCAGTTTCACTGCTCCGGGATTTCTTCCTTATACAATACGTCACGGTCGTGTGCGTGCGAAAGAAAATTTATTTTGTGCGAAAATCGCGATACGAATTCAAAATTTTCACGGAACGAAATTTCGCTGGAAATCTTTGTTAGTATTGTTGGAGTATTTTCTTTAAAAGATTGTGATTTGTTTCTTAGAAGTTTAGTTTGACCTTGAACTTTAAAGACAGCTAGCTCCCATTCCTTACCACGCCATAGACAAAGGCACCACCGCCCATAGACAAAGGCGCTGTAAGAAATATTAACCATTCCTTACATCACTCACATACTCATCCTCCAAACTGGAACACATCAATACATACTTATTATTGGTGCTTGGCAGTGGAACATATAATGAATGGGTGGTATCTATCCAGGTGGTCTTGCATGAAGTCTTACCACCGAGTTAACAGAGAATTTCTAGAAGGTATAATATCAGGAAGCCGCATGAAAAAATCTGTGTTACTCAAATTCTGTTTTTGGCAATGTTATAAGACATACAACGTTGACCATATTTTGAATATATCAGAGTCAGATTTAAGAGACTCTGTCAGACGTAATTTATTCAGGGAAACTGGTTTGACCTTCATTTGTTTGTAATACGTAAGTTGTATTTGACCAAAGGGACCGGAAATCCTGTGGCATTCGATTATGTAAATGGAAATATATCAGGCTATCCCCCTGAGACCTCTTTATTTCCAAATACTCCTTTATATTGACATTGAAAAATGAACATACAATATTTAATTAAGATACACGTGCTGAAATCACTGAGCCACACTGGCATACAAATAATTACGTTGACGATTAGAAACATGTGATATTGTAGAGAAAGGAAATATTTTTTGGAAATAGTTTTGAGGTTATTGATTTCTTTGAAAAAATATTTCTTGAACAGCATGAAAACGAAAAGCAAAAATGTAAAATTTGAACTACGAAATAAACTAAACAGCTATAACAGACTCAGTAAACTTGCTCCTTGTACATGCAGATTCGTACGTATCGTTTGATATGGTTACTTGACTCAACCTGATGCTGTAGTGTTTGATTTGAAGGCAATTTTTATGTGACGTCACAATTCGACTACGAAACAGTGCATACAGAATAAAATAAAGTTAAGAGGTATAAAAAGCATCAATGTACGGATTCGGAGAGTTACTTACTTGGATTTTTGTGGCAGATTGGGGTTGGCTTATCCGGTCCAGCATATTTTAGCTGACGACGACTTATATAATTATGCACAATGAACCACACATACATGATGAGCAGCGTATCGCAATAATCCAGTGGTTAGAATATATGAATCTTAACTAAAGGTCACTAACCCGAGCATGCGGAACTGATGATTTTTGTTGTCAGATTTGTGCATATATTTTTTTAATGCTCACCAGTCACCGTAAAGGTGAAGGTGAAGGTAAAGATTGTCCATTATTATGTCCTCCATCATTACCATTATTCATACTAAGAAAATAAAACAGATTTTATAATACACAGCCTACAGGGCATTATTTTATTATAAGTTTTCAAGCAAGCATTCACTAAGAAAGGATGTTATATTTGTATGAGCTCACACCTTACGAAGTGGGACGGATAGCAAACATATCTATATCTCTCTCTCTTTTGATTAGTCCATTTAATGTCAGACAGAATCCAATGACATTATTGGCTTCCAAGAAATACACCACCATCCGCCTGAACGCCCGCGTGCATACCTAACCTTTTTAACACTGGGACGTCTGGGAAATTTTGTTACCAGGAAGCTTAACTTTTACATACGAGTCGAAGTTATTGGAATTTCATTCTGAATAATGAAAATTGATTTAGTTACCCGATTTAGCAATTCCGCAAACTTAGATGAAATATGATTAGGTTAGCAGCATTTCCGTTTCGACTTTCCGATCTGAAGTTATTGCAATTGGTCAGAATATTGTAACTCCAAACTTTGTCCAATATGCATCTTACATTTTATTTTTTGTTCTTATTTCAAACATATATACATATGTATGTGTATTTTACAGTATAGAGTATGTATATTTGTTAGGTTTTCAACTATTAAATACGAATTACGATATAAATAAATATCTAATGATGTTTACATTAAATTTGAACATAAATTTTTTGTAAGACAATATTTGGATCAAACTAACTACCAAATGTAAGCCCATTGGCCAACAACATCGTGGCAAGCCTTGACAGATTAATGATTGATAATAATTTAATGGCAAATGAGCGAGAGTTCCAGCAGGATTAGGCTTATCTCGCAAGTGAAAATAATAATAATAAAACTGTGATAAGACTAGGAATACATAAATGACAGCTAATATATTTTTCATGATATGTAAAAAACCAGTATAAGTAAAAAAGTAAAAAAGCCTTCTGAAGACTTAAAATTTCCCTCTGCTGGGCAAAGGGCCTTTCTGCTGAGGTTTAATTAAAGGTGAAATTAAAAATGAGAGATTATGTAGTGCAAACGGACGTTAAAGCAATCTTGGTACTAGAAAACTTAACTCTAAAACGTAAGTCGAACTTATTAGCATTAAAAATTACTTTTAAAACCAGTATAAAGACATTGTTTTTTAATACTAATGTTGAATATCAAAAAATTCAAAATTTTCTAAGCAAGCTACCTACATCAGAGCCTAAACTAAATAGTAATATTAAAGAAAAGTTTATAATGGCTAGAATCTGTAAGAAATAACGTTTAGTATATCCGGTTATATTATAATCAATATATTCACTAACACTACAAGAAGGTTAAAAATTAAATTTGATCGTACAAGTGATAGTTTTTTAAAATTATTACTTATTTCTTCGAGCACCACAACGACGGACAAGACATACAGATCTATTTGACACCCCTAAAGTTAATACGAACTATGCACAAAACTCAGTTTTAAATCGTTCGGTTAAAACATACAATAAATTTTATGCTGACATAGATTTATTTAATTTACCTAAAGGAGCGTTTAAAAAAGCAATAAAAAGCAAATGTTAGGCTAGCTTACTCAATAATGACACACACACATATACACACACAATTTCACAAACATACTGTTTATGAACAGTACCTTTACCTATCACAAATTGTTTAACTTCTATAAATAACTAGTATAAAATTTTCATATTGTAACTGCTTTTCGAATTCATGTTATAATAGTGAAATCCTTTTTTGGTCATAATTTTTGCATTATATTGTTAAATTTTATAAGATATTGTAACACTGTTCGATTGCCAAATGAAACAATAAATAAATAAAATAAATGATGACTATTGAACAAAGGTAAAGGTGAATTTAAAAACATAACACTTGCGGAAATTTAAATTTAGAATTCAAGAATAAAATTAAGTTTTGTTCATAAAAAAATATGTTATTATTCAAATAATCTGTAACAACGAAGTATATAGTACTAGCTGAATCTCCGGCTTTACCGGCATTTATAAAACTTTACCTATAGGCCATGCACCCTCATCTCACATTTTACCCCCTATGTCCTTATCCGGGACTCAAATTATATCCATACCAAATTTCATCTAAATCGGTCTAGTCGTGAAGAACTAACAGCCAGAGTTACTTACGCATTTATAATATTAGTATAGAAAAGCGTTACGCAAACACTGGGGAGAAGAACGCGGCGGTGCAGTGGCATATAGGGACGATCACCATGCCGTTTGCCGTCTCGGAATAGGTCGGTCTTACCGCCAAGGCGCGACATATATACATATCGGAGCGTGGTTAGTTTGGTTGTTGATTTAGATAATTAATGAATCGAGTAGTTGGCAATAATGTTTGATGGCGATTTACTTTTAAGAGCAGTCACACCGAATGGAGTTGTAAGTGTCATGGCAAGGCGAGTCGTTATGTTTTGACAAGCGATTCGAATGCGATAGTTGCTTGCAAACCCATTTGCTCTTAATCGAGATGAATTATTGTAATCCTTTGATATTATTATGGTGTACGATTATTGAATCAATTAATACAGCGATTAGACGATATTAAATACGTTTTATTTTGTGAATATCTCCGTTGCACGCCCACATAGTCTTCCAAATGTCGGATCAATCCCCAAACCCAACTGTTCGGCATCCTGCTCCTCCGACATACATATACATATACTATCAATACACGCTTGTAATCAGAATAGTTTCACCGGCAACATGACTTATATGACATAACGAAATAAACTATGTTAAATAAATTTTTAATTAATAAAACTATGTATATGATACAAGATACGCATTTATTCGGTACTTTTGTAATGTCTGAAAAATGATGAAATGAACTGATTGTAGAATTATGTTAATACAATATCAGCAACGGTAATACAGCTGAGTACATAAAAGCTTAATTTTATGTTGTAGTAGGAGAAGCAGCAAATGGTCCCCCTAATGGTAAAAGACCACCATCACCACCATAAGTAATATTAGCCATTCCTTAAATCGCCAATGCGCCATCAACCTTGGGAACTAAGACGTTATGTCCCTTGTGCCTGTAGTTACACTGCCTCACTCACCTTTCAAACCAGAACACAACAATATAGAGTACTGCTGTTCGGCGGTAGAATATCTGATCAGTGAGTAGTACTTATCCAGACGGGATTGCACAAAGCTTACCACCAAGTAATATACATAAAACTAACTTATTATTACAAACATATTATGTAATTCCACTAATTGAATTACATAATATGTCTGTAATAATAAGTTAATGCGTAAATTTCTTTTCGTTTTTCTTTCGGCTAAAACTACATTCCGAAAAAGGTGGGTTTACATTTAACATAATCTTGTCAATGATGGTTCAAAATTGCTTTTAGGAAGAAGTATAGGTCTGTTTATTTAAGAAGGAGCTCCCTTCCACGCCAAATATAAAATTTAATGTATATTTTATTTTTTGTCGTCTTTCTTTTATTAGTCAACTCACGTACTCTTAGACATCTCCTAAGAATGAACGTAATTTATACGAATGCAAGCCGATAATTAATTTAGCGTAGAGCAGCACTTCGATTTGATTGAATATATACAGTGTATATCTATTTATTTTTTGTTATTTATCTTGTATATTTCTTTACTTTAGCATATGCTACAACGCACCTCGTTGGTACCATATTGTACGTGTTTTCGACACATGTCGCCAGTCACGTACCACATTGTATGTCGACGTTTATACAGTTTTACGTGAATACGTGGTTTAATTCTTGCGAGAACAAATACAGCTAATATCATTTGGTTCAAGATTAATTAAATTATATAATTTGGAATGAGATTATTCTACTGATAGAAAAAAAGCCCCAAGTGAACAACTTGAATAATTAAAATTATTTTAAGGAGTAACAACTGAATTTCTTGCTGGTTCTTCTCAGTAGCATCTACTTTACAAATCATAATGACAATTTAAAATCGCTTCTGTTGAATAGACAATATTTTGATTTTGAATATGTTGTAAATCATCCAAATCGTGTTAGCCGTTTTTGACACATGTTTGACACATGTAATAACTAAAAGATGAATAAACACACTGAACATAGACTCTTTGATATATCTGCCTTATTCTGACCGAAAAAAAAAAATACAAACATCGCAAATAAAACTACAGTTACACATAGCTAGATTAAAAGACAATCTGAGAAAAGCCACGTTTTAATAATATTCTGAAGTTGTTAGTTATTTATACATCGACTTAATAAAACGTAACGATAACTTTTCGACACGAAAGTGATTTCATAATTTCAGTTGTATACTAAGGTCGAGGACGTCAAACTACTCAACTTAATGGAATAAGCCTTTTTAATTAATGAAACTCTTGTTCACTGAGACGGACTTTCGGAGGTGAGTGTGACGTCGGTCGAGGAAATACGGATTCGTGAACTTTACAAGTCACTTTAACGTGATATATACATATGCTATTTATGTATTCGTTCTATATTTATCCTCTTGCAGTCTATATAGACATAATAGCTACACGTCCCGACTTTACTCTGTCATATTACTGATTCTATCACAAATATTTTTTGGGAAACTTTAACCGTTTACGCAGCGTACGATTTACTTTCATTGATGCTTCCACATTTTGATTGAAGCTTTCAAGCTTCAATCACTGAATGTATTTTTATCAACGTGCTATTTTTTATAAAAAAATTTACGGCAACACAATCAAAAATGTTGTATTACTGAAGTCTATGTATAATTTTGATTGAGTCTAAATCTTATTATTTAGTTGTCGGTTTTATTTAGTCTGTTTAAGATTTAAATTATCTATTCACCACAGGTTATTGTTAGAAATGAGGAGATTGTCGACTGTAAAATGAGATTCTATATATATAGTCACTACAAATTTTATTGAAGTTAATGATGAATTATCGTAGACTTTGCTCTACTGGAAAATTGTCGCCTCTTCCATTAAGACGAAAACATTGCGTCAAGTTCATCCATTGAGGGTTATAAACCAATCAATATATAATCACCACCTAGTTCCTCAACAATACATATCATCATCTCAGCCGAAGGACGTCCACTGCTGGACATAGGCCTCCTCCAAAGATCGCCAACAACGACCGCTCTTGTGCAGCCCGCAACCAACGGCTTCCCACGACCTTCACCAGGTCGTCGGACAACCTTGATCACCACGCTGAGTCTTCCGGTCCGTGGGTCTTAAAATGAACATGGATAAGACGAAGATTATGTCGAACATCTATATTGTGCCCACTCCCATAAAAATCGGAGAATCTACACTCGAAGTTGTCGATGACTACCTCTAAACGATCCAATTAGGTAAGTTCAACTTCGAAAAAGAGGTAAACCGTCGAATCCAACTCTGCTCGTTCGAGAAGCTACGAAAAATGTTCTCGTCCCACATACCGCAGTGCCTTTGACCAGTATGTGTTGAAACGTGATCCTTCACAACAATACGTATGATGCGTGACAATTTTCCAGCAAAGGCATTCCCATGAAATGTTGGAGTCAGACAAGATGCTGATAGTTGAAACTTCCCATTTCCTTTTTATTGCAGTGTTTATGTCACACAATGCGCCGACATCAAAAAAATGTTATAAGGCTACGAGAAATATTATATTTTTTGTTTAGTTTGTATATTAAAATGTGCGAAAAACTAAAATTTATAGTATATTTTGTACAATAAAACCCAGTAAGATTTTTTTTTTTTTTAAGATGTCGGTTAGCGGACTAGAAAATGGGCCACCTGATGGTAAGTGGTCACCGTCGCCCACAGACAATGTCGCTGTAAGAAACATTAACCATTCCTTATATAGAAAATGGGCCATCAACCTTGGGAACTAAGATGTTATGTACCTTGTGCCTGTAGTTACACTAGCTCACTCACCCTTCAAACCGGAACACAAAAATACTAAGTACTGCTGTTTGGCGATAAAATATCTGATGAGTGGGTGGTACCTACCTAGACGGGCTTTCATAAAACTCTACCACCAAGTTTCATCACGATAACACGGTACCACGATGAAAATTAACGTAATAGGAAAATTATTATGATGGCTAAACTTGATGAACTCATTCAAAATGCCAATTTATATTCCGTATACAGTGTATGATGTATTACAAATCAAAGATTTTCTTTTTAACAATGTATTTTTGGTGCATATGAGACTCTTGACGAACTATTTTCATCTCATTACAGATGAAACTTCCGACGAAACGAATGCGGAAAGTGTTTGTCAACCCACATAGTTTCAGTCGATTGCTCTTGTGTCAAAGGCGCTCTCAACTATTCAGATAATTTAAAGAGACTTGTCCGTCCAAAGAGTTTCAAAAGCATAGCATTTGTTTATACCGTGCATTAAGTGTATATTTTAATTAGCTATATATTAAGCTTCGATTCACAATAAAAATCTCAATGAAATAACAGAAAGTGAATGTTTCACTGTTGGCATGAGATCTATTCTGCATTGAGTTGGTATTATACCACGTTGTTCTGATTTGGGTATATGTACATGTGGCAAATTTTCTTTCGTTCCATTATTTCTTTTACGAATTTCCTTTAACGCCGAGAATTAAATGAATAAACACAGATAAAACATATATCACACTCATTAGTTAATTCCATGTGTTTTGCCCATTCAATTAAAATTCATATTCAAAATTTCAAAATAAAAATGCTTTATTCAGATCAGATCCCGCTTGCGACGATATGCTATCTTGGTCTGAAGCTGACCAAGATAGCACATCATAATCCTTCTGAGCAGAGGTAAGGCCCTCAGATATAAGGAAATCAAAAAAATATACGTCTATTAAGTGAATATTATAAATATTTTAAAATGAGTATTTAAACACTTACATCCTTAAGAAGTTTCTAAATAAAAATTCTTAAACTTAAGACTTACGTAAAAGTTTACTTCAAGTGAAAGAGCGGGCAGTAATAATAATTTCACGATATATGTTATCGGTCTTGATTTCGATCCAATTGGTACAATATCAAAATTTACGTGGCATGAGCGCTCTCATAACGTATGGTCATGGTTAAGCCAAATCCTGAGCGTATATAGCAGTTTACGAATTTGGTAAAAGTAAATGAGGAGCTCACACTTGAATAGTGCTACTGCGTCTTTAGAAGTGGTTGTTAAAACTGCTCAGTAACCATAATCTGCAGATAATTTACTCATTGCAATTTATGAACTAAAAGTTCTAACGAAGAGTCTTCTAATACTGATTAAAATTTTTTTTTCAAAAATGACGTCACGTCTCGAAACAAGAAGATCGTCCTATTCAATGAGCAATTAAGATATACTTTAATAACAGGTGAGTCCCAATTTGTGAATTCAATAATGACATCGTAGTGATTAATGATGGTAATATCGATGACAATACGACTATTTTTTAAAGGCTATGTGACAATAAATCAAAATTGGAAAATTATCTGGGAAAATGATTTTGTGAAAGGAACAGATTTGATAGCACGGTTAAACCATTAACTCAGTTTATTTTCATTATTTTTCATTCTTAATTTTACGAATACTATGACTAAAATTTTCAGATTTGTACTGCCAATTACAGATTTGTACAAACAAAGCAACCTACTGAGGTTGCTTAGCAAAAAAGAAAAAGTTAATATTACATTTAGAAAATACGAAAAACCACTTGAGGAAATCGACGAGACCTTTTAGACAAGAGAGGACGAGGGGCCATTGCCTCTACCTCATAACAATAAAGCACACACCACAGTGGCGTGCATTTGTAGAGGCCTATGTCTAGCAGTGGACGAATGTGGGCTGATGATAATGATGAACTAACAATGACATCGATAGAAATCCAATCCCACTTTGATCATTCGTGACGCATGCATAAACATGGAAATTGTATTTTCATCAATTTTAGCAACGCCTTCGACAAGGTAAATCATGTTATGTTATTGAACAAATTAGTAGATAAAGGGTATTATTGATAATTTTGTCTGAAGGAAAACAATTAGTTATTGCAAATAGATATCAATCATCTTCCTACTTAGCACGAGGGGTACCTCAAGACTCATATTTAGGACCTATTCTTTTCACAATATTCATTTGTGATAAAGTTAATTCGATACAATTTAGTAAATTCTCATTTCATTGACAATAAATCTATAAGCAAATTACAAGTCCAGTAGATGGGGAGATGATCGAATCTGACCTGTCGTACAAGAGTTGTATGAACGAAATTAAATTACTCTCAATATAATCGAATATATGATATTAAGCTTACAATATGCGAGCGTATCATAACAACAACTTATAACAATATGTACAACTAAGGAGTTAGCTTTATTAGGGATCTCAGAGTCCAGTTGGATAACAAGATCATATACATATCGCACTTAGATATTATAAAGTCAGTTACAAAAGCTGATAAAATGACGGGATTCATTAAACTAATATGGACTAACTTTAAAGTAACAAAGACGTTTCAAATTTATTACAACAGTTCTGTATAGCGTCCTCAAGTATGCATCACCAGTCCGGAACCTCTTTATAAGAAAATATATATTGATCGTAGTGACGATCTACAAGGAAGCTTCACCAAATATCTAGAGATACCTCTACCTTAGGAGATAAACTATGGCTGAATAGAGCTACCTATCGAGAAAGGTGAAATGTAGCAGACATTTCAATATTAACTTCGTATCACATCGCTGAAACACTCTCGATCTACTCACTGTACACAAAATTGTAAACGGAAAACATAATGTTCTCCTGTGCTTAATCAATTAAATTTACTCGTACCATGAAAATTTATATCAGATTTGAAAGAAATAAATTGTCTTTCGCAATAAAATAATATCACACAAACCTTAAACATACGAATCCGATAAACCAACCGATGAAATCCTACAATAACATTTACCAAACAACAGACACATTTTATCAAACTTATTAAAAAACTTTTCGAAACAAAATTATCCAATTAAACCATTTTTTAAATAACTATTTATTATAATTAATTAAAAATAATAATGAATATGTATTTTTTTTTTATTTCCAATAAGAGGTTAGAATATTTTATATTAATTTAGACTATAAATTTTTATTTTTAAGATCCGAGATGAACCAGTTAGAAACATTAACCATGGTTAGAATGCGTGCATCTTAACCGATAATTGCGGACAAACCCAGACAAGCACCACTGAATTTTCATGTGCTTAATTTGTGTTCATAATTAGTCTCGTGTCTTTGCAGTGAAAAAAAAACATCGTGAGGAAACCTGCATTGGAGCAACTTGGTGAAGTATGCTCCAAATCTTCTCCTCAACGGGTCAGGTTTACGGGCTAAAATAATATAAATATAATGAATTTTAAATGAATATATGTAGACTATAAATTTGAATATTTTTTTTTATATGACTTTTAAATTTAATTTAATTTAACTTACTGATATTGAACTTTGTAATTAAACTTATTATACAAATTAATATCAATAATTTAAATGCAATACAGTACCTAGATACTGGACTGACAGCATTGACATCAATTTCATGTTACCTAGGTACTTTTTATTCACCTACCGCTTATTAATTACTGTTAATATCAATGTTTCAATAATTGTAATAATCATAAAATTGTAAAGACGAAGTTTGAATACGTCTTTCTGCAAAAGTTTTAAGTTTTTTTCTTTCATTTATGTTATAGGGGCAAACGAGCAGGAGGCTCACCTGATGGAAAGTGACTACCACCGCCCATGGACATCTGCAACACCGGGGGGCTTGCAGATGCGTTGCCGGCCTTCACGGAAGGAGGCTCTTTTCTTGAAGGTTCCCAAGTCGTATCGGTTCGGAATATATATTACTCACTGTACTCAAATGATGCGAGTATGTCATATGATTTTATATTTTGCACACATAGTAGTTACTCATTCCTTTGTCATTGGCGCATGTTGTTATTATAATAATAATAAATTAATAATAACAGTTTAAAATGATTATACATTGTCAAAACATTCAAGAGGGTGAATATTTTTTTGTAAACATCTTAACGTACATGAATATCATAATACGCTAATCTTATCCCATTTATCTGCAGTCGCCGCAATGGAAAGCGTAAACACTGCAATAAAACGAGATTGGAAGAATCTAACCTTTCTTTGAAATACTTTAGCCGATGGCCTCCCTTTCATCATGAAAATTGTTGAGTTGCTAGATTCTGGTGGTAGAGATATATTGGATAACGCTAAAATCCTACTAATATTATAAATTATTAATAAATCGATTTTAATGAAACTTTAAGAGTTACACGAGATATCAATATTATATTGAGATAAAATTTGTTTGTTTGTATGTAAGAGCCGAGATGGCCCAGTGGTTAGAACACGTCCATCTTAACCGATGATTTCGGGTTCAAACCCAGGCAGGCACCACTGAATTTTCATGTGATTAATTTGTGTTTATAATTCATCTCGTGCTCGGCGGTGAAGGAAAACATCGTGAGGAAACCTGCATGTGTCTAATTTCAACGAAATTCTGCTACATGTGTATTTGTGGTGGAATATGCTTCAAACCTTCTTCTCAAGGGAGAGGAGGCCTTTAGCCCAGCAGTGGGAAAATTTACAGACTGCTAATGCTAATGCTTGTATGTAAGGATTAATCGACGTTATACCTGACATCTATAAAGTGTAATATTATATTGATATCATATAATTTTCTTCATTAATAAATAACACCCGTGCAAAGCCGGAGCGGGACGCTAGTTTCTCACAAGAACCCCTTTTTTAAATATTAGAACATATAAATTTTATCGAAAATATATCCTCGAAAAAACGTACAGTTAAAGTAATCTTCGAATTGAAATAGATCTTAATCTATCTCATTCATCATTATCTAGGAAATTTATTTCCTCTCACTACAATCGATACAAATTAATTAAACTTTTAAATAAATTCGTCGTCTAAATAAGTTATATTATATCTGTAGACAAGAAAAGTTCAATAAAGGTGGATGCACTTCAAAGAACAGTCGGCTAACTTAGATTAGATATTCCAATATCACTGGAACAATCTTCAACAGGAACAGATATATTACTTGATATGATTATATTTAAACTTTTTTAATATTGTAACAGAATCCTCTATATATTTTAAGTATCTTACTCGATAAAAACGAAATCCATCAATGAACGTAAATAAAACGATGGTAAGTAAAACTAAATTACAATACATCCAGAATGTTGTCGAAATAAAACTGTTGATATATTTAATTAATTATGTTATGTTTTATGTTATTTAATTAATTCTTCAAGATCTTCTTTTTGTCTAAGATTTTTCTGTCTTAATAACTTTTAAAAGAGTTTATATAATATTAACATTTTGTGCTTAATATTATTACTTTAATGCACAGAGAGAGGGAGAGAGAGATATATATCTAATAACTATTATTACTTTTAAAAAATCTATTCATGAAGGCGCGCCCCGCGGTAAAATATTAGTGTGCGTTAGTATGGGTGACGCTCGTGCTTACGAGATGTCATTGTGTGCGTGATATGATTAATGTAATAATAAAGACAATATATTTTTATTAGTTGAGTCATTTTAGAAATTCCATGTCATTATAGACAGCCAACCTAAATGAAGAAAAAGTATCTTATCACATTCTCGTATCGCGACGCACAGCCGATCTATCTAAATAAAACGAAATACAACCTCTTTTTCAAGGTGGCGGCAAACGCACGTAGGTCAAATCAAGTTCGACAATTTCACGTCAAGCTTTATTATGCTCCTCTTGCAACATATCCAAAATTCAGCCTTCTCGGTTCATTTGTATTTTTCTGCCTGTTTTTTTTTTTTTTTTGTATATTATAACAGGACTAATATATATTTGTTAACTAGTTATTTTTTAGTTATTTAGTTTCTTTCCGGCTAGGAAAGTTGAAATTCTCGGCCTTTCTCTACTATAATATGCATTTATTATACATATAAACCTTCCTCTTGAATCAGTCTGTTTATTGATTAAATTTTGTATTTAATTCCGTTGCGTAGTTTAAAAGTTCTAAGGGTTCAGACGGTAAGGAGCGACTTTGTTTTGATATACCAATAATATAACATGGAGGATCTCACTTCTCTGAGTGAATAAGTCTGTACTGTTCTCATAAATGTAAAAATTTATTTTTGTCCAATGAAACACAAGGGTTACTACCCAATAAAAAAACTGTCAGACGGGTATCGAATCGTAGAGCTTTTGAAATTAGGTCTATTGTTACTGGCGCAAACGTTGTTCTTTGAGAATAAATGTAATCCTCACGAATTGTCATGATAGTAATTTTATCTATTTGTTTGGCTTTAACGTATTCGTATTCATAAAGACAAAAATCATTAAAAACACATGGATTGATGCAGTGTGATACAACACTATTACAATTATTTATTAAAATATAGAAGTATTACCTACTTAAATTAAATAATATAATCTTTAAATAGAATAAGCATAGAAAAACACGTCGGCTAAATGCTTTAAAGGTTTATCTTCTAATTACTTAACCGATTAAAATAATAAGTAAAATTTGCATTCGTTTTCAGTGGTTCTGAAAAGGGCGAACTGTCGGAGGGACGAATTTGCAAGTGGAATTTAGTGTGAACATTACTAGTTGAGACTAATGTGCAATATATTATCTTTACTAATATTATAAATGTAAAAGTAACTCTGTTTACTGTTTGTTCTTACATGGCCCCATCTATTAAACCGAATATGACGAACTTTGGTAAGAAGCAGTCTTGAAAACAAAGAAAGGTCATGACTTTTTTTTTCGAAGAGCTCTATGGTCGAGTAGTGTGTACACAGGTTTTCATGGGTACGCCACTCCCAGGTCCCGGGTTCGATTCCCGGCCGAGTCGATGTAGAAAAAGTTCATTAGTTTTCTATGTTGTCTTGGGTCTGGGTGTTTGTGGTACCGTCGTTACTTCTGATTTTCCATAACACAAGTGCTTTAGCTACTTACATTGGGATCAGAGTAATGTATGTGATGTTGTCAAATATTTATATTTAATATTGTTTATTCCTAACACCCGACGATTAAATCCCTAAACGCGAGCGAAGCCGCAGGCGACAAATAGTAATTTATAAAGTAATTCACAGTATCACAGGCTTTAAAGTTCACCGTAATAGCCTTAATTAAAATAAAAGATTTTCTTTCGATTGGATTTACGCTTAGAAAGTAATTAATTTACGATCTTAACAACTGTTAGCGAAACGTTCATTGAATAATTTTTAAATTACTTTAGCAAACGTTTGATAATAAATTGGTTAGTAATATAACTTCCTGTAACTCGATCTCGGTATGTACCATCCACTGATCAGCTATTGTACATCATCAACATCATCATGTCAGCCGAAGGACGTCAACTGCTCGACATAGGCCTACCCAAAAGATCGCCACAACGACCGGTCTTGTGCAGCCCGCAACCAGCGGCTTCCCGCGACCTTCACCAGGTCGTCAGACCACCTTGTGGGGGGCGCAGGAAGACGGAAGACGAAGACCGGTCTATGGTCGCCACTCGAGAAATCATCGGCCCCATCGGCCATCAGTTCTTCGAGCAATGTGCCCCGCCCACTGCCACTTAAGTGTGGCAATTCTTACACTATTGTACCGACTGCATAAATTATTAAATAATAAGAACAGTATTATTATATGCATATATTAGCAGCCTGTAAATTTCCTACTGCTGGCCTAAGGCCTCCTGTCCCTTTGAGGAGAAGGTTTGGAGCATATTCCACCACGGTGCTCCAATGCGGGTTGGTGGAATACATATGTGGCAGAATTTCGTTGAAATTAGACGCATGCAGGTTTCCTCACGATGTTTCCTTCACCGCAGAGCACGAGACGAACTATAAACTCAAATTAAGCAAATGAAAATTCAGTGGTGCTTGCCTGGGTTTGAACCCGAAATCATCGGTTAAGATACACGCGTTTTAACCACTGGGCCACATAGGCTCTGTAAAAGGACAATCTGATGTTAAATAGTCACCACCGCCCATAGACGTTAGTGGCGTCAGAAATCGCCACCATCGTTTGTTATCATGTCTTCATGCCTGAAGTTACACTGGCTCACTCACCTTTCAAAAGTATTGCTGCTTAGAGGTAGAATATATCCCATCAAAAACATAAATGTAAAAATGAGAGCCAAGTTAAATATTATGATATATACCTTGGTTGTTGACTTCAACGACAAAAGAAGTGAGATCTAAATTTGTGCCAAGTTAAATAGTCCTTTCTGAAATTTATTTATAACTACATAAAATATCATTTCTTCTTATAACTTGGGGTAATATATTATTGCCTAAGGTCTGACTTGGCTAGTTCTTATATGTTTATAAACACAACTTGTAGTTTGTGTTTAGAATAACAAATTACTCTAACTATACTTATTACTCTAATAACTCAGAACATCTAAGAAGAATGGAGGACAGCTCAGTATTGCTTAGTTAGGATTAACGTACATTAAGAGCTGCGATGGTCCAGTCACTAGAAAACATGACCAGATATTGCGAGTTCATACCTAGACAAGTACCATTGAATATTTGCGTGCTTAATTTGTGTTTATAATTCATTTGTAAAGGCTTAGAACTTACGAAGGCTATAATATAATTCGTATATGAGAACTAGCCAAGTCAGACCTTAGGCAACAATATATTATCCCAAGTTATAAGAAGAAATGATATTTTATGTAGTTATAAATAAATTTCAGAAAGGACTATTTAACTTGGCACAAATTTAGATCTCACTTCTTTTGTCGTTGAAGTCAACAACCAAGGTATATATCATAATATTTAACTTGGCTCTCATTTTTACATTTATGTTTTTGATGGGATATCACTACTTTTTGTATATAAATTATTAGTAGGCACTTATTAATAACAAAATTAATACCAAATGGTTTTTGTTAAGCTATTCTATTTTCCTACGTTTACGGGGTATAATTGTCTTTTTTTTTATACGTTCTTATTTTTCTTGTAGGTACCTCTGAAATGTTCGAGTGAATTGCCCATTAAGTGTCCGGATTTTTTTTACGCGTTTTCTGTTTATACTTAATTTGGCCAAGTCGGGCGGTATTACGTGCGCAGACGGTTGTACTCTACAATAGAGCTCTCTTGTGTCTTGATTTGACTTGGACCTAAATTGATAAGATGTACTCTATCTAAGGTTTTAACTCTGGAGAGGCCAACGTAAGCCTGCTCTTTACTTAATATAGAGAAGCCTATGTCGAAAAGAGCACCGTCAAGGCGAAGGCCTTGTAATTTGTGTATAGTAGTAGAATATGCTAAGCAAATAGAGAATTGTTTCCTTTGAACATATATGTACATTACTTAATATCTGTAACTTGGTTTTGACTTCTAGTTCGCAAATTAAATAATGTTTAAATTGAATTGTAATTTTACGTGCGCTATTGCTGTTATCGACGTCCCCAATGTACCTTCTCTATTTTTCCATTGGACCCATTCACCAGTCCTTTGCTGACATCAGCATGCTTGCTCGATACTGTTCTTCCAAGCAATAAGGATCCCCGTTTGTAGCGCTAGAGTACAAACTTAAATCATTCCAGTTACGATATACATACTCTACTACAGTCTCACGAAACCTATTTTATTGTTGTATACTAGTATACTCAAACAAAAAATATGCAGTCGAATAGACTAGGCAGCTTCCATCGGAAGGCATTGAAATAATTCTTATGAGCGCGGTTGCCACTCGCTCAGACACGTCCGCGTTAAGGCTTAATCGCAACGCTCCTTTCCCGCTGCTCCGGCGTCGCGTTGCGCGCCGTGTACCGAAATGCCTATTATTATTATTTTTTTAAGTATAATTATTTTGCACCATTGATGTGCGCTAAATGCTAGTTAATAACGTAATAAATACGAAAGTCGGCCATACTCATAAGTACTAAAACGGAAATATTTGGATTTAAAAAACTTAAGGGTGGTATTCAACTTGATATATATTCACGTGAAGACCTTTAAATTCACATTAAAACCGGCTGTCATAAGTTTTGATTGCTGGTTCTTACATCATTTTTTTTTATTTTACAGGAACTATAAGTATATAAGTGTTCCTATAGACCCAATAAAATGAAAAATGTTAAATTATAATAAAATGATAAAAAATTACCAGTTTCAGATTTTTTCCTTTATATTGGTCTAATTATCTACCTGCATGCCAAATTTGAACTTTCTAGGTCATCTGGAAGTAGGATATAGTTTTGATCTATAGGTCAGTCAGTGATAAAAATGTCGATTTTTAGACGTTAATATCTAAATAACCATTTGAGATACGTTTATGAAATTTGGAACACATATGTATCTCGCAAGTCTCAATATATGAGCCAAATTTGACATATTTATGTCAAATAGTTTTTGCGTTATGAGGAGGTCAAAAGTAGCTCCAAATGGTTCGTGTAATATTACACACGGTGCTGCTAGCCAGTTCTGTCACTAGAACTTGGCTGACACGCTACCGCGTGTCTAGATGAGATGGATGGTACCTACTAAAACGCACTTAAATAAAAAAAAAAAAATAGACAACGGTTACCATTTGCTCTACTATCTATATCTACTTACCAATAAATTAAAAAAAACCGTACATACGCTAATAATATTGCTTTCCCACCATACTTGTGCTCCGAATTTAACCTGGGATTTTTTAACTAGCGATCTGTATACCGTGTTACTAAAACTATATAACTTGAACTTTTTTTATACTTACTATTCGTATAATGTTTTTATTACTTGTAAATACTGACTCGGCCATTTTTACCTGAAACAAAAAAAATAAAAAATAATATTTATTTACATTTTATTCATATAATATTAATTATGATAATAAATAATGATTTAATTTATAATTAATTAAATATTACGTGGAACGTATTGTGAAAGTCAAAAGACCAACTATTTGATTTCATACACATTAACAATTAAATAAATATAATATCACGTTGAAATATACATATTCATTAAATCTGTACAATATCGAATAGATGATAAAAGTTTATGTTATCAATCGTTGATTTTCATACAGGATATTATATTAATTAAACTGCATTTAGTTATTATATATATAACGAAGGGTTGGGTATTATTTCGTTATCAGACATATTTATTTCCAAAGATATAAGTCTCGTCGTTTTTGTTCGTATCTTTTTACTTAATGTTCAATCAATCCTCACACTTTTCGATTCTTTTCTTTTTTAACGTCATACTGACGTTGCCAGCGTGTACGATAAAAATAAATAAATCTTAATTAAACTAGTTGATGCTTCGACATATATATGATATATAATAACGTAAAAGATCAGAAACATCAACAACAAGAACAACAAGAATCAAAAATAACATCTTGACACTGTGAAGTCATTACGTAGGCAAAGGTAAAACAAGTCTTTGCCAAACAGCAGTACTCAGTATTGTTGTGTTCCGGCTTTAAGGATGTGTGAGCCAGTGTAACTACAGGCACAAGGGACATAACATTTTAGTTCCAAAGGTTGGTTGCGCATTGGGGATGTAAGGAATGGTTAATATTTCTTACAGCGCCGTTGTCTATGGGCGGTGGTGACCACTTACTATCAGGTGGCTCATTTGCAAAGTTTCGATTTAATCCGACGTTTTGATGGGGCCGAAAGGTTCGAACAAAGTCTCCGTTACATACATAGGCGTTACCTGTATATAAAGCTAATAAAACATGTTGAAATGAACTAAGTCTATCGTCATTTATTTTCGATGGAATATTGTACACCGTTGATATACTTCGATTTCATTTATTTCGTATAATGCTCATACAAAAAACTTCGCAAGTGTTCAATAAAGCTTTCAACACTTTATTTATCTTGCTAAACAATAAAATAAACATAATTAGAAAGTGGCAGAAAATTTTTGTTTACTCGATTGTATTGTTATTACCATTAAATGTTCTTGTTCATTTTATAAATGTGAAAGTAACTCTGTCTGTCTGCCTGTCGCTCTTTCACTGCCAAACCAATGAACCGAATTTGACGAAATTCGGTATGAAGCAAACTTGTTGAAAGTTATGTGGTCTTACAATCAATTAATTCGCCATGCCCGCAATTTATTAAGTATTATTCAAGCTGTCCCATTAAGGAACAAAGTACCCGAACATATTAGAAAAGCTACCTCAAAATTCAGTACTAAGTATTATTGCTTGGCGATAAATATATGATAGGTGGGTGGCACCTACCCGTTTGGGCTTGCAAAAATTCTTACCACAGTAACAGCCTGTAAATTTTCTACTACTGGGATAAGGCTTGCTCTCCCTTTGAGAAGAAGTTTTGGAGCACAACGCTGCTCCAATTCGGGTTAGTGGATACACATGTGGCAGAATTTCGTTGAAATTAGACACATGCAGGTTTCATCACGATTTTTTCGTTCATCGCCGAGCACGAGATGAATAATAAAAATTAAGCACATATCAATTCAGTGGTCCTTGTCTGGATTTGAACCCGCAATCATCGGTTAAGATGCACGCGTTCTAGCCCATCTCGACTCAACAAAGCGTAACATACAATATATTCATTTTATAATGATAATCGTTTTTTCATTACATACTCGGCGCAAATACTATAACTCACAGCCATTTCATTGCTTCCCAGACCCAGTCAAGGTTTTTAATATTACCACAGAGATTTATGAGCGAATCAATAACTACTGCGCCCACGATTACATTCATTGGACCTCGATAATGAAAATACATGGAATACTCTCGGACTATTACCCGGATTCGTGAAACGTGTTGTACACATAAAATATATAAGGCTATAAACATAAAGATTAAACTGCAATACTTTGTTTGATATACAATTTTTACTTCTGGATTCGATTTTTGTTTTTTAAATAAATAATACTAGCAATGCCCCAAATTTATTAAGGAATAATTAATATTCCTAGTTACCCCCTCCTTTTAAGCTTATCACTTGTGTTAGGAGTGGGGAAGACAATACCCCAAGGGGTCAGGATCGATCCAGAGCATTGCATTAGTTTTTATATATCACTTGCAGTGCCCGCGACTTTAGACAACAAAACGCACACGAAGTCGCGGGCACAGCTAGTTTTATACAAAATTCTAGCCTAGCTTAAGTTACTCCTCATTACATCAACTATATGCCAGTGAAAGGCCCGTTAAAATCGGTCTAGCCGTTCCATAGATTAGCCGGAACAAACAGACAGACAGACAGACGGACAGACAAAAAATTGTAAAAAAAATGTTATTTCGGTATACGTACCGTATATACATGTGCATTTAGTAAAAAGCGGTTACTTTAACATTACAAACAGACACTTGTTTAGGACCGATTTCAATCACGGCGTCTAATCTCATAGGAGACCAACCAACTACGCAAGACATATTATAGTGCACAAGTATGTGCGTCCACACAGGTGCACTCTCTATTTCCTTACTCTCATAACCCGATGGCAAATCCGACTGGAAAGAGATTAAGCGCTGGACTATCGGCTTTACGCGTTTTCCGAGGCACGTGAGTGTCATACACACACCACTAGACCTCGGACTGTTGTTAATTTTTCGACAAAAAAAAACCACTATCGTATCGGCCCGACGTGAGGTTTAAACCCAGAACCTCGTAATCTGGCTTTATATAAAGCCAAATCAGTACAATAGTAATATTGGGGTATTCAAAAAATACAAACTTTAGCGTACCAATTATAATAAAAATTATTTATCTTAGGTTTTTACAAAGATGTTTCAATTTCAGTTTCATGAATTAGGTAACTTATACGTATTATGTAAAGTAAAAAGAGTTAATACTTCTTGATTTCCAGGCGGGATATATAACATACATATAATTGTATTTAACTAACATGACTGTATTTTTAAATGAGTTTCTTGCCCGTTCTTCTCGGTAGAATCTAAATTCCGAACCGGTGGTAGCTTCACTTAATATAGTTTGTTAAATGACGTCCAAATCCAAAAGTGCTTGTAAAAGCCTACTTAAATAAAGTATATTTCACTTTGATTTGATTTGAAATTGATTGTTTAATTTCTCCAAATTCTTCTGATTCAAACTACAGTATTCTGTCGAGCCATCACCAATTGGGGTCATCCATTAAAAGGGTTCATTAATTACTGTCTTTGGAAAAAAAATTCTCTAACTTCACTTCATCGTTCAAATTCTTCCATTTCAAATTTGTTTAATTAACATTTCTTTGCGAACGACTTTATTTTTCGATTAAAATTATATTATATACTTAATAGAAAATTCCATTTGTTTTAAGTACTTGATAAAAATAGAAAATTATTTCTTTAAACACTAAGATTCAAAGGAGGTTTTATAAGCCTACTTGAATAAAGATTATTTTTTGATTTTGATGTTTATAAACTTCTAATATACATATATCTTTAACCTTTTTGTTGTGAAACATTCATAATTCATATTCACCTTCGTTGAGCTTAAATATACTACCTCTGCTTAAGTTGGTGTCCTGTTGTGTATTTGCCGCAGTACTAGTTATATAATAAATTTGTTTGTTTGTATATAAGTAGGTAATCACCGGTAGAAATCTACATTTATCCTGAGTGCTATAAGGTATAAATAATATTGATATCATATCATTTTCTTTAATAATAAATTGTACACGTGGTTGGGCGGCTAGTTGAAATATAAGACTCTCCACCAAGTCGACTCCAAAAAAAAAGTAATTAAAATAATATCGATTTATCTGCTCAGGAACTACGGTACCACAGATAAACTCAAACGCTTTACGCTACACGCGTTAAATTTATAAAAAACTCTCTTTTTGCAGCGGTAGTTTAAAATATAATGAAACTACGTGACTACGTCGCCGTTTTTTTATAGAAAAGGTAGACTGACGGTGAAATGGACGATCTGGTGGTAAGTGTTCACCACCGCACTTAGACATTGGCGCTGCAAGAAATATAAGATATGGCAGTCATAAAGGATACATTCATACATCAAAATATCATGAAGCATATAGTGCAAACATATAGTAATAATAGAGTATAATCGTAAGTCGGCTTTCAATATATATACGAAAGAATCACGAAGTAGTTTCTGGAAGTTTCTACAACTTTGTCGTTAGAAAGAGCAAAGTGTAATATATTTATATCATAACACTATAGAATCACAGATATGTCATTTCTGTAACGTGATGTTCTACTTTTTAAATTAATGTCATAAAACCTCAATATTATGTTGAAAGAACAGCTAGAAACTTTTGTAAAAAAAGCTGTTGAAAAACACCCAACCTGACAGATTTAAAAAATATCTTAAACAATCCAACCGACGTAAAAGTTTTGTAACAACGATGTTCCAATTAAAATACATTAATTAGCTTTGTCATTTGTAATCTAGTTACGCGAAAAGGGAAAAAAAACGACGAAAATCTTGTTTTTTTTTTTTAATTAATGTAATTTTATACTCAGAATTTTCGTAGCATATTTTTAGTACTCGTTTATACGTACGTCAACAAAATCGTAAACGGTAATACGCGAATATTTATTTTATTTAACTCTTTTGTGTAGCTGCTGACGTATCGGACAAGAATTGGCATACATTGGTTATATGATTTTGCGAATTTCGTACGCAGATCGTGATTCCAGAAATCGGACAAGACTTCCCAGAGGTGAGCCAGGAGAAAAATGCCGTAAGTGCAACTAATGCTTCATGTGAGAACGATCCCACATTCTGCGATAAGAATCCGTTTTTTTCTCCATACGTGGAAACCTTCAGGAAGGTATATACCTCTCCAACCCGTGCCGACCATGGCCGATTTCGGCATGGTTAGGATGGGGGATTATGTCGAGTGTAATCGTTATAACGCATCCGAGGCCCCTTCCATGTTCTGCTCCACTAGTAGCTCGGCTCATCCGAGCGTAGCTCTCCTCAATGGGCGAAAGTACTCCCAGGATTGTGCACTATCTTTAAAGCCCGGGGCTTCGGGTCTGTGGGAGGACGGTTACGGTCCAAGACGGGATCTTCGTTATCTCTGCCATGTGGGATCGGCCCATTCTCATTCCCCCTCCACAATCTCCTCACAGAATGATATTACGCAACTCCACGCCGATATAAGAATCCCATTCCAAATAAGTAGATTAAACGTTTTAGCTCCATAATACTGTATTTTATTTGAACACCTGGGTTCCAATATTAAAAGCATCAAGGCCAGTACGAACAGACACAAAACACACATCTTGGTCGACAGAGTTTAAGTAAGGAATAGCTAATTGCTCTTATTTTTAAATACAGCTTACCAGAGAAGACGGTAATTTGGATCTTTTTTTTGTTCAGTACGTGGATGATGAAATCGGGAATTGTTTCTCAACTATCGTATTCTATAATTGAGCGTCTTTGGGAGCCTATATAGATATTCCTTCTTTATTTAAAAAGTTGCGTGACTTTATAATATTTTCATTTTATCATATAGTGAAAGAGACACGTTAATATGAAGTCCTTTATACCGTTCTTGAAAGTTAATAAGTTTCCAGATTCGATATGAGTTTCGTATTAATATGAGGAAAGTATCTTCTGAGTGAGCTGGGCACTTTATGAATCGTTATATTATTATTTTGAATTTTTATATATATTTTAGTTTACTTAGTGGGTTTTGTGCAAGCCCGTCTGGGTTGGTATCACCCACTCATCATATATTTTACCGCCAAGCAGCAATACTTGGCATTTTTGTTTTCCAGTTAAAAGGATAAGTGAGCCAGTACAACTAGGCACAAGGGACATTACACCCAAGGTTGGCGGTGCATTGTTTATGTAGCCTAAATGTAACATAACAAAAACAAAAAAGAAATACCTACGAATGATAAAACTGAGATCATGTTTATATTATTTATAATTTATAAGACAAATACAGGCTATTGAAAGATGAGGTCTGAATGACGGATTGCGCACGCGGAATCCAACGCGTAAAAAATACCTAAAAAGTTTGAACCTGTCCGATTCGCGAGGGGCCATGCACATGATCAATTGCGTTAGAATGGATTTGCGTGGTTAGGTGGGGTTAGCGTGCTCGGTGCACCGTCACTCGGGAGATACACTCAAGTAAATTATCTGAACCTGCAGTTTCTAAGAAGATTCCTTCAAAATCATTATAAATAGGTACACATTTAATAATTAGTAAGAAAAATTTGTAAATGTTTATCTTAGTACAGTTAATTTATATACAAATCTCAAATTAAGAAGTTTTTTAAATTAGATTCAATGATGCTCGCAGTATTTGATCGTACGATCATCACTTAAATTCTACGTGGTATATCCCCTTTACTATCCCGGCTCTTGTTTCGTGACTTACGAATAAAATACACTGTTAAAAAGCTTTATGTCATTCAAACGTCGTTAGTTGTATCAGAAGTTTTTTTCTACCATATTTCTGGTTATGATATTATTATGCTTATAACTCTTGGCGAGTCTACTCGACTCCGGATCTGACAGGTCATTAGTTTTTATGAGAGCGATTACAACCTGACCCAACATAAATTGCATATCGAGTAAAATTTAGTTTGTCGTACATTGTATCCATTGTCAATAAATTGTTTATTACAGTTTAAGCTTTTGTTGCTTCACTATAATGTTCTGCACGCTCCGTTTGCCTTTTGTTTTAAAATCTGAGCTACAAATTCATCGCTATTACTCCTGTTATCAGACACACAGTTAGCAGTTTTTTTTACCTATGTGTCTTAAGCCTAAGACTTTAGCGAAATCCCAAAAAAGTTCAAATAGTTTGAATTAAAAAAAAACATTTGTAATAACTGTTGATGTATGTATTACAGCGTTTCCATAATTCAATATAAAGATGTTCTCTCGAGGTTTGAAAATAAATAAATACATTTTTTTAGTTAAGAAAAATTAAATAATAATAATAGAGCCGAGTTTCTTCCGTCGGTTCTTTACAGATCTGAAGTATTTCGAGTATGCAAATATTGAATCAACATTGTGACCTTGATTATAAAAATCAATAATTGCATCTTAAATAATTAATTGAGTTGAACACAGATATAATAATATTAAATATAACAGGCAAAGTACCACTTATGTCTGTACCACAACTGGTTTAAGGTTCTTTTCTTTTGACGAGTTCTGGAGCGTTCCCACCACATCGATTCGGGTTCGATACACATGTAAGAGATTCTCATTTACCACATGACACAGGACACAGGAGATGAATTATAAATACATATAATGACATACAGTACATGAAGTTTAGTAATACTTTACTGTGCTTAAACTTCAGCCGATCGCAAACTTCGATGAAGATTGTGATGTTATGTAATCTAGGCCTATTGATTGATTATCAACGTATCAACGCAACGCAAATCTATAAAGCTAGAATTTGAATTTAGAATAGGTTTATTTTATAACGTAATCATCCGCTGAGGATTTTTGGAAATTTCAACTGTAAGCAGGGTTATGAGATTTTCTTTGAGTATTAGCCCTACGAAGGCGGAAAAGGCTATAATGATACCCTTTGTATTTTTTTATATTTAATAATTTGACGGATTTTCTCTTCCCTAACTAAAACATACTCATTGCTCTTTATATAATATAACATAACTTATTCTTCACCATTACTATACTTCCAATTTATGTTCAAACAGCGCCTTAGAAGAACTTTTGAATCGTGTTAAAATAAATCATTAGACCAATTTCGTTCCATTGCGAGCTGATCGCTTAACGAGTGAGTACAAACCGTAGATCTCTTGACTATCGTACACGCTATGACAAGTGGAAAATTAATATCCACGGCACGTTTCATGTGTTTATATAGTATTATTAATATATATTCATACGGTTCAGTTCAGGATGTGACCTCGTTAGCGGAGTCAGCGAAGGCAGACAATATTCCGTGCAATCAATCCGCCCTCGGAACTAGGTCGACTGTCTTACGTTCTGTAGATTAAAAACTATATTGGAGATTCCTAGCAGACAACTGCTTGTATTGATTTATAAAATAAATAATTAAGTATAATCTTCATTCATAAAAAAAGCTCTAAAACGCATATTAATTGTAAGTAGATTATTTTAAAATAACCAGCTATACTGTTACAGTCCTTAAGCAGTATAGAGATAAGTGTGACTTTTCCATGACTGTCTGATGACAGGAAAATTACAAAATAGTGCTATTTTTGTTTTATATATATATTTATTTTCTAAATAAATCAATCTCTCATAACGAAATTAATGACTTTGTTTAATAAACTCAAACTCCATTATTCAATATAGAAGCATTACACTTAATTATTGATGGTCAAATTAAACACTACCACCGGTTCGGAAAAAGGAACACCCTGACCTGAGAAGAACTCTTAGTCGTCTCACGCACACTAAGACATCTATTAAGTACTCACGTCACTCACTTACACTAATGCTCGTCGATAACGATATTTTAAAGTGGAGGGGAGCGCCTTTGTGAATGAATAAATCTGTGCTCACTATTACTTATTATTAATAAATAAATAAATAATTATTATACATTCTATATGAGGAGTTAGTTGTAAGGTACCTCATTTATTTTTCTATACTTCTAATAAAGTGTATGCATAAATTCGGTATCGATACAATATTAGTCAGGATACTAGTACAGAAACCAGTTCGTATATTATATATGTGTGTATGTGTGCTAAGATAAGCAAATGATGACATAGGTCTAAAATAACTAAATATAAAAAAAACGATTAATTTCTTGAAATAAATAAAGAATTATTTTATTTATATATTTTCTTTCATATTGTATACATTGAAATGTATGTACATGACACCGGATCCAGTTCCACAAATAACCGACTAAAGTTAATCGTACTTCTAAAATACCGAGATAGGATATTTGAACCACCAAAATGTCACGTTCGCATCTGCACAAACAACTCTCCAGCTTTTTAAGTGCTTCTCATATTTTACGTTTGTTTCCATCTGTGAGAGAAAACATCATTAGGTTTTTACGTATTCAAAATTTTGACGAGACCAAAAGATAGAACAGTTCGATGATGTCGTTGCTCGGATTTCTTTGCTTACATAAAATATTACGTGCCGGTGATTCATTGACTTAGCTTGTCATTTCGTAATTTCTAATAATGGTATTAGATAGGCTCACGATGCTTGAATGATATCAATATTTAAGGAATTATTGTTATTCTCAATGTCAGAAATGGTTACTATGGTTAAATGGTTACTATATTACAACAACGATAGTTAGAAAGTATTAAAATAACAATATGTACATAGTAAATTTTACTTTAACGTAATAGGATCGCGCCTAAAGCCAGCAAAATTTCCCTTTCCGCCGCACGTCCCTCCCACGCCCCTCTCGTAGGCGATCTCATTTCTATGCTATAACAACCGGCAGTATTGTATTTTTGTTTTTAAGTAGCCCATGTTTAATAAATTACTAGTTGTCTCCCGCGGCTTCGCTCGCTTTTCAGGGGTTGGTTGTCATGTGTTAGTTAAAAAAAGTAAAAAAGCTTCACGCCAAATTTCGTCAAATTCGGTTCATTGGTTTGGCAGTCAAAAGAGCGGCAGACAGACAGACATACGCAGTATAGTATAGCATACTTTCACATTTATAATATTAGTATAGATTCTGACGATGTTGTAGTTCTTCAAACTATACGAAAATACAAAGCCCAATTTTTTTCATAGTCCTCTCGTCTCAACGATGCTGATTACAACCGATTTAAGATTTAACCCTATCAACTAGCCATTAGAACAACGTTATGATTTAATAATACCTACATCCTGTTATAATGGAGGTCGGAGCAGAAAAATGAAGTTAGCTTTTTTAAGCATTTACATAAATTTCTCGTAATAAGATAAAAAGAACCATTTATGGTATAACCATTTTCATTTATGATCATGAAAACTTAAAAGACTTCAACAAAGTTGAAAATTAGGTCAATCAGCCGGCGGTTGGTCGGCACGGCAGGGCTTGTGTTTTTTTTTTCTTTAATAAGGCAGTCGAGCAAATTAGCCATGGGCCTAATGTACCTGATGACCTTTCCCTGTAAAAACTGGCATTGCAAGAAATATAAAACACTTCTGCCAACGTCACTGTGTTGAAAGCCAAGGAATATAGAATGTTGATAGATAGATAGATCGCTCTTTTAGCGATAAGACCGCCTTTTGTACCGTGTTTTCTATTTTGTTGTGTTGCTTCTTGTATTTTTTTTGTTTCGGTGTACAATAAAGTATATTTATCTTATGTTATAATTATTTATGAGTAAACTCAAAGTCTAAGTATTTTAACTCTTTTCATCTTAAGTCAATACTAATAATAATTATTAAACATATTTTAAAATAAATAAATTACATACAATATCACTGCATTGCTATTTTGATGGTCAGTTGAAGACTCAGAAATTTCTTCGAATACTCTATTGGTATTTACCTAATTTGTAATTTTCCAATTGCTCAAATAAAGTTGACTTTAGTTGCCTTTATAGCGCCATAGACGAGTTCTAGGCTTCACCATAAAATTGAGGGTGTTTCCTATGCGCTTTTTATAATTTGTACTTAATATTTCATCCAATAATCTTCGTCTAATGATCTTTTCATTTGATATATATTACTCAAATAAATAATGAATGCATATTATGTATGCATATTATATATATTATATAAATTATCTCTCGGATTTTTTTTACCCCTTCATTTAAACTTAACGCTTCTGTTAGGAGTGGGAGCGACAATAGCCCAAGAGGTCAGGATCCTGCGACTTTTTAATCGCTAGGCGGCCCTTAAGTCACTATTAACGCTTATATTTTTATACAAATGCTTAAAATACATAATCTCATTAACAAGTTTAATGGATGAAAAATTCCTAATATCTGATATAATTATATCATTTGCAAATCCTAGCTTGTAATTACCGGAATTATTGCATAAAGCTTGTAATATTACAAGCTATATGCTAGTATATTTATGTTGTCTGATGTACCGCAGAAAGGCACGGATGGGTGGACAAACATGCTTATAGGAAGTGATATAATTGTGTGTATAATCTAAATTAGTAGAACAGATAACCACATGCTTAGTGAAATGATATTATGTAATATCTTGGTATTTTTGATTATGATATTATAAAGCTTTGGCCGATTTTCGAATTCAAGGAAAAGCAAGATACCTAGATATTTCTACCTGGCTAGTGATGGCTGTTGGTTGGTTACGCAGAAGATAATATTATAGTCCACAAATGTTTGCGTAAACATAGATTCGAACGGATAATCCGAGGTTGACAATCCGACACAAGTCAAGGGCTTTACATATTTTCCGAGGAATATAATAAATATTATTGTTTGTACATTTGTCCTCTCTGCGTTTCTAAACTATTTATCGGATTGTGATGAAATTTTGGTAAAATATTTTTCGTACAAGAGCAAAGTAACATGAACATGAACATCTAGCTCAGTCGATCCTAAGGATGCTCCACAACACTAACGTTTTACTAATAAAACTATTAGGTGCCACTGGTAACCATATTTATTCAAAAAATTTATAAATGCTATATGCAAACAATTAGCGAATCTTGCCATCGCGATTCAGAATTATCTACATTTTGACATAACGCCATCTAGTATTTACAAGATGAAATATGTACATTAATTACGTATACATACATCGCCCCCCAAGGGCAAAGTGCAACTTTGTCCTTTAACATAACATATATTAATAATAATATTTGATAATAAAACAAACAGAACTAATAAAAAATAATGTTAAAATTTTAGTTCTTTGTTACAGGCAAGAAACACAACTCAGATATTGGTCTTTTTAATGTTCCACTTTTAGTTTTAAGACTAACTACTCTGACAATATTGTCTGCACCAGAATGAGTAGCTATGACTCTACCATAGAGTCAGCGACATGGAGGTAAATTATCCTTCTTTACTATAACCATGTCCCCGATAATAGTTTGAGGATTGTTATTAACAGCCCATTTATAGCGTTATAAGAATCGATTTAAATACTCTTTTGACCACTTTCGCCAAAAGGCTTGCAACATTCTTTGAGTGTGTTGCCATCTTCTCAGACTGCTTATAGATATTTCTAATCACACTTTATACTTTTACAGTTTCTTATTCAGTTTCTAATTCTTTTGGTTTATGATAAATAATGGATTCACAAGTAATTAATTTCGGCCCACGAAACCATAACTCATTATTCACCAGATCAGGTGGTTTCATTCCTCGAGATGCATAATCAGCTGGATTTTCCTTCGAAGTCACATAACACCACGTCTGCGGATCTAAGCTACTTAATATTTCAGACACTCGATTTGCTACAAAAACATTCCATCTGCTTGGGTGACTATTTAGCCACGCAAGTACAATTGTGGAGTCGGTCCACGCATGAAGATTGTGTTTTTCAATTTTCATGACTCTTGCAACTTCGATTATCAACCTTGTAGGCAAAACAGCTCCACACAATTCTAAACGAGGTATTGAGACCTGCTTTACTGGTGCCACCTTTGTTTTAGCAGTAACCAAAGACGTGTTGACCTTTCCTTCAGAATCAATCACACGGACGTACACCGCTGCTGCATATGCTGTTTTGGATGCGTCGCAAAATCCGTGTAATTCAACTAGATTATCATTTGACTTTGTCCCAACCCACCTTGGTAAGCGAATATTACCTAATACAATCTGTTCTTCACGGTAAGTTAACCATTCTTGTAATAAATTTTCTGGAATTTCCTCATCCCAATCCAATCCTGCCAACCACAGCTTTTGTATCATTACCTTTGCTATGATAAGGCTTGGCCCTACCCACCCAAGTGGATCGTAGAGTCGTGAAATATCAGATATAATTTTTCTTTTCGTTACAGGTTTCTGCAAATGAGGAAGGCTTACTGCGTAGCGGAAGGTGTCATCACTGCGGTTCCAAGTAAGTCCCAAAATTTTTGTTATTTCATTTTCTTTTATTTTTATTTCTTCCTTTATATCATTTTCCCTATTTTCCTTTTGATTCATCTCCATTACTAGGCTATCATCATTGCTATTCCACTTTTGTCTTGAAAACCCTGCTTTTCCCAATAGTTCGTTCATTTCCACAAATACTTGTTTACCTTCTTCGCAGGTTTGAACTCCCGTCATAAGATCATCTACATAAAAATCGTTGAACACTCTTTCGACTGCCAACGGATAATCAGCACTATGATCATGAGCAACTTGTTGAAGAGCCTTTACTGCTAGATATGGAGCAGAAGATGTGCCAAAAGTAACTCGAGTATGCCTATAATATTTTATAGGCTCGTTTTTATTATTTCTCCACAGTATTCTCTGACAATCTGCATCTTGCCTTTCCACTTTAACTTGCCGATACATCTTTACGATGTCAGCTGACATACAAATTGGTGAACACCTCCACTGCATGATTATATGCCGCAACTCTGGCTGCAAGGTAGGTCCAACCAACAACTGATCATTGAGTGATAGGTTGTTTTTGCCTTTGCAGGATGCATCGTAAACAATTCTGACCTTCGTAGTTTCTTTATCATTTCTGACAACGGCGTGATGTGGTAAGTATATAGCCCTAAGATCATTTATATCTTCTGGTGGTACTTCTTCCATGTGATCCAGCTTAAGATATTCACTTATTACCTCGTGATATTTTGTTTTCAGAATCGGGTCCTTGCTGAACTTGACTTCTAGCGATTTAAGACGTTTTTCGGCTATGTCTCTAGATCCTGTGACTTCGGGATATCCATTTTTGAAAGGAAGCCGAACTATATACCGCCCACTGGGATCTCTTTTGGTAGTCTGAGTGAAAAGTTGTTCGCAAAGCCTTTCTTCCTCTGTAAGCATGCTGGATTTTTGTTTCGGAACGTCTGATTCAAGTTCCCAAAATTTCTTCAATAAATCCTCACTTTCGCAGCAATGCATTACACTTATACGAGATGAGGGCTTGATGTTGCAGCTTACAGTACCGGACAGAATCCAGCCGAGACTGGTTGCTTGTGCTATCAGCGTTCCTTCAGGATTTTTCTTCATACCTTCCTGCAGAATTACTCCATATACGTCCGCACCCAAGAGAAGATCAATATGATTTGAATTGAAGTACTCCGGATCAGCTAGCATTAAGCCTTTAAGTTCCTGCCATTCTTTGGCTTCCACTCTTCTAGTTGGCAAGAGAGAGGTTATATTCTTTACCACGTGTGCGTTTATTAAAATTTTAAAATCTGGTTTGTACCGAGACTTTATTTCCATGGTGACCATAGTCTTAGAGACTATTACCTTATTTCCTCCCAGCCCTGCTATATGACTGGTGAAAACAGTTTTCTTTAAACCCAAATATTGTACGGTAGATTCGGTTACAAATGAAGCCTGCGACCCCTGGTCTAGGAGCGCCCGAATGCTGTACTCATTACCATTCCTACATATAGCCTTGACTAAAGCCGTGGCAAGTAGCACTTGTTGTTGTTTCTTACCGGCTGCAACACAAGACATCATAAAGGATGATGGAGAGGCATTCGAAGATGAGGTTGTGGCACCTTCTGAAGAATTAACAACACACTCAGTCTTGTTTTCCTCAGATGAATTAGCATCCTTAGGATGCAATAGCGAATGATGAGTCCGCTTGCAAATACTACACCTAACAGGTGTCCGACACTCCTTGGCAGAGTGATTGCTTCCTAAACAATTGAAGCAAACATTATTGTCATAAACAAATTTACGACGAGATTCAACAGTTTCTTTACGGAACATTTTACATTTACTTAATTTATGACCTTCCGAACATAACGGACATGTTACAGAACTTGCAACATGAAGTGTTTTTACTTTACAATTATTTTGAAATTTGTTTTCTGGTTTTGAAACCGGGCCCAAAAACTCGATAGCGCGAAATCTATTTGTTAAAAAATCTTTAAATTGAGTATAGGTGGGAAGTTCGACTGACGAAATATTTGATGATACACTAAACTCCCATTGACGTCGAGACTCTGGATCCAGCTTCAGAGTAAGGATATGAATTATTAAAACATCCCAGCTATTTACATCTATACCTAGATTTTTGAGAGTAACTAAACAATCATTAGTGGTGTTAACTAGATCTTTTAATGCATTCGCCGACTCGAATGACATATTCTTTTGGCTAAAGAGTCGTTTTAAAACGTGGTGGCAGATGTATTTTTTATTGTTATACCTTTCCTCTAGTAACTGCCAGCACCTTTCAAAATTTGACTCTTGAATTGGCATATGCCTCAAAAGTTGCTCCGCTTCACCCGCAAGATGTCCCTTCAAATAATGTAACTTTTGTACATTGTCTAAAGATACATTTTGAATTATTAAAGATTTGAAAAGATCTTTAAAAGAAGCCCATTCTGAGTAAACTCCTGAAAAGGTAGGAATATTAATTTTGGGTAATTTTACCTGAGCAGCTCTTGTGCTTACATTGTCAGATCCACTTCCACATTGTGTCATATTAAACTCTACCAACTTAGACTTTAATTCACATTTGTATTCCAAATAAATTTCCTCAGTTTCATTATATTTGTCAGACATTACATAATTTGAAGTATTTAAAGTTTTAGGTTCGTAATTTCTCATTAAATCCTTATGACCACATAAGAATTCAAGCCACAATTGATCAATAGCCTCTAACCTTCCTTCTATATAAGCCTTTGTTAACCGGTCTTTAGGGCTTTTCTTAAAATTCAACCTTGATTTACACATACGCGTGGACTCTACTACCACTTACCATCAGGTGGAGCAGAGTCATTTGCCCTCCCGGGCAATAAAAAAAAAAAAAAAAAAAAAAAAAAAAAAAAAAAAAAAAAAAAAAGGCTTTGACTTGAAAAAAAAACTAATTTTTTTCCTTATATGTTTCTCCTTCAATATAAACGTTTTTTGTAGACTCTTATTTTACCCGTGACTCATTCTATATATACGTATCTCGTAATAAAATAGAGAAAATGCAATAATTTGACTCGGTTACTTTGTTTACGTTAAAAAAAAGATTTCTATTTATATTAAGTATTAAATATCCACTTAATTATCTTAGTCAGAAGTTCAATAGAAATATCAACAAAGCATAAATTAATACGAGATCCGACAGATTGAGGCATGACACCTGGTGGCCAAAACAGAAACTAGTTTAAGGTAACTATTATAAACTAAACTTGTAACATCAAGTTTCCGAATTCACAAAGTTTATACATTCAGCTTGAAACAGGGTATTGATTTCCATAATAAAATCCAATGGATACTGCTTATGATATTCAAATTTGTTTAAGAATTTTAATAAAATAGATGATTTTTATTGCAAAGTCATATACAGATAAAAAGTATGGAGTTAGCTTTCGTTGATCTTGTATGATCTTATATGTATTGAAATTTAATTAATTATAAGATTAACTACAAAGTTTCTTGTTGGTCTTTCGACATGGTAGCAGATTTACTTTGCAAACGATTCAAAAGATCCTACAACACTAAATATATTTTGATTTTGAATACATAAGTTAAACTATATAAGATATAATAAATATGACTTTGTTGTGTGACTTGTTTCTTCCATATTTTATGTATTAAATGACAGACACAATAAATTAAATCAACGTTATTTGAGGATAATTACAGGACAATAACAAAATTGTTATTAAAATCCCGTGCGAGTTAAAATAAATTAACAATATATAAGTTTAATTAATAAACAATATATAAGTTTAATTAAAGAGACAAAGATATCAAGAAATTAAAATATAGTTTACTCTACTGCAAAACCACAAAAAAAATCGTTCCATGAAGATTATTTTAATTCTAAAAAACGATCAGGTTATTTTTTTGATTTTAGAACACAAATCAAGCTCTTTATAACTTAATTTAAATATCGGCTTTGTACAGTCAATAAGTACCGACTAGATTGAATGTCGAGTGAGCTCTTGTTTAAACAACAGTTTGCCATTTGTTTTTTTAAGTACCATCAATAGACATTGGCGCTGTAAGGAATATTAACCATCCACTGCATCGCCTGTCGTTACACTGTTTCACTCAGCCTTCAACCCGGAACACAAAAATATTAAGAATAACACAATATCTAAATCTTCAGCCAAAATTTACGTTACTGGTTCATTTCGGTCCGTTAAATAATAGTTACTACACAAATTATAAGAAGTTCGAGATGATTATATTAAATAAAAATATTCATCTATATTCATATTTTTCATGATAAAATTTCTCATTAAATTCATTGATAACCGAAAATTATTTCATATTAAGTTCTGAAGAACATGAATATTTCTATAGATATTAAAGTCGTCCTTCATCCCTCATCATCCTTCTTACTCACGTCATTGATATGATTTAGGAAACATTTATGGGAACATATTTAGATAACTTGACGTCATACAGGATATGGAGTAGGCAATTTAAAATATCGCAACTAGACAAAAAATTACCCATACCTCCTGTCACCACTGGAGGCAATAAAAATTTAATATATTAATGAAAATTCTAATGGGTCTCCCGCTAAACTTCGCGTTTATTCAAAAGGTTTTTTAAGAATTTCCTAAGTAAACCTATTATTAACTTTTGATTAAATTTCATTGTAAACTGCAAGTCTACATTTGGCACAAAATTAAACCTTTAGTTAAGTGTAATTTAATAAATTGCAATCAAGAATCGTCTTTATTTTTCCCGCATATACGGCTGGAGCTCTTTAAAATAAGACCACAGCTGCTTTTTATATGCAGCTACCGTCCCATAATCACTTGGACAAAAATCGGCTTACGCTATTAATATATAAGATAATAACATATTTTATTGATCTTTTCTTTAATTATTAGTACATAATATTTGTAGTTAACTATGACACAATTTACGCCCCGAATTTATTAAATCGAAAAAAAATATATAGTATTATTTTATTTATTTTAACAAAATGTACAGTACCCATTACATGATTTTTAAAAATAAGATGACGTTTTATTTGTTATTCTGTGATTTGATTTGATTTGACTTACACCGTGAGACGCAGAGGATTTCATTCGAAGCTTGAGTTACAATATCGTTATATCTATAAGTATATGCACTTCGCAGTTTTACCCGCTTTAAATTAAGACAATTGACATGCGTGAATTTTAAGTTCTTTAATCATATTTGAAATTAATCAAAATCAAAATCTTCTTAATGCAAGCAATATTGACTTTGTAAGGATTTAGTATCGTTATTTTGACTTTACTTTGACATTACCCATCGTTCTTTCGAGAAAACAATTTAACAAGAATGATCTTTTTAGTATAAAAAGGAACTTAAACAAAATGCTGATAAGAATGATGTACAGGAGGTGGCCGTACCGATAAGACAACGATCTCTCCAAGACGGTATTGAGGTAGAGAAAAAAAGAAAGGTTAACACAAGTTAAAAAGAAATGCTTTATATAAGGTGTTGTCTGTCTGACTATCTGCTTCTGACCGATTCCGCAGAACAGAGACTAGCCAATATTACAGGCGAAAGAACTTGCTAAACTCAGAAATAAAGTGATGTTTCTTACGTTTTCTTATATTATTTTATAATAATTATAGTGAATGTTTTACACGACGCCCAATAAAATCCTATATAACATTAACAGCCTGTAAATTTCCCACTGCTGGGCTAAGGCCTTCTTTCCTTTTAAGGAGAAGGTTTGGAGCATATTCCACGCTGCTCCAAGGCATTTTGGTGGATACACATGTGACAGAATTTGGTTCCCTCACGATGTTTTCCTTCACCGCCGAGTACGAGATGAATTATAAACACAAATTAAGCACATGAAAATTCAGTGGTGCTTGCCTGGGTTTGAACCCGCAATCATCGGTTAAGATGTACGCGTTCTAACCACTAGGCCATCTCAGCGAAATCATATATCTATTCCTTCAATTTTCCCGCCATGACGAGTATCTGTCAATGTTAATGTTGCCAGATTAAAAAGACAATACTATACTAATTATTATACAAAGTGACAGACAGATATTCGTCTGTAATATATATATATTATAAATATTCGTATAATATTTCATATCAAGCATTACATTTAATGGAGTTTTACACAGGAGAGTTTGTGCACGAGTGTCCAAAACTAACTCACTCTATATTCCCACACAGTGATGACGATCTGATGTAAGGGCAAACCGTCACCTTGGAAAGAGTTCCCCAATCAACGCTTTACGTGATTTTCGAGGGGACGACTTCTTGGATCTTTATTATTAGTGAAGTTGGGAATATAACTTTTAATAATATGCTTTTATCATTTATTTGTATTGCAGTTCCAATGAAAAATAACCGTCAAAATAATCAATCACTAAATTCCCTCGGCATCTACTCAATTTATTAGATATTTCTACATATGTCAACGTTTCGATCAATCTAAGTCAAATACATTTTCGTTTATAAAGCTTTAATTTTGAGACCTATCATAAATAAAATTTCTACAGTATAAGGATATTATTCCGCTAAAAAGAAATACGTGAATTCTTAATTTTTTTTTTTCTTTTATTGTTTCTAAACATTTTATAGATGATAAAAACTACACAAATCATTTAAATGTCTAAAATAAAACTAAAATATACTCTATTCGTTGTTACTTTTATTAATAAATTCTATATGATTGTAAATGGGGAGCAAAATTTATATATGATTCGCTTTTGCAGATATTATTAAGCTGTATTAGTGCGATAAGAAACATTAAGAACCGCGCCTGAAATTAATTAGAAAAAAGGGTATAGTAGAACTCCTCATGTCTGCATCTACGGCTTACGTTCACAATTTAGAAGACTAAAGACAAAAACTAAAATATCAATACAATTATATCCAGATGTCTGATCACATGTGTAGCTGTGTATATATTACTACATTGTAAAATAAAAAATAATGTTGATTATGGTATTCGCTACTAAAGCATGGTCTTCTAGCGATATGGCTTATTTTGAAGATTAACGTTCCACGTTAACATTTAACACACACGACCACACGCGCACATACATGAAAAAAAATATGTTTTAATGCTGACGTCAAAGATAATAAAGAATCCCGGGAAGTGATAAAAATAGGGCCTTTATATCGGACACTGAAGTCACGTAAGTGATGAATGAAAATATGAATAGGCACTATCATCATATCACGGGTTACGGTTGTTTTTTTTTATTAAATCAACGGATTCGATATCCACTTTCCAGCTAGTAAATCAGTATCGGTTTTTATTAAAATCGAGGCCCAAATTTCTTCGAGCATTTTTTCGATATTCCTTTTATATTCGGAAATTGTCATCTACGCACACGTCATCAGCGTTATGTCTATACGATCTCACTGGAAATAAGAGATTTATTTTTACTATTTCTTACCTATTTCGTTTTATTGCATTATCATTTTAATAAAATACCAATAATTAATTTTAATTTTTATTTTTGTGCGTTACATATATCAGTTTTTATATGGCATTTTAATAGCACTTTAACAATTGAGATTTAAAAACGGAATCATAATTCAATCATTTCTAACCAACGAAAGAGGGGCCTTGAACTTATTTAATAAGCTGTTTTCGCTTGGCCCAATCCGGCCCTGACTAAGAGCTGGTTTACATTTTCGATTCGATCCGATAATTTTGTCGCTTGTCGACTATCCTACGATATGTCCTACTATATTGATGGCTTATTTTTTTTCGCTGGACAAAAGCATAATGCGTTTCCCCCACATGAAGTGGGGGGGGGTATGTGGGACTCCGCGGTGCCCAGGGCACCTAGTGCGCTCTAGTACACCGGAATATCCACTAAAAAACCAGCTGTACCCACTTCGTCTTTTCGGAAGGCGCCATAGGATCGCTTTCGCATGCTACCGTGACGCCCTGACGGTCGGCCAGCCTATGCGGACTTTCGATTCCTAGGGGGAACTCCCGGGATGCTATATTGATGGCCTAATACAAAACTATAATAAAATAAAAATAACTATACTATATAAATACTATAATAAATTAAATTGTGGCAAATCCTTCACTATAATTTTAATGGTCCATAGTTTTTTCTTGGACGCAATTGGGACTTATACTTTAATGATGTAAAGGGTTCTTCGCTTATAGACTCAGGTTCTGTAAGAAGAACATAATAAGCACTTCTAACACTATACCGTACTTATAATGCAGCGGCAACTATGGAACTATTCCATGTTTTATACCTCGTGCCTTTAATTATACTAACTCACAGCTTAAGCCGAATCGTGATACAAAGTTATGCTAATTTTCTGTTGAATAAATAGTGCCAAATGCCAAAACCGTACCACCGGAATCCACTAAATGGTCAAATATCCGACACATTTATTGGACGAGACGTCAAATCTGTCGTTCAGTAAAACGATTATGTGAACAAACTCTAAGGCGGACTTTATTTACAAAATAGTTTTCAGCAAATAGCGTAATTTGTTTATGGGATTACATTTGCATTTAAAAGCCTCTTAAAGTACAAGATAGACTTTGGTGAGCAATTTTGTTTAATGGGGCTTGTAGTAAACTGTAGACGGCTTGGCTTCGTG
Organism: Vanessa atalanta; assembly: GCF_905147765.1. NCBI lineage: Eukaryota > Metazoa > Arthropoda > Insecta > Lepidoptera > Nymphalidae > Vanessa > Vanessa atalanta. The sequence continues at coordinate 6,789,202 of NC_061890.1, forward strand.
TCAAATTACACTGAATACTTCGTTTCGAGACTATACTTTTTTATATTTAGATCATGACTGTATCTTTAGAAAATGTACGAAAGAATAAAATGATATGCATACAAAAGCTTTGTATAAGCATAAGTTAGCATGCATATTTCTTACTTTGAATGCATATCATTTTATTATATGCAGCCTGCCTTGAGCCGAGTTGGCCCAGTGGTTAGAACGCGTGCATTTTAACCGATGATTTCGGGTTCAAACCCAGGCAGGCACCACTGAACTTTCATGTGCTTAATCTGTGTTTATAATTCATCTCGTGCTCGGTGAAGGAAAACATCGTGAGGAAACCTGCATGTGTCTAATTTCAACGAAATTCTGCCACATGTGTATTCCACTAACCCGCATTGGAGCAGCGTGGTGGAATATGCTCCAAACCTTCTCCTCAAAGGGAGAGGAGGCCTTTATCCCAGCAGTGGGAAAATTTACAGGCTGCTAATGCTAAAAAAAATGCTAATGCTAATATGCATTGAAGAAGATATGATACAGATTTATAGATATTATTATACAGTTTTATATAAAACAGAAATACTGTTTGTTTATTTATTCGAACACGTTAATTTAAGAGTCGAATGATTTCGGTTCTGTTGAAATGGATATGCCATTTATTGGAACAGGTTATAAAATTCGATCTCGCTACGAATGGAATAAGTTTATGGTTGGTGTTCTTTTTATAAAATGGGGCGATGGACGAGCCAATGTTGGTAGGACATTGGCGCTGAAAGAAATTTTAACAATAATTCTTACATCACCAATTCATCACCAACTTTGGGAACTACGATTTTATGTATCTTGTGTCTGTAGTTAAACTGACTCAATCACCCTACAAACTGAAACACAGTACTAAATATTTCTGATTTGGTTCCGACCCAGAAGTCAAGTAAAGTAAAAATATCCACGCAAATAACAATAATTCTATGTTTCAATCCAATCAGGAATACTTAAAGATTATTTTTAAAGTTAATATTAATTAATTAAATATATCATTACTCAGTAAGATAATTCTTAGATCTCGACAAAAACGCGTATCGGATGTGTCAAAGTATTTTATTATTATGATGGAACGCATTACTAATTCTGATCGATCTCTACGGTACCATTATTCAATTTCTTTACAAAAATCTCTGTTCATAGTGACGTTTTACGAGCATACGGCTGCTGTCTGAGCGCAGGGATGAGCCGTGATAGCGCTTTTACGTGTACATGCTCTACGCCCAAGTAAATAGTACTGTCAAGATAATAGACTGAAGACGTTTTGTTTATTGACGTGCTATTTATTGCTTCTCGACGGCTTAAAAGTGTTTTGAAATAGGAATAAAAACCTTTTTTTTAAATTATTAGAAATCAATTGAGCAATTTTTTCATTTTTCAGTGAAATTTATTTTATTTTATTCTTTATTTTTATTTATACGGAACGATCAATGGAAATTAAAAAAAATATTAGTGTTATTCTACGGACGATTCCGCATCGATTGCTCATAGTCACCTATATTTTCAGTAAGTTTTACGTAATTGTCGCAAAAATAATGAGTTAGCTACTCATTGATAAGTGGCGAATGGTAGTAAGATCTAAATAAATGTTTTATACGTAATGCAGTAAAGTCAAATATTATATTAAAATTTAAAAAAAATACTAGTACTATTAAAAGTAGCAGCCTCGTGTGAGGGGCAAGTGCTGCCATTTGTCCTTTTTTGTACCCCTGACAACTTGTATGTAACATTTCATAATTATCGGTTGAGTAAAGACGAAAAAGCTTAACGAACAAATAAACTCACTTTCGCATTTATAATATTATTATATAAGATATTAATATATATAAATAAAGAATAGTAGCAATGCCCTATTTTAAGAAATTACTAATATACCTATTTACTCGTCCTATTAAGCTAGGAGTGGGGGTGGCAATAACGCTGGGTGAGGGTAAGAGCCGAGATGGCCCAGTGGTTAGAACGCGTGCATCTTAACCCATGATTTCGGGTTCAAGCCCAGGCAGGCACCACTGAATTTTCATGTGCTTAATTTGTGTTTATAATTCATCTCGTGCTTGACGGTGAAGGAAAACATCGTGAGGAAACATGCATGTGTCTAATTTCAACGAAATTCTGCCACATGTGTATTCCACCAACCAGCATTGGAGCAGTGTGGTGGAATATGCTCCAAACCTTCTCCTCAAAGGGAGAGGAGGCCTTTAACCCAGCAGTGGGAAAATTTACAGGCTGCTAATGCTAAAAAAAAAAAATAATGAGGATAGAACCTGCGATTTTTTACATAGCGCCGATTGTGCTATTGGGGTTTGAGAAACATCGTTAATTATCTTAAATTAAGTCAAAATTTCAAAGTATGATCAGCAACTAATTTTGCAGAGCTAAACTACGTGTCTTGACTTTAAAAGCGAGATCTTTAAGTTCGCATTAGCAAAAAAACTTATGATACAACTAGAACCCCTCGAGCGCTTAATTTATGGAATTACGTCACTGTTCACATTCTGAACACATATCGAGAGTTTGTATTTCAAACTTGCATTGAATATACTGAATTGAATATTCATATTTAATAGATCGTATAAGGAATATTGTATCAATTGAGGGTTGAGGGCCTGCTGACTTGATGTATAGGTACTACCTTCTGCAGCAGCTATCAGCAGCAGTTTGGGTTGATAAATGACAATATACTTATGTGGTAAGATTTACTTTTGTACTCTATGGAGAAATATAATAAATACATTAAATTCCTTAGCTTGATTTTAATACGCATTATAATTTACATTGAATATTTTTTTTTTATATATTAATTATTTTTACTATACATATTAATTATTCAATAAAAGATTATATAGATGATAAAAAACTTGACTTTCAGGCAGGATATATCATATACATACATATATAATTTTATTTAAATAACATTAATTTGTATTTTAAACATTTAAAAAGTGTAACTACTGAGTTTCTTGCCGGTCCTTCTCGGTAGAATCTAAATTTCGAACCGGTGGTAGCTTCACTTAATATAGTTTATAAAGTGACGTTTCAAAAGTGCTTGTATAAGCCTACTGGAATAAAGTACATTTTGATTTGATTTGATTTGACTATAAATAAGGTATATTATATTTTATAGAATAATATCAACCCGGCTGTACAATGGTAGCTTCATAAGGTTCTAATTAAAACGTTTACATTAAAGGACAAACATACAGTAAAAAAAATCTCTCAAGTTCATTAAATGTGGTAAATCTACTTCTTTACTATGAAAACTTTAATTTACTTTTCAAAATAACACAGTGTTAATAAATATTTTTAAATAAAGAATAAGAACACCTTAATCAAATTTGAACAATAAAATACTTTAAAAAAACTTAACTTAACAATATTGGCAACCAACGTCTCTAATTACGCTTTATAAAAAAGGCTAAATTATAAGTATATATTTAATTTAGAGCGAACGTTAAATACTACAGGAATAAAACTTAATTACTTGCGAGTCAGGAAACTGTGGTGAGTTTAAATCCTAAATAAACTGGAGACTCCGTTTGGCCTAGATCAGCTAACCACTGGGTAACCACTATCTAAAAGCTCGCCTCAGCTACAAGCAATTTGTCTGCTAGTGTACTACAGTTTGTAAAATGTGTTTTTTTTTCCTTATTAACTCAAAGTTACCTTAACATACATCCCAAATATGGAAATTAAATATCTATATACGCGATTATCATGTCAATGAAAAACTTGTGAGTTTGAAAATCGAACAAAATAGAATTATCATTTTGAATGTTAAGAATCAAACACATCTGCGCGATCAGGAATTATTATGTATGAACCAAGCACAGAAATTATGCCATACCGCAACATTCACTGATGAGAACTACGAGTATGTGTGAAACTACGGCAGCGCCGGTGTAATTACATACTCGTAATCGTTGCGATACCCGACGTCAGGATTTCAGTTCAATTTCGAAATTTAATTTGTACTTGTAACCAGACAATTTCGATGAGTATAAATTCATTTTTTTAGTTAACGTTGCTGTTCTTTTTTTAGCTGACTTTTTATATGTATTTATTGTTACGATGTGTTCGAGGGTACATATATTTGATAACTTTATGCTTGATTTATAGATTTATACTCACACATATAATTCTTCTTAGTAGAAGTGAGGAATTACTTATTAGGAAACCTATTAGCATTAGCATTAGCAGCCTGTAAATTTCCCACTGCTGGGCTAAAGGCCTCCTCTCCCTTTGAGGAGAAGGTTTGAAGCATATTCCATCACGCTGATCCAATGCGGGTTGGCGGAATACACATGTGGCAGAATTTGACACAATTAGTCCCCTCGTCAACGCGAATACCAGATGTGGAAGATCATAAACCTTCCCTGTTGGACCTTCTGCTGACTTCCCATCCGGATGGCTACCAGGTTACCGTCGATCCCCTCTGGGCTCGTCGGACCACTGTCTCGTCCGAAGTACAGTGCCGGTTGCGCGGTACTCACGACCTCGTTTCGTGGGCTGCCGCCGAGTGTGGCACTACAGGTCAGCAGATTGGGATGGGATGCGGTCCTTCTTTGCATCCTACCCATGGGGGCAGGTTTGTTTCTCGCCGGATGATCCGAGCGTTGTTGCTGACTCTGTCGCCGATGTGGTGCTTCAGGGTATGGAACTATTCATTCCGTATTCTGCGGTCCCTATGGGTGGCAAGTCCCAGCCCTGGTTTGGTCGTTTCTGCAAAACGGTTTCGCGCCGAAAATGGGAACGCTACCAAGACTGGGCTAACGCATCAGCGTCTCGTGATGTAAATACTAGCGCATTCAGAAAGGAATATAACTCTGCCTCTAGGTCCTTCAAAAACGTGATCGCTAAAGCGAACACGGAGTACATTGGCAGAATTGGCGAGAGACTGGTGCGCCTCCCTTCAGGAACACGTGCGTTCCGGTCTCTCGCCAAGGCTGTCTTAGAGAATTTCTGTCAGCCTTCCTTACCATCTCTGCACAAGGACGGTGAGTCATTGGCCCATACAGCGAAGGAGAAGGCTGATCTTTTGGGCTCTCTCTTCGCGGCGAACTCGACTCTGGATGACCGAGGAAAGTCACCACCAACAATCCCGCGGTGTGATACCACGATACCGGAGGTTAAATTCCGGCAAAGTGCAGTTCGTAAAGCACTTCTTTCCTTGGATATTCATAAGTCGAGTGGACCCGATAGCATTCCTCCAATCGTGCTATGGACTTGTGCTCCCGAGTTGGCGCCGGTCTTAACGCGTCTTTTCCGGCAATACTATGCATTCGGCGTCGTCCCGAACTCCTGGAAGACTGCTTTGGTGCATCCGATCCCTAAAAAGGGCAACCGCTCAGACCCGTCCAATTATAGGCCTATAGCCATCACCTCCTTGTTCTCCAAGATAATGGAGTCCATTATAAACTGCCAGCTCCTGCGGTACCTAGAGGAGTACCAGCTGATTAGCGACCGCCAGTACGGTTTCCGTCGGGGTCGCTCAGCCGGTGATCTTCTAGTTTACCTTACTCATAGATGGGCGGAAGCAGTTGAGAGCAAGGGGGAGGCATTAGCAGCCAGTCTGGACATAGCGAAGGCCTTCAATCGCGTGTGGCACAAAGCGCTTCTTTCGAAGCTTCCTTCTTATGGGCTTCCCGGGAAATTATGCAATTGAATTACCAGTTTTTTGGCAGATCGGAGCATCAAGGTCGTTGTCGACGGTGCATGCTCTGACTTAAAATTCGTCAATGCTGGTGTTCCACAAGGCTGCGTTCTATCACCCACTCTGTTTCTTCTGCATATCAGTGACTTGTTGCAAATCAGTAACATTCACTGCTATGCAGACGACAGCACCGTAGACACCTCATACACCGGCCATGCTAATATTTCTCGGGAAAACGTCGAAGAAAACCGGAACAAACTTGTGTCTGAAATCGAGTCTTCGTTAAACAAAGTCTCGAACTGGGGTCGGCTAAACCTAGTGCATTTCAACCCCAAAAAGACGCAAGTTTGCGCGTTTACTGCTAAAAAAACACCATTTGTCGTATCTCCACGATTCGAGAACATTCCGTTAGCCGCCACAGCTAGTATCGGAATACTTGGCGTCGATGTTTCGAGTTTCGTTCAGTTCCGCGGTCAATTGGAAGGCAAAGCCAAATTGGCATCAAAAAAGCTCGGAATGCTCAGCAAGGCAAGACAGTATTTCACGTCGGCCCATCGTCTAAGACTATACAAGGCGCAAATTCGGCCTCACATGGAATACTGCTCTCACCTCTGGGCGGGTGCTCCCCAGTACCAGCTCCTCCATTTGACCGTATCCAACGTAGAGCGGCTCGAATTACCGACGATCAAGCCCTTTCCAATCTGCTTGATCCTTTGGCTTTGCGTAGAGATGTTGGATCGCTCTGCATCTTCTACAGAATTTATCATGGGGAATGTTCCGAGGAATTGTTTGGATTAATCCCGGCTGCTGAATTTCACCTTCGGACATCTCGTCAAAATTCCAAATATCACCCGCACCACCTAGATGTCCGAAAATCCACAACAGCGCGATTTTTAAGACATTTTCTGCCTCGCACAACCACTCTGTGGAACCAGCTTTCGCCGGCGGTTTTTCCGAACCGATACGAATTGGGAACCTTTAAGAAAAGCGTACTCTTTCCTGAAAGGCCGGCAACGCACCTGCAAGCCCCCCGGTGTTGCAGATGTCCATGGGCGGTGGTAGTCACTTTCCATCAGGTGAGCCTCCTGTTCGTTTGCCACCTATGCCATAAAAAAAAAAATTCGACGAAATTAGACACATGCAGGTGCATTCCTTATGATGTTTTGCTTCACCGCCGAGCACGAGATGAATAATAAACACAAATTAAGCACACGAAAATTCAGTGGTGCCGGCCTGGGTCTGAACCCGAAATCATCGGTTAAGATGCACGCGTTCTAACCACTGGGCCATCTGGGCTCATAGGAAACCTATGGCTGCTGCCAAATCTTACTGTATGAGATATCAAAGTGAAGATATTTAAATCACCATTCCAAAAAATTTATACAGTTCCTGTTTATATAATTGAGTATCTAGTTAATATAGGCAAATTTATAATGTCAGTAAAATACATAAAATATATATTAATATTTAATAATAGCAAGAGAAAAGATGACTGTCATTATCCGTTCCAACATAAACGCAAATTTTTGACTTTTGGTATCAACCGGGTGCGTGAGACCGACGTCACATAGTTAAATTATTGGTAACTTTTATTTTTTAAGGTTATCTATATTTTTTATGTACTCTGTATGTCGTTTTCATTGACATTTTTATGATCGATTTTTTTGCAAATATTTGACGTAACCCCAAATTATGAGTATTGTTTTAGCATGACGTCTGACAATGAGCAGCGTAACCCCAAATTATGAGTATTGTTTTAGCATGACGTCTAACAATGAGCAGCGTCATTTCGTTATCTGTTACAAGAAACAACATCAAATTACCAACATAAGTTCAGACGTGTCGATCGTGAACCTCAAAAGCTTGATATAGTTTTAGCCTATAATGACACCAAAGGCGGTATTGATATCACAGATCGTTTATGTGCGAATTGTGATTGTATCCAAGCAATGGTATGTTTAATATAAATACCATTAGCATTAGTGTGTCAAATACAGACTATTATCTGTACAATTGAAAATTTCAACCTCGTCACTGCTATGGAAATCAGGCTATGAAATTAATTTATCTCCATATAGCAGAAAGTCATTATTGCCTGACTTATACGGATGGAGGTGCCTGGAAAGCGTAGAAAAACCAAAAATCGTTGCCACAAATGCAAGGAAGGTATAATTTTAGAATGATAACATTTTTTGTTTATTTTAAAAAGTTTTATTGTATAATAAGAATGATTGAGTCGGAATTTCTTTATAAATCTTTGAAGAGTGTTTTTTTATTTTATTTTAAAGGTTATGTTATGACTGACTTCTAAGTAAAAACTTTTTGAAGAAATAAACTGTAATGTATGGAAATCTTTTGTTTTTTTTTTAAAGCAAGAAACATTTTAACCAAAACCAACTAGCAGTTAATTAATTTAAAAACTGAACTTGTATTGAAAACCTCTGTACTTTAAATCAGTGTCACCGATAATGTAAATCAAACTGACGATACCGAAGAGTAAAAAAAATATTAAAATACCTAACTATAACTCTACAATATTTTTGTAAGCTCCATTGTTTGAATCAATTAAAAAAATATATAAAAATATTTCTCTAGATTTTTGTTATTCTCGACCAGACCACCCATTTATATTACCAACAAGTGAATTTGTTCTTATCTACTCTAATAAAAGCATAGTCAAGAGAGCGTATGATAGTGAACTATATCTTTCCTATTTTATCAAAACAATGAGATTCAGATTTATTTCTATATTGGATACGTTATCCAATGTAGAACCACTTACCATTGGTACTGGTTATAGTTTGGCAAGGAAGTCCATGCACAAGTGTCGTATATCAAAGGCCCAGGTCGGAAATCGTTAAAGAATTACAGTAAGTAATTTAGATATAAAATTTATTAATTAAAAATACTCCTTAAATTAAAATTGATCCTAGCATACTTTTAACATTATATTAAAGAAGAATATCCTCTAATTTATCTTCTTGGCTTTTACCTTGTGTATTTTCTCCCCAGTTCTCCCCCCTTAGAGAATGATTATATTATACAAATTATCACGACGTTTGTGTGAACGTCATAAAAGTTATTGATCTGTAGCGCGATCTAGTGGCAAGTTAAACCTTTTCCATGAAGTGAAAGACTGGGTCAAGTTGGAACCTGGCTTTCAGACCAAAAGGATTGATGTGGTAGTCGCGGATATCGATGAGGAAAAGCCCGAGTATAGTTTTATTGCGATGATGAGCTAAGATAAGATTGGAATGCTATTGTTTATATTTTACGATACGAAGAAAAGACGATTTATTTTTATATGAACCATGTATATAAACATGCTTGTTGGTTTTGAAGTCAAATTTCTAAACCACCAAGCATCTTACATATACGACATTTAGCATTAGCATTAGCAGCCTGTAAATTTCCCACTGCTGGGCTAAAGGCTTCCTCTTCCTTTGAGGAGAAGGCTTGGAGCATATTCCACCACGCTGCTCCAATGCGGGTTGGCGGAATATACATGTATCATATTTCGTTGAAATTAGACACATGCAGGTTTCCTCACGATGTTTTCCTTCACCGCCGAGCACGAGATGAGTTATAAACACAAATTAAGCACATGAAAGTTCAGTGGTGCCTGCCTGGGTCTGAACCCGAAATCATCGGTTAAGATGCACGCGTTCTAACCACTGGGCCATCTCGGCTATACGACATAGTATAACAAAATAAATGAATACTATAATTTTTTGTCTTGTATTATGAAATAATTTTCAACTATTTCATAATTAGCAAAAGCAAATTCCTTAAGACTTTAATATAGCAGTCTAGTAATAGAGTTGAGATAAAAGCTTCCACAGCTAAGCCTTTTATCCATTCAGCCCAGCAAAGCGCTTCAGTCAGCTCCATACTAGATATGTATTATGTTGAAGTAATAATAAATAAATTCAAATTTGGAACATAAATATAACAACTTTGGTATAGTTGCTTACAATTTTAATAAATAGAGAAATTTAAATAGATTTCAACGCAAAGCCATCTAATAAAAAAATACCCATATTTCCCATTTAAATATATTTAAACTACAATAATTATTAACCTACAAAATTCAAAGGTCGTACAAGCCTCTAGCTATTATTACAGAACTCACATACTTAAAACGATGTTATATAAAAGTTACTTATGACAGCCTTCGTTAAGTCGTCTTGCGAGTTTCTTGCCGTTCCTTCTCGATAGGGAATGCTTTCCGAAAGGGTAGTAGTGTTGACGTTTCAAAATTTTTTAACTTTTGATTTGATTTAAGTCCTTTCGTCGCCGCAACCGCAACATTTGAAGATTACCCAATTCGTGTTACCTACCATACAGTGGCTAAAGGTCGACACTAACCGCAGGACTATTCCACAAATACAGCGTGCAATGGTACGACCTACGCTTGTAGTATCTTTAAACAATACAACCTGAATACGATATTATCTGAGGAATATTTATACCGTTTTAAAATTCATAACTCATTTTCATATTAAATATTATTGAAACTCTAGAATTAGTAACACTCATAACTCTGGAAGAATCGACATAGAAAACTCAGCGGTTTGTGTAGTATATATATAAATCAAGATATTTAAATAAATAGGTTTTCGAATTGAAAAAGATCTATGCAAGTATATATTTTTTTATTTGAAATAGGTAGGTATACTAGAAAATAGGCCACTTGACGTTAAGGATCCCTATCGCCCAAATATATCAGCACTGTAAGAAAATTAACTAAATTTATGCCTTACATACTATATTGTCAACGCGTCCCCAACCTTAGGAACTAAAAAGATAAGTGTATCTTTTAAGACTGAGTGCAGTCTACAAGCCGAAGCACAACAATTATAAGTATTAATGTTCCTTTTAAAAAAAAAAAAAATCATTAATTCGACGTAGAAACATGACACTCTCTTATTGATTGTCAACCACCAATTCTACCACCAGTTCATTCGGAAATCATCTCAGACCTGAGAAGAACCGGCGAAATAAACTTATCGTGATGTTTTTTTGTTTAGCAGAAGAATATGTTATGAATTGATACTGGGAAGATAACTTTGAAGTGGTTCATTGTTATTTTGTATTTGATAACTTAAAAATACACCTAGAAACAATAAAGTTTATTACAAAGACTATTTTGAGAAACGACGAAAGATCATTATTATTCAGAGCAATTCTACTATTTTGTTTGAGCATTGTTGCTTTTATTAACTTCAAAAGGTTTGAGATACTTCATAATGGCTTATTGTTTGTTATTGTTGCGGTAGGAAATGTGTGGGAGGTTCGTGAAATAAATAATTGTATTTCATTCGCACTACAAGGATTACAAGAATATTACAGAACTACTTTTTTCTATATCATATATTACAGCCGTAAACTGAGTCGTTATATGAAATCAGTTTTTAAGTATTAACCTAACATTTATATGAAACTAGCCCCAAATTATAATATAATACATATAATATGATAACACTAAACATACTACAGAATGTCTTTGTATACAACGTTCACAGCTTTTTCATTCATTTCAGGGCCGTATAGATCTACATTAAATGCACAATGTATTTAAAGTACTTAATTGGATAAGGATTAATGCTGTATCGCTTCGCAAATAAACCATTTCTTCTCGTAAAAAGTAAAGTAGGTTATTGTGGGTTATTCCTAAGTGATAGAAACGTGGAGATGTACAATACTATACATGTACATTATTTTGATCAATCTCGTTGGGTTCAGCCAGCGTTTGCAATGTAAGCTCAAAAAATGTGTTTATTTACATCACACTAGACTTCTAAAATTAGCAGTGTTGCTCTACTATATTATGCGTGTATTATACATATAAACCTTCCTCTTGAATCAATCTATCTATTAAAAAAACGCATCAAAATCCATTGCGTAGTTTCAAAGATCTAGGCATATATAAGCACAGACAGACAGTGGAAAGCGACGTTTTTTTATACTGTGTACTAGTATCACTGATATCTACTCACACACATAGACAAACGTGTATGCATATTCACACAATTACACATACATAGAAAAAGAAAATATTGGACAGTATCTATAGGTATCATATTAGAAATGCAAAAGATACTTCATGTGTTTGTTTGTGACCTTATAAGGGATAACGTAACTGTACGGATTGTAATGTAATTCAGCATTAAGAGAACCAATCTTAAAAGGATATTAAATATTTTGATTGGAGATATTAAAGTAATGTAAAAAGTGGTAGCCTGTTTTAAGGGAACACCGATGAGGGTTAGTCGAGTCACGTGGCAGATTCTTTTCAGCCACGTGAAGGGTTCCTCGCGATGTTTTCTTTCACCGCCGAGAACGAGATCAATTACACACAAATTGTGTTTGCCCCTAAGACTCTTATCTTATAACTACTGGAATATCACGGCTCTTATAAATAAATAAAAAATGTGTTTTACTACCAATTTATGAAATTGTAGTCAAGTTATTCTAATATATAGATAAATAATTCTATACATAGATATAGAGATAAATAATATATAAAGATATATAAAGAAATAATATAATATAATTATATTATAATTTATAAATTAAGAAATAATTAAATAATATAATTAATAATTAAATACTTCGTTGTATTTTTCTCAATCTTAAAATAATCTGGCTCAAATTTATCAACAAAATTTCTCTCTGGCAATGTTATTTTAATTTCTTTGATAACTTAATAATATTATACTAATAATTCAGCTTGTCTAAATTTGATTTTTTTTTTAATTACTAAAACCGTATTTAACGCTAAGGAAGCAATGTTAAAACTATGTGTGAATTTAAATGAATCATGATAAAAAATGTTAAGGTTTCCATTCAATAGTTAAAGAATAGCATGGAAAAAATCTTTTACCTCTCGCTAAAACTTTTAAATATAATAATAATATTTGGTATAATACAGTCCAAAGCGCAAAGTTTAGGGTCCAGTTAAGTAAAGTTATTAAATACGGGAATAATGCGTGTTCCCTCAAAATCATATACACGTTGATTAGTTAGTGTGGTAAACATATGGATAACCATAAGATCTAAGTAACAAAAAGAGCATGACTTCTAGGGAGAGAAGTTCTACTTCTTCGACTAATTAAAAAAACAATTAAAACTATTGAATTATTGAAATTAAAAGAAAATATGTTTTGTAAAGACACATAATTGAGCAAAACATTTGCAGAATTGTTACATAGAAATACAGACATTTGAACAGGATTTTGATAACCCGAACACGTTCTGAATGACAAAGACGATAGGATCACATTAGCAGGGAAGGAGACCGATACACACACCACCCTTACACCGTCTCCGCCAGCGGAAATAAGATCCCCGATTTCCGACGTCTCATCGACGGACCTCGTTTGACTTTTTTTTACTTAATAAAATCATCAATCAGAGAGAAATTTATTCAGATCAGCTTATTTTGTTTTTTATACTGAAAAAAAAAATTGATTTCGTAATACTTATCCAAGGAGAATAAAACGAGACCGTTGCCATCATTTTTCTTGGACCTCGGTCTAGTGTTTCGGTATAAGGCCGCAAATTCCAAAGGCCTCGGTTGAAAACCCAAGTTTAGCCGATAAAAATTTATTTGGTTTGACGGAAAACCCCGTCGAAAAAATTCTAATTAACAGCTCGGAGTCTAGAATTTGGTAGAGTATACCATCATCTGCCTGGTAAAGCAGGTATGGCCACTAAATCTTTCCGGTCGTATCAGCTTTGCTGTCTAAGGGGATTTTATTTGCACTACAAGTGAATACTTGTGCTTATGTGCCCTGCGTTTGCGTTGCGTAGTTGGCTTGGCTTTTAAATTTTCCTTTCCTTTCCCTTTAAATTTACCGCCGTGGCAGAAATCGGTTACGACGAACTTATCACCATCATCATCATTTTCTTGTATCTAATTTTAACTTATAAAAACCTTTATTTATAGAAATATAAAACAGAAAGTATACTTAATGATAAATAATCACAGCCGCTCACATTACCAAGTTTTTAAACGTAAAGATAAATTTAATTATAATCTTTCATTCATACAAAAAAATATAAAATTTACATCAATTTGTTTTAAAACCAAAACTCGAGACAATTTATTCGTTATAAATATTATAATAAAATAAGATATATTTTTAATTTTGTGAAGTTTGTATATTTTAATCTAAGTAAGTTAGCCTGTTTTTATTATTTGTACCGTTTCTTTACACTGAATTCGATTCGAATTTGTACGGTTTTTGAACTGAAACTCTTCAATCAAATCAGTGAATTACTATTCCAGTCACTAACATGCCTTGCTACTATCAAGATCTTTTTGGAAAATCTTTCAACGAGGCTTAAAGTTTCAAGTCGAATGAAATTCAGCTAACATTTTCGTACAATATTATTTTCTTTAAGTTCAACGGACGTTGCTTTTATTTATAAATCTTACAGTCATTTATATAATGAAGTAATACAACTGAAATACCCAAGAACATGTGAATCGTAACTCGTATCGTAAATTTATAGTTCACACCCAGGTTCCATGAGTCTTCGTTCATTTGTTTTTGTAATTTCTGGTCAGTGGTATAGGAAAATAACGTGACAAGTTCTGCATGAGTCGGAAATTTTTCCACTTGGTGGTAGGCCTTTTTGCAATCCCATCTGGGTAGGTTTATGTTTGAAGGGTGAGTGAGCCAATGTAACTACAGGCACGAGGTAACATATTTGTTCCTAATTATAGTGGCGCATTGGCGATGCAAGGAATATTTATTTTTTCTTATAATGCCACTGTCTGGGGTTCCGTGCGGTGCCCACTTACCATCAAGTGGCATTTGATCGTCCGCCTACCTATATCCTAATATATACGAGTATATACTATGAGCCCCCTTTCAAGAGTCGTGTTGAAATATCACTCACTCACTCCTCTAAAAATGATACGACTCAGACTATTATGTATGCCAACAAAATAAAGACAGATTCAAGATATCTACAAATCTTCAATATAAAGTTTTGATTGGAAAGTTATTACTTCGAAACCGTCCGGACCGACAATTTCCTCTCTGACTACATTGCATAATAATCTATATTTAAAAAAATACAGCATGTACACATTCTACATAGTTCATGGCCTATCATAACATGAACTTTCCATGTTAAATAGTATAAGTAGTTTTAGCGTGAATAAATATAAAACAAACAAAACTAACAGCCTTCTATGTAATAGAGTATAATTTTATTTAAGTCAGTACAAACATTACCTATATGTGTCCGATTTTGGTCACAGCGGCGACACTCAAGGGACATTTACTAATTGCGCAAACACATATGCGCTATTTATTTCCTCACATTTGATGTGATAATAGAAAGAGTTCCAGCAGAGGTCCAACGGATTTTCATCCTTTCCGACACACGGCATTATAAACACTGAAATTTTTCGATAGAAAAATCCAACAACTTTTTATTGGTTCAAGCCGGAAAACAAAACCTCGAGATCTACGGCTCCATAATCTAGACCAACGAGTTAAATTTACATAATAATATTATATCAAAGTATATAAAAAACTTTTTACAATTAAATGCCTTACGAGACTTAACCCTTTTTTTTGTTTTCTTGTGGTATTCACCAGTGCCCAATAACCCTAAAAAAACAGCGGTACCATTTTCGTCTTTCCAGCAGGCGGCACAGGATCGCCTTCATATAGCATCTTCGCATGCCTATACGGGCAATTCCTAGGGCGGATTCCCGGGTATTGAAAACCTAGTCCTTGCGGTACCTATTGAGGCGAGAGGAGAAGGGGCTTGTAGCGTTATTTACGAGGCTTAACCTGACACAACCATAGAGGCACTTCAAATTATGTTATGTTCACAAAACTTAAGCTTAAACTTAAGTTTTTTTTGTAAGACGGCAACACTATTGTCGTTTAAATTTCATTCAAAGCAAAATAATAGGTTTTTTTTTGGTTTATAATTGTGCTAATAGGGCACAGATTATTTCGCAAATGTCGGTTAGAGCAGACACGAGTATGAACCGTAGCATATTGCTTAAAATTCATCGTAGGTAATGCTGGCAAGAAAGCGCATATTTACCCAATCGCAGTTCGGATTCTCCGGACGTTTTGATTTAGTAGCATAAAGTGAAATTCTAGAATAAAATATTTTACCAAAAGGTACGTGTTAATAGCGCTGTTTATAGAAAGCTGATGTAACGGACTATACTATACTATTTACATAAATACGTGAGAATGAATTATTGTTATTTTAATACATTTTTTTTTTTTAAATATAAAACATAACATCGGTCGCAGCGCCACCTACCGGGTCCAATATAAGCCGTCCGTAGACTTAGTTAAGCACATATTAAAATTTAATTAAAATTGGTCAAGTTGTTTTGGAGAGTTTACATACATGCATACATACATACATATATAGAATTATATGTCATATATAGAAACATAAAAACATACATACAAATAAATTCATGAGATTGCATAGTAAATGTAGTAAGCGCCAGCCTTTTTCCATACAAAATTCTATAGATTTAAGGCTGACCTGCGCCGAATGTCATACTCTCGTGAAAGCATATATAGGGGTATGATGCTTGGCAGCTCGGTTCAAATTGGACGCGTGGAGTGATGCGCTCGCCGCATCGGCCGCGTGCAATAATGCATATCAAATTACATAATAAGAAATGATACTAGGCGGTGCAGCTGTGCGGGTTATACTGCGAGGCTGCTAGCTATGGTTGATTATTCTGAAATATAGGAGTGGCGCAGATCCGTGTGTCGGTGTAGTGCCTACTCATATATTAATGGTGGATGCATGGCAAAATATAATTATAATGAGAATGTGCTTCGTGCACTTTTCCTATAAATAATACAAATGATTATTACAAATGACGGTAAGGCAGGTCGTCATATGAATGAGTGTTCTCAATGAGACATTATATTTATTATATAAAAGCGATATAAAGAAGGTCGGGGTTAACCTCGAATAAAATATAATAATGAAATTAATATGATATAGAAACGGTTTGATGGTAGCCGTCTTGCGATAATATCTAATTGAAAAAAAGTATGTACTGGGCGATGCATACTGATAGTAGAGGGTTACCTCGGTGACTATTAATTATGAAATTTAAATCAAGTATATTAACAAATAGCAATAAGGCTATAAATAATGATTGAACTTCTTTCAATAATAATTAATTTGTAAAATAACTAAACATATTGCTTGTCAACTTTGTCTTCCATGTTGCAGATTCTTGTAAACCGTAAGCGGAGCAAGTTGTAGCGATATTATATTGTAAAACTGTGACGATCAACGGATGTAAGTTCGTATAGCGGTCGAAATCAATAATCTTCATGTAAAACTGTGACGATCGACGGATGTAAGTTCGTATAGCGGTCGAAATCAATAATCTTCATGTAAAACTGTGATGATCGACGGATGTAAGTTCGTATAGCGGTCGAAATAAATACTCTTCATGTAAAACTGTGTCGATCGACGGACGTAAGTTCGTAAACCGGTCGTTCTAAAACTCCACAATTATTATCAGTAAACAGATCCAAGTTTGGTATAACTGTTTGATACGATCACGACGACAACGATCTAATGATGT
Organism: Vanessa atalanta; assembly: GCF_905147765.1. Lineage (NCBI taxonomy): Eukaryota > Metazoa > Arthropoda > Insecta > Lepidoptera > Nymphalidae > Vanessa > Vanessa atalanta. The sequence goes on from NC_061890.1 coordinate 6,806,493, forward strand.
TGATGTTTTAAGATTTTTATTGTTAAATAACAAAACCTTTATAATATATTTGTACTATGCACATGCAAAATGATCGCGCACGAGTACTGTACTGAATATACTCTGGTGGATTCTTGATGATTCGACGCGTGGTCTGAGGCTGTGTGGCTCGACCGAGAGTCGCTGCATTAGTGTCGTGGCGATGTCGTCTTGAATTTGCTTAGGTGATGCAGTTGCGAGGTGTGATGTTACTGTATAACGTCTTCGGCGATACGGTAGTGTCCCTCCTTCTGTTACCAATGAGGCTGCCTACGTGAGATAGTTTCGGGGTTTGAGGTTACTGTATAACGTCTTTGGCGATACGGTAATGTCCCTCACTCTGTCTTACCGGGTTACTAGAGTAGTGTATGTGCTATGTGGTACTGAGCTATGGCTGGTTGACGTTACGATGTCTTTATTGATGTCTCTCATCAATCGGTAGTACTGGAATCACGACCGAATGTTGCAGGGCGTTGCGGAGGCTGTAATAATGCTGAAGTGATACGTTCATGCAGTGAAGGACCCAAATAATGGATTTCATCCAGGCTGGCATCACTATACATATATGGCGCACTAATCGCTTTATACGAGAAGTGTCGTTTGTAGCAAAATGTTCGTCCTTTTAGGGACGCCTCCTTAGCCCAGTGTTAAGGATATTATAAGAGTCATTGTAGTAGGGCACCTAATTTAGTAATAAGACTGCGTATATCTCTTTGAAGTTGATTATCACATGCAAATAATGATCTGAGTTCAAAGCTGGTTTAGGTAATCGACTGTCGGGTGTGTGCCTGTTGTAGAGTTAAGTATATCCACTGTATAGTTATAGATTTAAGTAAAACGTGATACGCGAAGCGTATACAAGGTTTATAAGCTAGTTAAGAAAACGTTCGATTTAGTGATAAGTCTTAGTTATAAGTCTTAGATATAAGTCTTAGATATAAGTCTTAGTTATAAGAAAGAATACGATTATACGTTTATGATACATGATATATATATATTCATACTTTATAACCTACTACGGTAGAAAATATAGCAAATTATGCTAAATCCACTTAAATGATTCCTACGCGGTAATCTATGAGTTTAATTGAATATTATTCCACTATGTTTGGAATTAATACGTATTATCTTACGATAAAACGACACTCTGCGACAGTGGATATAGCAACGAATAACGTTGTGCTTGCATTAGGCCGCCTGATGGTCGTGCACTTGAACTGGTATGAGAAACAGTGATTTAATGCAATGATAATCCAGGGTTAAACCCATTGACTACAGATTTCCTCATCTATGACAGATTGACTATTTATGGGACTTTGATCCTTATTTTTATTATTATTGTTGTAGCATTGGCTACTTTATAAACACCGCAGTTACGACTGTGAAACCCATTGGACCACGGTCTAGTTTGTTGATTTATTTTTAAGTCTAATCGTCGATTTGAATAACATAGTTATTACTGTGCTATCCGCTAGACTACGGTCTTGATTTATTTATAAGACTATTAGTCTTTTATACACCTCAGCTACGGCTGTGATACCTGCTGGACTTTAGTTCTAGTTCATATATTATTTAACAAAGTGTTTGCACACTATAAAATCGCACTTCCCATGTTCGAGGAAGGTTCGCCGATCTATGGTTGGAATCTACAGTTGATGGCGGGCGCGGGGCCATTTCAACCTCCTCCCCCTTTTATATTTTTCAAAAGAGTTAAATATATAAAGATGGGTAGGAGCGACATCCTTCAGCTACTCGTAAGAGGTGTTAAAGGAAATGGGACCGGTATCTCATACATTCGATTATTATTATTCAAATTAATTAAACAAAATATTTATATTAAAAACGTATTTAAAAGATAAACCTGGTTTTATTTGACTCCTCTATAGTCGATTGAATTTATAATCTCTGACGCTCTAAAAGAACACGGTTATTACACAAAGTCAACGTTATATGGATCCTAACTAACTAGACAAAATCACGAGCCAAACCGATATTTAAATATAAGAAATTTAAACGTAAAATTATATTTTAACTAAGATAGGCAGGGAATAGTCACACTTAATTATATTCATAAATTTTGCCACGGATGTGAAATGAGATACAAAAAATACGACGGCAAGGAATGGCTATGTTGAAACATCTGCGCTTCAAATGTTTGCTACACAACGCAAAAGCGGTTTTAGTCGTTTTTTCAGTGACATTTGCAGCGTATATGTCGTATCTACATCCAATTAAATACAATCCAATAATTCCATCGCTTAGAATTCCCGGTTTATATTTTAATATTGCTATACGTATTGCCTTAAAGCGTTATCTACCATCCATCCTTATGTAAACATAAAATTTTTTAGTAGGTGTGCCAAATATGGTGTTAGAAAATATTAATAAAATATTACTTGGTGGTAGGGCTTTGTGCAAGCCCGTCTGGGTAGGTACCACCCACTCATCAGATATTCTACCGCCTAATAACAGTACACTGTATTGTTGTGTTCCGGTTAGAAGGGTGAGTGAGCCAGTGTAATCACAGGCACAAGGGACATAACATCTTAGTTCCCAAGTTTCGTGGCGCGTAGGTGATGTAAGGAATGGTTAATATTTCTTACAACGCCTTTGTCTATGGGCTGTGGTGACCACTTACCATCAGGTGGCCCATATGCTCGTCCGCCAAGCAATTGCAATAAAAAAAAAAAAAATAGGAGCACAATTTTTATATGATAAAACTAGAAAAGTATATATTAAGAAATTCCAAAGAAGTACTTAAAAAAAATGTCTGTTGGTGTGTTCTCATTACATCTTCAGTATTCAACGATATATATGTTTGTAGAAATAAAGAAATGGAAACCATAGAAATGAACCATGGAAGCAAAGGTTTGAGACATTGTTTCGTGAAGGTAAGTTATATTCTAAGAAGAAGTCTTACATTGACAATTATATGAAGCATATTATTTTGGGAAGATAGAATAGTTAATTGAGCATCGTGCAAGAATAACAGAAACCAGAAAATTATAATTTAGGTATATTAATATATATTAAGAGCCGAGGTGGCCCAGTGGTTAGGACGCGTGCATCTTAACCGATGATTTCAGGTTCGTGCTGGGCGGTGAAGGAAAACATCGTGAGGAAACCTGCATGTGTCTAATTTCAACGAAATATGATACATGTATATTCCGCCAACCCGCATTGGAGGAGCGTGGTGATTATGCTCCAAACCTTCTCCTCAAAGGTAGAGGAGGCCTTAGCCCAGGAGTGGGAAATTTACAGGCTGCTAATGGAATTTATGAATATTTAGTTAAAACATATTTGTAACTAGGTAGTTACAAATATGTGAGTCCTATCTTTGCCGGATAAGACGAATTTAGTAGCGGGTCCATCTAACTCATTGAGCTGAAATTTTGTAAACTTCGGAGTTAGTGATAAATTAATAATACAATCTAGTTGTGTATTATAAAAAGCCTTATAATAAGAAACGATACGTTATTGAAATAAATATATTTTTATGAATTATTCCAATTCGAATTGAATATTCATAGCAAAGGCAGGACAACGTCTGTCTGGTGAGATTGTAAATTATAGAACAGTATCTGTAAATCACGAGTCGGAATACTTGTGATCGTCGTCAACTTGTGTCACTCTCCGTTGAATACGGTCAAATGGAAGAAGCTGGTACTGAGAAGTACGCGCCCAGAGGTGTGAGTAGTACTCCACCTGAGTTAATCAAATATACCTAAATTATAATTTTCTGGTTTATGTTAAAAAAGTAGGTACATACTTATCAAACTCGTCTCGTCTTTTTGCTTTTTTTCTAAGTAGGTCTGTGTGTCTTGTGTTTTACGAATCAGCAAATTTAACTTATAATACTAAAGATAATTGGTAAAACATACATACCTACATGCACTCACATGTGTGTATATGTATGTACACATTTAAGAGTCATGAAATTTATCTGTTTAAATAGATTAAAATATATAACTAGACTATATAGATAGACTAAAATATATAAAATTAATTATAACCCTTTAAACCCTTACATACAAAAGATAAAAAATATAAAGATACCTAGAACACGTGTCCTACAATCAGGCCAGTTTATCTCCGCCGGCCCCATTTATCTTAGCTTGATATATCACTAACGGAAGATAATGAAGTCTTGCGTTTAAAGCCTTTTACGATTCAGAGTTCCGTCTTAACATTGGGTATATAGCGCAAATTATTACGACGTTAAGTAAAATAATTGTAAAAAATCAGGACATAACAAAATTATAGAAACTTACCGCAAAACTAAACGTGAAATGTCTTTTTATAACATTGACTATAAAAATGAAGAATTTAATTTAAGAATTTATTTATAAAAATAGCATATCACCGTAAGTCAGTTAAGAATGCTTAACAAGTGAGATGGGAAGTGAGGGCTTACAGAATAGCAATGCTGGGATTCTATTTTATTAAAAACTCTCGGCAATGTTCGTCTTTCGTCTGTCGTCGTGTTTTCATCAATTGCTCTTTACTTGTATAAAGTAGCAGTTACTCGTCGTTTCGCTTTTTTTGAAATCTTATTACTGTTGCAAACTAATTTTAAATGTAAAGATTTATTACCAAATTCACAAAGTATAGTGACATCATAAATAAAAGATCTTTTCGTGACAACATTTTTTTTAATAACTAGAATCTGCCCAATGAATACTATAGTGCACAAATGCGTTTATGCACAATAAACAGAAGTTTTGTGTTTATAATTTATCTCGTGCTCGGCGGTGAAGGAAAACATCGTGAGGAAACCTGCATGTGTCTAATTTCAATGAAATTCTGCCACATGTGTATTCCGCCAACCCGCATTGGAGCAGCGTGGTGGAATATGCTCCAAACCTTCTCTTCAAAGGGAGAGGAGGCCTTTATCCCAGCAGTGGGACATTTACGGGCTGCTAATGCTAAACAGAAATGTAACTCTCTATTTTTGCACTCCCATGGACAGTGAAGGAGAAATTCAGCCATAATCTGTTATGGCTGAATTTCGGGCGCAAAAAAAAAACCTGATCGAAAAACTCAATCAATAAAATTCTTACTGATTTCAGTCCTGAACTTTAAGATCTACAGTCTACTAATTAGCTACCAGAGCGATGAGGCACTTGACTTAGTACCATATTAAGCATCATATCATAACAAATAGAAAATTCGATCCCAATAGGCACCTAACATATATTTATTGTGAATTTTTGAATTGTTACAGATTTTCCTACACTGAAAGTAAAATAACAAGGCCTCCTCATGTCACGTCCTAGCTTCCGTCGCACAACAAAGACGAAATATATATGTATATTAAGATGAAATAGTACTAGAAATCGTCGATAACATTGGATAACATGAGAATTTCCGAAGAAGTTTTATTCATTTCACGTCTATTGAGCCCGCACTGTTGTTATACATATTTTTCTTTACGCATCAATTAATTCTTTATTCAAGTCAGACTCTAATAAGAACATTCAAATCGCCACGTCACCGCTTCTATAGATTATCTATGGTAACATATAAATTCTTTTCTTTTTTTATGTCTACGTATACCGACCACTAAAGGGCGAGCAAAGACGCAGGCGAAATATAGTTTATTATACGTGCAAATAAAGTGAGTAATATAACACTAATAAAATAAATATGTCTTGCTATATTTAAAAATATAAACCTTTAAAAATCTAAATCCATAATAAAATAGTTTGAACTACCCCGTATTAAATACATATCGCCAACTCTCAGCTTTATATCAGACGTAAAATATGTACAAAAGACTTCAAGCAAAAAAAAATACGATCCATATTTCAAACGGAAAATAATCTCTTATATAAGACGGCATACAAGGGGAAATCGATGTAGCTTCCTTTTCATCCCATTACGCAATTTAGACCATTTGACACATGATATATTTGAGATTATCTCCGTCTTTCTATACATATATATACTAGCTCTGTCCCGAGACTTTATCCGTGTCAAATAAGATAAACTGATACATAATGATTTGCCCGTTCTGCTCTGCTATGACGTGCAGTGGACACTAACTGCGGACTAGTCCACAAATTCATAGTCACTAAGCATTCTTTGGAGCGAGCTATAGGTACTCGGAGTATCTTTGTAGGGTAAAATCGTGTTCTATAGTTCAATATAATAACTAGACACGATTATACTTTGTAGATAAGAGTCATATTTTTGGCAAATGTCACCACCACCAATAAAAATTGGTATTGTAAGAAATATTAACCTTCCCAAATATATTATATCCCTTGTGCCTGTATTTTCACTCACCCTTCAAACCTATATTAATGATTGCTGTTTGGCGGTAGAATATCTAAAAATATGAAGGTACACTACCCAGACGTAACCTACACAGACGAGTTTGCACAAAGCTCTACTACTAAGTGATAGATGTATAATTATCTTAGTCTCAGTATCGACAAAACAAACATATCATGTGAATATGGCCTTAATCGTTCAAGTCGTTTAGAACTGACATGATCCCAAGTCCATCAACGATTATTATATGTACATAAAGATATATAATATTATTTCGTGTGTGTAATTTAGTTGGAATACGAGCTTGTTGAATACTTATGCAATAATGTACAAGTTCGGCTGGTCACTTGATATTCTCTGGCAATTCATTCTTATCGTATCTCAATTTTATTATTGTATGGACTAATAAAGCGACCTATCAGTAATGAGAAAAATGTACAACTAAACCTATCCTGTATATATATATATATATATATATATTATATAATATAAGTAGGTGGACGACCAATTTGACCACCTGATGTTACATAGTCAGCGCCACCTATCATTAGGAGCTGTAAACTGTGTTATTGGAGGTACCACTTATACTATCGCCATTGCTCCACCAAACTTGAGAGCTAAAAGTAATGTATTGTGCCTGTAGTCACAATGGCTCACTCATCCATCAAACCGAAACACGACAATACCATTCATTGCTGTTTGGCGGAAGAATATCTAAACGATGTTACCTACAAAGGCGGGCTCGCATAAAGCCCTACCCTTATTTTATTAAAGTTAATTGTCCAGTTGATCGAGTAACTAGTTTATATGGCTTCAGAGCCTGAGGTTCAATCCTCAGCAAATAAAATTATACTTTTATTAGCTGTTTAAAGGGTCGTATTATATTATATAACCCTTGCAAAAAATACAGCTATTGGTCCTGCACTTGAACTCTCTCCGGTTATTTCGGATTGCAATTTCATTGCATTATGAGAATGAGAAAATTGCGCACTCCTGGCTAGTACACAAATCCTCCTTCGTCTTCCTATCCTGCAGAGTAGTTGGCTAGTCTCGTTTGAGAACGGTTAAGGCCAAAACAGGTCAACATGAGCTAAATGTCTTTACAACTCAACACACACGTACGTACTAAGTTAACGCACTTTTATATTGGAACTGATTATTTACTATTTATTTATTTATTTATTTATTGGAAAAGTTACACCAAGTCAACTTATCACTAAGCACTTAAAACTAATATATGACTTGGATAACATACAAAGTGATACGTCTTTAAAGGTGTAAACAACATTAACCTTCAAAAATATTTTTGATAGTAAACTATATAAGCCAAACAATCCTATATAAAATATAAAATTAAATTTTAAAAACTAAATAATATTTTAAATTAAGATAACAAAGAAAAAATACCGTACTGAGTAATAAAAAAAATTAGAAGCTTTATAAAAGAAAAAACAATACTTAAATATATTACTTATAAGGTATGAGATCGAACAATGAGATCTTTGGAATGTTTAACAAAATTAGTTTCATCTTATAATTAATAATAATAATATATAAAGAGTTAAAAATTGTATGTTTATATGTAAAGAGTAATCTCTGGAACTAATAATACAAATCTAAGTAAAAATTAAGTTCTAGAGAATAAATTATTCATATCATTTTCTTTACTAATCAACTGCATACCATGAAAAGCCAGGGCGGTTCGCTAGTTTAAAATAAACATGTTTAAAACATGATGCTTTACAAACGTCCTACAAAAGTCTTACAAATACACGCGATAATTGTAAAAAAGGATATTGCCAATTAAAATGTGGAAATGTAGCGAACAGAACAAAAATGTGAGGATAAATCCGAGGTGTCGGTGTCGACCACTTCAACGCATTATCATTGCAAAAACAGGGTCACACTTGTGGCCTGGTATAATTTGCGGCGTATATTTTACTTGTATTGACTTGATATATCAAACCGAATGGAATTAATTATACCAAAACGACACTCGAAAAAGGAAATTGGTTTAATATTTTGTGAACTCGAATATTTTTTAAATTCTGTTCTTGGTATTGTTGTGTTCCAATCTAAAGGTCCTTGACCTTGCTCGATTGGGCGTTACAGATAAATATGTCGCGTGGAAAACTCAACCCGTGCCCTGGATTTAATTATAAACTAAAAATCTTGTGATAGATAGCTTTTAAAGACCTACTAACAAATTCAGACTGCACTTTGCTTTTTTTTTCGGAGATAATGAGGAACTATTATATATGATGTGATTATATATTATTATTATGATAATGTAGCTCAAATTAAGTCATTTTACCTAAATCCACGCCCTAAGAGCGCTTATTGATATATGCTTATAATTCCAACATTGTCAATTCTTATTTTATTTAGCTTGTTACTGCGTATATTTTCATAAACACAATTACTATTAAAATAGTCATAAATTAGTCAAGCCAATCGATATAAAGCATCGTGATGCTATTACTTTATTTATTCCGTATATATTTTTAAGGGTTTTATTTACAATTGTACAGAAAATAAAATAACGTACGAATCATAATAAATCACTGAAATATTTATAATGTATTGGGCGTACCCACGATTAATATATAAAAAAATAAAAACTCAACATAGTCATATGATGTATTACCATAAATTTAACGATGTTTACGATTTCTGGAGATTTTAGTATCACATTGTGCCGTCAAAACATGTAGGCTATTTTTTGTATGACAAATGCTCTTAAATGAATAAGACAGTATAGTGAAAATATGACTCGTAGTTATTGGAAAATTGTTTAAAAACGAAGAAGCAGGAACATTACACTTACTTATCGAGTGACAAAAATATACCAGCACCTCGGAAAGAAATATCGCACCAAGAAAAACCGGAAAGGAAAATCAGTAATAATATTTCTTCTTTAGTAGAGACTTGCTAAAAAACCAGAACTCCCATTTATCAGTCACATGAAATGCTACGTCACAGACAACATCGTTTTCCGAATGTTATATCGTTTGTTCAAGATTTAAACCTGACTATCCACAAGTTAACTATAGCATCGCATAGCATAGCATCTCAACGTAGCATTTTATACGATTATTCAAATAACGACCAAGTTTTTATTACGACGAAGGTGCTAATATAATACGAACAAGACATTAAATTTGATTTTATTTCAAGCTTTAAATTAATTGCTATTTGGGCATTAAGAAATATTCATATTTAGTTGACTAATTGTATTGTTTTCCTGTAATAATAATGAATATAGTACCAAATCACTGTTTAGTTAGTTTAACAAGCCTATAAATAGCATGTCAAATGGACTTAAATCCATTCAGTCCACCATAATAAATATTGACCATTACCGGTATACCGGTTACAAAAATCTTTATAAAAAATATATCGCATATTCGAAATTCGAAAATATTTTTAGAAATATTGAACATAAACAAAAAATGTGTTCCAAAGCAAAGCTTATTTCTTGTTTATTGTCGTCGTCTGGGTAGGTATCATCCACTCAGCATATATTCTACCGCCAACCAACAATACTTAGTATTATTGTCTTCCAGTTTAAAGTTTGAGAGAGCATGTGTAGAGGCATAACGAACATAATATCTTAGTTCACAAGTTGGTAACGCATGTGCTTTTTAAGGGATATTTCTTAGAGTGCAGTTGTCTATGGGCAGTGGTGACCACTTGCCCTGTGCTTTGCTAAATTAAACTCATAAATTAAACACATTCATGTTATTAAATAATATTTCATTGCGTTCGTTTTAGTTTTATTTAGAGTATTGGTTTAGATATATGCGATAATATAAACCAGTGAACGTCAAGTCTTAACTGCAAAGATGTCAATTTGGAAGGGATGATGAACGAGTCCAAAACGAATATGAGTGGCATACATCATTGACGAAGTTTACTCGTGACGTGTTTCCGATATTTTTTATGAAACCCATCTCAGTTGGGTAACACACTCGTCATGTTCTTATGGAGTTTTGACGTTATTTTATCGAACAATAAACAAGACGTAGGTGTTATATATTATGTATGTTTTACAAACTATTATTTGACTTCACACTGGACCGCTGGTCCAAAAACTTACTTAACTTTTACTGAATAGTCTTCCAAACCCGAACATGCATGTTTAATTTGCATTTTTAATTAATCTCGTGCGCCACGAAAGGAGAACATCGTGAATAAACCTTTATGTGTCGAATAAAATTATGCGACATTTGTATTCACTGCATTGGAGCAGCGTGATGAAATACTGCCAAAAATCTTCTCCTCGAGAGGAGTCTTTGTCCAGAAGTGGGGAATTTAGAAGATGTAACACTTGTAAGTATATATATAAAGAAAGTGTATATAATCAATTAATATCCTTTAGATGGAGCTAAAATTTTACATCTTGCACAACCTTGTATTGCTGGTGATATTATTTAAGTATAAGAACTTAGTATATTAATCAGTTCTAAATAGAAAATCAAGTTTGTTATAAAAGATTTAATTGTTTGTGTTAAGTTTTTTATTGTTTATTTTTTTAGGGTTGGTAATTACAAACATCATGACATAATTATATAAGAAGCTGTAACTCTCAAAATATCTCCAGACATTTAGTGAACACGGAGAATATTATTGGCACCACCGAGATTAGGCTTATGAATAATATTTTTACATCATTAGCATCCCATGCTTGTCCACTGCTGGACACAGGCCTCTCTAATCGCAGGCCACTGTGTTCTATCTATCTATCCTCGCATCTCATCCACTTTTACATAGTACCGTTAAATATTAAATAAATTCAAAGTAAAAATACTTTATAAAAAAAAGCTTTTATTTAAATGCTCTAAAAATAAAAAAATAAAATTTTCCTTTAAAATTTTAACTATCACCTCATTATATACACTTTCTTTAATCATAAAAGCTTGACATACATTGCAAGTTAAATAAAAGCTTTTAAAAATAATCAATATAATTTCATACGAATCCTTAGTTATAGGTTATACTAGCTTAACCTGGCAGAGCTATTATCGTGGTCATCTGTTAAAATTTAGGTAGTACAGAAATTTCTACATGAAAAATAAAAAAATATATATTGCGCCAACTCTCATGGCGATCGGTTAAACTGTGTTGAAGTCTATTAATATCAAACAGATAGACTTGTTCACTCACGAAGGCGCGCCTCTCCACGGTAAATTATCGGCGTGCATTAGTGAGTTATACTCGTACTTGCAAGATGTCTTAGTGTGCGTGAGATATCTTCACGTGGAAGGTCGCGCCTTCGTGAGTGAATAGATCTATACCAGCATAACTGATTTATTTATTAAACAACATTTTTATACAATAAACATTAATAATAATAATAATGATATCCTCCTTGGCAGAAATCGGCCACGTCGGGAAATTTTAAGGAAAATTAGCAACTAAACAGGCCAAATTATCGTGCACAGGTGTGTGCAAAGACACAGGTGCACTGTCTATTCCTTACTCTCATAGTCCAAAGGAAATGGAAAGAGTTTATACGCAAGTTTAAAAGCTACGTGCTTTTCGAGGCACTGGATTGTACACGCAGCCAAATTCTAGACTCTGGGCTGCTACTGAGAACTTTTGAAAACAAACCCGAATATTTTTTATCGATCCTATCTGGGGTTTGAAGCCCTGGTTGTATCTACTTAACCAACAAGACAGACATAAGACAAATACTACATTTAGTAAAACACACAATTCAGAAACGCGACCACATATACATACATAAGTATATTATATATTTAGCTCTCAAAATACGTCTCACGTTATTCATATGCCTCCATCTTAAATGTCTGTAATTATACAAAGCTATTGTCCTCATTCCTTTCGTGAAATCTTGTATAATTTTACCACGATTACCATTTAATATTATAATGTAATATGAACGTAGACTGAGCTTATTTGCATGGAAGAAATTAAATTAGACGTGTGGTGTTTTATACACTTTGTTTGTATAATTGACGACCTCCGCGTTCGAGTAGAGTCTACACCGGTTTTCTTGGGTACGCCACTCCTAGGTCCCGGGTTCTATTCCCGGCCGAGTCGATGTAGAAAAAGTTCATTAGTTTTCTATGTTGTCTTGGATCTGGGTGTTTGTGGTACCGTCGTTACTTCTGATTTTCCATAACCCAAGTGCTTTAGCTACTTACATTGGGATCAGAGTAATGTATGTGATGTTGTCCGCTATTTATTTATATTATATTTATTATTTATATATGAGACTCAAATCTTACAACTGAAGTTCAATTTTTAGTATTGTTGTGTGTTCTGTTTGAAGGGTACAGCCACAACTGATATAAACTTTTAGTTACAAAGGTTGGTGGAGTTTTGGTTAAGGCTGGTTAATATTTCTTTTACTGCTAATGTTTGTCAACGGCGACATTATCATCGTGAGGCCCATTTCCTAGTTTACCTACGTATTTCAAATTATTAAAAAAATACTTTTTTGTAAAATACACTTTATTTTTCACATATATTATTTGATATGTACATAATATAATAGTGTGCTAGCCTGTCCGGGTAGGCACAAAGTCAAAGTCAAAAGTCAAAAATCTTTATTCAATATAGAAGTGCTTACACTTGCTTATTGATGATAGTCAAAAATCTACCACCGGTTCGGAATTTAACACCTCGGACCTGAGAAGAACCGGCGAAAGAAACTCAGCGGGATTTTCATTTTTCCATTTTGCATGTACAATAATAATTATATTTTAGTTATTTGAAACAGCCTGGAGGCAATCATTTCATTCTCAAGTCAACTAAAAAGTCATTAGTGTTGTAATATTCTTTAGCACAAAAACGCTCTTTAACGATTCTTTTGAATTTTATAATTAAATAATTTTGAACGTTTTCTGGGATCCTGTTGTAAAAACATATACATCAGGATCCCAAACGTAAAACTAATAACCTAGTAAAGTGGTGTGAAAAAAATATTTTGTATTAGACCACCTATTATTTAGAAATAACATCACATTACAACCTACATAAGCGGAGCAGAAAAAGTTAAAGCGAGCGCAACATAAGTTCCACTCCTTGACTTTGTTCACGTTGAAGAGCAAGGAGCTAGGGCGATAACTTTCCAAAAAAATCTCTGACAAACATATCCCCTGGCAAACCGATCCCCTGGCATACTTTTAATTTGTTAACAATAACTTAAGTCAAACCATACGATAATTTATGAACCATCCCCTGGAAAAACTACCAATTTCTGAATAAATATACCCTTGATGATAGTGGTTTCTTATGATATCAAAATGTTAATTACCACTAGTTATTTTATAACTTCCGCGTGCGGTGTAGGAACGAGTTTACTTTCCCCTGCTTTGATAAATAGTTCAGTACGATTAATCTTTACAAAATATGTCTTAGGAACACGACTCATCATATAGATAAAATATAACTAAGGAAGTTGATATATCAATCACCAGATCATAATATCGTGAACAGTTCTTATCTGTTTAGTGTGATTGATAGTTTGAAGTATTTTCTTTTATCTCTTGTTGCTCTGATCATTTTTTCTGTCCTTAATCTATATCGTTCGTCATTTCCTTTTTTCTATCACCATCATTATCATATTCATTTATTTTCATTTGTAATAGGTAGGCGGTGGCAAATAGCCCACCCGATAATAAGTGGTGATCCATAGACAACGGCGCTGTGAAAAATGGTTAGCCATCTATAACACCATCAACGTTCCATCAACTTCGAAGAGATCTTATGTCCTTGTAGTTACACTGGTCATCTACCCTTCAAATCGCAAGACAAAAATTCAACAACAAACATACACAAAGCCCTACAACCAAATTAATTTTACGCGTATATGCTTGATTAAAAGTTTCGTTTAACAAAGTTCTCTTAATCAGCTGTTAAGACACGTATAGTTTAAAATTGAGAACTAGTTGATTAAAAATATCAATTTGTATAAAAAAAAAACAATATGATTGTAAAGGTCAATAACTTCCAGTTAACCTTCCACAGCTGAGCTAAAGTTTTCCACGGTACACAAGCGCGGTATAAACATTTCTCAGAATTTATCTTGACATATGCAAGCTCCCACGTCTTGTTTCCCCGAGCACGATATCGCTAAGATAAACACATTAAAAACCCAGTAATGCTTGCCAATTTAAAATCCCCGTAAGCTAATTACTAGGACCTAGGTTATTAGGTCAACGTGGAAACTCTATATAAGAGTATTCTATTAATTATCTGAGTACATTACAGGCAGCTCTGACTGCTGAATGAAACTTACTGTTCATGGAGTACAGTAAGTATTCTTTTAACGAATTGTTTCTTAATCGAATCGACACGTTATTCTATTTTACTTACCGAACGAACAATTTGCGGTTCGGTCAAAGTTGGAGGGAAGTAGAATTGGAAACGCATGGTAACCGTTATAAGTTTGTAGTATTGGCTCCAGTACTGTTGAGAATTTTTAGGAAAACTTTGACATCATAATACGGCAGTACATAAAAAGAGTTTGAAGTTCAGTTTCAAGTGTAACAATTTATGAGACTAAAACTATAAGGCAAATAGATATGCTTATATACGTTTCTGGGATTAGACAAACTTGACATCCAGATATAGTGTCTCAAATTGATTTTAATAATTTTATATATCAAAAAATGCAATGGTCTTTATTAAAAAGAAGATGTATCAATAACTATAATTATCTAGATTGTTCTATACGACAGTTACATCTCTACTCCTCTAGCTTAAATAAAACTGACTCCAAAAAACTACTATTAAAATAACATTTAAAAAGCATAAATCATTCATTTAATCTCTCAATATAACTAAAAAAGGGAGGACAAAGTCATCATAAAATATGTCGCGATAAAGCTCTATGTCACTGAGCTCGGTTCAAAAACGTTTTTCGACTAAGAACAATAATACTAGACGTTCTACTTTACATGACAAATGACGACAGCTGAGCGTAAGGTGTTTTGTCTTAGAAGTATTCTCACACGGCAGACATTTTATCTTAATGCATAACTTGAAGTTGTTACATTAGATGTTATACATAGTCATATGTGATTTATTCGGTGATAAGAGGCCGTTGACACAATTACGTATATAGCCAATTGAAATCTAAGACGAAATTAAGACAAACCTTAGATTTACGCATTCATGCAATTTGCTAATAGCTCGGCTATATTACGCACTACTAACAGTTGTTGATTAATATATTATTATTTTAAGACTTACCTATATCCACTTTAAATTTACTTCTAAAGTTCCGATGACAACTTCGTCGACATTCAAAACGCCATATTTTACAATAATCCGTAATGAATATAATAGTAATAGGTTATTCAAGATCTCCGGCGATATCGCGTCAAATCGATGTCAAATGGTTTTTTATTTGGCTTTTGTCGTCTTGTGGTTGTGCTAGACTATACCAATACGTTATGATACCCTCCTGTCTCATTATGACCGAGGCGGTCTTAACTGAAATATGCAGCCTTTTTTAAAAAACAAGTGTCACTTTATTTCTTCTAACTTGTAATCCAATGCGATAGTAATTCAACAAAACCGGTGATAATTCTGGCGCATAAGTATTGCCTTTACGTTCTTTCTGATTGTAAACACTACCAACTTTCAATCTTCAGACTGCTGACGCGAAATGTGAAGCTAAAAGCCCAAATGTGTAGCCTTATTATGTTATTAGCCACACAAAATCGCAGGTGCTAGGAATGGATACTGTAGTATCTGCTATATTATATACCGGCGACATTACTGGGGTCACTACTGGTGAGACATGGTAATGTCGCCAGACTAATATATTAAATTATTCTTTGTTATTTTTTAAACCATTTTTTATTGTTTTTTTTTTGCGGTCACAGTCGTCGTAGTGTCAGGTGTGATGCCGAACTATTGGAAAACAACGAAAATTAAACAAAACTGCAACATGATATTTGCCGGAGGCCAATCCTACTGACTTATATGTTATGATACGTCCCCGATTCTATCAAAAATAAATCTTAGCTTAATCATAACCGAGGGCCAATTCTTTACAGTTATGTTACGATCGTGATTATATTCCGATCCAACATCGATCGAACCGTAACTGGATCGTTGTGTTAGTAGAATAGGTAAATGACTGAACGGCAACGATAATATTTCGATTCGATTGCGATAAAATGACACTAGGTGATAGGGTTTAGTGCAAACCCGTCTGGGTAGGTACAGCCCACTCATCAGATATTCTGCCGTCAAGCGGAGATACAGCAAAATTTTTGTGTTTCGGTTTAAAGGGTGAAAGAATCAGTGTAACTACAAGAACTTAGATCTTAGATTAGATCTTAGTTCCCAAGGTTGGTGTCGCACTGGCTGGTTGTAAGGGATGGTCCTATCAGCGCCAATATCTATAGGCCGCGGTGCCCAATTAAACTCAAACTCAAATTCCTTTATTCAATATAGAAGTATTACACTTATTAACATCAGGTAGCCCAATAGCCGCTCCGCAAACCCATCACAAAAAAAAAAAAAAATTGTTAGTGGAATTAGCGTCCAGTATTTTTCAACCTACAGAAATGAAATTACTTAAATTGGAAATTTTGAAATATTATTTACAATATCCAATTAGATACTTTTAGGAGTATTTTTTAGCCATTGCAAAACACGGCAAATCCGATGGAAACAGAACCATTAAAAATGGTTAACAATCGAACTTTTGAGGAACAGGCACAAAAAATAAAGCCGACACGATAACCATTCTCTTTTTAAAGTAAGCGAAAAATTAAAATCCCTATTAATATTATAAATGCGAAAGTAACTCTGTCTGATCTCCACAATTAATCCGCTGAACCGATTGAGATTAAATTTTGAATGGAGATAGTTTGAGTCGCAAGGGCCGACTTAGGCTATTTTTTTATTCGCCTTTCTATTGGCCAGAATTTGTGACTATTGGTAAACTGTTGTGTGCTATTGGTAGTTTAATAAATTTTACGCGGGTAAAGCCGCAGTACGCCGTACTGTTAATTTATAATATTTTCTTTTTTTTTTGTGTAAAAAATATTGTCGCTTTTTTTAAAGGTGAGGTTAAACAATTTTTTTAATCTCGTTGGTGTCTGTCAAGCCAACCTATATAATTATGCAAACACTCTTAATTGAAGTAAATGAATAATGTAACATTTTTTTCACACACACTCGTAATGAAACAGCCTCGAGTTGGGAATTATTAAAAACGCAACCACAATTTTTGATACTTCACATAATTAACGTAAATCAAGTCCCCGAAGGCTCGGCTAAATAGATATTAATTATACGAATGATTTAATTAAAAAGGAGCAGGTACTATTCGGTTGCTTATCTTTTATGTTTATTACCTCAGAATTAAAGTCACTCATAAACTGATTTGGAAAAATCTTATTTTGTTTCAGGGATAAAATACTATCCCTAGGATAAAAAAATATGGAATGAATTTTTGATGGCCTATATATAATTCTCTTAGTATTATTTATGTACACAAATTTTACTCAACTAGCTGAAAACCCGGCTTCGCTCGGGTAAAATAAGTACATTACTTTTTTTTTACATTAACAGCATTAATTTATTTGTATAATTCATCTCGTGCTAATTTCAACGAAATTCTGTCACATGTGTATTCCACCAACCCGCATTGGAGCAGCGTGGTGGAATATGCTCCAAACCTTCTACTCAAAGGGAGAGGAGGCTTTAACCCAGCAGTAAAATAAGTAAAACTAAGCATATACACTTTAAGATTTAATAATAATTTATTATGGATAAGTTTCCATTGAGTTTACCGTATCCCTGCACGAAATTATTATTAGGAACACACTTACTGAACGCACCCGTAAACGTCAAACATGGCCGCCCGTCGAACTCCATGTCATTGAATTTTATGGGTTTAATATCGAGATATTTCGATAATACGAATTTTTGCGGATTATTGTCGACTAAAAAAAATTATTATTTTTTAATGACCTGTAATTGTGGATAGATTATTAATATAGACACAAGGAGGAAAGGTAAACTAATAGCACCTAGATTAAATAGCATAATTTACAGTTCAGAACTTAATAAAAGTATATATTTATAGGTGTGGTAGTGCTAGGGTAAAGAACGATAATTTATTCTTAGTTATTAAAAATTTAAATGATTTAAACTTTTATTTCAATCAATAGTTAACTAGAAAATGAATGATCGCTTTTTGTCACACATTACAGAACTACGTCACTGAAAATTTCTTAAATTCTTGTGTGGAAAATGGAGACAGCTCAATATAAAAAAAAACAAAATAAATCACAGCTTGTTGATATCCCAATGCTGGGCTACATATGTTACAGATTTTATTAGGCAATTAAAAAAAAAAAAAGATAAAAAAGTTTATTTAGGACACGGAACGATTTAAAAAAAAAGTATAAACAAGACTGACCACAAAAAAAACTAAAAACTACTTAATTAAAAAAAAACACTACAATAAAGAAAAGAAAAACAAAAACTCATCGATTTAACAGACAGGCCGCCGGCGGTGAATCGACGCAGTTATGTATCCTTCCACTTTGGATTATTTTAAATTTTAAATTTTAGAGGTTCTTCACTTTGTTTTCCTTCATCCCCGAGCACAATATTAATTATAAAAGCGAATTAAGCATATAACATTTTTAATAAGACTTACAGAAGCAGAAAAACAAAATATATCAAATTAAACATGCAGTGAAAATTAAATAAGTGATAAAAAATTGCATACGATTATACGATTGCATACATATATTATATTATTTTATATAATCAAAAAGTATATCCTAATATTTCAAGCTATTAATAAATGAAGTCTACAGCCGACATGCCGTAGAAATTCCATCATACTTAGATACGCCAACTTCGAACACCATTCGACTTTAAAGAAAAAAATATCTAAAGTACATTTTAAAACAGATATATCTACAGTCTTGCCAACAATCATTCAAGCGTCAAAGACATAATCCCTCTGACATGAAATAGAGTGAAAAATCAGGGGAATTTATTTTAAAATGTCAGGTAAATTATCTTGCGAAAGGAGATTTTCTGAGCTTCAACGTTGGCTGGTTCGTCTAAATTCTACCTTACGACGTAGACCATACTAAAACAAAATGCCATGTTGTAATCGTTGTTATAAAATTAAATAAATTTGTATTTATATAAATATTTAATTTTTACACACATTGATATACTAATTTTTACACACATTGATATACATAATGCTTCGGCTTCACATAAGCCTTTTAGAAAATCACTATAAGTCATACAAATAAAATTTTCATTGCTACGTGTAAGATTCGTTTGATAGTTTGAGCGGATGCGTCATAATCACGTAGTCATACTACTTTATTGTATGTATTACTTATGATATTCGAATCATTTGTCATTAAGCCACAAAATACGGTAAAGGACTACAAAATAACAATGAAAACTACAGAAAAGAGGGATAAAACTTTGATATAATTTGTAAGAACAGCACGTTTTTGCTAGCACGAAAGATTTGTCGCTAAAAACATTTTATTCATATAGTTTTAACTTTAAACATTTATCTAATTGGGAGGAATGCATATATTACAAACATACTATATTACAAAGTTACAAACTAAAAACTAATTATAGACATGGAAAAATCCGAACATGCTCCGTCATCAGATCAGCTTTATCACACCAAATTGTTATATTATGAACTATTATCCTAATTACACACAATAGTAGCTGTGTTCGTAATGACGTGTATAAGCCTGCAAGTGCACTTATCAGATAGTCAACCGCAAAACAGCAGTACTTAGTATTATTGTGTTCCCATTTGGAGAGTGTGTGAGCCAGTGTAAGTACCAGCACACATAATGGTTATGTTAGTTACGATTATAATTTCATATGGCGCCAGTGGTGACCACTATCGATGCAGGTGGCCCATTTGCCAGTCGGCCAAACGACGTCATAAAAAAATATGCATTTCTTCCAATTAATAAATATGAAATTGATGCATATGTCCTCTAAGTATTACTCATTCATTCATTCAATTGTCATAAAAAAAAATTACAGTTCTTATTTTTATATTTGTCATTCAAAACATGGAAAACCTTGCATTTCGCCGGAACAAGCGGGGGTTTGTGGGACTCGCCGATCCTGGGATGGCTGGTGCGACCCTGCTCACCGGAATACCCATTAAAAAACCAACGGTAGCCACTCCTTCTCTTTGGTAGGACAGCAAGGACTCGCTTGCGCTACCTTAGCGCTACCTTACCTTAGTAGCTACCTTAGCGAGCCTTCAAGCTAGAGGAGTTCCCGATAAACCTCCTACACCTGGCGACGTCTACAGCTGAGGGAGAAGGCACGCATAGCGCTGACACTTTCTCCCAATCTTCTTCGGTAGAGGGAGTCAGCGAAGGTACTCTCCTAAATTCAAAATGTAGACCTTTATTCTACCCGTACGAAGCTGGACGAGTAGCCAGTATATAAAAAAGCTGAATAATCTTAATGAATCCCATTAAAAAGTCAGGACGGGCAAGTTACGATTATATATAATACAAGCTGAGCCCGCGACTTCGTGCAAGTTTGAATTTAACAAAAAAGTTATTGTTCAGTTCGCAAATTTTACTATAACTTATTAATTTTATTAGGCAGATTTTGTGATATTAGGTCGCTGGTGGAAGGCTCCCGACGTGACAGCGGAGTTGTGACATGCGCGAGAACATTGCAGCGTGACTTTATCATTATTTTATGTATAGTTCTAAAATAAAGTAGCCTAAGTTACTTATTATTACATCAGTCTGTTCTATCTGTCAGTGAAAGTCCCGTCAAAATCGGTCCAGCCATTCCAGAGATTAACCGGAACAAACAGACAGACAAACAAAGAAAAAAAAACTCATTTTTGTGTACGTACCGTGTACGTACATATGTACATGAATTTAATAAAAATCGGTTATTTTAAAATTACAAACAGACACATCAATTTTATTATATGTATGTATAGATATTCTAAATTTATTTTTACCATAGATAGCATATTTCGTTTTGAGATTGTAGGACTTGGGAATACGTGAGTGGCACTCAAATTACGACTGCTCGTTAAAGTAATATAGAAGCAAAATGGGTATACTTTATTCGGGATAGCGTTTACAGTATATGGACGGTATTTTGTACTTAATGTATATGAATGAGGCGAAATTCATATGATGTAGTAGTCTCTTTTAAATTTTATTTGTGACTAGAAAAAGCAAAGCAGTGTGAGTAAGAATAAATGAATCTACTTTTACGAAGGCGCGAACCCACGTAACTCTTAAACACAAAGGTACCTTATTACCTATTTATCTATTTTTTTTTTGGCGTATTTACAGTTATTTGGTGGTAAGGTTTTGTGCAAGGCCATCGGGATAGATGTCGCTCTACATATATTCTACTGCCAAGCAGCATTTCTTAGGTTTTTTTCTGGTCTGGACTATAGGGTGTGTGCGCCAGTGTAACTAGAGGCACAAGGGACATAACAACTCATGTCCTAAGTTTGATGGACATTGGTTGTTTAATAAAGGTTAAAATATCATAAGGTGCCACAAAAAAAATGCGCCATCTTGTATGCTCGAAAATCATACAATAAACTCAGAACGCCGATAATTAAACATGGAGCGGCGTGCCTGAATGAATTTATTAACTTTTTAACAAATCGTAATCCGAATAATTTATTTTTGCCAGAATATGACACATGTAATACATTTACACACTTGTGTATGGTAGTATTATTAATTATTTTATTGTAATTATTCCCATATTAAAAAAATATGTGGGAGATAATATGGTTTCAAATTCCGGTCTTATAACACGGTTGTGTAATTGACTCAAATGACAAGTCTTTATAAAAAGGCTCGACAGATGTCAACAGATCAGAAGTGGTTCAGTGTTGAACACAGCACTATCGGTGCTCTGAACAGTTTTAAACCAGGTGAGCGTATTTTTGTTTTTATTTAATATTTAATTTACCTTAATTATGTTATCTATCGAATCAATTGTAATCAGTGTTTAGAGATAAGTATTACCTGTTATTATTTTACATATAATTTGTTTACTTATAAATTGGTTTTACTATTTATTTTGTCTTCCGTTCTCTCACAAATACATTTTATGGTTCTGTACCAAAAGGACCCTTTTACTGAGACTCCGCTGTCCGTCTGTCTGTCACCAGGCTGTGTGTCTCTCATGAACCGTTATAGTAGGTTTCTTTACAGATGACGTTTTTAAACGAACACTAAAAACAAAACAAAATAAATATTCAAGTGTGGCTATATAACAGCAACTGCAGCATTTTTGCCGTTTTACAGATAATGGTACGGAACCTGGTAATTCGAGCGCGAGTCCGACTCGCACTTAGCAGGTTTTTTCTAATTTTTCCTAACTAACTATAACTATAGATGTATTGATAATTAATCTCCTGCATAGCGTCAAACATGGTAAGAGACTTATGAAGTTATACCAAATTAAACCTGATACTTGATACTCCACGTACACAAATATTCAAACCAAAATTAAGAACCGTTATGGAAATAGTTTCCAAACATCTAAGGGTTTTGCCAACTGGTTACGTTACCAGCTATTATTTACTTCTATGACGCTAATTAATAGCAGACAATATCGATTTAAATGCAATTCAACTACAAACAAATACATTCTTCTTGCCAATTACAGCACAGTCGAGTAAAAATACTGAAGATTTAATCGCATTAAAGCAATCCCCTACTTAATCCTAACATTCCTTCACTCTCTGCGGGCATGCAGAGAAGATTCAATGACCAAATTACGAGTCGGCGTGAGGGAATTTTATTACCAACAAGGGAGACGCGTAAATTAAGCAATAAAGTACTAATAACGTTCCGTTCACGTAACTATGTCCATAATATTAGTATCAATATCTTATAGACATTATTCTCACAGCTGTCACTGGGCATTTAAAATCTAAGTATTCTTATACGTTTCTCCAAGAGATCAAGTGACGGCCGATAAATGTCTCGGCTAAGGCTTCTTTGAGGAGACGGTTTAGATATAATCCCACCTTACTATCCCATTGCTCATTTGTGGATACATATAAGACAGGTGTTCCACAAACATGCAGATTATCGTGTGATACTTTTCACCGCAGACAGCGAGATCCATTACAAAGATAATTTAAGGACATTCATTTTGATTTTAATTGTAGCTGCGTGCTATAAATAAACAGATAAATAACTACTGGGTAATCTGAGATAAATATCCATAATAGATCAGTACGTGATAATATTCATTTCGTCGAAAAATACTAACTAGAAATCCAACAATAAATGCATCATTTTGCCTGAGTTAGAAATTTAGAATGTATAAAAAATAAATCCAAAAGCCTAAAAATAATGCACAAACTAAAAATACTTGCTGAACATCTAATGGACAATCAAATGGTCATTTTGGATCCATACAACATATATCAACCTCAATACAAATTATATACATTTTTTTATAGCATTTATTCGTACCGATAGAATAGAAATTATTTCAACAGTGCGATGGATAAATAAATTTATTAGTTTTGACAGGCAGTAATATAAATTCAATTATATTTTAAAAATCGTCTCCTCAGATTATAAAACAATACACAAATGAAGTACACATAGTCATAGGCGGACACGCGAATAGACTACCTAACGGTAAGTGGTCTCCAACGTTCAGACAGACGGTGCAAGTAATATTAACCGCTCCTAACATCGCCAATGCGTCACCAACCTTAGCAACTAAGATGTTATTTCCCCTGTGCCTGCAATTACACTGGCTCATTCAAACTAAATCACAACAATACTAAGTATTGCGGTTTGGCGGTAGAATATTTGATAAATGGGCGGTACTTACATAAAAGGACTCGCAACTACCACGTAAATCCCTGCCCTGAATTAATTTATATCTAGTGCAATTTGGGATGATATTTCATACATACACGAACACAGAAAATATTAAACTCTTTTTTTTGGAAATGTAAAAAATAAAACTAACCATCTAAAATATCTTCTACGAAACATTTTGTTAACTCAAATAAATTGAATCAAAAAAATATCGGGTTATTTATCTAAAAGGAAACTGATTTAGGTAAACAACATTTTACCATAATTATACTCAAGCCCAGCTAAAACTTGAGGTTCAATGTTGGAGGATAATTGATGTTCATTTATTCCAACATTTAACAGACGTTTTCTAAGAAAAATACCTCATGAAAAAGTTAGTTATATACTTCACTACGTATTGTATTTTTATTGTAATGTAATAAAAAAATTACAATTGTAATTTATTTTTATCTATTGTGTGATATAAAAAGAGAGGTGTGGTGGTAAATCTGGTTTGGAACGAAGTTTATTTAACGTTTTGGATATACGTGACGTATTCAATGTAACAGAGACAATAAAATAAATTAACTTCCTTTGAGAATAATTCAATGACGATGAAAAAATTGTTATTCAAATTCCCGTGTGAATTAGAATATAAGCAGAAAATAAATTTAAATAATATTATTTAGAACCGTATACAACTGAAAGAGACAGAGTGAAAGAGGAAATGCTACATTATACTATATTATATATAAATGAAATTGATGTATTATATATAAATTATATTTATATCATATTATAAATTACACTCTTGCAAAGCCGGGGCAGGTCGCTAGTTTTATTATAATTTGGTGTGAAGGCATATTTTTACTAGAATAAGGAATTTTTTGTGAGATATTCAACGTGCTCCTATGTTTATTTTCATCATATGTATCAGGTTTTTAAAGTGTTTCTACAAACACGACTGAACTCAACAAAGTGAATACCGTTATTTTTGCACAATCGCTGTCAAAACATGGAGGGTTCTCCGCAGAGCGTGCACAATGCATGATGCAAGAGTGTGATATCAACTACCGGACCAGTTAGAGGCGGAGCACAATCATACACCCTAAGAAAAGCTTGCGTCACATTCCGTCTATGATCATTATTTAAAATTTGAGTAAAATATTTTACATGAGCCAAGATGAGCCATCAGTTACCACGTAGTTAACACGTCCATATTAACCGTTGATTGCGGGTTCAAGCCCAGGCGATTGCTTAATTTGTGTTTATAATTCATCTCGTGCTCAGCGGTGAAGAAAAACATCGTGAGTGAGTAACGTGATGAAATGAACTCCAAAATTCCTTCTCAAAGAGACGACAAAGCTCACGAAGGACAAATACAGGCTATAACATTCTTTATAAATTACACACATAGAACTGCAATCGATATAACAACGCACACAACACACACAAAATATTATTACGTACGTAAAATTGAATTTTCTCAGAATGAATATAAAATTTTATACAAGAACATGATCACAAATGAGTTTGCGCTAGCATTACAAACAACAGTAACAATAAATTATATCAAATGAAATAAATACTAAATAAAATTAATCTATATAAGATTAGCCTTTTATTTTCATAACTGCGCAAAGTATTTCGCAAATGGAGCAATATAAATGCAAAAATGGCCTTTATTCTATAACGTTTACGTGTTTACCGCAGAAGTGTAGTAGCCCGGGCTGAAGTTTCCTTTTAAATTAAAATAAAGTAGCCATCTGCTTATGCAGAGCGGAGAGCTTTCGTTTTTAATGAGTAAATTTGTGGTTTTACGCCTTGATTATATGCATTTGAGACCTCATTTGTTTAAGTTAAACTCACTTGGAGTCATAAAAATATTTTTGACGCGATTGGATCAATTGGATCATTCTGTATTCACACAGAATTTAATATAATATCTTAATACATAAACGAAAAATAAGTATGTCCTTATTAAACTCTACAGATTATTTCCTTTTGATTTAATTTAATAATGATTTAGTTATTGCATTAAGATAATACTTGTTTATGTTTTTTTTATATTGAAAATAAAAAGGCGTATCTGTTTTTAATTTCAATTTTCGCAACAGTTCAAGTTGATAATATTATAATAATGTCATTCAAGCTACGACAGACACGTCAAGGCAGACTAACAAACTATATCAGATGTCGAGCTATTATTAAAAAAAAAACCACAACCACAACCAGTAAAGACAATTTATTATATACAGCTAGGTCACTGAAATTAAACAGATTATAATCTTATTACATAAACTAAGAAAACAAAAGTGCTGCAGTGATATCGTGAAATTAGGAAAAAATTCTTTTTCTTCTAGGTTTACACTAATATCATACGATCACTTTAGCATCCTAGAGAATCAATCATAAAAGACAATCCATTGTACAAACTAAATACACAAGATGACTAACATTACATTACATACATTAGAAGCCTGTAAATTTCCCACTGCTGGGCTAAGGCCTCCTCACCCTTTGAGGAGAAGGTTTGGAACATATTCCACCACGCTGCTCCAATGCGGGTTGGTGGAATACATATGTGGCAGAATAGACACATACAGGTTTCCTCACGATGTTTTTCCTTCACGCCGAGCACGAAATGAATTATAAACACAAATTAAGCACATGAAATTCAGTGCTTGCCTGGGTTTGAACCCGAAATCATCAGTTAAGATGCACGCGGTCTAACCACTGGGCCGTCTCGGCTCTTGATAAATTATAGAAGATGACTAAATTATACACTTTTTATATCCAATTATACAATCTGGCAGGCCAGCTGAGACCAGTCAGTAAACCAACGAGGCAGTAATGTTTAATATCTACTGATGTGCTTGAAATAGCCTTTAAATAATTGTATATTAATAGTTGAAAACGTCTTTATCATTCAAGGCGATACGAAACACTACGAGATAGCTTAAAACTCAACTCACTTTGTCTTACAACTTCAACTTCAACTTTGAAGTATTTTAAAGATGTAAGCTTGACGAAGCGAAAAATAATAATAATATTTAAACCGGGAAATAAAATTTACAAAAAACATTTTTAGTCAAATAAGATTTTACAAGATTCAAAAGTAGTACTTGCAAAATATTGAGGCTCTTTAAAAGTTGATATTAAATTTTGAAAAAGGAACTCTCCCTTACATTGTATATTGTAGAAAAGGATCTGTAATGAAACTCCGATTCAATCTTAACCCTAATCCTCGAGACGATCTCGTAAACATTGAGATGTTCCTCTTTATTGCTGAGCTATAAAACGCGCGATTAATTGTATTCCGTGCAATTAGGTGTAGGACAATGTCCTATCAGTCATAAAGGTACAAGTATAGACATTATACAGCTAAAATTAATTATCGTTCTGATTTTCTGTGTCATTACGACATATTATTTAGAAGCGATAAAATAATTCGATATCAATAGATTCTTTGGTATTTAAATAGGATAAAATTGTTTGTCTTGTCTTGAAATTTTGCGGTAACGAATATTTTCTGGAAAACTTAAGGAAAGTTTAAGGTGAACTTTTTATTCGGAAATTATTAATTATTCATTTTGTATTTGCTTATATGTCCGTGTTATATACGTATGTGTGTATATATGTAGTTATTTTAAGACGGGTCGACGAAATACCTAATAGTAAATCCCCTTTATCCCTTACAAACTGATAATGCAAGAATATTAAGCCATTCCTTACGCCACTAAGGCGACAACTATAGGATCTAGGATAAGATCTAAGTAATGTATATATAACACTTCCCCTATTTACTATATATTATAATTAAAATGAAAAAAAAGTCAGTGTGGGCCATGTCTTCCAAGAAGACGACAAACTTGAAGTACAGCGTCGAACGTCTGCTGAACTTCAGTAAAAATATAAAACGCCAAAATTTATAAAAGTTCTAAGTCCACATTTACAATTTAGGTCCGTATTTACAAGATCGTTATTAAGACCTTACTGATAGACCCGTAAAACGATCCACTTTCAAATAGCCGGAATTGTATTTCAACTGGATTGAAAAAGTGTGTGTACACGTTTGTGGGTTATTTTTTTAAATTAATTTATTTAAACAATATCTTTGTTTTTTTTTTAAAGGAATGTAAGTTTTTGACAAATACTAATAATAATAGTATTTGTCAAAAACTTAATAGTAATGTTTTTAACAAACTATATTCAATCTATGCATACTAAATAAAGTTCGAATAAGAAAGGCACCTGTTACTTTTCAGTATTAAATGAATAACTTATAAATTTCAAAATATTTGTATCAAAATTCGTCGTCATTCTTCGGAGTCTAATGACTCCACACGCCGACAAATTTGATTACTATTATTTTGTACAACTACACACGCCATTGTTGAAAAACACCGTATCCAATTAAACGGTCCCATCAAATTGACCGCTGTGTAAATGTTGTTAGATATTATGCCTGTAAATACTGGTTCTCTCGTACTTCAAGGAGAACACAGCCATACAAATGATAGCTTATTGGAATAATTGCTTAACGGGTACGCATACAAATAAAGAGGAAGCCTAACCCGTGTATGTTTCTTGCATTTCAAATTTATGTAAAATATAATTAGTAAATATAAATTTAACTTTATCCTAAATAATAAATCCAAAAGTGACTTTGTATGCTACGTCTTAACTTTTGAACATCATGAAATTTTGCATGCATACGCGTCGACAAGGGTATAATCTTAGATTACTTACCAATAGTAGTAGTTAGTTTATAGCCCGTCTGGGTAGGTACCACCCACTCATCAGATATTCTACCGCCAAACAGCAGTACCCAGTATTGTTGTGTTCCAGTTTGAAGGGTGAGTGAGCCAGTGTAACTACAGGCACAAGGGACGTAACATCTTAGTTCCCAAGGTTGGTGGCGCATTGGCGGTTTAAGGATTGGTTAATATTTCTTACAACGCCATTGTCCATCAGGTGGCCCATTTGCTCGTCAACCTACCGATATCATAAAAAAAAAATTGTCCCTACAAACTGATAATGCAATTGTCATGTGATGGAGTCGCATTACAAAATAACTAAAACAAACGAGCTAACTTTATCATCTTGGTGTGCGTGACAGCTACGCTTGACGCTCGCCAAACCTCACTACTTTTCTAGTGAGCGTGTTCTTATTGACCAACTGTTGGCCACTATGTGTTCTCAGTTCTCAGCTTTAATAGTGTTTCTAGATATATAAATAATTAAAGAGTATAATAATTCTGTTGTAATTAAAAACTGTTTTATAGTATATTTAATGTTCCTCTATTTCCAAGCCTATTTAAGACGTTTTGGTCCTCCATGGTCGAATAGTGTGTACGCCGGTTTTCATGGGTACGTCACTCCGAGGTCCCGGGTTCGATTCCCGGCCGATTCGATATAGAAAAAGTTCATTAGTTTTCTATGTTGCCTTGGGTCTGGGTGTTTGTGATACCGTCGTTACTTCTGATTTTCCATAACACAAGTGCTTTAGCTACTTACATTTGGATCAGAGTAATGTATGTGATGTTGTTCAATATTTAATTATATTTACTTATTTATGTTGCTGGGCCTACATCATTACCTTTTTTAAATCAATAAGTATCTCTACGATTGCTGAAACTGACATTACAGGCCCGCTTCGTTCCAAGCATGACGGAGTGCAATAAATATACATAACGATTATAAATGAAATAAATTATATAGTCTTATTATTATTAATTATAATGAGACTAATAATTAGATCTCTACTACAGTATTGTAGATACTCAAGTTTGTTACACGTTAAAATAAAAATAGAACGGTGCGTATAAACAATATCCCACTTAATAAATTAAATCCATACCTATGAAACGGCCAATGCTGTATGAACAATAAGGCAAGCTGCAAACAGTGCTATTAATTTCCACATCCACCTTCATCAAACGGCCAGTGTAGAATGAACCTTACGTCAACATGTAAACAATGTTCTTATTGTTACTCAGTATCGTCCGAACACAGTCAGCCAACATATACTGCAAGCTTCAGGTCTCATGGTTAGCGGAGCATTGTGGATCGTGCTTCCTGCAGTACCGGTGTTTATAGACTTAAGTGCTCTTACGCCAGATAGCCTATTTACTTTTTAAAGTAAATAAAGAGCTGAAATACAATTTCAGTCGTGATCCTAGATCATACGATAAAGTGTACGTTACTAGATATAACTGGTCGTCAGGTGTAAATTAAAATTTCGCATATTCTTCGCCCTTCCTTGGAGTTCAAGCGTGCTCCGTATCGATATTTAAATATTATCGATTCGGTTAATTTGTTATTTATTTGATTGAATTGTACGTTTATATGTTCTTGCTGGTACATATTACTTTAACATCAGATAGGATAAACAATCAATTACTTTAGAATACGATGTTATGTGTGTATATATATTTTTTTAATTCACTTATTTATTTGTGTTTGATTATTTTATCTTTTATATAATTAATAAAAATGTTAATATCAATTTTGGACTCATATTATTACATTAATTGAAAATCTCTATGCAATTCCATTGAGGTCGATTCAGTACATTTAAAAGGGGCAAATTAAAAAAAATCTAATCGAATTAGATATTTCTATTGGTGTGGGTTATGTTGTGTGCTATTTAGCAATCAAGTATATATATTTATTTGACCGATTAAATTAATTTCGAAATATAAAATGTAATAATGACTATATTAGAATTAACATCTAAATCATAAGATGAACTATAAATTGAAAAACACGTCCAACCTACCGACAGAGGTTTATTTTTAAAAAGTATTCAAATACTTTATTCAAGTGGGCTCTTAGGATTCACTTGATTAAAAGAAGTAGCGTTTTCACTAAGAAATAAAGCGATAAACGATGAATGTTTGTATATATAATTTTTAAATATTTTCAAGAAGTTGACATAATTACGTCTAAAACTTCGAAGATTCTTTCCAACAATTTGCTAGAAAATTATATGTCTTCAAAGGCTCACAAAAAGTCTCAGATACCAAAATGTGCCTATATCTTCTGTGGTATACTCAAAATTAATTTATTTATATGAATAAATAAAAAATAAAAAATCATCATATATGTTGTTGGCCGACAATAAATTATTTGGGAAAGTAACTTTACCACAAATGCACATTTAAAAAAAACGTAAGCACGAATTCCACTAAAGGTGATGATAGTTGAATTTAAATGTTAATTTCACGGAACGTAGCATAATTAGACATTCGTCAATTAATGTAATTGGGACGTTTAATTGGTTAGAACTGCCAAGAACTCGCTATACAGCGTAATTGGTAGATAACGAAGGGACCTTCAATAAAGGATATTGTAATGGCATTTAAAGTAAAAGTAAAAACCTCAAAATGTTCTCAGCTTTCCTCGCGATTTTTCATATAAAAAGGAAATTAGAGTTCATTTGTGCTCGCCTGGATTTGAATCCGTAGTATAATCAGTTAAGTTCGACATCAGCACTTAACAATATACGTATTGTAAATTCCAATTACTTACAAAACAATTTTAATCGGACCCACATAGGTATAATTTAATTTGACTACATATGTTTAGTTAAATGAAGCTGATTTTTCAGAAACACAATTCGATATACCATTACGTTACCTAAACTCTAATTTATTGTTACGACTTCGTTGGTAATAAAATGTCGTTGAAAATAAAATGCATACAGTGCACAAAATGTAACAATTCGGTCGTTTACAGAAGTGCAGTCCTGGTCTTAGTCGCAGGTATCTTCTAGAGATTTATTTACCGCTAGTTGTTGCCTGCGGCATCGCTTGCGTTTCTGGGGGTTGGTTGTCATATGTTAGGCAAAAAATGTAGCCTGTGTTCTTGCTTGGAATTCAAGTTTGCTTCATACGAAATTTCATCAAATTCGGTTCATTGGTTTGGCAGTGAAAGGGAGACAGACAGACAGACAGAGTTACTTTCACATTTATAATATTAATATAGTATAGATGGTTCAAAAATGAAGACTATGTTGCTTGTAGGATAGTACAATCCCATCTGATATCACCCACTTACCATATATTTTAATACAAAAAGAGCCATACTTAGTATTGTTGTGTTTCGGTTTGATAGATAAGTGAGCCAGCATAACTACAGGCACAAGGGATATAACATCTCAAGGTTGCTGATAGTTTTGTGATGTGGATTAGTTAAAATTTCTAACGTTCATGTCTATGGGCAGTAATGACCATTTGCCATCGGGTGGCATATGCCTACCACTGATAAAACAATATGTATGCATTTAAAACACCGTCTTCGTAGCTTTTTATAATTATTACATAAACTTAAGCCTTTTTTAAGAGATTTCAAGACCTCGATATAATCTAGCCACAACACTAACGAGGCAGTCAGAATATTACATAAGTACCCCAATTTTAGTAAAATATTGTAATACCACGTACGATATCCTAAGCTTGGCGGCTTAATTTGCTTTAAGATAGTACAGGATTTGATGAGAAAACCGATTTTAAGCCTAGCCCCTGCCCCTGTAATCTCAAACGCCCTTCGAACACTCACAAAAAATATCCCATTTAAATCTACTTAGGTATGGTTTAACTGGATAAGTATATTGGAACAGTGAGTGTTCTAATACTAAAAGTAACAAACCTCATATCCCGACTATATCTGTCTCTGTGAATGAATTTTATTGGTCAATTGATATGGTTATCCTTTTCAAATTTCTGATTTTTATACTTTTGAAGTTTGAATACTTAGAATTCCAAATTCAAATTAATTTCATAATAATAAAAAATTCTTTTATATAATCTGTTCCCTTTTGTTTTTCCACCGTTTGGTAATTCTTTTATATAGCTGTTTCTGTGACAATGGAAACATCTAAATTATAACAAACAATAATATAAGAAAATCTAATTATATCTGTATATTACATGACATTTATATTAGTAATGGAAAAAGACTTTGTTTCGGTTAATACCTCGTTTATTGAGGAACGATTCCGAGTGAAGCATAACCGTCAGCTGGATTAGCCAGATTGGCAAAGACAAGGAAGCCAGAATCTCTATGAAACACGCATGTACTGACTGCTGGAGCGGACACATACCTTAAAGACTCGAGGTCACTTACGATAGATGATACGATCATTTGTGATTACGCAAATAGTTAATTAATAAATGCAAATGTTATTATCATTCTTGCTGTGATGCTTGACGCTCAAACGCGAGATCGCGTCTGGTTTATTTGATTCAAATTGAAATACGATGTAATTGGAAAAGAAAACGGATTTTCATTTATTTCCAAGCTTGTAACGCGAAACGGCGCTCTAGCAAAAGTACTTTTTCAATCAGACGTAGAAAGCATCCATTGCTTAAGCTTAGCTTATGCTAAGCTATGTCCACAATAAGTTTTCTAGAACTAGAACTAATAAAAGCAAAGTTGTCTGAAAGAGCATTTAATTGAATTATTTTATATTTTTTATTACAATAGGTAGAGTTAAAAAAATACCACTTTTTGTATGGTGGACATCCTCAATCATATATATTGGTACTGTAAGAAATATTTACTACCCCATACATCTCCAATGCACCATAAACCTTGAGAACAAAGATGTTATATTCCTGTAATTACACTAATATCATCATTCTTCCTTAAAACCGCAATATAACGATTATTTATAGTACTACTGTTGGGTTTTGTGTAATGTGTAAGAAATTGTTGGTAAAAGGGAAACTTGCACAAATACTCTCATAGGCCCTATTGGCCTATGAGAGTATTTGTGCAAGTTTCCCCAACCAACAATAGGGCCAACTTCCAAACAATAGGCTGCAAAAATTGCTTATCCGAAAAACCACTTGTTGGTTTTAACCCAACTTTTCTAGACCTCAGTAGCTCGGTAACTCAGTAACAGCAGCCTGTAAATCTTGTAAATACGCCTATGTTGTAGTTTAACCAAAAACTTCACGATGGGTGAATTAAAAAAAGTAACTAATGTCCGCCCTTGAAACTCAAACAGTCTTCATAAAATATTTTATCTAAATCGGTTCTGCGGTTAAAGCGTGAAGAGGTAACAGATAGTTAATATTATAATAGTAGTATCTAGACACGCGGTAGCGTGTCAGCCAAGTTCAAGTAACAGAACTGGCGAGCAGCATTAAATTATACACTTGTCATGTTTACTTTGAATGGTAAATGGTGAATGAGTAAATGTTATTGCAAATAAAAGACATAATTTGTTATTGAATGATTGATTGTGCTTTTTTATTTTAATGAGTACATCGATATAGTTTTTTTCGTCAACGGACTAGATCTTCGTAAGTTAGACGGTGGACTATCAGGATTAATCTCAAGTACAGCTTAGCTACTTTTATATACAAAATTAAACAGTGTTGATTTCAGTAAAAATTAAACAGCTCCGAAGAGCTTCTGGCCTGCCAACTTGTACTGTGCATATTCCACACATTGCCAACATTGTAATTTTAATTTAACTTCCGGAATGAATAATAGCAACATACGAGCAAACCAAACATAATCATAATGTTTGCGAACGTCCGTGTACCGTATAATATTAATAATGTTGACGATACAAAATAAAATTATGAAAATACATTCGATTTTTGAAAATTATTTAACTTAACAAATACGACTGGTTGCAACCCAATTTATTTATTTTTTCATAATTGTAATTCCGTGTACCGTATAATATTAATAATGTTGACGATACAAAATAACATTATGAAAATACATTCGATTTTCGAAAATTATTTAACTTAACAAATACGACTGGTTGCAACGCAATTTTTTTTTTTTTGATAATTCTAATTTTAAAAATATTAAGCAGTTCTTTCGTTATGTACTCTTTTTTATAGATATATCTGTTAAATTATTTATAATATTATGTTTATCTTTACTTAAGCTTTTTATTGTATAGACTCTCGAAATCATACAACTGACAAATTTCTATCTCACACAGGCAGGTTTCCTTTCTGAAGAATTAAGCACATAGTAATCAATTTTCTATATCGTACTTTTGGTATTTTTTTAGAATCAAAAATACATTTTTCTAACAATGTTACATTACATACATTAGCAGCCTGTAAATTTTCCACTTCTGGGCTAAGGCCTCCTCTCCCTTTGAGGAGAAGGTTTGAAGCATATTCTACCACGCTGCTCCAATGCGGGTTGGTGAAATACACATGCGGTAGAATTTCGTTGAAATTAGACACATTCAGGTTTCCTCAAGATGTTTTCCTTCACCGCCGAGCACGAGATGAACTATAAATACAAATTAAGCACATGAAATTCAGTGGTACTTGCCTGGGTTTGAACTCGAAATCATCGGTTATGATGCACGCATTCTAACCACTGGGCCATCTCGTCATCTAACAATGTTAACATTCAATAAATGTTTTATCCAATATATCACATATATTCACGTGACACAAACAAATTGAGTAAAAACTTTAAAGAGGTGTCAATTTACGAAAACAGAGATCAATTATTGCAATATTAAAACAATGTTTTATTTCTTACACTAATTATTATTACCAATGGGTCGCCCGCAAACCTTCCCGACTATTAAACAGATTTCTAGAAATTTCGAATTAGTTTTCTTACATTTGTTTTCTTTTTATGCAGCCTAAGCACCGCTTAAACTTAACACTCTAAATTTTTTATTTTTTTTATGTCATAAGGTGGCATACGAGCAGGAGGCTCACCTGATGGAAAGTGAATACCACCGCCCATGGACATCTGCAACACCGGGGGGCTTGCAGGTGCGTTGCCGGCCTTATTTTATATTATTTATTCATTCATAACAAATTACTAAATTGCAATCAAAATACTCTTTAATTTCCTGCACATCCCATAATCATTGGGAAAAACATCGACTTACGCTATTAATTTACTATTATTATTCATAAACAAACAACGGAAATCGTCAACAGACAACGAAAGAGGTTTTTCTTGTAATACTAACGAGGTAAATAGTCGTTTCTACGTAACATATATTGGGTACATATTGTAGGCAATAACATTTACCGCTTGCTTGAGCGTAAATCAAAATTATCGTATAACAAGCGTTTACGTAAATATCTGTATAATGAGAAAATTTTCAATATATAACGCTTATAATAGAAGCATGTTACCTTATTGCATAATGTCCTCATACCCACGCCTCTCACGTGCAGTTTCTATCTATTTAAAAATAGATTTAACACAATTCATTCGTTAAAAATAATATGAATCTTTAAGTAGATTCTGAATATAATGTTCGTTTATGAAACGAAAATCATGCAATGAGATCATTAGGGTGTTACGCAAGATATTTAATCGCAAATAATTATTTAAGTACAGTTAGCAGGTTTAATAAAAATACATTTTTTTAACTCGTATTTTTTTTTATGGCATTGTTTGGTGGACCGACATATGGGCCACCTGATGGTAAGTAGTCACCACTGCCCATAGACAAAGGCGCTGTTAGAAGAATTAACCATTCCTCACATCACCTATGCGCCACCAACCTTGGGAACTAAGATGTTATCTCCCTTGTGCCTGTGATTACACTGGCTCACTCACCCTTCTAACCGGAACACAACAATACAGAGTACTGTTATTTGGCGGTAGAATATCTGATGAGTGGGTGGTACCTACCCAGACGGACTATTATCGTATTTATTTACATTTGTTAAATATTGCCAATAGCTAAACCGAAAAAAAAAACGATAATAAGCAGAAGAGAAATAGGTACTGAACTGTTTTTTCTTTTTTATATATTGTTGGAGATAATCATTTATAAAAATAAACAAATATTTTGACAAAAAAAAACCGACTTCAATAGAAACAAATTAATATTCTCTAGCATTAGCATTAGCAGCCCGTAAATGTCCCACTGCTGGGATAAAGGCCTCCTCTCCCTTTGAGGAGAAGGTTTGGAGCATATTCCACCACGCTGCTCCAATGCGGGTTGGCAGAATACACATGTGGCAGAATTTCGTTGAAATTAGACACATGCAGGTTTCCTCACGATGTTTTCCTTCACCGCCGAGCACGAGATGAATTATAAACACAAATTAAGCACATGAAATTTCAGTGGTGGCTGCCTGGGTTTGAACCCGAAATCATCGGTTAAGATGCACGCGTTCCAGCCACTGGGCCATCTCGGCTCTAAAAAGTAAAAAAATAATTGCGTATTATTCTACAGATTAATAATCAAGTTACTTATTCTATTTACCAATACGTCCGTACGATCTTTGTGTTTCCACGCAAGAAGATAAGTATATACCTACCCACTTTAAATCTAACTTAAGACATACCTATGAATAACAAAAATGACCAAAAAATTTTTTAGATTTGTCCTGTGTAAAATGTACTTCAAAATATTTAGAATACTTACTAGACTTACTTACTATATTTTTAGTGTATGTTACTGTTAGACATATTAATGTCAGTCGAAATCAAAACAAATAATTCGCAGTATAAATAAAACCTACTTTTGTCTGTCTCTTATGCTTCTTTTTTTTTAATTTTCTAAGCTGTGAGTGATGCTGCAAAATCACAGGTGGTCAATTAAATGTTTACCCACCGTTTCGAGTTACAGCGTCTACTGAAAAAAATCGACCTTAAACCTATTTCATACGAATTCCAATAGATATATGAATTACTGATAATACAATGTTAACATACACGTATAATACACGTGAAATGACACGTGACTTTCAACAGAAACAACAGAAGTTATTAGAAACTTTCTTTATCTTTATAAACAACTTCGCCTTGTACGTGTAATACGTCCCCGTTGCCAATTTTCTTGAATGTCTATCTCCCGCTAATTAGATTGCTCAAGATCTCCTAAACAACGCCGCTTGTAACGTGAAGATTCATATCTTTTAATTTTGCCTTCTTCATACAAAAACAAATGAACGTATGGGTTTTGAGGCAGAATTAAAATTTACTAGAAAACAAATGTGACGACCTAGATTTCGCTTGAGTGTTAGGGGAAGCGGTCGTTGATTTTTTATATAAAAATTAGCCTATGTCCTTCCTTGGAGTTCAAGTTTGCTTGATACTAAATTTCAAAAAATTCGGTTCATTGGTTTGTCAGTGAAAGAGCGACAGACAGACAGAAAGATTTACATTCACATTTATAATATTAGTAAAGATTAATAATATATACTTAATAAAACATTATTTATATAGCCAAGTGTTTAATATGCAACACATCAACACCAAGTTAAAGAAAAAGTATTCTTAATATTAAACCCAGGGAAAGCCTCTTGAAAGCCTTAAAAACTATTCAAAAGGAAACTTACTAATGAACTTCTTAAACTCCACAAACGCAAACCGCTTCTTAAATCGGTTATCCGCATTTAAAATTTAATGAAGTAATATTTCTTAAAAAAGAATTGAAGCTGGTAAACTAAACTTAACATAAGTACATATGTATATTCTAGAATTAAACAACATTAAATATCAAATTGTCGATAGCATTTGACAATCTTAACGAAATAGCCTCACTTTGCTGTATATAAGGCGACGCAGTTAATACCTTTTGAACTTGGAATATCAGTGTGCGCTCGACTCGACTTGTAACCATGTGTTTTTAATTTGAATAAATTAATTAATACAACTGCTTTGTTTTATTTGAGTTTCATAAAGTTAATTTTGGGGTTTTATAAGGATACATATGTGTTATTAACATGTATGACTTTACTGAATTAATTTTCTTAATAATACGAATGTGACGGAGCCATTAAACATTTACGTACAAGATTTTTTTATTTCTATTTACCATCCACTTTTGTAAGGAATAGCGACGACATTAGCCCAAGGGTCAGGATCGATCCTGCGACTGTTTAAAACTCTAGGTGGCCCGTAAACCATTGCGCTGTTAACGCTTAATTTACTACAACAAAAAGGAATTTAAAAAGGCAGGACGCTAAGTAACTCTGGATAAAAAGCTAAAGGTGACTGGTTTTGTTAAACCAAACAGCTTTAACGCGTGATATCCGTGATTTATCACATACTTGGCGGTAAAGGAAAACATCGCGAGGAAGCCTGCCTTTATGTCGGATATAATTCATCATATGTATATCACCAACGAGCAAAGAGAAACTATGCGAGTTCGTTGACGTTTGTTTTCGATGGAATCTGTTTTCAGTAACGGTGGTAGAGATGAAATATGACGAAAAGCAAGTTTATCTCTTGAAGATAAAAAATATCGTATAACAGACTTAACAGGGAAGAAATATAGACACGTGCAATTACACAAGTTATATAACAGGAATATTTCAGTAATTATTGGCGTAAAAAGTGGTATTCGTTTATTTATACTATTAGATTATTATAATATTATTAATCTTAACAATAATATAAAATCATATACAAATGGTCAATTAGTCAGTTCGTTTGTCAAGCAAATAGAAAAACTCTGTTCTGTTTAAAGATGACAATAGAAATAAATAATCGTCGTTATCTCGATGCAATGAACGGATGCTGAGCCCATTAGTGACGATATTACGTACTAGGTTGTTGCTTTGCACGCATTTTTATTTCTATTTGGTAGGCGGACTTGCAATTTTTCCACCTGATGGTAAACGATGACCAACCATATATAAGTAATGATACAACCTCTGGAACGAATAAGTTATATCTCTTGTATCTGTAATTATTGGTTTTACCCTTCAAAACAATACAACATGGTATTTAGTATAGAATAAGTGATGAGTGGGTACCCTTACGAATTTGCATAAAGCCAAACCAACTGACATATTTGTATCTAGTTAGTATCGTGTCGTAGCAGTTGGTCTTCAAGTGTGAGGCATTAAAAAAGGAAGCCTATGTTCATCCTTGGGATTCAAGCCTGCTTCATCAAATTCGGTTCAGTGGCCTGGCCGAGAAAGAGCGACGGATAAACAAAAGTTACATAAAGATATAGACAAAATATTATATTATAGACAAAAGTTTCGCATATATAATATTAGCACATCAATACATATATAATTGTATTTAACTAACATGACCGTATTTTTAGAAATTGAAAAAGATATTCTCAGTAGAATCTACATTCCGAACCGGTGGTAGCTTTACTTTAAATAGTTTGTTAAATGACGATTCAAAAGCCTACTTGAATAAAGTATATTTTGATTTTGATATTTTTTTGAGTATACATAAGTAATAGCTAATATTATATTTAAAATTAATATTAAATAAGTCTTTTTTCATAAAAAATTATTGAAATATATCAATGCAATCTGTGGCCCGCGTCTATCGATCTTCCCGCCCATACTATGCCAGCCTATCGGCCTCATCTTAACGCACGCTTGCCTGCTTATATACGGATTTAAATATGTTCGAATATATTTTGCAAACGAGTTAAGTGTGCACAAACAGCGTCTTACAAGGAGATTCTGGGCTAAAATGGAAAAATAGTGCACCAGTGCAACCAGAATACCACCTAGACCGGCGTAATAATAATCAAGGAAAACAACTCATACAACATTTGGGTCCATACGCAAAAGGCATGCACAACACATCTATGGAAATTGTTTTACTTTGAAATATAAATATAATTTCCACCTTATTATCGCAAAATGAATGAATTATATAATAATATCGAGAAATAGGTTGAATTTTGGGAATTATTTAAGCGAGTCGTATCCACATAAGTTAACATTAAAAAAATTAACGACGAATACAGCTTAGCCGACGATTCTATTGCGATCCCAAGGAATTCTACAATCACAAAAATCATCTAAATTCGATTGCTTTGGTAAGAAAACACCTGAAGCTCATCTAATGACGTAATGACGTAACTGCCTAACTAATCAAATCGCAGGCAAGTTCAAATAGTCTGGGATAGAACAATATTGATGAATATACAGAACAATATTATGAGAGAATTGAACTTTTTTAGAGATACATTTTGTTCAAAATATTTTCACCTCAGGTCTAAAAAAATGTTTTTAACAACGTCGAGAGGCCTCTCATAAATACAATTGTTAAGTAACTTCCCTGTGGAAATACGTGCTATCATTTGGTTTAATATATTTTTTAAGTATCTCGTTAAGAGTTTGTTGCAGATTCAACAATCAATTATTGAATCACTCAGACGAATATAATACAGACTGGCCGTTTTCTTAATTCGATTAAATAATTTGCTATTTCGTTTTCGCGATGTAACATAAATCACTTTTAGGATTTAATCGCAATCACACCATTTTTGAATCATTCGAGCTACCTAGATTAAGTATTTTATAGGCTATGTAGATTATATCATGTAGTAAATAGCTAGAATTTTAAATTAAAATTTCATAAATACCAAGAGAATTGTGAATAATTCAAACTGTATTCGACAATGAAGTGAATAATCGTGAAGCAAGTTCCATGTATTGGACCAAACTCTGCCACAAATGTATAAACCAACCCGCATCGAAGCAACGTGGAATATGCTACAAATGATGACGTCCCGGCCGATTTCAGCAATGGCGACCAATCACAAGGGACACAAGCCAACTATACAGAATATAATATAGTGCACCCATGTGAGCACAAATAAATGTGCACTTTCTATACCCTCTCATAATTAGATAAGACGGCAAATTCAATACGGTAAGAATTCAGACGCAGGACCAACAGTTTTACGTGCTTTCTGAGGCACAAGAAAATACTTCCAACGTCCAGACACCGGGCTATTACCGACTACTGTACACATATCTAGCTACGAGATCAACGAGGCAGACAAATGCTGCAGAAATAAAGTCTTTACATTAACTAACCACTATACTCATTCATAAACAAACAGTTCTAGAATATTCCGACTACCATAAACGTACTTACTTATACCTTTCGTATATAAGTAAGTACCTTTATCTTCTTTTATATGTATTAATAGCGGAAGCCGATTTTTGTCTCAGTGATTATAAGACGTTAAATTTACTGCACATATCGACGGTTATTGTCTCATTATCAAGAGCTCCAGCCGTAGATGCGCAGAAATATAAAGCAGGATTCTTGATTGCATTTAACTAAATTGTTAGAATTTAACAAAGAATTAGTTTTAGAGAGGGAAAAAGTTACTGGCAGGTTCATTGGCAGAGCGGTATTACGGCTGAATAAGAAAAAAAATGAAAAACGTAAACAAAATCAAAGGAAATCGTTATCGACAAACTCCAAATTAAACTGAACTAATGTGTACTATTTGACATTAAAGATTTCATTTAAATAAAATTTCATCATTTTGGCGCCAAATTTAGATGAGTAACTTGCAGTGTACAATGAAATGAAATCAAAACAAAACCTGAAATTCCTAAAAAATCTTTTGAATAAACGCAAAGAATTGCGGGAGACCCACTAGTTATCTATTAACATAAAAATTAAAAAGAGAATGCAGCTTCATGGAACTGCCCAAGGCTTCAGAGTGTATAGTCTTAAGATATTTCTATTTGCTTGATTTCCTCGAGGCTTTCAGTGCCTTTGAAGTTGATTATTTGTCCCACTACAGGTCCGGTCTATTGACTATCTGTGACAATTGGTCTCTCTTGAGATTTGCAAGTTTGTCGTTATGAAATACACTCACGTTCATTTGTTTGTGGTTTATGTCTTTTCAACAAAATTATCGTTATTTCACTTCAATCGAAATGTATGTGTGCAAACACATAATATATGTACGTATACATATGTATATCGTTTTTCTCTTACTCTTACAGATTTTTACATTTGTTATTTCTTAAATATTATTATCTCGTGTTTATTAAATAAATCCAATACTTCGTACTAATCATTTAAATTAATATACTTTATGATATTTTATTTTACAGCACGTTTTAAAATGTATTTTGTGTTTTAGCATTGTATGTGTGCAGATACTTTAGGTAATTCTATTCCAACTCTGTCTCCGCTTAGTAACTTTGACGTTAGGAACTTTCAGAAGT
Organism: Vanessa atalanta; assembly: GCF_905147765.1. Classification (NCBI taxonomy): domain Eukaryota; kingdom Metazoa; phylum Arthropoda; class Insecta; order Lepidoptera; family Nymphalidae; genus Vanessa; species Vanessa atalanta. The sequence goes on from NC_061890.1 coordinate 6,849,559, forward strand.
TTTAAAGTTCTTTTTTGCTGTTTAATCTTATTGTGATACAATAAGCTAAATGAATAAAGATGATTTATTTCCAATTAGTTAAAGTATTTTTAAATGGTGCATTGGTAAGAAAGCATGTATATTAATCGAATATTACAAGTTCAACTCAGAGTAAGAACCATTAAAATTAAATTTCAATTTCATTTAGTTTTCGGCTGTGAAGGAATTTATGGATTAAGTTCCCACATAACTTATCAAAAGAAAAACTCTTATTAGCAGCCCGTAAATGTCCCACTGCTGGGATAAAGGCCTCCTCTCCTTTGAGGAGAAGGTTTGGAGCATATTCCACCACGCTACTCCAATGCGGGTTGGCGGAATACACATGTGGCAGAATTTCGTTGAAATAAGACACATGCAGGTTTTCTCATGATGTTTTCCTTCACCGCCGAGCACGAGATGAATTATAAACACAAATTAAGCACATGAAATTTCAGTGGTGCCTGCCTGGGTTTGAACCCGAAATCATCAGTTAAGATGCACGCGTTCTAACCACTGGGCCATCTCGACTCTCAAGAACTCTTAGCCAGTGAGAAATTTACAAGCTTTATTTTGTATTCAATATACGTAGAAATAAATCACGTCTTATGAAAACTATCAGATTGTATGAAACAAAAGCTTCAAACTCGATGGGATTTAGAACTGAAAATGTTAGTTTAACATTGCTTCGGGATTTTCCTGACATCAATTGGTAAATATTTACGTGCTTAGCATATTTGTCGACTGGAATAAGTAACGATCGCCGATAGTCTCGCTTTCTCAGGATATACATATTATAAATTCTGATATTTTCTAACTTCTGATACATTCTGGATATTTTTCAAATACGTCTTGAATTAAACGCCAATTCTTCATATTCAAAGGAGAGACATGAACAGGCTGATGATAAACAAATGCAGATCACTATTAATCATCCAGAGCAACTTTGTCACGTCTGAAGTCACACAATTTAAATCCAAAAGAAATCCACTTTCAAAGTCATACACCAGACACGATAACTTAGTAATTTTTATGAACTCTATAAGCGTTACAGGTCTAAAAGTGTTAATTACACAACAGCGTTGTTTTTCGAACACACCAATGATAATAGATTATCATATTTAATATTTATCATATATAGTATAGATACTAATATTATAAATGCGAAAGTTGGTCTGTCTGTCAAACCACTGGGCAGGAATTCATTATATTGGGATTGAAGCTAGTTTGAACTCTAAGAAAAGATTTTGTTATGCCTTACACCTGACGATATACCCCTAAAATGCAATCGTAGCCGCAGGCGGCAATAAGTCTACAATATAATCATAAAATTAAAACGTTATAGGAATTCATGTCCCGCGTTATTAAAGTTCATATTAGACAAATGTCTTCCTTTTAGTCCTCTTAGACTTTGTCTTAATATTCGCCATAGTTTGCTTTGTGCTTTGATCAAGCTCGATCGGTCACTTTAAGAAGCAATTTACGGCTGAGCTCCATTATATTTATTAGCGAGTTTAGGCTAGCTACCCGCTTCAACTTTGAACGGGTGAAAAGGTTGTTTTATTAAAAATAACATGGCATTCGATCGCAGCACCAAAGGTTGCAATATACAGAAGAATTATGTAAATATAGATGTAATTTAATAGGTATAAATGTTTTTCTAGAAGGTTCTTCTGGGTAAAACTAATTTCGGGACCTTAGATCTAATTTAGTCTTGTTAATAGATTCAAAAGTGCTTGCTTATTTTGATACTTGTTGATATGCAGGCAGGATATCTTCTATATCTATATATACATATAATAATATTGGAGTGTTTGTTTCTAATATTAAAATAACCACTTTTTACTATATATACCAAAATAACCGAATGACCAAATGAACAACTTTGACGGGACTTTTATTGACAGATAGCTTATGTAATAAGAAGTATCTTAGACTATTTTTATATATAAAATAAAAAAAGTCACGCTGCAATGTACAAATAAGTAAAATTCAAACGTGCACGCAGTCGCGGGCACAACTAGTATTATATATATACAATTGTATTTAACTAACATAATGTATTTCAAATGTTGGAAAAGAATAACTCCTTGGTTAACTGTTTCTTGTCGGTACCTCTGGGTTGAATCTACATTCCGAAGTTCATAGTATAGTTTTGTATAATGACGATTCAAATGTGCTTGTAAAAGCCTACTTGAATGAAGTTTGTTTTGATTTTAATTTTTGATATTCATATTCATATACGATGAGAATTATTGAGACTTTCAAGAACAATATTAAAAAAAAAATATTTTTTTATGTTATCGGTAGGCGGACGAGCAATGGACCATCTGATGGTAAGTGGTCACCACCGCCCATAGACAATGGCGCTGTAAGAAATATTAACCATTCCTTACATCACCAATGCGCCACCAACCTTGGGAACTAAGATGTTATGTTCCTTGTGCCTGTAGTTACACTGGCTCACTCACCCTTCAAATCGGAACACAACAATACTGCTGTTTGGCGGTAGAGTATCTGATGAGTGGGTGGTACCTACCCAGACGGGCATGCACAAAGCCCTACCACCAAGTAAATATATTTGGTTCTCAGCAAATATATATGTCGTCGATTATGAATAATTATTAACTTAGATGATTTTGTTGTATCTGTGGGGTGTGAACATTGTGACGTAATGAGTCACGTGATCGAAATCGTTTGAAGGGACAACGGTCACATTTTTCAATTCTTTGGAGAGCGGTGGGTCAGAAGCTAGATTTTATTGTAGAGAGCGATACAGCTCGGACCTTCCAAACAAGACCGTTGGTTCACGCAACTCTGATAATTACTGTTAAAATAATATACCTACTTTATAATTTGTGACTGTAGATTACCTTTAGAAAATCCAAGAACTATCATACTGTATCTTTGTAATTGATTGCCTGAGACCTACGCCATGCACCCGATTTATACCTCTAGTGAAAAAATAACACAGAACGAAATGCTTATATTAACAGATATTTGTAATGTATATCAATCCCATAATACGAACAAAAAAAAAACCGGAGAAGTGTGATTCGGACTCGTACACTGACGGTTCCGTATCACCAGACAGATACTAATGTACAACAAACTTAAGATTTTTTCTATACTTGTGCTACAAGATATTACTTCTTCCAAATTTCATAATTCTTGTGCAACAGGAAGTATGCACCTAATAGGTTTTGATTCCTTTTACAAATTTATGGGAAATGCTCCATGAAGGACCATATCTCCGATAGCTCCGATTGTAACTTTATAAAGAGATAAAAATAATGGAATCACCTTTGTTAAATTATAAGTTATCTATAGCCAACTATGTATTGTCTGTGGTAAATTTCGCGCCTTTTTCTTTCTTCTTACTCTGCTCTGTGACACAATAAAAACTATTTGTTATAATTAAAACTTTTATTACAAAAAGGCAAATCCACTAAGTACTTTAATAACCTTTTTCTTAGGCACTTGTCAAAAAGGGTCTTGGCGTACAGATAGACAAACAAACAGGCGGACAAATGGATAACGAAGTGATCTTATTTGAAGTTCCTTTTCTCCATAGAGGTACGGAATCCTAAAAATAATTAAATTCTAAAACTTAAATTGTGTTGTGTGGTAATAAGAACATGCAGACAACCAAAAATAACAAATTAAACATAAAATACACCAAAGGCACGAACAATATACATGTGGAGATACAGATATAACAATAAAATTAAATAAAAAAAGAAATCCTTTTTATTTATGCGTGCGAAGTCGTATCGACATACTAGATTTACATATTGCTAAAAAGTTATGATATAAAACTATTATAAATGTGATACGATCGAAGTATTTCTATCGTTTTTTATGTCTGATTTAACTTTACTCGACTTTGACAAGAAATATATTATCTTTACGTCCTTTTATGTAAGCTATCCAATATCTATGTTGTTTGCGCACATTATATTTTGTTTAGCTAGCATATAACAGACCCGATTTAAGATAACAACATATAGATTTAAATAATTTGTTTTTTTAATATAATCAAACATAATTATGGTGTCGAGGTTAGACGTAGTATTTTTTTTTTTAATATCCTTACTAGCAATTTAAATAAAGTATAACTATATTGAAAAGCACATCTTGCTCTACAACCCAACATTGTTGGTGGTTGGTGCAAGTCCGACTTAGTTAGTACCACCACACATCATATATTCTACCGGCAAACAGCAATAAAATATATAATTAGCGTTGTTGTGTTTCGGTTTGAACAATAATTGAACCGGTTCAAGTACAGGAAAAAGGGACATAACATCTTAGTTCCCAAGGTTGGTGCCGCATTGGCGATTTAATTATATATTTATGTTTAATATTTCTTTCAGTGACAATGTCTATGTCTATGGGCTATGGTTTCCACTTACTATCAGATGACCTACTCACCCGTCTGCCTTAAATATTTATAAAAATAAAAACACTCAGGCACGGTGGAGTGACGATTTGCGCAAGACGGCTGGCAGGAGCTGGATGCGAGTAGCCGAAGATAAATTACAGTGGCGTGCATTTGGAGAGGCCTGCGTCCAGCAGTGGACAAGTGTGGGCTGCTGATAAACACTAGAACCAATTTTACTATATACAATATTAGCATCATACAACATACTATTTTCATTCTTGTAACTTAGACAACAGATCCCGAGATCATCGGTTAAGATTTTAGGTTAACCTAACAAAAAAAATATTTTTTTCAGAATATCGTCAAAACAGCCAGGAAATTGGAAGTCAACAGTGAAAATAAAACTTCCGTACCTGGAAATGCACGTTAGTTCTGCGTTTGAATATTTGGACGTGTCGGATTTGCCTTTCCAAAGGATTATGAGAATTACGGATAGATTGGGTTTGCACACAATTGAGTCCAACAATATCAATTGACGAGTCTCTCTGGACAATAGGTCCGGAGCAGATTTTACCACAATATTACTGACAAAACAGTGTTCTTTTTATTGTGAAGGATAGATGAGCTAATGTACATATCTATACAAATCTGCAATGTGTTTTATTTTTTTGGGTAATACTAGTCACGGATTGCCTCCTTTGAGAATAGCCGCCGTGATTGAAATCATTCAGGAGGACATTGTCATTATTATATTAGTTCCTTTTATTTCTAAATCTCTTTTGTTTTTTATTTATCTTTGTTTGATTTCAACTTTCATAATTTACATCTTCTCTTCCGCATAAATTCACTTCTCAGTACTTTAAACGTTTCTTGGAAGAGATTCCTTATTAGGATAAGTCAGCCGCCTTTGTACACTTTAATTTACTTTAATTTTATGTTTTGTATTATCGTTCTTGTAATATGAAGATAAAATAAAACGAAAACATTGTTTGTAAATATAAAACATAGAAAACGTAAAAATATTGTTCTTTTATCCTTACACTATCTGCTCCGGCTACATCCGCGTTAAGCGTTCTGCCGACGTAGGTATATTTCTAGCTTCACAAGTATTCGAAACCATATTGAATTCCGTTCCGCTTACAAATAAACTTAACTTTTTTTTGCAATCAATTTCGACGTCAAGATATGAAAATGTTTTTACAACCTTTTTGTTTTCAACTACAGGAAATCTTGTACCAGATCTGAAGGAGCTATCTCAATTCAATTTGAGCTTGGGAAATGGTTAATTGCCTCTCAAACTCAACCTTTGGAAACGATTATGACATTGACCTTATTTTCGACCGTGTAGTCTGTTTTTTTGTTTCATTATTTGTAGAACTGTGATTAATAGATAATATTTCAGACCAGGGCACGCACAGAGATGTTTTAATAAATTTTTAGTTTTTTTTAATAAATCATTTCGTGCTCAGCGCTGAAAAAGACAACGTTAGTAAACCTGTATAAGATTTTGGATGAAATCTGATTTGTGTTATACATTGTTTTATGGTTTGAATACATATCCACCAATTCGGATTGGAACTGATTTTTTCTTAAGAGCTTGCCTAACAGTGGAAAAATTACAGGTGGTACTTTTCATTATTTTCCCCCAAAAACAAATTTGATTTATTAACAAATTTAAATTAAATAAATATATATAATTTTATCACTTTGCTTGAAGACTGCCGCTAATTCTGAAGCTATTAGAAAATAAACTTCCACAATATTTATTTAATCTCAAGTTCATCACGAGGCTGACTCGAAACCGAAATTTCCAGAACGGCAGCGATCAAAACAACTTACAAACAATTCGAAATTTATCCATAATCACAAATACAGCGATATCTAAAAACAATTGATGTTTTATTGATATAAATAAAAAATCATGGATTAAATATCAAAAATAATTCGTAATCGAACTAGAAAACATCAACTTCATAAGATTTATACCTACTAGTATTATATTACAATTTATTATACAAAAGAATAAAACACAAACAACAAAATAATTATTTCCACCAGAGTACAACAAATTCTAACAAACAATACCAAACAAAAAGGCGAAGGATATTCGAATAAAAATGAGATCAAGACAAGATACTTATATATGTCCTCGTTGGCTTAGAATCTAGCTTCCATATTCCAGAAAATCCCAAGGTTCAGTAATAGGCAAATAAAAAGGTATTCCTATTAAAGAATTCTTAATAGCGGCCTGACGATAGAAGTTAGCATTCTTTACACTCAAATGCAAAAATGGTAAAGCCATTGTCCTGTCCATACAGATTTTCCGTTCGTTAAGAATTTAAAGTCTCATTGAACTATGACAGTAAGGAAATAGAATATGGTTCACTTGTGATTACGAACTCACTTATGCAAGTGTATGTGCAGCAAGGCTCATTTGAAAATGGTTGCCTTTGTAGATATATGTATGTATCTACTAATAAAATCTTCTGGTAGTAGTTTTAATTCCTTTATTTTCTTTTATAATTGCAATGAAACAATGTATTATATATTGACACGCAAATATTAATAGCGTAAGCCGATTTTTGTCCCAGTGATTGTGGGACGATAGCTGCACATAAAAAAAAAAACGGTTATTTTGATGAGCTAAAGCCGTAGATGTGTAGAAAAATAAAGAGGATTCTTGACTGCAATTTACTGAATTGTTACGATTTAACAAAGAATTAATTTTACAAAGCGAAATAAAGGCACTGGCCGGATAGAGAGCGGTACTACGGCTATATAAGAAAAAAAAAATGAAAAACGTACACAAAATTAAATTAAATTTCTATCGACAAACTCCCATTCTAACTAAACAAATGTATACTACTTGACATTAAAAATTTCATTTAAAAATGTATTCATCATTTTGAAACCAATTGTAGATGAGTGACTTGGAGTTTACAATGAAATGCAATCGAAACAAAACCTGTCATAGGTTTCCAAATTCCTAAAAAAACCTATGAATAAACGCGGAGATCCACAAATATTCATTTATTACTATCAAATGATGAAAAATGCTTTAGTGGAATTGTGATGTAAACGGGTATCTATGCTATATTAAATTTAAACCGAGAAGCAATATAATTTGTTATATCGACAATAAAAGTTATCGGCTGCAATATGTCGATAAGGCACGAAACTATTTCATTAAGTCGGTTCCACTACCTACACAATAGGCGCTCGACAAAAGATTCAAAGATACCTTCAGTAATGAGGGTGTGTATGGTTTCTGAACTCTTTCAGAAATTCTATTGTACGGATAGATTATTTTGAATGCAACATTATCAATTAAATGATATTTTGGGATATTGCGATATTATGGAATAATTTAGATAGAATTTATGTTCTTATTATAAAATTAAAGCATTTACAGGAAATGTTGCCATCTTTTAAAACTTTAGACGACTATTTGAGATCAGTACAGAAGGAAATTTTTTTCTTATATTTCTAGCTCTACGGACATGTTGTACGTGCCTTACCTTTAATGCCGTGTGTCTTACCTTTAACTTGATTTTTTTTTCCATTGCGGTCTACCTGCATGTTTCTGGTCTTAACACTAAAACCCAATAACTTTTATTGATCTAACTGGAACCTAGGACACTTAGATCATCAATATCTACTCTGTCAAAATTTCACAAATGATTTTTCGTAAATATCTTCCCATTTTTACCAATATTATTATATTCATAGGAAATTTCACGAAAAAATTCGAGCACAGATCAAGATAAACAAACAAGCAAGTTGATACTTTACTATTATCTCGAAACACGTTTCAATTTCAAATAGACGTATGTGTGGATTGTATAATCCACACTTATGTACATTTATAAGCTGAAATTTACCAAGTCTTGATAGCTTTAATTGCGTTATGACACGTGACATCGACGATTATAGGTCACGTTTCAATATTCACTCACGAAGGCGCGCCCCTCCACTTTAAATTGTTATAGACCTGCATTAGTGTGAGTGTGTGGAGCTCGTGCTTATGTCTTTGTGTGTATCAGACTATTAAGAGTAAAGTAAAAATAAAATACAAATTAGATTATGTTTTTTAAGTTTACCTCATTGACATATAATAAATTTAACGTCGACAGGTGCGTCTTTTTGTGTGAATATGAACCGTGAAGCAAGCCATGGAAAGGCAACGAATAATAATAATTGAGAATAAGAATTTGTGATGTTGAATGTGAGTATAATTTTTTTCATTTCAATGTACAATCTTTTCGGAAATTCAGAAAAGAGAGAGATTCGACTTAACTTATAAATTCTGCTATTAGGGAGATTAGTTAAGCAAGCAATAACTGCCTCGTCGCTAAAATAAGGCAGATCCCGAGGTTTTGGGTTCAAACTCCTGCTAGGGCCAATAAAAAGTTATAATGTTCATCTATGGAAAATTTCTCAATAACAGCCCAGAGTCTGGAATTTGAAATTGTGTATCCCTACTTCGGAAAGCACGAAGAACTGTTGGTCCTGCGCTTAAACTCTTTCCGGTCATTTTAGATTTGCCGCTGTTTTTATGAGATTGAGGGATTTAGGGGAGGAATTAGAGTACATTAGTATTTATCAATGTTTGCGCGCACACTCTACACCATAATATGTTTTGCGTAGTGTGCTAGTATCTCTAGATATTGTCCGCCGTGACCAAAATCGTTTAGGTCGACCTCGTCAGTAAGCAATGTTGTGTCTTTTTCTTTTGTCTATCAAATTATTTATGATAGAAAGAGACAAATCAGTACATAAGATAAGGATAAAGGTAAAATAAGTTAATTTGAATTACATTGATTCCGTTCTTCTCGATAATGGTAAAATTATAAAAAGTATAGATTTCCGCTTCTCCGAGAAAATTAATAGTGTAAATTATATGAACAAAGTACCCTCTGAATTAGTTATTATTAGATTTGTTTTATTTACATTGAAATATGAAGGAATTTAATGAAAAGGGATCCTTCGGTTTATTTTTAAACATTTTTATAGTTTTTTTTTACATCATCGATACGCGTAAATCTTGATTCAAACCCTATATCGTCTAATAAATCAGTGTAGGCGTCAAACGTCTCATCGTTGTGCTGAACGGACTTGTGAAACTTTATAATCAAGGAACGGGGGATGTGAGTTTTCCACGCGACACGCATTATTGATAACGCCGAATCTTGCAAGGTCATCAAATTATGTCCTCCTCTTAACTATACAACCGCTAATCAATGTCTTTAAATAGAGCAGCTCCAGTCTAGATATCTGTTAAAAACTGACTAATAGGGTATAATTACGAGCAGTCTGAATAGTTACGATATGAAAATAATAATTATATGGATAACACAAAACTGTGTTTATTTGGTGTGAAGCTTATAAGGTTGATATGGAATCATATCCTGGGGTCCTGTTAGTAAATTTCTGTCTAAAAGTTCTCAGAAGCAGCTAGCAGTTAGAAAGGTCTTCAGTAGTTAATCCTACGCCTGATCTCTCTCTTTACACGTCGGATCCATCCACTGGAATATGAAACTGTAGAAATAAAGAGTGCACCTATATTTGTGGCACACATTTGTGAATTTTAATATCAACTACGCATTTAGTTAATTCTTGTGATAAACAACCTTGAAAATCAGATATATTTTTAATGAAATAGGTAAAAAAACAGCAGCAAGTTCACCAGATGGAAACTAACTACCACCCTTAGGATATGAATAACCAAAGAACAAACTCGAAATATACTCTTGGACACAATTGTGAAATATCAGAAAGTTATACGCGACATTGATTATAATTACTATAACATAGGATAGGATACACAATAGGATACACAATCCTATACAAATAAACAGATGACGTGATTCGTGTAACCGTAATTTGAGTTTCAAAATTTCACGAGTGAGATACAGAGTGAGCTCTTACGAGCACTGAAATTCGTTTGTAATTCGGAGTTCGAATAAAGTTGATTAAAACTAGAATAAACCAGTTATTCGGAAGTTGATGGCAACATATAAAGTAGATTATTGTCTTAAACGACATGAAAAACTATATATTGGCACTAACGGCGAGTTTGTAATCGTGTTTTATGTACTATGTGTTAATTACTATTTTAAACAGCAAAATGGAAGGCATTGCTTTGATTACTCATTACCATATAGATTGCATTTCTGCTCTTAAGGTTTATGTTTATACGTTTAGTATTCTTTAGAACCGGAATGATCTAGTGGAGAGATACCATTGATTGAAAAAATCGACCATTTGGTTAATGATTTTCAGATGAATACACAATTTGGAGCAAAGCATTTTTCTGAGAAACGACAGCCTCTACACGAAAATAGAAATTCTTAAAAAATTCTTAAGGCCTACAACTCTTTTAACGAAACAATTTCCTCTAAGATCAATATTAAATAAATATTGAAAACATAAATTATTTTTTTCCAGTTTTTCCTAAAAAACTGAAATTTGCACAAATCTTTACTATTCTCAGCTCAGTGAGTCAAAATACATATATGTACGTATACGAAATTACAAAGAATAATGCGGTATGGGCTTTGTGTAGCTACACGAACTGGCAATAAAAATTGCAGGTACAATAAAAGAGAATAAATTAAATTACAGACAAGATACAACAAAAGCACGGACAAACCGTCTGTGGACATATAATAATTTAAAAAAAAAAACAGATTAAGAACGATTCGGAGTCGTGCACTCATGGTTCGATACAAATAGATAAACTGTATGTAATGTAACAAAAAATTTACAGTTTTCGCATTTTACCTTTACTTGCGTTACTGATTGGTATTTTACCATTATACCTTTACCTGAGGTCTTGACGCATAGAATGACAGACGGACAACAAATGATTTGATTAGGGATATTTTTTCCTTTAGAGGTATAGAGCCCAGAAAACGAGCGAACAATAATTTGCAACTCAACAAAAATTTGCAATATCTGACATCTCAATTTGGCAATAAGCAAAATCAAAAAGCGTTCGTTACCCAGGTTTCCTGTTACACCTTACCGTCGAATTCACGCCCATAGAGTGCAGGAAATCGAAAGTAAAGATGATACGCATCGATAAATAAAAATTATTCATATGTGTGAGTTTTGTGCAGAAGTCCTGTCAAAATATTAAATAAAAAAGCTTGAAAGATCTATAAAACAGATACAGGATAAATATTTAAAATAGGAATTCACTTTTAATTTAAGATAAAAAAAAAATACGTATCGTCACGGAGCTTATTTTCAGTTATGTAGGAAATTATAAAAAAAAAAACATTTGTTTTTTTGGACTTAGACAAAAGTGCTCTGCTGAAAAGCATGCATGTATGTTTAATCAAAGTTAAACAGATCCGACTAAAGTCATATACACAAGGGAACTAATTAATGTCACCATAATTTACATCGTGGTACTTTAAAATAAGCTCTGAGTAAAGATTACAATCTCAAGAGAAATAAAATTTAGTGAATAATTTTGTTGGTCTTGTCTGTAGTCAGAAAAGTTATATCGTTTATGTCTTTACGTTGTGTTTTAACGTTGAGAATTATATACATATGTACTTTGGCTGACATTTTTTTATGGAATCGGTGGAATTTGGAATGGTGGTGGAATTTGTCTGATAGAAAGTGACTACCAGCGCCCATTGTTATCTGCAACACCGGGAGATTGTAGATGTGTTGCCTGCCTGTAAGGAATGAGTAGGTTTTTTAATGAAATTTTCCAAATCATATCGATTCGGAAAAACTGCCGGTGAAAGCTATTTTTACACAGTGGCTGAGGCAGAAAATGATCCGAAACAGCGCGATATTCGGACATGGAGGTAATGCGGATGAAACTTGGATTCCTGAAGCTATGTCCGGAGGTGAAATTTAGCGGCCGGGATTAATCCAAACAATGCCTCTGAATATTGCCCGTGAATAATGTGGTACAAAATGCAACTCCAAAAAACTACAGCTAAATTCAACATTACCTTAAAAATATAGCATAATTCATGAATATTAAATTCTGACTTCTATGTCTACTCCAAAATATTAAACAAAACTACTAGTTATACTAGTAGTAGTAGTAGTATTAGGAGTACTTTTAGTATTTAAGTAGTAAGCATTTACTTTTGCGCAACTTAATATAAGCTATTTGTATTGTAACGAAGTACTCTAGACCGAATTTCCAATACAGCGGAAAATGTTCCATCCTATCTTGGGCAGCATATTATGGCAAGGCTATTCGATCGTAAAAATATCAAGCCCACCAACGGCTTTACTTGCTCACAAAGGCACGGGTAGTGTAAGCACTGCCACCTTAATCCGAGCTGCAGGACCAAGAATTTATTTACATATAACATCTCATTTTTTACCAATGTCAAGTCATTGATAGTATACGAGTATGTTATTGCTCAACATTTTGTCTCCACAATGTACGATATTGTATAAGTGATGAGTTAGATAATTATATAAGAAAAAAATATTTATGGCGAAGTTTGACAGCGCTTTGGCAATATATGGAATGCGTAATCCAATCCAAAACTATGCGGCTCGGCTATTTGTCTTTATAGTACCTAAATCTACATTAATATACGAAGCTGAAGGGTTTGTTTGTTTGAACACAGTTTATGTAAGAATATATACAGTCTGACTTGAAAAAATGGTCTATGTTAGATAACAATTTATTGGGAAAGGTTATAAAATATGCCATACCTCACGCTATGCGTTTAAGCCGAGTGTAACCGTGCATAACAGATAGAAGTCAAATGTATTTCGAATGTGAACTTATGATATTTCTTGGAAATTCGCCAGATTTTTTTTATATACAACACAAAAAATATAATATATTGTTTGCACACCTAAACCTAAATATTAAATGATTAAATTATTATCGTTTCGATAACTATAGCCTATCGATGGAAAAGTCGACATGAACATCGTACCTTTGATCAACATATTCCATGCGATTTGCAAATAGCTCGGCCATATTACTACAAACAGTTATTGGTGTATATATTATATTTATGTATAATACGATACTATTTCACTTCACTACGTAAATTTAATTTAATGCTGCTTTCAAAGATTCAAAGAAAACTTCGCCGATAAAACGACATTTTTTATAGCATTGGTAAGGGGATAGGTAAATGCCACCTGATTGTGATTGGTCACCACTGCCCACAGACATTGGTACCGTAAGAAATTTTAAGCGTTCTAAACATCGCCAATACACCAACAATGGCAACTAAGATTTATATTTGACCCTTGTACCTTTAGGTACACTGGGTCACTCGCCTTTTATACTAGAATAAAATAAACTAAGTATTGCTGCTTGGCAGTGGCATATATGACGACTGGGTGGTCCCTCAAACGCGCTCTCTAATCACAAAGCCGTATCAACAAATGATAATGATATGATATGTAATATCAAAACAATCAATATAAACTATATTGTATCTTTATTTTTTCTCTGATTAGAATAAGTCAACAATAAAGAACAGGTGAAAGGAAGACCTGGAAAGGAAGAATTCTGTTCATTTTAAATTAAAAACGATTTTCAGTTACAACTTAAACAATTAGCAAAATTCATAAAACACTATTTATTTAACCATCGTTAATTTTACATGATTATATAAAGCATACAGTAAGTTAAACTGAGACCCTCGTTGGTCTATTGGCTAGTCTTTTCAATTGTAGGTTATAAGGTCTGAGTTCAAATTGTACGAAACAGGACTTTGTACTTTGGAAGCGTTTCTTAGGTGTCTTATTCTTGGTGGTAGGGCTTTGAGCAAGCCCGTCTGGGTAGGTACCACCCGCTCATCAAATATTCTACCGCCAAACAGCAGTACTCAGTATTGTTGTGTTCCGGTTTGAAGGGTGAGTGAGCCAATGTAACTACAGGCACAAGGGACGTAACATCTTAGTACCCAAGATTGGTGGTGCATTGGTGATGTAAAGAATGGTTAATATTTCTTATGTCGCCATTGTCTGAACATCCATGGGCGGTGGTGACCACTTACCATCAGGTAGCCCATTTGCTCGTCCGCCTACCTATCATAAAATAAAAAACCATATAAAACTATTTGTTCTGCTGATTTATTTCCGTTGAATTCGGTATCGCCGTCCCATTAGATTGTGATTATTAAGTGATGTCATAAAGAGAGCATTTGAATTTGCATCAACAGAGCAATATTACCTGCAAAGTTAGCTTAACCGTTGAGAACCTGGATATTAATTCGTCATTATCGTCATAGTACAAACCAACCAGTGCACGTCAATATTCTTGATTTTTAACATATTTATTTTGGATCAAAATACCAACCAATTGCTAAATAAGTTTTTTATTTTATTCATAACATGTAGTATGTCGCACAAACTCTATAAAACGATATGCAGAAGAAATTTGCATGAGATAATACATTTGTTGTTTTCATTACTACGATTGTGTTGTGATTTAACTTTGTATAATAACTGTATCACTTTCAATACAATCATTATTTTTAACTTATTTTATCTTTGATTCTCGCTGAATTTATTTATATTTTTTATTTGGTAGTAATGCTGTGTGGAAACTATATGGTTATGCACTCCGAGCGCGCGCAATAGGAATGGCGAGCGTACGAATACTTACCTAGTTCCTCGCCTAGTTTATGAATTACCCACTGATGTACGAGACCATATTACTCCTCGTAACTTAAGAAGATACTAAAATCATACTTTTTAGGTAAGTTATGATAGTTTATACACATGTTTAACTGGCAATAATGTTCTGTAGACAACGAATCTAGATTTAACTCTATGTTATCATTTATTACAAACCTGGGTGGTTTTCTGAGGCTAGCTATAAGTATTTTGTTTTGTAAACTTTTATATATAAATAAATAAAATATTATTATCATATTACTAGATTAATTTAAATCAATATTATGTTACTACTTTTTTTATCAAATAGTATGTTTGTTTGTTATGCTTTTACGTCTTAACTACGCAACCGATCATCATGCCCATTTACGTTGCAAGGGGTTCAGACAAGGATATAGGGTAACTAATATCTACACCCCTCCACGCGGAAGGAACGTACATAGATTAAATAAAAGCTTGTTAAAGAGTCTTTTAATTCATTGTACTTATTTATTCTATTCTAACAAATACCTTTAGTTATTTAAAGTAAATAGTTAACAGTTAATAAGTAGTTAATTAAGAATTTTATTGGGCGGACTTTTGAGTATATTTCTTACCATGCTTACAGATCACGACTGTAAAATATCAGATGAGATCTGGATACCCATCGAATAGCGAATGATGGCAAGTGCTTCTTCACCATCTCACGAATGAGTCACGAGTGAGTTTTACAGAATAGTGGTGCAGCCTATCAACAAGAACGCTGATTTTTTACCAAAGAACTCTTGTTCTTCGCCAACAAGCCGTAACAATTTATCATTTAATTGTTTATTCTTCTTCTGATATTAACTTCTTCGTTAAAGATTCAAAACTCGTTACGAGAGAGGTATTAAAAATGCTTAACTTAAATTGAAAGATAAAGATATATCGCGCAACAGAATTATTTTCTTAAGTTGTTATAAGCATGAGTGATTGGTGTCGCACTGGGGTTTCAGTCACGGAAACCGAACAGGAAAAAGCTCTATTGTCAATTCTACGGGTTTTACCTGATTAAAGCGATTATTTTGAAGAGTTTTACTTACTTACAGTTACTGTTATGTCGAGAATCCATGTTGTGGCTCCCATAAAAATAAGAAATGAAGCCTCATAAGAAGGCTCAAGGTCACCCAAAGGGCAACGGAGAGGGCTATACTCGGAGTTTCTCTGCGAGATCGAATCAGAAATGAGGAGATCCGCAGAAGAACTAAGGTCACCGACAGAGCCCGAAGAATTGCCACACTTAAGTGGCAGTGGGCGGGGCACATTGCTCGAAGAACCGATGGCCGATGGGGCTGACGAGTTCTCGAATGCGGGCTGCACAGGACCGGTCGTTGTGATGATCTTTGGGGGAGGCCTATGTCCAGCAGTGGACGTCCTTCGGCTGACATGTATGTATGTATGTACTCTTACTCGTACGTTCACTCGCATTTTAGGGGTCTACTCGTCAGGTGTCCTAACCCCTGTAAAACACACACATAAAAACCTACATCCTTACTTGGGGTTCAAATTCGCTTCATACCAAATTTCATGTAGGGGATGTTACTAGGTCACATAAAGTTATAAGCTATTACGATGCGTCATTGAAAGTAAAACAAAAAGGATTATTCGGTATACTAGTGGTTAAAACAAATGAACCTCAGCCGCAGCTTACAGGATGAAAACACAAGCACCACTGAATTATCGCATGCTTAATTTGTGTTTATAATTAAGGCTACACATGCAGATTGAACTGACATTGGAACTGCGTGGTAGACACATACCTTTGTCATCTTGTCAAAATACTTTAGCAGTTAGACAACCAGGTAATTTTAGTTTGGTTTGAGTAACAATTACTTACGAAACTATTTCAAAATAAAATTTGTATTCAACATTTACCTCGTTTAGAAATAAAACAAATAGGTAGGTATATAATTTAAATTTATAAATACATTAAATAAAAAAAGGAATCAAAAACTACGAACACGTACGCTTAAACTAATATTAGAATTTAACGTTTACTGGTAAACGTTTTAGTTTTTATATAAATAAGCTCTTTTAAGCGTGCCGCTGAAATTAAAGTACCGTTTATAGACACAGTTTGTTAGAGAAACATTAGTTGTTGCAATGTTATTATTATTGACACAGCCAACGAATAAACGAACCTTATCCTCATGGAACACATACTTCTATACTGATATTATAAATCCAAAAGTAACTCTGTCTCTCTGACAGTCTGTTGCTCTTTCTCAATCAAATCGCTGAGCAGAATGTCATGAAATTTGAAGAACATTTTTATATCTAATACCTGATAACCAAACCCTACATATTTGTTAGTAAGCTACTAAGTATTCCTCGAATTGATTTCGAGGTCCTGGATATAAGAATCGGGTCGTGTCACTAAAAAAGTTATTCCATTTTCCTTTCAAGAAACTCCTCCATCCATGCCTCGAAAAAAAAACGTGAAATTCCCATGTGAAGCGTCTTCCTATCTTCTCAGGCCGCGATTTTAATAAAAAATCCTCCTGTAACATCTGATTACGGAGATGTGACCTGTATACTAAAAGATTTCATTATTTAACGGGACGAGATAAATCAAATCAAGGTAACATATATTATATATATTTATTTATATATGTATTTATTTATTTTAATTTAAAGTTAGTTTCAGTCATATTTTTGGCATATGATATTACTTTAAATATTCTTATTCGAAATTTAACAAAATAACCAAAGCCCCCCCTTCATCCTCTAATGTTTTCACATTGTAATATTGCAAGCATTCCTGCTACCATGATTCGGTCATGATGCTTACCATATATTTGTGAATTTTATTTTTATTTCTATATACATACTTATATAAGTCTTCATTGTAAATCTTCAGTGTATTATTATAATCTATTATGTACGTATGTGTACCCTATAACTGCTTATAACCAGAAATTCTGTTACAGTCTTCGCGGACGTGCGATACAGGTTAACTCAATTGCCTCCGCTACTAATTTTGTAAATATTCACTCGCTATAAGCTGATGACGATGATTTTAAGACTGAAAAAGCTTTCAATCAATATTTCCTTGTTGAAAGGTTCACTTTATGTAGTTGTGATTGAGTTAATGTATTCCACCAAAGAGCTTTATTACGGCTATGTTTCGGCTTGAAATTAATGAGCTATTGTCAATAGAGTCACAAACGCTTAAGGAACATGACGTGTTAATTCCTCGTCGCAATGATTTTGTATGGAGTTATTTATATATCTTACACTAAAAATGTCTTTGGAAGGTAGTAAGCACTACCCATCAGGTCATTCTTTTGTGCTTCTGCCTCTTTAACTTAATTTAAATTATACATACATATATATGTACATAATTAAAACATAAGATTCGATTTTTAGATTAATGAACTCAAGTTATAACAATAAAACAAATATATACTAATATTATAAAGAGGTAATATTTATGACTTTGTATGCCTACATAATATCCAGAACTAATGATCCAAGTATATTTTTTGGGTATAATTTATATTTACATCATGCATATTATCTGAGATATCAGATTTTTTCTCCAACAAGCCGGAAAGAGATACTCCTTAAAACAGAATATAGAATATATAACACTGTCGGATAAATATAACAATAACATTTGACCTTTCTGTATTAAAATATTGCAACATTACGAGAATGTCAACAAACAGGTTCAATATATTTCATAAATTAATTTGTGACAAATATTTTTTTAGCACCCAGTTTCCCAATCTTATATGGTTCCTTTTTGTATTTATCTAAATACATAAGTCATTAAAAAAATCTTGACAATTATTATAAGTTCTTTTTAACTTGGTATATTTATCGATGTCATGCAAACTAAACCAGCGATAGTGATTATTGCAACGCGGCACAATGAACGCACTAAATACAAACTTAGCTGTGTACATTTTTGTAGCCCTCTGACTGATAATCACGCTTGTGACTGATTGTAATCACATCTGCAAATTATCTTGATGGGCAAACAATCGGAGTTTGAATCAGTTGCTGGACGAAGTAGCCGATACTACATTTTCGCTAGAAAAGAGATAGGAATGAATACAACGTCAAATGACATTACATCTGCAGAAGTGCGAGGTTTGAGATTTTTCCTATTCCAAATTCAAGAAAATTGAGAAGCGCTCAGTGTCTCCTCAAGGCTTACGTTATTGTGTACGTTGGGACGTCTTGGTAAAATCCGTATAATTAGCGTAAAGTAACCTTAATGATTCGGATAAATTTCTGGCTCATGTGAACTTGAAGTAAATTGGTGAAATAATCCCCAAATCTTCAATTTTAGAGCTGGAAATGGGACTTTTACTGATTTTTATTTTTCGTTTGCAGTTGTTCTTAAAATGTACTTTTTGTTTTACACTATATACATTTATACAAAACTATTCGCATATAGCAATAGCCTAAACAAATTATTAGACTATTATGACCACGTATTGACTTAACGATCAATTGGCTTGAGATGCTCAGTTAGCACGATGACAGCTAAAAAAGTCCTATTCCACTGATTTAGAAACAACCAAAAAAATCCTCCCCTCAAAATCACTTGTTTCTCAAAAGCCTGGTAGAGGAAAAAAACAACAATGATTAATCAGACATTATATAATCTGACACATATTAATTCTTCTTGCATTCTTATTTTAATTTCAGAGACATAATAATTCAGTAACATGATTTAACCTTTTTAAAAATATTTTCATCAATCCTCTATCAAGAACAATATGCCCAAAAAATCCTTATTCCTATCTATACTGCTATACTAATACTTAAACGTGAAAGTAACTTTGTCTGCCTGTCGCTCTTTCACGGCCAAACCAATGAACTGAATTTCACGAAATTTGGTACGAAGCAAATTTGAACTCCATAGAAGGACATAGACTACTTTGCCTAACACATGACAACCAACCCCCTAAAACGCGAGCGCAGCCGCGAACGATAACTATTCTGAAATAAATTAACTAAAATAGATCTCATGCAGTTTATTGTCCTAATAATTAAGAACCATATCTTAAACAGGGTCTGGAAGCTATACCTTACCTTTAACATGGTAATCAATGGAAAAACTACTGAAAGTACTTTATTTAAGTACGCTTTTAGTAACATTAACAAAGTCATTGTGCAAATCTGTCACGTCAGTTATGGATACGTGAAGGTACTTCCAGTTAGGAGTGACATTTGCACTGAAAATAAATCTTACTTACCCCCGAACACTTTTGAGTTAAAACACAACTTACGTGGTGTTGGGACTTTGTGTTAGCCCGTCTGGGTTAACTCAAGGTCACAACGTCTCTACCCAATCATCCCAAAATTTACAGCAATACACAGTATTGGTGTGTTTCGACTGGAAGTGTGAGTAAGCCAGTTTTAGAGGCACATGACATCTTAATGTTCAAAATGGGTGGCACATTGTGTGATGTGTGTGTCATGGGTGGTGGTAACCACTTACCATCAGCTGATCAATTTGCCAGTATGCCTACCTATGTAGTCGTTAGAAGAACGATCGTTTCAAATTAGCGCAATGTGCTATTCGTATCTTGCTTATATAAAGTCGAAAAACGTCTGAGTTCGACGGCTGTATAGAAATTATGGAAGCAACAACTCTGAACTCACCGTTGAACACGAGCGTGAAATGTACGACACTTTTTTACATGATATAGGTAGGGGTAACAAATGGGCCACCTGATGATAAGTGGTCACCACTGCCCAAAGAAAATTGGCCTGTAGTTAAACTGGCTCATTATGCAAACCGGAACGCAATAATACTAAATAATACTGTTTGGCGGTAGAATATCTGATGAGTGGATGGTAGCTACCCAAACGGGTTTGCATTAATAAAAATAGATATGCTAAATAGTCCAAAACATTAGTTCTAGGTTAAGTTTCAACATTAGAACTAAAACAGGATTTGTCGCACGAATAATTTTTCAGCAACTAATACGTTAACTGGTTTAAACTATTTTAATGCGGACCGACTTTGAATTAAGCTCAACTACCAGCTCGTTTACAACAATTATACGACTTTTAAAGCGACGTAATATATTTTGTAGACGACTTTTAGCAAAATAGTTAATTTTATGGTCTAAATTTTAATTAATTTATTGCATATTTATTGATTATTTACGTACACTCAGTGTTTTATATATTTAAAATTTTGTTCTAAAACTGGTGTTTCTTAAAAAAAAAAAACTTACTTCTAGAAAAAAATAGACAGATACGGTACGCTCGGCATATGTTACGCTTTGACATTAATAGTTGTTGAAATAATTAAAGAAAACATATGAAATAAAATAATTTACACAAACAATGATAAAATAATTATATTTTCCTTATAGTTTAGTACCCACCAAGGACACGCAAGGTAGTGGAGAGGGATAACTGAGTATACTGGGGGTATATGAGTATCATGCTGTATGACGTCACGGCATACGAGACGCTCTTACCCCCAAGGCGCGTCGATAGATGATTTTCATAAATAAATACCTTTTAATGATATCCATACCAACTAAACAAAATTAAATTCATAAATATGAAGAATATTCAATTCAAATATTAAAAAAAGTATTTTTTTATACTTTATAATAAGGATAACTGCAAAGAAAAGTGTGATCAAATAAAACATTCGTATAAAAGACGAGGATGACGAAACAAACGAGAATGTACTTCAGAGTGATATAAAGTATTTTATAAGATTTAAGTCGGTCGGCGTCGCAAAGGTGCTATGAGAGTGGACTTATGTTAAATCTAAGCGATGTAGAAATGAATCTGAATAAGAAAATGTTAAATGGAATATAATACAAAAAATGAACGTCAAACAGGTTATATAATACTGGCGCAATAAAAAACATTGATAGATAAACAAATAAGGATTTAAATAAAATTACAGAAATTATGAGTTATACCGAAAAAAAAAAAAACAATTGCATGCAATGGCGGCTCTAATAATTTTTGACTGATGACTAAAACAGAAGTATTGACTGACATAGAAGAGCAGTGCAAGTATAATTCTATATAATGTATAAAGTCTCTCTACTCCATTAACTCTTAAAACTACATAAATTTAGATGAAAATTCTCATGGATAGAGTCCCAATGAAAAATAGGCCACTTCTTTTAATTCACTTTACACTCAAGGGTGTAAAATTTGGATTTGACGGTTCAGCTAGTAATATATAATTATTGTGACTTCGACGTGTGACATTAGTCTAATATTCGTAAAATTATATAACCATATTTATTTTGATAGGTTAGAGAATTAATATCCTTTATATATTGCCATATAAACCGGCGGCTTGACCCGATTGTAATTTAGTTTGTGACGGAAATGCTTAAAAAACTCGTTTACGACCGTTTATCCACAACATTATCCCCACAGAGGGTGAAAGAATATACATCCTTGGGATTTAAGCTTACTTCGTTCGAAAATTCATTAGAATTGATTCAGTGTTTTAGCCGCGAAAGCGTAACACACAGACAAAGTTACTTTCACATTTATAATATCAGTAGGTACAGATTGTTTAGGCTGTTCTTTGATCTCGGTATCTAAGGCTAACCACTAAACCAACGAGGCAGTCGCTGTTATAATAGGGCTTCCATATGTAATAACACTAATCTATGATGTTTGTAACAGATATTTTGGTAAAATTGTTGTAAGCAGATTGTAGAAACACGCTACAAAACAAATATACATTTGTTGGATGCCATGGAATGCAAATATACATTTGTTTCGCATATAATGTTCAGATTTTAACTTGATTAAAATGACTTAATCAAATATCAATAAAATTATTTTTATAAAAAAATATTCAAAATAAACATAGTTGGCAATACTGAAATTTTCATTAAAATCTCTAAATGGCAGAAATTACCTACATCTAAAAATGACCAAATAACTAAACTAGATTCATTTGCCAATTTCTAGATTTAAAAACAAGAACAGTTTGCAATAAATTACGGCTATTCCGTATTCCTAGAAACCAATACATAGATTTGTAATCTCAAATCCAATATATTGCATTTCAAGGTACGGTAAGTACAGATCAATAACGGACAGATATCTTCGTCACGTTGAATGCATTTGTTAATATTCCAAGCCGTTGAAATCCAGCTTATATTACTTCTTCAACATACTTAACAAAAACAAACAAAGTATGAAATTAAGATTCTTTTGTTATTATTTATTTAGCCTAGAAATAATTTGTAGCGAAATAATTTAGGTTCATATATACGAATGAATTATATGAAAATAAATAAGGGATCATTCAAAATAAAAACATCCATCGAATAAAAATGCTTTATAAGTAAATTGGCCGGATTCAAATTGGCTCGCCGAGAAATTCGAGTGCTTGTTTGAGTAATATATAAAATATAATAAATAGCTTAAAATTATTTTGCAAAATTTAAATCCAGCTTAAAATATTTAATACACACATTTACAATGTCAAAAATTAATTAAATATTATTTTTATAAAAAAAAAACTACAATAAATGTGAATATTTTAAATTTTAAAACATATGCGTTACACTCTTAAGTAGCAGTATTATATTACATAGGTATTTAAATACTTATACATACATACGAGTACATATATATTTAACTAACTAAGCATCTATGATTTTTAAGTTTAATTATTATACTGACTACAACACAAATTTTACCTAAATTAATAATGCGTTTCTTATTATCGTAAATAGCTAATTATTCAGTTAGTGGAAATCATAATCGTGAAAATGTATTACCTATCACTTATTCAACAATTTATCCGATTGGAATAAATATTTTCATGAAAAATCAAAGATCAAAAACGAACTGTCAAAAAGGCCTCAAACGTCAATTATTTTATTTTAGTATTTCCTTATTTGTCAATATTAATTTCCTCATTTCTCTACAAACATTCCGCTAACATGCGGGATCGCATTGTTAAAATAATTATTACCAAAATAAAAATACAGAATTATTTTTTCAAAAATTAGCCTTGGCTGTATGTCACAAACCCTTGCCTATCCCAAATAGAGTAAATGAAACGGCATCATAAAACAATGTAACTAATCAAATAGAACATTAAACGAAACATAATAATAAATTATTTAATTAATTATTTAGTTAATATTTGTTAATTGTGAAATAATAATAATTATAGTATGATAATTTTAATGAGGATACGATCCGAGGTAATTATACGAAATACATATAAATTTAGATATTATTAAACCGCAGATCATCATGCTTTACTTACCTTTAAAAATTAAAACAGCCTTTATAAGATCTTAAACAAGTATTTAATAACTTTCTTGAATATTCTTACATTAGTAATTCTTCTTCTTACAACCCCAAGAAACAATAACGGCATATATTATAGAAACTGTAGAATTAAATCTAAAGCATGTCTTAAGCCGTTGCCGATATTGCCTCGTTAAAAACTTACTTAAAAAGCTGTCGTTTTCGATCCTCAATAGCAGCCCGATATCTGGAAGCCGCCAGTGTTCACATTCCTTAGAATGCGTCACTTACTTACAACTCACATACTTATATTAAACTTGTAAGCTAAGATGTTAAATCTCTTGTACCTGTACTTACACTGGCTCAATCACCCATGAAACCGGAACACAAAAATACTATGTATTGTTGTTTGGCGGTAGAGTATCTAATGAGTGGGTGGAACCTATCCAGACGGGCTTGCACAAAAAAGAGGTAATATAGATTGCAATTGTCTTCAAGATTACATTTGATCATTGATATTAGTTCATATTATCCACTTATGATACCAACGTGATCCTCCTGGCAATATGAACGATGACTACCATCCGCTGGTATTTTATCTGCATTTGTATTATTAAATAAAAATAATAAAAGCCTTTGAAGGAGGTAAAATACATTATAATATCAAGCTGGAAAATCATCCACTTGATTTTGTACTCTTAATGAATCAAGATCCTTTAAAGTGTTTCTAAGTGTTATCGAAAATAAGAACGCTCTTATAAAAAAGGGACTATATATTTTAGAATGAAGACTTTATGTAAAGAAAATATTGATATTTATTGTTATTACTAGATGAAAACCCGGCTTCGCTCAAGTAAAATAAATAACTAAACAAATATATATATATATACTAACCACTCTACCCCTGCAAGAAATTATTATTTGTAACACACTTTCTGAACGCACACGTAAACGTCAAACATGGCCGCCCGTTGAACTGTCATGTCATTGAATTTCGTAGATTTAATATCGAAATATCTCGATTATAAGAATTTTGCGGATATATATTATCGACTAAAAAATCGTTATTTTTTAATTATGAATAGGTGTTGTCTATCGTAGACCTTCGTGAAATTAATAATATATATTCTTATATAAATAATAAATAATTATTTTGATTTTAGTTGTTGTAGGTCAACGCACTCAAAACCAAAAGTTTTTCTTTCAAATAGGCTCTTACAAGCAAAAGTGCTCATCAATTAGTCAACTGCCAAACGTTAATTGTGTTGTTGTATTCCAGTTTAATGGAATGGACCAGATTAACAAGCACTAATTGAATATAGGGTAATAGGGTATAAATTTTTTTACATTATTAATGGCAGGCTTAGTACACCTCTAGTCTAGGTACCACCTACTTATTAGTTATTAAAACCAAACTTAAATATATTTTTTAACTGTATTAATTTTTTTTGCAAGGCTAATTATAGGCACAAATTTGGTTTATACTTCTTTTATTGTTTGTAAAGTCTCAGATGTGACATTCAATCAGGTGACCCAGTTAAGCGTCTGTCTTAAGGCTAAAAATAAAAAAATATTATAATACGCTTATTAGAAGAGTTCTACACGCATGTTCAGAGTGTAATTACAAACTTATTATGGTAATTAGTCTTGGAGGTCCTATGTAAGACATTTCGTCTTCTTTTTTTTTTTTTTTTATATTCTGTTCTCATTGTTAAGGTGATAAGTTTGACATATAAAGGACTTAACATACTATCGAGCGAGATATACAAGAACCTTCGTATATCTCGCTCGAAGTGCGCGATTCTGTAAGAATTCACTTAATATCTCACTAGTGAAATGTTTACAATCGACTTACGGTGATACCAAATTAATTCGTGTATCCTATTATTATAGTCAATGACGCAATTACATTATTTTATTTGACGCTAGTGAGTTTCGTTTCGTACGGAAGTAATCCACAAAAACTAGTTAACAACTCCTGAAAAAAATTTAAAGTATTGAAATTTTTTCTTATCTTGCCCCTTTCAAAATAGATATACTTAATTTTTAAATATGACATATTTAAGTTATACAGTGCTAATTTAAAACGGCGTGATATACAGAAGCCGTACAGCGACTAATATACGAAGGCGATTATTGGCTTATTGTATAGTAGAAAAATTTGTTCGTCGGTTTCGTCATAAATACAATCAGATTATAACAGAAAAATCTAGCCTTTTTTATAGCCGACAGGCAATCAACAAAATCGAACATCAATCGGATGTTAGTCAGTCAGAATTAAACTGTCATCGATAAAAAACCGATCGTCAAGTGGCTAAACGTATGTGGTGGAGTTCATCAAACTGTATCAGATTTCAGTGACACGAAGTTATCAATCAATGTCATTGTAATTTAAAAAACGTGTCGTCCGGCATTGGCAAAACATCGAAATTAATGTGTTTTAAAATAATTTATAATTATTGAAAAGCAATAAATAAATTTAGAATTAAATAAATATAAATGTAGAGTCTCGTTAACAACATACTATATTTACTTAGCATTGACGTATACACTCTGATATATGTGTATGCTCCACGCACACACAAGAAGTATAAAGCGGAGACGGAGAGAGTGTATGACGGCGTAAAACAGTGTCGTGCCATTTGTTGCCATGACCTAAGAATTGGTGTTATTCCTAAGGCATTAAGGGTCTTTTTGGCATAGACTGATATCACTCTGATAGTATATTTGTAACTTTAACAACTATTAAATATACCAAGAGTTATGAGTAAGATGCGTCTCCAAAATCAAAATATGGAATTAAATTATTAAGGAATAAATTTTAAACCTACTTCGTCTAGTCTGGGTCTAGCATATTTTGAGCTCCCACATTAAAATTCAGAGTCGGGTCAATAGATTCGTCTTTATTTTTGATTCATAGATAAAAAATGGCAGGATTGCACTTCAGTGATTTGGTAAACATTTAAGGGCATCCTGTACCTAATCTTTCTCCAGTCTTATTGGTATGGCTGAAATTCGGTTAAATGATCCAGTGCCTCTCAATTCCGTACTGGTTTCAGTTTTAGAATTCCACATAACCTAGTTCTACCCCAAGAGTCCCTTTCTGAAGATTTCAAAATGAGGAAGTATTCAAAATGACCGAATGTTAATGATTTATTTCTTATATACTGTAAGTTAAAAAAAAAGAACGAACTGCAAGTTTTATTCTTTTCCTTTCCATACGTACGGAAACAAAAACGTCTAACAAGAGTTTAAAACTCATGTTCTCATTTCTTGAAAAGTAATAAGTGGACTTTATAATTGCGTAGCTAACTGAAACCGTATAACATTTTGTAATTTATTTGAATAGCTTCCTTTTATGTTGCCGAACTTACCTGGCTAACAAACTTAGTCATAGAAGCTTATCATATAAAGATCTTCTTAGAATTTTCTTCTTATTCACAGTCCATGTATCTATTAATCATACAACGTTCGAGTTTTTTTTACTGACACATTTTAACTAGATCAATCCCCTTTTTGCTTAGAGAACACGTAAAAATGAAGAATTTGGGATCACGTACGAGTAATGACTAAATAATTTTCATGTCCTTAATTCGTACCATTTAACTCAGAATTTTTATGTTACGATTTAGAGGGTGAGTGAACCAGTAGTGTAACTACAGGCACAAGGGACATTTACATTACATTGACGATATAGGAAATTGATAACAATTTCTTACAGTGCCAATATAAGTGATGCAGACAACTAACCATCAGGTGGCCGTTTGCCAGTTTACCAACGAAGGCTATGTGGAAAAATAGGGAGATTGGTCAAATATCGAAAATAAACTGGCAAATCTATATCCACAAAACAACCAATCTAGACAAGCTTCCATACAAAGCTCATTCATTCATGTCAGCCGAAGGACGTCCACTGCTGGACATAGGCCTACCCCAAAGATCGCCACAATGACCGGTCCTATGCAGCCTTCACCAGGCTTCAAAGTAAGTACAAAAAAGTAGGCACCAAATAAATATACTCAAATCACTTTTCGTTTACGTTTCCAAATGTGTATGAATTAGTTATTATATATCCTAACAAACAATGTCCTAACGAAAAACTGTCTTATTATCCTTAAAACTCATGTATAATTTCTTGTTTGCGCATCCAAAAGCGAACTGGTTTGAACCAGTTATTCCAAAAGATGAAAACTGAAATCCACAGTTTGCTCAGTTTAGCGGGAGCAAATAGTTCAAGCTTAAATTAATATAACGTAAAGTTAATGTCGTTTATCATCTTGCTGTAACTTGACTCCGTAAATCCGATTAAGCTTTTAAGTAATTGCGTATAATCGAACCAAAATTTGCGTGGGTTGTGAATTCAGAATAATAATCGTAAGCTAAAAATGTTCTTGGATACTATTTGTATCGTACCTCTGAATAAAACTCCTACATCATTAAAATATTGATTTAATTTTATTTCAAGACACAATATTTGTTGTTACCGTGTCATGTTTCGTCTATTTATTTTCAATTCAGTTATTAAGTTTTATATAATATTAGACCATCTTTAATCGATGTTCTTTTTTTAATTAAATTTATTTACATTTACATTAAATTAAGGATTATATTTAATTTCCTAATTAAACGTATTTTATTATTAACTTGGTGGTAGGACTTTGTGCAGCCCCTCGTCAGATATTCTACCACCAAGCAGCAATACTTATTTTTTTTATATATATTTTGACGGTCGATCATATCTGAAGGTAAGTGGTCACCACAGCCCACAGACAATGGCGCTCTAAGAAATATTAACCATTCCTTACATCGCCAATGCGCCACCAACCTTGGGAACTAAGATGCACCAACTAAAAAAATAAATTTTACATATATAATTAGTTTAAAATTATTTAATGCTGTTGGGATACACTTGAAGGGTGAGTAAGTCAGTTTAGCTACAAGCGCAAAGGACATAATATAACATCTTACCTTCCAAGGTTGATGTCGCATTGCCGATATTAGAAATGGGTAATAAATCTTACAGCGCCAATGTCCATGAACAATAGCGACTACGTACCTAACCACCAGGTGACCCGTTTGCCCGTCCACCTTCATATATTATAAAAAAGGCTAATGTCTTCATTTGTCCTGCATAGAAAGTTACATTGTAGTAGTATCAACTATTCGTAAAAACTTCAACCTATCGATAACAACGGAATGAAGCTGTGATGTCCCTTGTGCCTGGAGCTAATTAGCCTGGCAGTCGTCCATATACTGCCACTGTCCAGTACTTAACATCGGTCTCCCATTAGAACTGTCGCAATCAACACGCTTGGCGGACAGGTTTGTTACCGCAGATCGATCGATAGTGTCTTTGATTTTTCCGGAGGGTGGTTGTTTGTTGATCATCTGATAAAACCATCTATGTATCGTGTATTTAGTTTTTCTGTGAAGCTAGAGAAGTAGAATAAAGTCGTTATACTGGGAACCTTCTGAACTAGAATATACGTAAAATGAAATGAAAAATCGCTTTTGAAACTTATATTCTACTAGCTATCCGCGGGAGGGTTTGTATTTAAAAGTGTTTTCTTTGATCATGTAGCTACTTGTTTTGTTTTTTTTTTATATTTTTTTATAGTATTGGTTGGCGGACGAGCAAATGGGCCACCTGAATGTAAGTGGTCACTACCGCCCATAGACAATGGCGCTGTAAGAAATATTAACTATTTCTTACATCGCCAATGTGTCCCTTGTGCCTGTAGTTATACTGGCTCACTCATCCTTCAAACCGTAACCGTAAACACCAAGTAAACGGCTTATAGGAATGCTCGGACTATCATTGAAGAATAAATCGGAAATGAGATTAGAATCAAAATTTCTGACACAGAATACAGAAAGGAAATTAGTAGTATTTAAAATTGGTCAGCATTTATACGAGTAGTCCGCTGTCCGTGTCCAAACCTGAACCGTCTCTCCGAAACATCGATAAATGACGTAGTTGAGCCGATTAAATAATAATAATAATATATTAATACTTACATTTTGTTGTAAAATTATTAATTATACTTCAAAACTGATAAGTATAATATACATATTCATAAATATATAAGAATACGAATATTCTTTTCTCTCCTATTTGTCAACCAATTTTTTTTTCTTTTTTCAAAATTACGAATGAGATATTATGTTTTGTTGAAATTTTCAATTGTAAATTTAGTCAAAATTGAATGAAATTGTTATGATCTATTCAGGAATTGATGATCTTTGGTCCCATTACACCTCGATCACATTTACTCGATGGTACAATATTGCGCCACTAGAATTGCATTATGCAAAATTTGGAGTTAATCCACTGCTGAGATGTTGGCAATAACTTGATTAAATAAAAACGTTCCAATACACATATTTTATTTAGTATAAATTATAAATTTTCGGACATTTGAAATTATAACTACTTATTTGATACGAAACTTAATATATTATAAAAAAATATATTTTTGTTGTTTATCGGATCATTGCAGTTTTATAACACCTCACTAAGGCTATAGACAAAGCTATAAACTACCTATGCCACATATTTTGTCAACATATCGGAGATACTGATTACGTGAACGCACTATAACACAAACAGGCTTCTAAAATTATAACCACCTTTTCTTAGCTGTGTTCAGTAAAATCGACGAGTTCTTAGGAACCCATGTGGATGGGGATCCTATAAAGTAACACGTTTTTATTCTTCCATCTGTCTTTCGTCAAAAACGGCTTAAGTTATCAAGTTGGAATTAATATACTTAAAACCAAAGGCTCAAAAGCACTGAAAAAAAACAACTCTTAGCTGAGTGTAATAAAATGAGCCGTCCTTAATTGTATCTCCATAATTAATAATCGAAATCATTAAAGCAGTGGGTAGATTAGCACCAGTTATTAAACTGGATTGGAAACTTTAAAGATTAAAAAACAAAAAACGAGTAAACGAAAAAATATCCGATAATTCTTGATATTATGTATCGAAGAACATTATCCTCGTATATTATTACGGAACCATGAGAACGTGGCTCATACTAGGAACTGAACATTTTTATAAAAAATATGACGTAACCTAGAATCGCCGAGTAATACGACCTTTGAAGGACAAATTATATATGGCCTGAAATAATTTTCCTTTAAATTCGCAAATATCCGTAATACTTATACCCAAATTGTGTGATTTTCTCTCTTTTTCTAATGGTATACTAATAGACGTTGCTGAAAAGATAAGAGGTTACATCAATGTAGGTTCTATTACTTTGTTATACTTGGTGGTAGGATTTTGCTGAAGCCCCTCTGGTCAGGTACTATTCACTTATCATATAATATACTGCCAAGTAGCAATACTTAGTGTTGTTGCGGTTTGAAAACAGGCACAAGGAACAATAAAATCTTACTTCCCGAAGTAGGTGACGCATTGATTGGATGTAAGGAATTGCTGTTTGCCCATTTGCCCGTCCTCCTACCAATATTATATATATAAAAAAACAATATATGCACTGGTTCGTTTTCCTTTGAACAATATAAAGAGAGTAATTGCGAGGACAAACATTAATCTTCAGCCATGATTGGCGCATTAGTAATATAAGGAACGTTTTATACTGATGAGCAAAGGTAACTCGTGTAACATTTGCCTAATTGCCTTCCTGCAATTAATATTAAAAATGTAATTATACAAAAGTCAAGAAAAATTTACAATACAATAAAGACAGTGTCTATATTAAAAAAAAAAAACTTATCTACTTTTTAGGCTGTATGTATTTATCCATACATTATATTATGAATTAAATTTATAAACTGTGGTAACCGTACAAACAGAACTGTGAAATGATTGATGTTATCGTGGGAATGCGATCTGCTTTCATTATACGGGTTGCGTATAAGCCTGAGAGAATTTTCGAAAAAAACTATTGGTCCCTTCAACGGGGAGATCTACTTACTAAAAGGTATACTATGTATAGACTTAACTTATGTCTTTTTCTCGATCATATGTTGTGTACATGCCATGTAAAGTATTTAATTGTTAAGAATTAGTAAGGAGGTTCAGAATATCACCATTATTTATATAAAATCAATGCTGTATCATTTAATTCATAAAACTCCTCTAACTCTCAATATCAACCTATTACTCTCCCCCAATCTCTGTTCTTTACAAAAGCACCCCTTCTATTTAAGAGGAATACTACAGTCCCTACTAATGACATTTACCTGAAAATCGATATTATTAGATAAATCTTAATATTTGACGATAATTCTGACGACCCTTTGGATTCCAATTCAAACTTACAGCTTACATAATCGCTGTCATCTAATCACGAGACCTTGGAATCTGATGACGGGAATTATGCGGGTCTGTTAAACTGAAGTAACCATAAAAACCATTCGAAAGTTTATATTGTTTATATGTAGAAATACTTCACCAATTTTAAGTTTAAAAGTTGAAACTCTAAGATTAAAAAGATTCATATATTTAAAAATATAAACGTCCGCTTTTGAAACTAATTATTATGAATCCTGAAATGAAAATATATATATACGTATCGTACACGCAAATCACGTAGGAGTATTTTAGTATATAACTATAAATTAGTATTTAGCGATAATAACAATTACTTCAAAGTAGGTAATATGAAAGCACCTTTTTTTTTTGATTGGCATAATGTAAAGTTATTTAGCAGTTTATTTACTATTAAATCGTGTAATTTTAGTATAGTACTCATACACGTATAAAATATATATACTTACCTAAACAAATTCAGCACTTTCTCCGTCGTATCACAACAAACACTAGTTTTTTTTTTTTTTTTAAATAAAATGTACACAATGAAATCACTACAAACTTTTCACAATAAATAAATTATTCCACAATCACAAATTAATATTAACAAAAGTACATAATATGAGAAATTAATGTATTTTTTTTAATATGAAAATTTTGTGCGCTCATTCCAAATTTGAAAATTTCCGTTGGCGGGAGTGGAGCTCGCGCTCGAAAGCTTCCCTCCGCTTGTTCCAAACATTTTATCGCACTGAATGACTGAACCGTTAGCAAAATCTACCAGTAGTGCTGTCTAATATATTATCGATAAATAGTACAACCCGGACGATTAGATATCACTAAAAACTATTTTTTAAATTCGAGAAATAAGGTAAATAGTAATTGCAATTACAATATATAATAAGTAATATTATATTATAAATATGCTGGATATCCAAAACGAAAACGCAATAACTAATATACATGTGCATTCCATAGTTTATAGTTGCGTAAAGATCTAAATATTATTATTATTATTATTAAAATAAATAAGAAACCAATCCATATTAAAAATGAGTATTGAATATTATAATGGATGTATATTACAATTTCTTCTTGAAAATTATTTAATAATTTTCAACGGTATCACTTAGTTGGTTCAATTAACTTAATTACTTTAATATCAGCGTTATTTAAATCATACTGTCACTGTTTATGTTAATTATTGGCAATGATTAATAAAAATGTATCGATACTATACTAATTTCCGAATATTTCCCAATTCCAACCCTAATATGATGCAGGGAAACAGCATTGGTCGGCTTAGCACATGCGCAAATCGTGTTTTCTCGTTTCGAAACTTGAATCTTCTTTACGTCTTAACGTCTGAATCGAGCCTAATAAATCTTAAACGACTGAGGGGACATTATTTGCCTTCGTCTAAACTATTTTCTTAAGGAAAACGCGTCAATATTAGCCCTTCCACCCTTTATAGTTTGTAGGAGCTTTTGATTCAAAACAGTTCGAGGTTTTCGTTCAACGTTCTCGTTACAAAGTGTTGTTTAGGTTTATTTCACACTTAATTTTTATAATTTAGCATATTTATGGTTTAATTATGTTTTATTTCCAAAATGCCTGTATCAATTGCCTGTCTGCACAAATGCATAATTTAAGGGGACACAAAAACAAAACGGAAGTTATTTTTGCTATTAATAACAAGGAAAATAACAAAGTGTATAACTTCTAGGAGTATGTGGAAGGTATATTTTCTCTTACTATGATTTCCCTTACGGACATTCGTGTTTTGATACATTATATCAGTTTTAAAGAAAGTTTTGTATACCATAGTTTAGGCGGCCATGGACTTGTGTAAACAACAATAGGTACATATTATCTTGTTTTATCTTTATTAATGAACAAGATAACGGAACCCTTGCCAGTTCCAGTTTTTTGTAAAACGATCCCCACAATCATTAGCATACCGATCTTAGCTATATTATAAGGGTGGGTATCTAGTTACGTATGTCACCAGCTTTTCCTTGTTATTTCGTCCTTTTGACATTGATTATTAAATGTGTGATTATAAATATGCAATTCCGATGTAAAATTTTCTGGATTCAAACCCTGAGTCAAGGCCATAAAGTTATTAAGTTATTCTCTCCATAAATTCTCAGTAAAAGTCCCAAGTTTCTAAATTAACAGTGATTACATTCTCGTGCCTCGAAAAGTACGAAAAATCGTTGATCTTATTACATATTATTATATATTCCATCGTATGAGATTGAGATAATAGAGAATGCACCTGTGTTCACGCACACACTTAAGCACTAATTTTCCTGGGCATTGGCTAATCTATCTCGAGGACGGCCGCCGTGACAGGAATCGATCAATAGGTACATCAAATTCCATCAATATCGGATAAGATAATTCCGTCATAAAATGAAAAACTTACCTGTTTATAGTATTAAAGTAACTTTACGTTTATTCGATGGAATTTTCGCATTGTTATAGGTAAAAGTTTAGGGCTAAGTTTACAGCTATTTAAACTAACAAATATATAAACTAATGCCTATAAATATCCCTCTGCTGAGTTAAGGCCACCAAATCACATATTCGGCTGAATTTCACGTATGAAGTATATTCACCAATGAAGTGTATTCTTTAAGATATAACTTACTAGCTCAATATAATCAGAAAGAAAATGAACTATCCAAGAATCTTAAGTTTACGATATCTAAATATATAATTAGAATGTCTACATACAAATCAAATACACATGTCTGTAAATAGATAAGTCACAGTTACTATTTATCGAAGGTTGTAAACCATTTGACCGAATATTTTAATTTATTTTATATTTCAGTCTTGAATCAACAGCATAAATTGTTTACTTTTAATAAAAAATGCCATCTACACATTTCAAATTGGTCTATTAGCTTAGAAATTTCTTACAAGATATTTCAATAAATGCATTAAAAAATAAAACACATTGAGTTTTACGGCTTGGTTTAATACATATTATTATCAAAAAATGATCACAAACGTACAAAACAAAACAAAACGTACAACAAATGTACAAAATTTAGGAATCTGGCAAGTGTTGCCATATAATGAAAACGGCAGCACTCGCTTGTTGTGTCTCTATTTTGTGCTAACATCTAAAAACCACAAGTTGGTGGTAATAAATTTAAACATACTCCAATTTTGTGACAAATTTATACTAATATTATAAATGCGAAAGAAACTCTCTGTTTCTGGGTATCTTGATGAAATTTTATTTGAAGCACAACTTTAATTCCAAAAGACATGGCTACTTTTTCAGGACTATTTCTCTTGACCAACCCCTCAAACGCGAGCGAAGACGCAGGTGACAACTAGTTTCATATTACAATCACAAGTTAAATAAAACACTATTTTACATACAAATATTTATTTTAAAAAATGTTACATAAATCTATGACAAACATTAGTAGACACTAGTTACCACTAAGTTATGTGGATTATTTTCAAAAGATTAAAATATTTCAGATCGAGTCCAACTCAAGAAACAAAGAAATGTTTGATATTTCTATTTATTCAACATATATACGAAAATAAACACACTAAAAATTAAAGGTTTTTTTTTTTTAATATTGCATTAATTTTCAATGTTATTTGGCGGACAAGTCGAGAATAGCCATTCAAAAATCGAAAACGACCGTTAACGACAGTTAGACTTATTTAAATATGAATTTCTAATTTCCTGACAAACTAACGCAACTACACACACTACACGCTTTCATTTCTTACAGGAATGTCTTATTGTTATATCATATAAACTTTAATTTGTCAAGTTGAAACCTTTAGACATAAATGTTTCAGTAACACTTGTGCTAGTAGATCAAAACAAAATCATTGCTGAGAGTGCTTGAGCCTTAACGACCTGTTTTTTTTTTTAATATGAAATGGAAAGGCAGATTGGGAAATGGCTTTTTGGTATGGTATGGTATAAGTCGTCACCATCGCCAATACACTACCAACATTGGGAACAAGATGTTATGTCCCTCGTGCCTGTTATGCAAGCTGTGTTACACGATCTCATTCAGCCCTTCAAAGATCTGTCAATACACAAACTAAATATGTATGAAATTTAATTAATTCGGATTATATCATAAATATGAAGCTTGAAAAAGTAACAAGCTACTTTTATTAAAAAAAAATAGTTACAATCTCTTCGCTTTTATTTATTTTTATTAAAGAAAGAACGTTGCTTAGAATGTATTTAGATAGAAATAATTGCTGAATTATTATTGTTTTTTAAAACATCGTCATGTAAATGAACTGATAAAACCCATCAATTAAATCCCAAAAACGATCAATAGTGCTGAAATATCTTACTACAATAGTGTATTCGATTTTTTTTTTTTATTAATAACAATATAAATGTATGTTCTCAACGTATTTTAGACGAAGATGTTAACTGGTCGCGTTGAGTGATTAAATCTTTTTTCTTCTCTTCTCAGGCGTATTCTGGAAGAGCGCCTCGTCTGCTCGGATCAGCCGATTGACAGCGCGGCTCAACGATACATCTGCCACCAAACAAATATGTCAGAATTTGTTTTATTATTTTTATATATAGCAACACTTTTATAGTACATTTCTCAATCAATCTTTTGTAACGAATTATCTCTTTATAATTGTTTTTATTAAAAAAAATAGCAATCGTAACTTACTAATGCTACACATAAATAATCTAATTAGTTACTAATATTTTAATATATGTACATTTAAGATATATATGTTGCGAATTCTAATTATAATTTAACATGCACTATGAATAAAATGAGTATGTTTTCATGCGATTTCATACATCAGTGTTGCCATATTAAAAATATAATGGTAAGCAGATTGTATCAACTTAATCACTCAATGCATTAAAAACTATTAAAACTAAAACGTCATTTAAATGAAACTAATACTTTTTGGGGAAAAAAAATCGTTTAATGTGAAAAAAGTTTAACAGTCTACTTACTTTTAAACATAGCCTAATTCTATTAAATTCTGCACAAAATATAACCCGAATACGAGTTTATATTTAAGTATATATAAATTGAGCGTTAGGAACGGTATCATTTAGCTAACAACACCGCGCAAACATTTTGTACTTTAGTGAGGAGTAACGTACGTCAAAAATCTTTTTTTTTAACTGAAAGATTTTTAAGCAATTGTCAGGCCAAGGCAACTCTACATAAGTACAAAAAAAGCAAACAAAGTGTTTGGAAAGAATAGGCATTCAATTCCTTTTAATGGTATTATATAAATTTTAAGTAATAATATGTCAACAATCGACAGCCTCCAAAAGAAATGAACGCTTCTTCTAGTAATTTATAAAATCGGATTAATTAACGATCTTCTCGTAGTAAGACAACTGACCGACTAACGACGAGTGCTATTATCAAAACGATTTATTTTATGCAGAATTAAAATACTATAGTAATAAGTTGTACTGAAAATATTTATATCCGCGGTTATATTACATAAAAAAATCGAAATATCAACATGCAGTTACATACTTATCGCTACATCTAGTGCAAAAGATTGAATGTCAAAATTGTACTATTTATAAAACAAGACAATTAATTATTTATTTTCTTTAAATAGTAGTGGATAAATATTCTACTATTTTATATTATCTAATAATTTAAAAGAGTTCAAATGCATTAAAATACATGTAAAACTATAAACACATACGACCTTTTGCAATAACAGCAGCGATAGATGTCTTTACATGCCCGGGAAATAAATTTGACTTTTCATTTTAAACTAATATTCTTTATATTGTATACTATGTATTGTTTATTCACTCACCTAGGCGCGACCCTCCGCATTAAACTAGATGTAAAATTTAAAAACAAATGTAATAAAATTATATTTATATATTTTTATGTTGTCTGTACTCTTATTTTAACATTTTCACGCACACTAAGACATCTTGTAAACACGAGTGTCAGTGTATACTACTTGACGCCGAGATTTTAACTTAAAGGGGCGCGCCCTCGTTAGTGAATTTATATATTAAAGTAATAACTATTTAAGCTTTTATTATCTGTTTCAAATACTGTTGGAATAGATTTCAGAAAGGATTGCCGTGTGACAGCAAGTAAAGCCCGATTGTACAGTTAGCACAACTATCGAAATTATTTATTTCTAAGTTTTACATATATAAAGCAGAAGAGTTCGAGTGGGTTTTAACAAAGAATTATATTTACTTTTATGATAATTTAATGGTATATTTTACATAATCCTAACAGCATTAGGACAGATAATATAATATGTAAATAACATGACTTCGTATACATTTCAAATAAATGAAATACTAAAATTTCATTGTATTTCTTTCATAATATCTTAATATTTAATACTTTTTATTCAATGTTACCGTTATCAAACAATCACGTATAAGCCCTTATACACCTGTAGAAACTGTATGGAACTTCTTACATTAATTTGAAATTAAGTACATAAATTAATAATTTAATCTAATAAATAAAACATAAATAATTACGACTAAAACACCGAGACAAGTCGATCACCATCAGTAAAACATTCATAATAATTCATACCGAATAATATGTTAAAGCTTTAAAAGACTACACAGACTCGATATTTTCTCTATGGCCTATTCCAATCGAAGAATAAAGATAAACAAACCATAGATTCACATAATCAATGTTTTCTTAAAATTTCTTTGTTCATAATACAAAAGTATAAATTATTTCTTGCTAACTAATTTAGTTTTAATTACAAAGTTCTGATAACAACTTTTCGAAATTCAAAACGCTATTTTTTTTAATCCCTAATAAATAACCATAGATTATTAAAAATTTCGACCAACTACATAATGTCAATATGACTGACGACGTGTTTTATTTCTTTATATTTTCTTCCTGTGATTGGAAATGGCAAAAAAAAACAGTGTTTTCAATTGCATCCAAATTTTAAAAGTACAATAAAAAATATCGAGTCTTTAAACGTAAATTAACTAGAACTAGAAGTCAATTAATTCAATACATCGATTAAATATTAAAATATAAAAAAAAATTGTAACTTTATACTTTATAATTGATCTCTACCAAACCCAATGACAACTTTTGACTTAAATATTGTGTTTTGTTGTACTTAGTTTACTATTTGTTTTAATTAAATAATTTATATAAGTACGCAGGTCAAAATAACATACAATAAATAATTTCAAACAGCTCAATTTCAATATATAAAAAACCTATTAAACTCCCCCATTTTAAATGATGTTACCATATCCAAAATATAACGAAATAATTTATTAAAATACCTTCCCCGCCTTACATAATAATTCTATTTTATTTTATATCAGTATATACCACGTTACATATATAAAATGAATATAAATAAAAAAAAGTTTTGCTTGTTACAAAATGGAACAATAATTACTTGTATATTTTTTTTATAGAGAACCAAGTTTTCTTTATTATTATTCAAAACTAAGTCTCAAATCCGAATGTATAAAAAAAAATTACAATGAAGTAGTTCATAGTTAGTGAGTTTTATATATCAATCAATATTTTTCATAAATCAATTAATATCATAAATATATCTCTTGAATTCTTATATTTGAATTAATTTATAACAAATTATACCTATATTTTTTAATATCGAAATTTATCAATGTTACCTCGAAACCAGTTCTGATTCAGATTATAAAATCGATTTTATAAAACAATGTAATTTAAAAAATATAATAAATTAAGCATTTAAAAAACTATCTTACGATTGAATTTATATTTTCAAAAAACTTTCTATCCCTATTTCGTTATAATTTTATCATTAATATAACATTGTTAATAATTTTGTATATGAAATACACTATCATAGAAATACACCATAGAATAAATTTATTTCTCATTCAAGATATATGGTGAATTAGAAGATTATGTTCGTTTAGTTATAAATACTACAATAAACTAGATATAGCTAGAACATTGCAAGACGAAATTTAACGAAATTCGAAAAAATATATATTTGATCTAAAATTAAAATGTTCTAACTACATAACTGTCATTGAATACTTACAATAAAGTCTGAAACCCTGTTTATGTGTACTTGGTATTAAATAATATACATATGAAGTTTCATATTTATATACTTATGTATGTAGGTGTGAATGTATAAAACACATCACACATACAAGTCTAACTGTATTTATATAAGCAGTCTTGCCAATATGAGAAATATTAATTATCCGAATCGGTCCTAAGCTGAATATAAAAATCAAAGCCAAGTTTTATTTGTAACAAGTTGGAAGTCGCTGGAGTTCAGATAATTTTAAACTGCTATGGTTGTAGAACTGTGTTTGTTAAACTTTATAAAGTTAATTCTATGTGTGACAGTTCGTTTTTCTTTATTACCAATCTATGTCTGATTGTCCGAATTTTCGATTATCCAAATCGACCCCAGTCCCAATTAATTCGGATAATCGGCGTTCTACTGTATTTTAAATTAGAGGGAATAGTGATAGTTCTTTGCAAAGAATAGTATATAATTTAAAGTATCTTTGCCACAGAGTTTATATAGGGAAGTTGATTGATTACAGGTGATGGTGCTCTGGCACCAGAAAAAAAAACCAGTCGCTCAAAAAGTATCATTCAAGACAACAAGGAAGATAAATTCCTAAATAGTATTTTTCATCATACTTGAACATTGAAAATTAATTTACTGAATATTTCCTGATAATAATTGAAAATGACTCTCATAGTTTCAGACTTTACCATAAAGTATAGCTGCACTAATGATACCATAAACAAATCTACTCTGGCAACACAGTAGGAACACTGTAGAAATTAGAAAATCAATATATACTATTACTCAATAAAAGCATGTTATATATGATAAATATGTAGCCCATAAAGAATAAACTAAGTCTTGTTAACAAAATTGACGAAAATGCAACATTTGCCATAGACAACATATCATTGCTATTATGTGCCCTTTCTACACAAGGCAATCATCAGCACTGTACAAGATGCACTATGTAGATTATCAGAATGGTCTTGTGTAAGAAGGGTCATTATAACTAATTATACTGTTATTAATCAAGGCATCCATTTATGTAATTATTATATTTACCAACCAGGAGTTGTATTTGCAAGACGTCTCATACGTCTTGTATTCCTATCCTGATCGCGGATCTTCTTCTCCATTTCAGCGTTAGTCAGTGTCTCTAGGTATGGAGCCCATTGCTCGGCTTCTGATTGTTGACGGTATGGCGTCTGAGATAGAATAAATTCAAAATATAATTAAAATTTGCATGAGTCGTTATTTTTACTTTATAACGTTAATAAGGCCACCTCTTCGATTCTTCTCCTTCTCATAAGCTTAGTTTCTCTTTATTATTCTGTCGCTTAGTGCTATGGACCCAATATCATTAACCCTTGCTTTGGTAATTAGATATTAGTTTTTTTTTCTATAAAATATGCTCTTTTGCATAACTTTGTTAGAATTAGTAATTTTACGTTATTTTGGCTGTATTTTGTGAGTACTAAGCTAAAAATTTAATCTCAAGCTTTGCAGTAGAGAAAAACACAATCCGGAAACTTGTATGTATATATGTAACTTATATGGAAAAGATATCTCCAACTCATGCTTTTCATACATAGTTCTATTATACATTTTATAAGTGGTATATGTAATGAAAAATAGTTTACCTCCACTATAGGCAATGGTGCTTCACTGAATGCATATGTGCGCTGATGCCAGCTGAGTTGCCCCCGCACACTATATGCAATACCTGTCACAAATTCACCCCCTAGACCCAATTCTGCACACAGTTTCATCGCAAATTGTTCAGGATTATTCTCCTTCTCTGACATATCCCATTCAACCTGTAAATTTCAAGAAAAAATATTTCCTATTCTTATTATCTTAATAAGAATTAATATTGATGTGATCATTGTCACACCCTTTCTTTTTACTTAATAAGAAAGGGTGTGACAATGATCACATCAGCCTTCAACATTTACACTACACTTTATTTTACCAACATTTGTTAAATTTTTATGTAAATAAGAGTATTTTACACATTACAGAACAGTTTTAAGTATTTTGGCAAGAGAATTATTAAGCATTCTTTGACTTTTTGATTGAAAAATTCAAGACTTTAATTAACATTTTTTAAGGACTTCATAATTATTAAAGTATTACCTGATCAACAAGAGAAGTGTTTCCCACGTGAATATTCAACTTAATAATGACCCTTTGATCAGATTGCTCTTCCAAGATAGCGGGAGGTTCACTCGGGAAGGCATCAATTTGCTGACGAATAGATGTTGCAATCGCTGGTATAAATGTGCTTGTGTTCAACTCCAGATCATCACAAAGTACTTCCGCAAACTGCTCTGGAGTAATGATTGATTCTGGCAAATAAAAAAATCAGCAAATACTTTATAACATAAAAAATAGTCAGAAAGTTTTAGTTGAAGCTAATTAAAAACAAATGACTTATCATAACTTACTTTGCGCTCCATTAAAAATAAACTAATTAATATATAGTAGAGTATAATAAAACTGTGTAAACAGTTTCACTCTTTACAATTTAGTCTTATTCTTACGTAATAAGAAAAGATTCCTTCATAAAATTGTAGTAGGAACATTTGATTCCATCCAAATTTGTATGTTGTATGAAAACATGAAACATTTATCATTTATTTGGAGGGACTTGTGGAAACCTATCTGCATAGGTACCACCCACTCACATACCAATAAACAGTAATACTTGGTATGGCTGTGTTCCTGTTAGAAAAACAATTGGGCCAGTAAAACTGTAACACACATGAGGACATAACATCTTAGTTCTCAAGGTGCATTGGCAATGTAAGAAATGGTTATTCTCACCATGCAAATATCTATGAGTATTGGCGATCACTTATATATGGTGTATAAATATGGGATCTCATGAGGAAATGACTTTTCCAAGTTGAACGGAAGTATATATAACATTAGCTAATTTGCAAATATTTAAAAACAAAATAGAGTAAGTATACATAGGGATAGACATTTGT
Source organism: Vanessa atalanta (assembly GCF_905147765.1). NCBI lineage: Eukaryota > Metazoa > Arthropoda > Insecta > Lepidoptera > Nymphalidae > Vanessa > Vanessa atalanta. The sequence continues at coordinate 6,893,168 of NC_061890.1, forward strand.
AAAGGACTTTAACATAAAATGTCTCAACATTTATGTTTATTTATTTAAACATTAATTACCATTCTTATTCCATGTAAATGTGTCTCTTAACTTCTGACCCTCGATCTCCATGTCTAGTCTGATCGGTACCAAGATTTGTTTCTGAGAAGAATTCTCAAGCATTGCCGTCATATCCGTATCATCGAAACAGAGTGGGAAAGTTCTAACCTATTTATGATAAAATATTTATGATTAATTTTGCAAATAAAAACACAATTATATACTTGACAGTTGGGCTTTGTGCAAGCTCCAGAAAAGGTACCACTCACTCATCATGTATTCTGTTGAAAAACAATGCTTAGTATGTAGTTACTATGGGCACAAAGGACTTAACATCTTAGTTCCCAAGATTGGTGGCTCACTAGCCATGACTCTGATAGCATGAATGAATGATTGTATGAATTATTATAATTTATTATATGATAACAAAACTATAAAGAATACATTAATAAACACATACTACCTTCTTATTGTGAACTCTAGTTCTACTGATTGGAGTAGCCTGTGGAACCGCATCCAAATGGGATGAATTTGGCATAACTGGTAGCCATGATGGGTTATGCGGCTTCTTGCTCTTGCTCTCACGAGGAGTGGCAAGTTCTTGACTAACAGATACTGCTTTATATCTAAATTAGGATACCAAATAATGAAATTAATGAAATCATATTTAACACTCTTTTTATTATCAAAACAAATATTCCAAGTTTCTGGAAATAGTTTCGGATAATTGAAACATTAACACAGTTTATTGAAAGATGGATGAATGGATAAAATTTGCATATCTTTTATGGATATTTAGGATTTTATCCAGAATCAATGATTGAACATTGATCTGATAATACACATTATTTTAAATAACTTACTTTTCATCGTTCCCTTCGATAATATCCTCAACTTCAGATGCCTTCAGCAGTGATACAGAGCTAGACAGAACATGCGGCCCTAACCCATTATCGACTAATCGTTTTCGTTCTTCATTTGTTAGGGTCCTCCTGGCCATGCCAGGGTACTTCTTGTAGAGTGACCCACGGAATAACCGTAAGTAATTTCCCACCTATGAATCATTTTTAAAAATATATAGTCTAATAGATAAGAATTTATACAGGCGATGTATATTTAGGTTAGTGAATAAAATAGTCTTAGGAGTCCAAATACCTCAGATCCAACACAATAAAATTCGCCGCCTTCCTCAATTTGAAAACTGATCGGCTTATCGCCGTATGTCCTTAAAGCCATTTTTAATGTTTTTCTCTTTCTTTTACCCAACAAATAAATATACTATTACTCAAGAAATGAAATTAACATAAAACTAGAATGAAGCATAACTCAATACAACAAGCTCAAAGCTGAAGCTATACAAATTATAATAGACAATTCTTTTTTTCGTATTTTGACAACGTCAACAGATTAAAGTATTCTCACCATAGACAAGGCAACTAAAATAAATATTTACTTATACTTTTGTGTAAGACTTAAAAACTCGTTAAACTTATTGTGACTGTTTGATTGTTATTTCTTTATTTTCTATTATTAATACAATGATATATTTAATACAGATGATAAAAAGGGACAAACCCTTTCCGTGTAAAACATTTGATCTATATAATTTTATATAGAATATAAAAATAAACCTTTGAATCTAACCAACATGATATCAATAAGTATTGCTGATAATTATTATGCAGTCAAATTATATAAAAAATTATGCTACAAGATTTAAGCCCAGTTCACCCCTTGTAATCGATTGATTGTTAATTCAATCTAATGCACTCAATATTTTGAACTTGACATCGTTATCTAATAATTTATAATGTGTTATTGAATAGTTGTATTCAACTATTCAATAACACATTAGTTGTATTATTAACTTATTAGTTGTATTATTTTAGGTAAAAAAGGCACGTCGTAATATTTTTATGATTCATTCTATTTCATACAATCCAATCATTCCAATCTCTACATTTACCTCGCGTTTGAATCGTTCACCGTTCAGTTAACGTTACCGGTAACTCATTCATATTCAGTCGTTGGTTAATTGTTCGGTGGGAAGGTGCATCGCATATCATAGTCGTTAAATAGCGACAAGTGCGGAAAATAAACATGTCTAATAAGAGGCAAAATTTTAAAAATCCCTTTTCGAGGCCATGGATGACTGAAACTGGTGCGGCAGCAGCAGCCGCAGGTCCAGGGTCAGTCGGACTGAAAGGAGTTGTTGCCGGCGGTATTACTGGTGGCATTGAAATTTGTATTACATTCCCCACCGAATATGTGAAAACACAACTCCAATTAGACGAAAAAGGTCAGTGTACTTCTTAAATGAAATGTTAAAACTATCACTCTACAACCATAATAATATTATTATAATTTATGTGAAATACTTGAAGTTGACCTTCGTCTAAATTAGTTGGTTAATTAATTTAAAAAATAATGTATGTTTTATATTATATATTGCGTCATTCAGCGTTGTTGGAACGAAGTATTTATTGAGAACATTTTAATTGATGAAACAAAGTCTTGTTATGAAAATATATTTTCCAATTAGAATCATGTTGCACGGGTATCATTTTCGAGGTTACGATACTAACATGAATATCAAGTAATCTTCCGTAATATTTGTTTGTCTTCTTTAACCATTGTAATGGACTTTGTACGATTACAATATTTTTTTTCATCGATAAATTGACAGCTGTGGAAATAACATTCGTAGCTTCTAATTTACTTAAATAGTTTACTGGTATATATTATTTTATACTTTAACTTTAATGTTAATATAAAAAAAACATACTTTATAATCGTAAAAATATACATTTTGATTAATGAACCTGTAAAATAATTAAACCCGAGAAATGAGGTTCAATGCTTTTAATTACCAAGTGAAATATATAATTATAGAATATTCTTATTTAATTTATCGATTTTTTAATTCCAATTGCATCAGTACAGCTAAAAAATGACATTAAAAGCTAAGCCTTTTCCAAAATAATCATTTCCTATAAGGAACTCCATATTTAAATTGTTATAACTTTAAATTAAAACAAAACAGTAGAATACTGTTTAATTTGCATTACATAAGGTGGTACCTATTAAAGCAGGCTAGCATTCTATAGCAGTTCTAATTTTAAAATAATTTAAATTTTCAAATTTAAAGGATAAATGTCAAAACATTGATACAAAATCAAACAAACAAGTCTTATAAATACTATTCAAATTTCTTGTCTTTTATTACAATAATAAATAATTGAATAATAATAATTATAATAATGACCTCGTACTCCAAACAGAATTAATGATTATGAATTAAAATTGAGGTCAAATTGCTTATGTAATGTAATGATTGCTGCATATTAAAATACAGATAATATTAATTAATTATAAGGAATGAAAAGTACATTGCTTTTCCTTAAAATTGGTTGTTTGAAACAAAAAGTATTTTATATAAATAATATAAAACTAATTCGCTTCCCGCTGTCTGAAGCTTATCTTTACAACAATGGATTTTAATCATCAATAAACAGAGTAATTCTAGCGGAAGGTTTATATATGTATTATACGTGCATATAATAGTAGAGACAAGCCCCCTAATTCAACTTTCCTAGCAGGAAAAAAATATATTTTGGTTCTAAAGGTTGTAACCGTATGAAGCCGGAAGGAGTAACTAGTACTATATTATAAATATATTAATTGTTAATCAATGCTGCTGATTCTTTTTGTATATTTATCGCAATATACGATATCATTGTCGTTGGTAAACTTATTATTATTTTCAACTAATTTTAGGTATTAAGATATAAATGCAGAATAACATTGGCGACCAGATTTTCTTACGAGGTTTTTCTTCAACGCCGAGCACGAGATAAAATCAAACTAAATACAAAAACATACAGAAGCTCATACCCAGATTTGATCGTGTCGCTGAAAGGCCTATTTATGGTACAAAAATAATATAAGTCATTGTTGATTTAAAAGAAATAAATAAATTTTATTACTTAGAATAAAGTACTTTACGAACTATGATTTTAGCTATTACATGAGATTCCTAGTGTATTTTAAAGAGAAATAATTTACCAAATATATTTAATAAAAAATAAGACCTTCGCTTTGTTAGCAACTACACGATAATTATCGTAAAACGATTGTTATCCGATCAATGTACGATTGCGTTCGTAGCTCTATCGTATCTGGTATATTTATTTATATTTAAAAAGTTAAGGATTGTAATTAGTTCTTAATTCAAAAGGAATGTATTTAGATGTTAAAATACTTATGTTGCTTAGTGGAAGGCCTTTCACCCACTCATCAAATATTCTATCGCCAAACAGAAACCCTTAGTATTGCTTTGTTATGGATTGGATGATGAAGAATGAGCGAGCCAATGTAACAACAGGCACAAGGGATATAACATTTTAACTTCCAAGGTTGGTGATGTATTGGAGATTGGTTAATAGTTCTTACAGCGCCAACGTCTATGGGCGGAGGTGACTTGCCATTGCCAAGCGGAAGACAACGATACGCTGTCTGGCGGTAGAATACATGATAAAAGAGTGGTACCTACCCGGACGGGTTTGTACAAAAGCCTACCAAGAAGTTAGCTTTCCTTTCTGTACTTGTCACCTTTGTGTTACTTTCGACGCATGCATGTTTAAACGCGATGTTTTCGTTTACTGGCCCAATGTTTTTGTTTACATATTGTAAACATAAATCTTCTAAAACTGAGGTTAACGGGTTCAGTACCGGAAGCACTGAGATTTCTTATGCTTAATTTTTTTTTATTATGTATCTTGTGCTCCCGCATTTGTAATTCCACACGTCATTACCAGCACTTTAATATTGTTACTGTACTATAATAAATTATCTGCATTAGATTAACTACATTTAAATGTATTTAATTTTTTTTTTATGTTCGATACAACATGATATGGCATTACAACATTCAGCCTTGAATTTTTGTTTTATATATTTCTAATATTGATATAGCGACGCATCAGATAAAATCAGATAATCCGATATCACAACTTGCTTTATCAAACACTCACAATTTTATTTAAGTAAACAGTTATGAAATAATTTATAACAATATAGCAATAATTTTGATATAACAACATAAAAAGGTTCACTATGAGAATATCTAAATGGGACCAAAATACCTTTAAAAACAGTTTAACCAAATTAAAAACACAATTTACTTATAATATATACTTACGTATAATTCGCGATTCAATTACAGGACAGGACAGGTAGAATAAAATTATTATAAAAAAAAAAGTGTGTAAGGAATATTTGCAGATGAGGTAGGCTTAGGCAGATTGATTCAACGAACTTAATAGGCATATTTTATAATTTACAAGATGAAAGATGAAATGATTTTTTGAAAAATATCTAACCCTGACCTTCGACCATAGCTTGCTATATAAAAACTTAGATCTAGATTCACCTTAACGGCGCAAGTCTCGTTGCATTGACTTTTCGTCTCGGAACCCTAAATAAATCTACCGGTTTTTATTATTATTTTAAGAATTAAGGACAACAGAGGTATACCGTATATTTTATTAATAAGCTGGGGTATTGTGTAAAAATATCAACTTGAATATGAAGTACTAATTTGTTTTTAAATCGTGATACATATATGTATATCTATTGGGTTACACGACGCGCTCACTAGAATCTCAGTTGATTGGGATATGGGATGTATGGGATTAATATTTATGATGCGTGATTTTTGTGACAACAGTTATCGTCCTACCATAATGAATTTTACGCCTTAATATTCGTCATTAATAATCCATTTGGTAATTTTTGTGCTCATCGCGTTCAGACAGACAGACATGGCGGTGGAGTTTGTTATATAACATCTCAAGTGTTAAAATATGTAATAAATTTTGATAGTAACAAAATAAATCTATACTAGTATTATTATTATTGTTTTACAGGCGAAGAGTTTGGTTGAATTCACTTATCTCAGGAACTATTCCAATTTTAAAACCTCTTTCAGTGTTAGATAGCCCATTTATAGATAGGCTACGATCACGATCACATTTTAAAATATTTATCAACAATATATTATCACTAAAACGTAAGAAGTATTATGTATACGAATTCATAAAATTTGTTGTTCTAAAAAAAGCTTCGATAGCCGACTTCATTTCTAAAACGATCTCGTTGGAGTTTAAAATCTTCGATATATTTATATTTGACGTCATTTCGTGCATTTAAATCCAGACGATTCAAATCTGTGATGTAATGTATACTCGTAAATTTATTTAAACAAAAGTTATTCACGCCTTTTCTTTACCCCGTTTAACGAGATAATTAAGTACGCCAAGAAAATCTTATTCAATTATTTCATTCAACATAAAAGCATTACTAGACACTTTTTTATTGATTGTCAAAATTCAACTACCAGTTTGGAAAGAAACACCTCTCAGCTGAGACGAACTAACAAAACTCAGCGGCCTGGAGCCATCGATTCATTCCCAAGGCGTGCTATATATACCAATATTAGAATTGCGAAAGAAACTCTGTCTGTCTGTTGCTCTATCACGGCCAAACCAGACAACCGAATTCGATGAATTTAAGTATGAAGCAAGCTTGAGCTCAAAGGAAAGACGGGCTATCTTTTTACGCACGCACACACCTGATAAAAAAAATCCTGAAGTGCAAACAAAGCCACGTGCGACAACTAGTCACTTATAAACTCGCCAATGTTATAATAACCATTAGCACACAAAATTTATTTGACAGTTTTTTTTGACGTTTACTGGGATTCTGTTGTAAGAGCGTATACATTGTCCCATAACACAATTGTTAACCCTGTGTAGTTGAATCACAGTAATAACAAGTTTGTTTGTTACTTACATTGATAATGGACATCATAATTTCTAGAAACTTCGTTTATATTTTCTAGTAAATATTGGGAAGCGACAATCAATACTTTTAATTCCGTAAATTTACTTCGACCATAAAACAATTTTAAAATATCAGTTATTCAAATAAACTATTAAAAGTACTTTTGCATCGTGAAGCATTACCGACATTTCGAAATATTGATTTATTCGATTAGAACACCAGTTCGAAACTCATAGATTGTGAACTGTGACGATTGCCTTCTATATAAAGTGTATATTCACATAGATTTAAATATGGATGGATTGATACAACATGCCTTTCGTTATCACATGCATTACACACATACACACACACACACACACATCTTACGTTTGCCATACGACGCTCCAGTATTAGTTTATATGTGACACAGTTATAGTCTACAAAGTATTCCATCGCATCGAAGAGGAAAAAAGGAGATTTCCTCACTATATTTTCCTTCACATGGGCCTTACCACGTCTTCTATCTAGTAATCCATCTCAAATCATTTTATTATTTATTATTTGCCTTTTTTACATTTCAGAGCGAGTAAACATACATTCATATCTCGCATACAAAATTTAGATAACGAATCAAATATTTATAGTTTTTTTTCTGATACCGTTGTATACATTCTGATAAATGAAGAGATCTGGTAACAAAATTCCATGGTTTGTAGATTTTAAACTAGTTATCGCCTGTGACTTTGCTCGCTTCGCGTTTTAGGAATGGTAGACAGGTATCAGGAATAAATAAGTAGCGTATGTTCTTCATTGGAGTTCAAGGTTGCTTCATACCAATGTTCAGTGATTTGGGCGTGAAAGAGCAACAGACAGACAGAGTTACTTTCATATTTATAATAACGAATAGATGATGAACTGATTCGTATACAATACCCGTGACTCGGCCACTAATCAAAGTACTTGACCTACAATTTCAACGAGGACGTTATAAAAATATACAATTCATATATGTAGATACATACGTAATACTGGTAGATATAAATCGAATTCGGCCAGTTACCATGAAAAAATTCCATCAGTATTTTGTCTCATAACCTTGGGAGGCTTGGAACTGAAAATTCACAGGAATTTCTAAGTTAAGATACTTAACCGAAGGTAGTGATTCAAAATGTTAACTCGGGTTGTAAATTAAAAAAGTAGCCTATGTCCTTCCCTGGAACTCAAACTATATCCATACGAAATTTAATCTAAATAGGTTCAGCAGTTTAAGCGTGTAGAGCTAAAAGAGTTTCTTTCGCATTTACATTGTTAGAAAAGATTTGCGATTATTCATCGTGAATTCTATAGTCAAATTATTCATCGGCTGTGAAAGAAACCTTCAAGTGTCGCATGTTTATGTGTAAGTTCTAAACAGTGATATATTTCAAATTGTCTATTGTTTTGCTCGCTAGTCAATTTTCCGAAACTACGCATGTTCTTCGCTACTACCAATTGCAATTTTAACTCACAAATTTACTTGAAATTGTCTCAATTATCAATATCGTGATGATGATCATGATTCAATAGCGTGAGGCAATTTATTCATTGCTTAGGTGTTCTACCCCCTTTCCAATAATATCACTTGGTTAGGGCTTTAGGCTAGCCCGCCTGGGTAGTGGATGGTCATCATCATTATCATCAGCCCGCATTCGTCTACTGAACATAGGCCTCTCCAAATGCACGCCACTGTGGTCTTTCTTCTTTCGCCTGCCCAGCATGGCGATTATGGGCAATACCTCCAAATGGATGGTCACTCAGCATATATTCTACCCCCAAACAGCAATACTTAGTACTGTTGTGTACTAAAAGTAGCGAACCAGTGTAACTACAGACACAAGGGATATCTTAGTTCCCAAGGTTGCTGGAGCTTTGGCAATGTAAGGAATGGTGAAAATTCCATACGACGCCAATGTCTAAGGGCCATCATTTCGGAATGGTAACAGTAGGTATAGTCTGCGGAATACATCCGACATAGAACACTTAGTTTCTCTTAATCGCCATTTAAATTACATACGTATAACTTAACACATTTTATTATCTATATTATTGATTGATGGTTTTAATATACTTTTGAAATGTCCAATTGGCAAAACCAAAGCTATTGTACGTGTGATATAGAGCAGTGAGTATACAAACGAAGAAAGAAAAGAAAGATTTCAACCTTTATCTATTTGTATCGATTTGATACTTAGCAAATATATTATGTAATTCGGATGACAGTACAATCTGTTGACATAACTCATCAATGTTTATGGTTACTATGTATTCAAGAGTACTATATTTACTTGGTGGTAGGTCTTTGTGCAAGTTTCTGGATAGGTACAATGCACTGATCAGATATTCTATCGCCAATCAGCATAATTAGTATAATTGTGTTCCGGTTTGAAGGGTGAGTGAGCCAATTTAACTACAGGCACAAGGTATATCATTATAGTTCCCAAGGTTGGTGGCGCATTGGTGTGACGTAAGGAATGGTCATTATTTCTTACAGCGTCAATGTTTATGGGCGGTGGCGACCACTTACCATCATAAAAAAAGAAATGTTTCATTTTGCATACGGATTTTATGCGACGCTATAAAAATGAACCGTTACACCACATACATTTGATATGCTATTGTAAACAGCCCTTACCTTCCATTATATGTCTCATAGTAACCTAAATTGGTAAATATAGTCGATTTCAATGGCATAAATATAAACAAACAACTTTGACCTTAAATTGATATAACATTAGTGATCGAGATTTATAATATTATGTCTCAATGGATTCGTGAAAAAATGGCGTCTTGAATGTCGGCGTTATTATAGGAACTTTGGAATTAAAATTATTGCAATATAAGTACCTAAGTGGAATAATTTTGCAAATGCAATGTGTGTTATAATAATCAAGCTATTAACATATCGCCTGGAATATGTTAACCTGAACCTAAAGTTTTTAGACTTTACTGCTCTCGGCATTTATTAATTTAATGGCGGTATGTCCACTTACTATCAAGTAGCCCATATGATCGTCCGACTACCTGTATAAAAAAAGCCATTGGAATATATTACACAATATTTCTTAAAATATTAATCGAAAGTGATTCAAATTCTATAATGGGGAGTGTACATCTGACCTTTTGATACTATGTTTATATCATGGAAAATATTGAATTTCAGGTGGTACAAAGAAATATACAGGTATCGTTGACTGCGTTCAGAAGACCGTCAAAGGCCATGGCTTCCTCGGTCTGTACAGAGGACTCAGTGTCCTTTTATACGGCTCAATACCCAAATCTGCAGTACGGTAAGTTGAATAACATTAAAAATATACAAAATATCATTTCATACCTTCATCATCCTCCTGCCCTTACGCTAATTTTATTCGGGGTCGGCCCTTCATGTCTTTTTCTTCCATGCTTCTCTGTCTGACGTCATCTCACAAGTAACATTCTTTCCAGTCATATCGTTTTTCACACAATCCATCCATCGTTTCTTTGGTTGTCCCCTACCTCTGTATCCATCCACGTCCATGCTCAAGACCTTCCTCACAACATGGTACTCATTCCTCCGCATAACATGCCATCCCACGACAGCCGGTTTCCATATAGCTTCTCGGTTACCGGTGCCACTTATTCATTATAGTTATTATTATTAACAATCATTGCATACCTTATGTTCTTGAAAACAGTCCACTCCTAAGTGTAATTCGTTAAAATTAGTTAATCTATACAAATATTTAAAAAAGTAAACGTTGGAACCGATGATCCAATTCTAAATTGTCTTTGACTTAAAGCTACATAATTCCTATGTGCTATATATAAATGATATAAATTATATTATATTTATATCATGTATTTTAGCTGAGCTATCTCAATTTTTATCTTACACGACGGATAAAACTGCATATTTATAGAAGATATAATCAATTCCAAATTATGTGCAACATAAAAATCCTACACTTGAAACTTCGATCGTTCTTTAAGATAAAAAGTGTTTAAATATCTTCCACGTTGCTCAAATGTCTAGCTTATCAGATCCCGAGCTCCCGGATGTCCTGGATCAGCTTAATTTAAACTTGTTAGATTTCCTGTGAAGAAAGTCATTAGCAACCCGGAGTTTGGAAGTTGGTAGTTCTTATATTTCCGCTGAAAGCATTCAGTTCCGAACCCTTAGTGTCAGATTGCCGACCATTCGACTATAAGATTGACAAAATAGAGCATGCACCTGTTTTTACGCGCACACTTGAGTATTATTGTATAACCTGCACAGATGCAAAGTCAATTAAATTTAATTCATTCAATTTAACATGCTCGTATTATAATCAAAATTATTCTATTACGTAATCAACCTCCTTACTTAATTTCCTGTAATAACATATATATATTCACAATTATATCACACGATTATGTAAAACAAATAAATAGTCACGGATGACTTTCATGAGAGGTTACCATGTTTCAGTCGTTAGGTGATAACTACAGTTCAATGTGTCGCTGTCTATACTGATAGCATTCAATGACATTCCGGACGTTCATTAGCCTAGATAATCAATGTATTTAATAAGTATTGAATATTTAAAAATCGAACAAGATTCATGGAAGTCAATAATGAATGATGCGCTATTCTGTATAACTCACTTCGGATGTCAGTCGTGACATATTGAAAATGGTATTACGGTGATAAATGTTTTTAAGTAGTCAATGTCATAGTCTGACATTTCTCGATCGTGTTTTACGGTTAGATGAGAATATTTCTTTCTAGTTACCTTAATTGGTTCACTTTTAGACAAAGATGTAATCCCTCATGGGGCCATGGTCTTCATTTCCACTGTACTCGAATTCGAGGTGGTGGATCAAATGTGGTAGAACTTGATATATCAGTATCCCCGCGATGTATTTATTATCGCCGAACAATTAATGCCTTAATGTTGGAAAGAAAAACATTTTAAAACCGACAAATATTTGTACCTAAAAAAGCTGATATTCATATGGTATATAGATATGTTTGTATATAAGGACTTACAACCCGCACCGACTTCGTACGGGTGCACTTTATACGATACGGGTGTACACTGTACAGTGTACTCAGAAATAATATAGTTTTCTACCAGTGATTTTTTTTAGATTTGATTTTAATTCCGAAGATTACTCCCTATATACAAATCTTTACCACCTTATAATACATATTATTATAGATACACAGGAGCTAGTTGTATCATTAAAGAGCTTTTAAGATAGCACAGAAATTTATTCTCTGGCAGAGTTAAAAATAATTGCGGTATTTTAAACGCATACCTTGCCCCAGTTACATATAAGTTTATCAATAGAAAAAAATGACGTCCAATCACAAAGTCGCGAGCCCAGCACGTAACTCATAACATAAATAACGGAGAAACGCTCAAAAATGCTTCAAAAATATATATGTATAAACGCAAGAAGGCACAATAGGCTATATGACTGGTTTTAAAATCTATTTTATATTATTTAGTAGAGGTTAAGGAACCCAGTAAAATTAGTTTTTTTTTTAATTCTAGTACATATTTGCTGAAAAATATAAAATTAAAAATACCATAATTAAATAGCGCGCGGAAACGCTACTTTGACAATATGGCGCTGCAATGGGGTCGGTGACGTCACTTGCCTATATTGTAATCTATGGCACATATTATAATCCACATAAAGTAGGCAAACGACGTTAACAAGCAAGTGACGTCATCATAAGCCTGACCAATCAGGAGCGGTTTGTGTCACGTGACAAAAGTTTAAAAAAATGTATTTTTATTCATGAATAAAGTAATTATTATTTAAACTCATAATATATACTGATTACAATAATTGACACTTTATTTTTCGCATTAGCCTATTTAAATGGCTTCTTAAATCAATACACGAACACCAGAACTGGAACTTTCGGCGCAACACAAAAATAAATTGTTATGTAAATATAAATTACAACATGCTTGTACGCTACGTTAACGAATGTTTGGTTTAACCCAGTTTAAGGAAAATTTACATAAGTAAATCATATTTACCTTATTTGTTAATAGATGAAATGATTTGTCTCAATGTTATAACATCAAAAAATACTTGATTAAGAATTGTATTTACATAATAATTTATTGTTTTGTTTTGAATTTCAGAGTGGAATAATAAAAAGTTTAAACTAAGTTTTAATTTGACTAAGTAAATTGTGGTTTCGGTTGACAAAATCGTATTGCGTTTGGATACTAATGATAATAAAATAAACGTTTTATTCCTTAAAATCAAAATGCAATGTATTTCGACGCTTGATTCGTAAGGGATTTATATAGAAATAATAAGACGGAGAAAGGATATTTAATATACGTAGTAGCGACACTAGCAAAGTTAAATACAGAGCCGATTCCAAAATCAATTGAATTAATGAAGTACTCAGAGTATCCTTACGTGTATAATGTTTTTGATAATTTATTAAAATATAGTTAAAACTTTTTTTAGATTCGGAGTATTCGAGCAAGCAAAACTTTACATGGTAACAGAGAATGGTACGTTATCAACGACTGGCAAACTGGCGTGCGGTTTGGCTGCTGGTGTGGCTGAAGCGATCTTCGCTGTCACACCTATGGAAACTGTTAAAGTGAAGTTCATCAATGACATGAGAATGGAGAAGCCCAGGTTTAAAGGGTTCTTCCATGGTGTTAGAACTATCGTTAGGGAAGAAGGTAAGTTCTGAATATCTTATAAATTACAAATTTACCACATTTAAAGTTTATATGGAAGTGTGCTGAGAGTTAATGTTTTTATACAAAAAATCATTAATTTTATGATTGAATCAAAATTATCTACATTATTGATTTAAGATATACATAATGTGGTTGTTACGATATAGTGCATTACTGCAAGTATTCCTACATCGTCACAACATACCGAAGGTAATCTCGAACTCAAGGCTTTAAAAAAGCAGGACAACCTATATCCAAAAAAAATCCAATATATATAGGGTTACCCTTAAGTAATGTACTGTTAGACAATACTAAAATAAAGAAAATATTTATACGAATCAAGGATTATCAATATCCGGTAGATTAGACTTTATTGCATTCATTTTCGAAAATAATAAGTTTCATTATCAGCAACATGTATATCTTCCGTATGTTTATTTTTTTGTTTGCGCAACTTTGTCTTCCTGTTAAGGGCCACAAATTAAAATTTCACGGATGTTTTATAATGAATCACATTACATAAAAATAAAATATGTAATAATAATGATGTGACCGTCATTTAGATTATTTCAAACATTAGGTAAAGTAAACACTACGTTGAAATTTAAAACGAAACTATTAGTTGTAAGTCAATTCTGCATGAATGATGATGCATTGTTTACATCGTCATCATTAATTTGTTTTATGTCAACATTAAGAAATAATGAAGCAGCTTTTACTTAGAAAGGGAGACCATATGTATATAAAAAAAATTGGTAAGGCCCAAAAGTTGATCCTTGTGGTACACCCAGTCTTGATATAGATCCAGAAGACTATTCCATTCATTCATTATAAAGCATTGGTATGAAGTGCTTTAACCTCAACACAAAGCGTGTCGTGCTCTAAAGAATCAAATGCCTTCGATAAATTACAGAATACGTCAATTGTATAACATAAAAGTTGGCAGTATTTTGGAAACAATATTACAATTGTGTGCCTTAATGACTTAAATAAAAAACTATATATATATATATATATATATATATATATATCTTTCCTTGTTAATTTTCGATATATTTTTTCATAAATGTTAATTCCAGGTATCGGTGGTGTTTACAAGGGCGTAACAGCCACTATTATGAAGCAGGGCAGCAATCAAGCTATAAGATTCTTCGTAATGGAATCTCTCAGAGACTGGTACAAGGGCGGGGACAGAGACAAACCAGTTCCAAAATACATCGTTGGTTTATTCGGTGGTGTTGCAGGTTAGACTAATATCCATTATAAACAAAGTTTTATCAAATTTATACGACCTTAACACCTTAATCCAATTCATCATCATCTAGTTTTCCTTATTCCAATGTTGGGTATAGGACCACCCACAAGCCACCCGCTTCGGTTCTGCGTCCAACTGGTTCAGATTTGATCTTCGACTTTGACAATAACATCGATCTTACATATCACATGATTAATCCATATTTGGTATTGCCATTTTAAACTGTATCATCCACACACTAAATATCAATTACACCAAATAGTGCTTGAGAGACTTTACATTTTAAACGCATGCTACTTGGTGGCCTACCGTAACCTTTTGTGCAAGCCTGGTTAGGTACCATCACTCACCATATATTATACCGTCAAACAGCGACACAAGTAGCATAACATCTTGGTTCCCAAAGTTGGTGGTGCATTGCGCAAGGATCGATTTACATTTCTTATTATTTTTATTTTTAATTTTAAGAAGATTCATTAAATCCGACTTACAGATGCACCTATTTATTTTCTACTTTACAAATCGACCCATTCAAATTATTAATATTATTACAATGTAAAAAAAAGTATTATGGTCATGTATGTTACTGGGATTAGAGATAAATGCAAACGCGTTATTATTAATATTTTTTTCACCTTTCTGTGCGAAGCCGCTTTGGTCATTATTATCATCCTCCTGCCCTTATCCCAATTTTACTTGGGGTCGGCGCAGCATGTCTTCTTCTTCCATACTTCTCTGTCAGACGTCATCTCACAAGTAACATTCTTTCTAACCATATCGTCTTTCACACAATCCATCCATCGTTTCTTGGGTCGTCCCCTACCTCTATATCCATCCACATCCATACTCAAAACCTTTCTCACAACATGGTCCTCATTCCTCCGCATAACATGCCCATACCAAGACAATACATACGCTTTGGTCATTATTAATATTAATAAAATACATATTAACTAAAAAAGTTGTTTTAATTTATTTACAGGTGCAGCATCCGTCTTCGGTAACACTCCAATTGATGTAGTCAAAACTCGAATGCAAGGTCTCGAAGCTAAGAAATACAAGAGCACGTGGGATTGCTTTATAAAGACCTGGAAACACGAGGGTCCACTCGCTTTCTACAAAGGTACCGTGCCACGTCTCAGTAGAGTAGTGTTCGATGTCGCGATCACGTTCACTATATACGACAGTATCATGGACGTATTCAATTATGTATGGAAGTAGTGTAAACGGGTCAAAATGTTGCCATTTTATAAATTACCACTAATGTAAACGGGATACAGATTTCATGAACGTTATTATTAGAATTTTTAAATATGAATAGATTTTTGTTATCGCAGGTCGAATGTATATCTGAATTTTTGAAAGTATTTTGTTTTTATTACATGTGATTTCGTAAATAATTGAAGAGTTTATTTTAAACAATTAGTCATACTTTGATTATGGTGATAATCTTTGTTTTTTTTTTTTGTTTGCTTTCATAAACAGACACTTATTTTATATATTGACTACTATATATTTTTATAATAAGACGTGAAAAAGATATAGTATAAGTACTAATGTTACCCACTCTATATGACGTTAATTCAAGTTTTTCGTGAATTTCTTGCAAGTGCTGCCATATTGAATATTGTAATAGACAATTCTAAAAGGATTTAAGTGAAATAGTTACAATATTTGCAACGAATTCATGTCAAACTAGATTAAGTGTATAAAATATGTATGTGTAACTTTTCTATGTAGTATTTGTGAAACATTTTAAATGATGTTAGGATCAGATCAGAAGAATGACATCAAAATTTATATTTTTGTAGAACTTAAAAATATAAGCTATAATTCTATGTCGTTATATTATTTTTATATATTATTATTTTTAGATATGCATTGGAATAATATTTTTAGAATATATTTGTTTTTTCTTACGTGATCATTTTTTCTTGGTTCCAGGGTAGGTAATGTGATTTATATGAGGAATTTATTTTATTTAATTTTTTTTTATGACTGCCTTTATTTTTATAAAACGCATTTAGAGTTGTAGCTACAGTTTAAGCATTATCCATGGGCGTAGCTATTAATTGTCTTTGTGGTTGTGGACGGTACCTTCGTATCGTCGAGCTTAAGATCCTACGAGATTAATACTTCAGTTTTAGGCAATGTTTTGATAGTGACGTATTTTTAATAATGGCATTGTTTGTATGGAAAGCCTTACTCCGAAATATCTGTTAATAGCTACGCTCACGATTTTTTTTTTCAATATTTATCGACACGTCAAATCTAATGTGCCCAAAAATATTTAGTAGAATAAAAACTATTTTTATTCATAATATTTAATCAATTTGAATAATAAAAGGATTTTAAAAATAATTGATTGTCCGCATTTAAAAAGATTTTTCATTGTTTAATATTTTTATTGCTTTCATTTTTTATGGCATATGAAATTATGTACTTTTTTTTTTTAAATTTAATGTATATGTTTCTCACTTATTTCTTTGAAAATAAACGAATTTACTTTGCACTATATATGAATATTTATGCAGCTTTGTATGACGATCTTAGATATTTTTTACATATCATTAAAAAGTCATACTTTTAAACAACCCTTTAACAAAAATGGACAATTTCAGTGTTTTAATTTTATGAAAGTGATTCGTTGATAAAACAGTGTTGTCTATCAATTAATGAGAATTTTATTAAATATTGTTTAATTTAATATTTTACTATTAATTTATGGGATGCTTCGCTATGTTGTCTGTTTTAAACAGATTTATACAAGAGTAAAAATAATAGTATAAGTGTATTACAACTGACACATATATTATATATATTTATTAAATAATAAATTCTGCTTAAAAGCAATATATTTCGTTGTTTCCAAAAATTTATGTTAAACCATTTGTTTATGTTAAATTAAGTTTTGCATTTCTTTAAACATTCTCTCTAACACCTCTCGAGCCTTAGGGAACTCATTGTAATAAACAAAACAAAGATTAATAAAAAACTAACTGACAGTTTCTAAAGCTCTGATCAAAGTTAGATTAGTATCTGACAATCAGCATTTCAGAAATGAATGTATATTAACGATTATTTTGCAATTTTTTTTTTTTATGTAAATGTCTATGTTTTGATTTTATTAATTGAATTAGAGTTCTTGTAAGGACATTCCGAATAATTTTAATTTAGTTATACATACTATTAAAATGTTTTTACTGTTTTTAAATATTGAATGTGTTCAAGTCACATTAATGTTATTTATTTCATGTTTTCATTTCAATAAATTATGGCAAGCAAAATTGTTTTTTTTTTATTTTATACAGTTCAGTGTTATTCACTATCATATACTTACATAGACTTTTCATTTATTCAGAGTCGAATAGTCGGTGTTCATAATTTCTTTGCTGACGCTCCTTCGCGCGTAAACTGTCATTTTCGACATATTTTGACAAAGTTCAATTGTCATAGCGCGTGGATATTATCAATAAATAAACTAAAACTTTGAAAAAATGTATCTTTATTATCACAGAAATACATTATTTTTTTTAACAAATGTATATAGAATTTACAGCAAATAAGCTTAGAATGGATAATATGTATATTTTTCAAAAGCTCGTCCAGGAACACATCTGTGGTTCAAATTGAAGCTTTCCATAATGTTCATTTCTTCTTTATTCAACTCAAAATCGAAGATGTTCAAATTCTCCTCAATTCGTGACTTTGTAAACGACTTCGGGAGGACGGGTATGCCGCGTTGAGTCTAATAAAGTAAAGAAATATAAAAAAATAATTAGAAGAATGTTGAATAAAACTATATTAGTAAAAGACATTTTGCCTTTAATATTATTATTATTTTTATTTAACTATTGAATAAATATAAATATATCAGAAGATGCAGCCCATTTTGGAGAAGGTTGTATCAGTACATGATGTTTTAATATAAAAATCTGTACTTTACATTTGCACCAGCTCTAAATTTGGATTATTCCAAGAAATGCTCATCACATCAGAGCATTTCTTTGAATCTCCTGATGATGAAAATATAAAGTTTTGAAATTGAAAATAGAAAAGTCATTGGCAAGGATTATGATATTAAAGTAAAGAATGAACTTTACCCTCAAAAGGGAGAGAATAAGGCCTTCAGCCCAGCAGTGGCACATTTATACTTTACTTTTACTTTAATTCTTTAAGTCTAAAATGGTCATTGTCGATTTTAACCTGAACATTTAATTTTTAGGTGGTATTTGACCCAGCTGTGTAACCTACTGTGCCTTTGACATTTAGGGTATAACCAATAAATATGCCTCATTGGTTCAATAGTTATTTTATATGGCTGCATATCATCAGGTAGATTTGAATTGTGGCTCAGACTAATAAAAGCTTTTTATCATATTTTAACATCATGATACTTACTAAATATCTTAAAGCAATTTGCGCTCGACTCTTGCCATATTTTTCAGCGATTGCCCCCAATTTTGGATCAGTTTTAATTACATCTTTTCCGATAAACTCTGGTCTGGCTTCAGATATAAGACCTAGTGGAGTATATGCCACTGGAATAATAGACATCTCCTTGCAAAAATCTACTAATTTATGTTGAGTCATTGTTGGATTTATCTGTGAAAATAAATTTAGGAAATAAATTAAGAGTTTCAAAAGATGATTCAAAGAAAAATTATAATCATATCTTTAATCAGGGAAAACAGCCCCTAATTAATAATAAAATACATTGGAGTAGGAAACATATGTCGCCACGGTAAAAAATAAATAGTTTTATTTTAAATTGTTATATATATTACCTCAAACTGATTAACAACCGGTTTGATGTTCGCATGTTTAAGAATCCTCTTCAGTTGCTCCTCGTTGAAATTCGAAACACCTATGGATTTTACAAGTCCAAGATTTACTGCCTCCTCCATACCTTTCCATGTTTCTATGTAATCTATTGCAGTATCTTCACCCTTTGCCTATAAAATAATATTGTTGTTATCTATACTAATACTATAAATGTCAAAGTAAATCCGTGTATCTGTTGCTCTTTTACGTCCAAACCACTGAACTGACTTTGATGAAATTGGTATGAAGCAAACTTGAATCAAGAGGCTTTTTATATCTAAAACCTCTACGATCAACCCCTAAAACGCAAACGAACCCGCGGGCGCCATCTACGTTTTTATATTTTAGATTAAGATTAATTACAAATATTGAATTAAAAGTTCTAATTTTAGTTTAATGCATTTATAAAATTGTTATTAAATGGGTAAAGTAACTGTTTATAATGATAATCTATTTTTTTAATAGTTATATTATATTCTACTAAATAAATTAACTACAAAAGCAAGCTTAATCCATTATCCAAACATTTCCCTTTTAAAAACGATACTTACATCAATTGACACCGGCCAGTGGATTAAGTATAGATCTAAATAATCCAATTTCATTTCTTTCAATGAATTCTTTAGGGCTGGTACTACTTCGCTTTTAGCATGATGATCATTCCAGATCTAAAAATTAATACAATTTTATGAGCTCTTTAAGTGTTTCTAATTTTATTGTAAGCACATCAAATAATGTTTTTTGGACCAAGAACCCACATTGGCACCCATACGGGTAGGTGGACGGGTAAATGAGCCACCTGATGGTAAGTGGTCACCACCCGCCACAGACAATGTAAAGAATAATAACCATTTCATACATTGTCAATGTGCCACCAACCTTGAGAACTAAAGGTATAAGATATTATTCCTTGTGCCTATAGTTATACAAGTTTAGCAAATATAACAACACTGAGTTGAACTTGTTTGGCAGTAGAATATCTGATGAGCGAGTAGTCCATACCCAGACGGGCTTGCACTAAGCCCTATCTCCAAGTAAAGCTGAAAAATAATTTAACAGAGCAGCCTTAGACCAGCAGTGTAATATTCACACACTGTTACTTTGTTATTGTTACTTAGATGTTATGTTCCTTATGCTTTAAGTAAATCTGGCTGAATCCTAACACTTTAAAATAGGGATACATATTTTTACTCTTTACTTTAATGCTCTGTAACAATATTGCAATTGTACAATAATTGCTCATGTAATGAATAACTAGTTTTATAATTATTTATTGTTCACCTTATTTGTTACAAATAAATCTTCCCTCTTAACCAATCCCTCTTTTATTTTCGTTTCAATTGCTTCTCCTACTTCTTGCTCATTTTTATAACAAGATGCAGTGTCTATATGTCTATAACCAAGTTCTATACCCCATTCTACAGCTTGTCTGTACTGGCCAGGTTCTGCTTTGCGCTGTAAGATAGAGTTTAGAATACTCAATTAATGTCTTAATATTTTAAATATTTTGAAGACGTTGGGAACGATGAAGTGTCTCTAAGCTGCATAGAAATTATTTGGGCGAATTTTAAGCCTCTAGATGTTGTTGACTGCTAGCAGTTTTAGTATTGATTTGCAATTATTGTACTTTTATCCATTTTAAATAGATTTGTTTATAAAAAAAATATTTACCGCATATGTACCTAAACCAATAATAGGCATTTCAAATCCATTATTTAATTTAACTTTCGACACTTTTTTAAACATTTTACTAGATTTAAGTAAAAAAATGTTTATTTTGATATATAATTTTTAGGCTTATTTTTTAAATAATGCAAGGCGTTCGAGAAAGTTTCTTCGATATGATTTATAAAATAAATTAAATGGACGCTCCTGTGTTATCTTAACAATTTATTGAAGTGGAAAACGCTTCATTATAAAGCATGAGCGCAATTCTACAATACTACGATAACCTCTAAATAACCTTTCAAATGTCACTCGTAATAAATTAATAATATGAATAGATTTGTAGGTTTATTTTATTCGAGTAAATAATACATGTATGTATATTAAATTAAAATTCTAATCAAAAAAATGATATGAGTTGTGACATTTGTTTTTGTTTGTTTATGTTTACTATTTTCAGTTAAAATTTTTTTGATCATTTGGTACTGAAACTGATTCCAATAATTCGGCACTTGACAATTCTAATATTTATAAATAGTTAATTAAGCAAGACAGTAATGGATAAACTGTTAAGGATTAAATCATTTAAGCAATATATTTAAGTCCGTTTAGTTTTATGTCAAGATTTACCCTTAAGAAAAAAACAACTCAGTATCAGTAGGTCGGGAATAGTGGGGTGAATAGAGTGACATATAATTTATTATTTTCTCTTAATATCTGTGGGCGAGCGAATGAATTCTATAACATAACATGACAATTGACAACTGACAATGACGTTTTCTTGTTGTTTTGATTTACGTGAATGCGGGATTTCTATAATTTGTTAAATTTATAAACAATATATATTTAAAAGTGTTAAATGATTTTCTCATTATTATTAAGTTACATGTGATAACTAATTATGTCTAATTTAGAAATAAAAGACGAGGCGTCGCAGTCAATAGTCAATTTCCTGAAAACTCACGCGCCTAAGTATGAGGGTTATAGTATAGAAACAGAGTTGAAGAAAGATTTCTTACTTGCTAAAAGAAAGAGTAAAGATAAAAAAGGAAAACAGAAGACAAAGAAGTCTAAGATTTTGACACGGAATGAAAAGAAAGCTCTCGGTTTTTATACTATACCGAGGAACAGCATCCAGTATAATGATATGTTAGCTCTAAATAAAGTTTGGTCTGATTATATAAGTCAATTACTTGAACTAAAAGAACAGATTCCGGACTCAAAAAGTAATAACTGGGTTCAGTTTACCCAAAGTTTTTATAGAGCAGATTTTCATGGTGCTATGATGGAAGTAGTACGCTCTAAATGTCCTAGTTATGTTGGTAAAAAAGGAATTTGTGTAATGGACACTAAAAATACTTTTAAAATTGTATCTGAAGATAATATAGTGACTACTATACCTAAGAAGTGTAGTGTTTTTAATTTATTTATAAAAGACATAATAGTATGTGTTTTTGGCAAACTCTTGTGTGCAAGACCAGCTGAACGCTCTAATAAAAAAATTAAAAGCTATTTGCATCCAGATTTATGATTTAATTGTTATTAATAATAACTGTAAATATAAAAATAAATACTTTAAATTGTTTCATTTAATTAATTTATAAATAAAAATGGCATGGTATTATTGACTTCATTTTTAGTTATTTTACTCATCAAGTTTTACCGACTGCAAATAAATACAGGCAGTGCAGGGACCCTTCCATTTGACCATTTGACATTCTCCAAGCTTTGCTATGTGTTTAAAAAATGTATACAATATATAAATAATATAAAACATTTTTTATCATCAAACAGAATAGCCATATTCAAATTATTTTTCCAAAATGTAATTAGGATTTGATGAGAGTAATTGCTAATGAGGTCCTCATGAAAATAATGAAAAATAATTTGACTTTGAATTTAATGGACTGTCAATAAACAACTCTGTCAGAAAATTAAGATTAAAAAAAGTTACGTTTAAGTATGAGGATTAAATTGAAATGAAAAATTTTGATCTAACATTAAACTCACAAATAAGGTTTATTTATTTATTTAATACCTTATTGCACACACAATGAAAGGACATACAAATAAAGAGAACAATTACAACAAAGACAAGAAAATAAGATCGTGCAAAGGCGGTCTTATTGCAAAAGCAATCTCTAAAAGACAACCTTTGGTGAAAGGATTTGCAAAAGCAGAAACAGGAAAGTGCAAAAAATAAAAATAAAATAATATTCAAGATAAAAGAGAATAATGACTAATAATATACATACTAATGTAAAATATATATAACCTACATACGTTACATATAAATATATATGTATATACGTACATACATAGATACATATAAATATATATACATACACACATATAACATTTTTATATATAATACATATTCAATAAACGTAAATACATTACTTATTGTAAGGAAAGATAGTGAGTTTTCACATGACGTTTAAATATATAAATAGAATCAGAGCGACGAATTTCCGGGGGAAGCATATTCCATAGCTTCACAGCTTTAACAGTAAAAGATTCACTGTAAAAGCGAGTACGAGCTGTTGGCATCTTTAAGCGATTGTCACTTCTTGACCGCAGATCAAGATGACAATCAGTGTTAGTGCCTAAAAAAGAGAACCGAGTTTTTGGGTAATTAGGAGAGTAAGGATTATAGAGGATAGAATAGAGAAGGGAGAGTATATGCAAGTTGCGGCGATGTCTAATTGTAAGCCACTTCAGTTGGTTACGGTATTCGCTGACGTGATCGAATTTACGTAGCGCAAAAATAAATTTGATACAGAATTTGTTTAATTCAGTTTAAGAAGTCATTAATTAGCATTAGCATTAGCAGCCCGTAAATGTCCCACTGCTGGGATAAAGGCCTCCTCTTCTTTGAGGAGAAGGTTTGGAGCATATTCCACCACCCTGCTCCAATGCGGGTTGGCGGAATACATATGTGGCAGAATTTCGTTGAAATTAGACACATGCAGGTTTCCTCACGATGTTTTCCTTCACCGCCGAGCATTAGATGAATTATAAACACAAATTAAGCACATGAAATTTCAGTGGTGCCTGCCTGGGTTTGAACCCGAAATCATCGGTTAAGATGCACGCGTTCTAACCACTGGGCCATCTCGACTCTAAGTCATGAATACTTATACATAATTAACGGCGTCTGGATATAGTAGAAACATCTAGCCAAACCAAATATAAATTAAAAAAAAAGGATTCGTGGCATGACCTACAGCTTTACTTTCTTTTCTACTTGATCCAACCTCATGATCTCGGGAAACTCTTTATGGCTTGGGCGTCACGGTAGCATACAAAGCGATCACGTAGCCAAAAAAAAAACAAAAGAGATGGAGTGGGTACCGCTGGTTTTTTAGTGGGTATTTCGGTGTACTAGAGGTCCTGGGGAGTCCCACACCCTACTACACGTGGGGGAAACGCGTAATGCGTTTTCCATTTCCACAAAAAAAAACAACTACACCAAAAAACGGTATCTATCAAGACAATTAATAAAACAATCATACAAGTCTTTTCTAAAACATTATAAGTAATTCAATAAGTATTAGTTAGTGAAGTGCCGCTAGCATGGTGCGACGATGATTCTGGTTTCATCTTAATTAAGTAAAATCAATGGCTACTTTGCTACCGATGCTCCTCTAGAGTGCCAATAACAAGGCACGCTTGATGCTTCGTACAGATGAGCCATCAAATATTATAGAACACTTGTTTAAATATGTTATAGTATAACTAGAAATTTAAGTGATTCAAATAAGCATACAATAACATTACAAAATTACATAC
Source organism: Vanessa atalanta (assembly GCF_905147765.1). NCBI lineage: Eukaryota > Metazoa > Arthropoda > Insecta > Lepidoptera > Nymphalidae > Vanessa > Vanessa atalanta. The sequence continues at coordinate 6,918,290 of NC_061890.1, forward strand.
ATTTCACTCAATTGAATGCCATGTAAGGTACATGGCATTCAACATTTTTATTAATCTACATAAGTTTACATATTTTTTTTTATATACATACGAAATGTACTTTTGCTGTCATGGACTAGACGCTTATTTATACTTTAAACGCATGTCGTGTCTACATCATGAGAAATGTTATCTATATATAATGATATATGTATTTTTAAATTGTCATTTTGTTTTGTAGACCTTTCGAAGTTATGTACGAATACGTATTTTATAAAAAAAAATCTTAATAAGAAATAGTAATAATAATTGGACAACATCACATACATTACTCTGCTTCTCATAATTTGCTGCATAAAATTGGTATTAAATACACTCAAAAAAATTTAATCTACTTTTAAATATCTACGATTTCTATATATTTTTTAATTTACTTCGTGGTAGGTACTCATAAGATATTCGACCAAACGTACCCAGTATTGCTGTGTTCCGGTTTGAAGGGTGAGTTAGCCTGTTCTCAAGGTCAGTGGCACATTGGCGATATAAGGAATGTTTAATATTTCTTACAGCACCTAAGTATATATCTTATGGTGGTGACTACATACCATCAGGTCGCCCATTTGCTCGTCCGCCTACCTATATCATAAAAAGTACTTGTTCAATATTAATGATTTATCATACTAATATTATATTTTTTACTCAATACTCAATACAATATAACATATATGTATAATAACGACAAATTAATAACTTTTTAATTATTAGTATTTCGATGTTATTGTTGGAAACCACGTATTTTGGAAGATTTATACCCTCCGATTACCATAAAACATTGAATTCATTCCGTGCGAGAAATTTGTAACAGCATCTCGGAGTCTGGAGTTGGAGGAGTTTATATTCTTCAGAGTCGGAATGCACTTTTAGGATTATAACATTTGGTAAAAAGTAATAAAATTGGCTATGTCTAAATCTCTATCTAAATCTGTTTATTTGAAAAGAGCAACCATGCGAGTTTCTTGCTGTTTCTTCTCGCTAGAGGTTTCTTTCCGAAATGATGGTAGAGTTAAAAAATGGACGATTCAAAAATGATTCATTGAAAAATTTACTGGAATAAAATAGATTTGATTTAATTTGATTTTCATTGTCATATAAAACCTTGAACTCTTTCCGACCAAGTTGGATTGGAAATCTTATTGGACTACGAGAGTGAGCGAATATAATCTTCCTGCGCAGATAGCTGGTCTACCTTGAGAATGGACGTGGTGGTTGAAATAAATCATCATTTAGTACGTTAATTCGTTTTTATTTTAGATTTTGACCTTATAAAAATAACCTTTCTAAGCATACAGTCCGCTTTATGCGCTAACTTTTGAAATACGACCGAAATTAAATTAAAATATACTTATTTAAATTGATCCTTATGTTATAACTATGTATTAATCTGAATATTGGAACTAAAACCGACATTAAACTTTTATTGAACATTAAAATGACAAGCTAAAAATAATAATGGTATAATATATATAATAAGACAAGAATAAAAAGTTAAATCTGTTTAAAAATTAATAAATATGAGTGTAATTTTTTCTAAGATAATAATTTTATTTATTTATTTATTTTATTTGAATGGCACATCAACAGTACATACATTAAACACTTAACACATAATATCCTCGTCTATTTTTTTTTCATAACAAAACCATCGCTTTATTTTCAAGTATGTACATTCTATATATTTACAATAAGTTTAATATAAAAAAGAACATTATAGCCCGTACCTAATAATATACATTACATCCATGTAAACGATACTTTAAACTTGATTATATTTCAATTAGCATTCCATATTCAATACAAAGAATTTAATAAAAACATATCGCTGTCAGAGTAACACGTGTTTTTCTAACGGCTGGTGTCTATTTCGCGTTACAAATATTCTCACTTTTATAATAAACTCAACAAAATAAAGACGTATTTTAAGTTTTGTACGGTTATTGACCGCGATTACTCCGATCTTCTGACGTATATATATTGTGAATAAAATGGATAAATATATTGGTATAAAATACAAATTAAAGAGTTCGGATAATTTCGAGGAATATCTCAAATTTATTGGTGAGTTTTTTTTTTTAATTTAATTTTTAACGCAACAACATTTTGTTTTTTTTTTTACATATTTAATCAATGTATATACATTTAATTTATTATTTGTAAATCTTGTTTTAGAAATATAATTTGTTTTTCTATTTTGTATTTGATATTAAAGGTTCTAATTACCATCAAGTAATTACTATATTACGTGTTTTTTTTTATTCATTTAATTACGTTAATTAAACAAATGTACGCATCACGGCTAAATAGGTACATCTCCATGAATATTACTTACTTTTATATTTTAATTATTTATTACCAACAATACCGTATAAATACATAGTATGATAAATGTGTTCCTTCTAGAAGGGTTAGTGTTGTATAATATTAGATACTTAATTTTTCCTAAGTAACGAAAATAATTTTAAATATAACATATGATATTCTTAAAACAGTTTCTTTTTAAAGCCATGTTTCAAATGGTTATGAGAAAAATATTATACCTTTTAATTTATTGTTTAATGTTTGTTTGTCCTTACAAAAAAAAGTATACAAAATATTAAAAAATAATAATAACAATAACGCATAAAGATATATGAAACTGGAGATTAAGTAAGGTAGTAATGTATACAATATTTTGTCCGTACGCGTGTATTGCACTCTTTTAGGAGAAATTTCTCCTAAACTGATTTTGATGTCGTTTTATGTGTGCGCTGCAATTGGGTTCCAGTATTTTATTGCTAAAAGAATTTGATTCTTCTCTTATCGATACGAAGTCAGCACGGACAAATAAGTACGAGTAATTCCACTGTCATTATTTAAAATAAATATTGAAATAATAAAATCAATTTACCTACCTATGAAGTTCATTTTGTATGTATTATGTAAATATATTATCGTATCTAATGCTTTGTACAAAGTAAGGTCATAAAGGTCGCAATAAACATGGAAACTGAGTTTATACGAAACGAATTTGTAGACATAATAAATAATCACAAGGCGATGTTTATCACCGTCAGAAAAAAGTCATTAGCGTTGAACGCTAGTGGAATCCAACACGCAACGGTATATTTAATTGACTTACGTGCGCAATTGCGCAAGTGTACTAGTCAGGAGTGTCAAGTAAAACAGCAGTGCGATTCTGTAAGAATTCACTTTGTATATCACTTGTGAAATGTTGACATTCGACTTACGGTGATACGCCATTTTGATACGTATTTCCTATAAATTTTATAATGATAATATTCAATGTCGTATTTTATGTCATTTCACGCTCGTGTTCTGCGATGAGTTTCGAGATTCTTCTTACAGAATTACTTTACTGGATATGATCTTGTTTGTGTGTAATTTAAGTAGGTATTTATTTAAGTCTAATTGATTTTCGTTTGAATCTACTTGGGACCAATAAATGAGGTTTTCCTGCTACTAAACTAAACGAAAAAAACTGCTAAACTAATATTAATAAAACTTATAAAAAAAGATGAAGTGCGTTCTGAGGTTATAGCTTATACTATTATTATACCACGTACAATATTTTAAGAAAAATATTTTTGTTTATCAGTTTATATGAAATTGCAAAGCTTTTTATTTTGGATCTTTGTCAAAATTAAAAAAAAAATACATTATTTATTTAATTTAAAATTTATCCAATGAATAATGTTCAAAAGTATCTTATCCACTTAAAACATTTATATTTATTATTAAATATCTGAGTATCGAAGTTTCCCCATCTTTATATTACACTATTGACGTGGGAGGTGTACATGTTTTTGCATTAGATAATAACTGCTGTGTCTATTGTTAACTAGTTTGGATTCAGTTACGTTTTTGCATTTATTTAAGAATGTTCCTCATGATTCAGGAAGTAAGTTCATTCCTCGATAAACGTCGTAAGTGACTCGAGATTAGTGAAAATTATTATAAATACTTTTTATTAATTACTATAAAAAAATATATCATAATATCATCATGATTTGCATAATTTTTTTTTCCTTTAATATGGCGTCTTCAAACGGAGGAATGTCCTCAAACTCGCAGACATTACAGACAGTCACCTCAGTACTTTGATCTTATTGACATTTTGAATTAACAAAGTAACACAGGTATGCTAATAATGCTACTAAAACTTTCTTAAAGATGATGAATTACGATGATATATTATATACATCTGATTTAATAATTATTGAAGTAAAATAAGTTTAAGCTATAAGTAAAACCAACATACTTCTACCTCTCGTATTACCTACATATATCTCTTCATAGGAACAAGCCTGTCTGCCTATGAAACAGTTTCATATATATATGTTGACTGTTATTAAAAAAAAAAAATCTTCATCGTAACTTAGAAATCAGCTTAATGTAAATAAATATAATAAATATATATTGGACAACATCACATACATTACTCTGATCCCAATGTAAGTAGCTAAAGCACTTGTGTTATGGAAAATCAGAAGTAACGACAGTACCACAAACACCCAGACCCAAGACAACATAGAAAAACTTATGAACATTTTCTACATCGACTCGGCCGGAAATCCGACACGGGCCCTCGGAGTGGCGTACCCATGAAAACCGGTGTACACACTACTCGACCACGGAGGTCACCAATAAGCGTTAACTCTACTATATTATACTATACGATCCCAATTATATTGCGATCTAACTTCAGCGGACTACAACAGGATCGTTGTGCTTGTAGAATAGGAACGCTGCTGAACGTTTCGATTCGATTGCGATAAAGTGATAATACAAAGTTATGTTAGTTAAATATATATAAGTGTAACTACTGAGTTTCTTGCCGGTTCTTCTCGGTAGAATCTAAATACCGAACCGGTGGTAGCTTCACTTATTGTTTGTATAATGACAATTCAAAAGTGCTTTTAAAAGCCTAATTGAATAAAGTAGGTATATTTTGATTTATGTTTATAGGTAATTCAGATTACTGTTAAGTGGCATTTGCTATCATGATCATTGTTTCAATTGTAATTCACTTTTTTATATAAAACCGGGTATATGACTCTTTTATTCCCGATGAAAAGTGGTAATGAATCCAAACGCAAAGACGGCCTGTATAGTCAGGTAGAATGAACTGCACAAGTCGCCCTCGCCATGCCCGCCCTCAAGATGCCTCTTCACGCCTCGTTTGAAGTAACCCAGATTATATAAGAGGGGGGGAACACGAGTGCTCGTAGAGAATTTCAATTCACAAACGAAAGAGTTGTCGAATTTAATTTATTTGCATAATTATAAATTTGGTGAGTGTGTGTGTGTGAGTGACGATAAATCTAACTGTGAAACATATGTTCGCTCGGTCTAAACTGACCTTGATTAATTCTCTTATTTTGGCAGGGTTGCCATATTTGGCTTTTTAAGGTCGTGTCCGACTAAATATTTACATATGCGGGTTTTGTCGTTTTTTTTACGCTATTTGTCAATATTTATATCAAGTATTATGAACCTATAGAACGAGCGCGTCAATATCGAATATTACATATTTATCTAGATGGTACCACCACTGTTAGGTAGTAGATACTACCCACTCATTATATATTCTAAGGTAAGGTATTAACATCAGGTAGTCATCAGACAGTCTGGCTTCTAATTTGCAACAAAAAAAAATGGTTGTAAAACCGTAATGGTAAAACGACCACTCCAATTCGGATTTCTTATTTAACGGCCTGTCAACCTTATTCGTATGTAGTAAAAAAAAATTGTAACGTATACTTAATCATATTAATCAAAAAAACTCGCTCCAGTTCACCGTTACACAAATATGTATGTATGTGTAATCGTAGATTGTTTCCGTATACATATCTATGTATAACGTTATACACAAGGACTTTATATACGCGGTAACGAATGGAAAGTAATACTCTGTCTAAAATGACACTCAACATCATAAAAATCAGAGTGAATATTAGTTATCCCACCAGAATACAAGGGCTAAAGATGATTTGAAGCGTTTGTTGTCATGTTGACATGCAACTGCATTCCGCTATAGTTAACTTCAAACCTTACGCCCTTTTACCAAAACAGTAAAGATAGTTTTGAAAGAATAAAGTATAAAGTAAAATAAATAGAACCATACAGTTTCGTTTGTATATTTTTTTTTTATTTTCGAGGCGAGGTTCTTCTTATTAACATAAAAATATATTCTACCGCCAAACAACAGTAGTATTGTTGTGTGCTGTTGAGTGAGCCAGTGTAACTACAGGCACAAGAGACATCTAAATTTTATATATTTTAATTTATTTTATTAGAATTCGTAATTTTATTAAATACGTTTCGGAGTTGTTTAAAAATGTAAATGAGGATTTTAGAAATAATAGTTATGAAAGAGTAGGTAAAAACTCATTTTGTATTTATATTTTTATGAGTTACCACATACCGTCGAAATATCTATATTTAATAAAATTTAAGCCAACCACATAAATGCGTTATGTGTCTCGGACGTTTAGTCGATAGTATTTAATTAAGAAAAGTATGTTAAAAAGGTTTTATTATTAACACTCTAGACGGGCTGGCTGTTTCGCAAGAACCGTGAAAAAATATAATAAATATACATAATATGTATATTCAAAACATAGATTTGCGTTTCCGGACTGTCGTCATAGACGTAAGGTCAGAAGTTCCTCGTTTGTCTATACATATATCATAGCTAGCTTAAAAGCTGCTGGTCCCAAGGTCCTGCGTACAAATTGAGTTCAACTTCAGTCCTGTCAGGACAAAATAAGGTCACTAGGCGGCATATGCACCGGCGAGTCCTACATACCCACTTTATATGGGGGAATCGCTTGATGCGTTTTTCCAGTGAGTAAAAAAAAAAGGAAAATAAAAGGTTATTGGGTGTTTCTAACGAGTAATAATCAAAAGAATGTCATACATGGGTAGAAATCATAAATTAAGGTTGCATGTTATTTTTATCTTCTATATAATTTAACAAAAAAAGAAACAGTTATTTAGTGACGCGTTTTATTTATAACGCTTTCGAGGCTAACAAGCTTCCTAAAGTATCGACATTTGCATCGACTGCCTTGAAATTATTCTTAGAATTTATTATATAGAATAGTATGTTATGAGGTTAGGGGTGATGATGATAGCTTATAATTGAGAGAAATAATAAAATGCAGTTCAAACCCTTAAAACTTAATTAACACCTGTCAGTTTTTGATGAGCAAGTTTCAGTTTCAATTTTTGACCTCTTTAAACCTCTTAACATCGTCCACCCGTCTGGGTAGTATCGCCCAGTCATTAGATAATCTACCCCCAACCAGCAATACTTAAAATTGTTGTGTTCTGGGTTGAAGGGTGAGTATGCCCGTGCAACTACAGGCATAAGGGATATGATATCTTGGTTCCTAAGTTCGGTTGCGCATTGGCGATGTAAGGAATCGTTAATATTTCGTACAGCGCCAATGTCTGTGAGCGTTGTTGACCATTAAGTGCCAGTGGCGTAGCTGGGTGGATAAAGGCCCAGGTGCATAGAAAGAAAAAGAATCGGTCCCTCACCCCCTCTATCCATCCCCTCTTTAACTTATATTGCCCTTCAAAATTATAGATAGGAAAAAAAAAATCTTGTGAACAGGGTCGAGGTTTTCTAGCTTCAGTAGCTGGTGAGGTGGCTGACCCGCTCTTTTGAAAGCTTAGGTTAAAGGTCTTCTGAGGTCCAGGGTCCTGCACCACTTTTCCCTACGATACCTACACCACTGCAAGTAGCCCATCTACCAACATATATCCTAAAAAAAGTAAAAATTTAACAGTAGGAAGGTGAAACATGTACAGTTTACAGTTTTCTAATATGTTTGAAATGATTTAAGAATATAAGAATTTCCTTAATCCCGCCAATAGAAAACAAAAGACCTCTACTGTAAATCAATCCAACTTATAGATAGGTACAATAACGTCAAGAAAGATGTACGCGGTCGTATTGAGAAGACGATCTTCATGCAAACTTAAGAATGAGGAAAAATAACCGCGTTCGGGTACTCACATATATATTATTATTATACAAACATTCACTGTAGTATATTTTTGTATAATTATAACGGAATGTACACTCATGACAATATTTAAAGATATATTCTGTTATTTGAACGCTTATGCTGAGCCCACACTATTTAAATATGACTTGTCAAAGAGTTCTGTTGAAGATTCTGATAACGATAATTCGTAAACGAGTAAAGATTAAAATTTGTTTAATCTAGGATCTGTTATCGATCAATTTATAATTAATTGATAAACTCTTTCATATAATGCCAGTAGGTACTTGGCAAACTGACTATTTACGTATCGTAAGATATTATTATCTCTATTTATTATTTTATTTCTATTCTTTTATTAAGTAGTTTGTATATTAACAAACAATACTTTAACAAAATATATATATATTTCTTACGTTCATACGTGAATACGTTTTCGATCGTCTAATCTTACTAAACTCTACAAGTTTGATTGTAGGTCAATGACGGGTAGTTGATGTTTTAATCTGGTCTTTTAGAGTGGCTTAATACATCGCCGTCCTTTGTTTATCATAAAAATAAGTATTGGTGTAATGTTTAATGTACATGCATTTCAAATTATAAATTCGGAAGGCGAATGCTTTATCGAGGTGATACAGAATGTCTATAGCCTCTTCCAATGGTAATCCCAACTGGACAACAACACATAACACTTTTAGTAGAATAGGAAAACAGATGAAGGGCAACGATACCGTTTCGATTCGATTGCGATAAAGTGACAATTTTGTCAGTAGAAATGGCGCGTAGACTGATAAATCTACACGTGAATAGGCGTGTAGGTGTAATGAATGGAGTTGTTTTTTTTTGTTACGATTGTTTACTAACATAAGAATACGTTTTGAATGTTTTCTTTGATTTAAATCATAAAATATGAAAATTGTAGACAGAATTTTTTGTATAAGCAGATGAAATTATTACGTTTAAGAATAAAATATACATTATTTGTTGTTTTTTTTTATTTAGAGATTAAAAAAAGTGATTGCATTTGATAGGTCATTTCTTGAAGAAGCTTATATAATATATAGTCTATTAAATATTATGATTCAACCCATGGGGGTCAAGCAAGATCTCTTAACGGAACATGGTAATAATATCAAAATGGTATCAGTATTTTATTTTAAAAGATATTTGTTACACAAGCAGATTATGTTGATTTATTGTATATACAATGTGTTTTTTTATGTTTGAAACACGGTATAGTTTTTTGTTGGTTCTCGATGGAATCTATATTCCGAAACCTTGTTGATCATGTTTGTATTTATTGGATGTTAATAATATCATTGATTTTTTTGTTTTTATTTCTAGAGGTGGGCTTATTATCTCGTAAGCTTGTGACTTCTCTGTACCCTGTCTGCGTGTTGACGAAGAATGAAGACGGCTCTTATTCCCTAACTATGATTACCGCTATACGAAAAGTAGTTACGACGTTTCAACTTGGCGAAGAGTTTATTGAAGATAGACCTGATGGTGTCAAGGTAAGAAAAATATATGCTTTTTTTATAGCATTGGTTGGCGGACGAGCATATGGGCCACCTGATGGTAAGTGGTCACCACCGTCCAAGTAAGATGTTATGTCCCTTGCCTTATGTGCCTGTGATTACACTGATTTGATGATGATTATGCTTAATTGTAAAACATAATTATTTAAAGATTTTCTTAATTATATTAAGAAAATCTTTAAATAATTATGTAAATTAAATAATTATGTAAATTAAATAATCTGTAAATATGCGGCTTCAGTACTAACTGAAGCCGCATATTTACATGCGCGAAATTTATACAATTTTATAGCCCACAAATCTTTAGTACACATTTTATACCCTCGAGGAATTAATTAAAAAAAAGAGCCAATGTAAAGAATATGTTACTCAAACTATCTCAATACCAAGTTTTATTTAATGAAGTTCAGTTAAATAAATACCTGTAATAAAATTAATATACATACTAATTTCTGTTTTTTGTTAAATAATTCTACTCGTGCGACGCCGGTTTGGGTCAGTCGTTAATTATAAGGTATCATAATGATTAATGTGTGTGATTTCAAAATAACCAATATTATATTTCCTTATTATATAATCATTTATGAAAATAATAAATAGTGGGTAATTAATACGGCTATGATTTTTTTACTTAATAAACATATAGAGTAGGTATATTTTAGGTAGCATATTTTTATATATAATAAAAAAATGATATATAAGGTGCAGACTCGATTTAATCCACGGGTCATGGAAACTCGGGTACCGCACCTTGGTGGGCGTCTCGCCGATGCTAGTAAAGTCTTAGTCTATCGGTGAGCCACCCTAAAAGGCCTCTTTTTAATCTTTTTTGGGGGAAAGGCAGATAGACAGAATTCGGTTTGCATCCGGAAGCTTGTTTATTTTAATACTAGTCTGTACAGATGGTACAAAAATAATTACCCTTGCTGGTATATACTTATAAGGTTGAAGTTAAAAAACTTATACTATTTATTTGTATTTCCCATAATAACGTCTATGTTTATGTACCTAATGCACAACACCATAGTCCATAGATTTAACATACCAAGTAGTTGAAAGATAACTGTAATAGATTTGATTTTTGTAAGAAATTAAGCAGATGGAATTGAGGAAACAGCTTGTTCGTTTAATCGTGTAATAATGAATCAATTACCTGTGATTTATTTCAGCAATTCGGTTTTATAAGAATTGACTTAGTATTTCATCAGTGAAATGATGACAACCGACGTACGGTTATACGCCATTTTGATATGTGTTTTCTATAAATTTTATAATTATTAGAGTATAGTCTTAGTCGATGGCGTATATCACATTTTGACAATTCATGCACGTGTTCTGTAGTAAGTTTCGAGTTTATTCTTATAGAATACTTCTACGGGTTAAAGTGCAGTAAGTACCTATATTATGTGCATATAAAGCAAATTATAAAAACACTAGATGAAAACGTGGCTTCGCTCGGGTAAAATAAATGAAAACTAAACAAATACAGTTTATCATGTACTTTCATATATTTTTTATAAACGTTGTGATTATCGAGCATCTATATTTTCTATTTAGTTGGTGAAAACTAACACTAAGCATTCTTTAAACGTCAAAAATGGCTGCCCGTTGAACTGTCATGTCATTGAATTTCATGGATTTAACAATAAAATATCTCGATTATACGAATTTTGCGGATATATGTGTATTGTTGGCTAAAAATGATTATTTTTTAACGATCTACAATTGTGGATAGGCGACCTGCACGAAATTGAAATAACTACTTGAAAAATATACAAATATAGATATATTTTTCAATTAGTCTTGAACTGAGATGGCCCAGCGGTTCAAACCCATGCCAGCACCACTGAATTTTCATGTGCTTAATTTGTGTTTATAATTCACCTCGTGCTCGGCGGTGAAGGAAAACATCGTGAGGTAACCTACATGTGTCTAATTTAAACTAAATTCTGCCACGTGTCGCATTGGAGCAGCGTGGTGAAATATGCTCCAAAACCTTCTCCTCCAAGGGAGAGGAGGCCTTAGCTCAGCAGTGGGAATTTTACAGGCTGTTAATGTAATGTAATGTAAAAAATTCAATTAGTCTTACAAGAACATTTGAATCGTAAGTTTTCGTTCCGTCACAGAGTAATTACAATCATATAATGTATATCCAAAATAATCTAGATTAGATACAATCAGAGACTTAAATTGTACAAAAACGCAATGTCATGCGTCTTTTCTGGTGTACCTATTCAATGATAAAATCGTTTAGATACATTTAGCAATTAATTATTACAAATCATCAAATACTTAATACACTTAATAAACAAGATGATGTGAATTATATAAATTGTGGAGCGAGTGTTAGTTGATTTTCATGTATGATATATCAATTTTATTTTATCTGTGATAGCTTTAGCTTGACATTTAATTTTATATTGTTTCTAAAATGACTTATAAAAAAATAGAGTAACTACTGAATTTCGTGCCATTTTTTCTCCGTAGAATGTAGAATTAATTTAATTTATTCGTTTAAAATAATCATTCGAAGTCACACATACATACGTAATTGAATACCTACATGTTTGCTAATATTTTTTTATTTTTTATTTACAGGTTAAGTCGGTGATGCACGTAGAAGGCGACAGTCTTGTTCAAGTACAAACAGAACAAAACGGTAGAAAATCCACACACATCAGAAAGTTCACTGACAACCAACTCACTGTGGTAAGATATATGGAAATTCGTTATTTCTGATGTTATGGAATATGGAAACCTATATTTAGGCTTTTGAAAAGAAGTTACAGATGTTAATGTTTATTTTAAAACTGCAGCATCTAACAAATTAGCTAACTAATAGAAGTTCGTCTTTTTTAAAAGTTTAAAGTATAGAAATTTGTGTTTAGGTTGATGAGAAGGGTACTATAAAGGCTTTTTTTGATAATTCATCACCTAAAATCAAAATCATCCATATAATTATATAAATTTTATTGTGTAATTATATAAATGATGAGTAACTACCGGTAGTAATTATTTTTACCGGTTCCTTTTGATAAAATCTACTTCACTAGAAGTAAGTAAGGTAGAAGCTATTTCAAGGTAGCTTTACATTTAATTCAATACTGTAAACGACTTATAAGCGTTTTTATAACCTTACTCAAAATCGAAATATTCATTATTCAAGTTATTATTTTTATTAAAGAATAATTTTATTTTGCTTTTCATACATCTCACATGAAAACCGCACTCAGATAAGTTACGTGGAATTAACAACAATTAACTCATTAAAATCCACATTCTAACATAAAATTTACTAAAAGCACTTCAACTTCAAAATCATTTTCTAAGAAATGTTAACTACTTAGATAAACCTCGAGAAGTAATTACGGTAAAAATAATTTAATACTTGAAGTACGGCTATTTAATAAATTATCACAGATATAAAATAATCAAAAGCAATTTCGTACATCCTTCAAAAAAATGCTCAAATGTTATATTTAAAAAAAAAACTATGATGTAGTGCAGTTTTATGCCACTTCCAAGATGGCTTTACTCTATGTACTGTTCCGTTAACTTCTTTGTCACTTTTAATATTATTTTTAAAGATTACACACATATTATGCATTTAATTGGTAATGACGTCAATTTAATTATTTACTGAATTTTAATGAGGAAACATAATATGTATATATAAAGAATAATTAAGATTATATCAAGTGAACAATGATTCAAATAAATAATCAACGTAATAATTATTATTATTTCACAGACAACAACAGCAGAAGGATGGAACGGAACGTGTGTTCGAATATATGAATTAGTTAAATAAGTTTATTTCGGTGTGAACTGTGAAACATCGATTGGTACACCTTTGGAGTAAGAGCGGTTCGTATATCGTGACGGCAAACGGCATGATTATTTATTAACTTATTGCCGTAGCTCTGCACTCACTCGTGTGTGTAGCACGTAAAATATAAATACTTTATTTTCATATATAATAATAATAAGAAAATTATATTTATTTTTTTAATGAAACTTTATGCTTTTATTTATTTGACCCCATATCAGTTGGTTTTCTTTTAATCATCCACTTTTAACCAACTTCGAGGTTATATCTGGCGGGAGTCTGTCTCTCTATCTGACGGCCATTTTTTTTAGATTAATTAAAAAAAAATGATCTGATACTATTGTTGTAATTAATTACTGTGATAAATATAAAGATACAAAAGACAATTAAATTATGTACGTTAATTTTATAAAGATTTAATAAATTTCCAAATGTTTTTTATTTATAACAATGTGAATTTTATTTTTTGTACAATTAACCCTTGTAGAGGATGAATACATTTTTTTATAGATTCTACACCCGTCACTCTATACTAGTTACGAAATTTCGCGTTTATTCAAAATATTTTTTTTTTTTGGAATTTAGAATTCTATGACAGGTTTTGTTTTGATTTCATTCCATTGTAAACTGCAAGACACATCACAATCTACATTTGGCGCCAAATCATTAAACATTTTTTTAATTAAAAAATTTAATGTCAAATAGTATCAGTTCAGTTAGAATTGGAGTTTGTCGATAGCAATTTAATTTTGTTTACGTTTTTTATTTATTTTCTTTTACAGCTGTAGTACCGCTCTCTAATTGGCCAGTAATTTTTTTCCGCTCTGGAGAATTATTTTTTTGTTAAATCGTAACAATTTAGTAAATTTCAATCAAGAATCCGCATTACTTTTCTGCGCATCTTTAGTTGAAGCCCGAAGTTGAAAACCGTTTTTTTTATGTACAGTTATCGTCCCATAATCAGTGACTGGGACAAAAATCGACTTACGCTATTTTAATATATAAAGAATATGTTATAAAATTATTAATTTAGCACAGTTTTACTAATATTTAATGGTTATGATACGTTCCCGCTTCTATCCCGATCCAACTTTTAGTATTCGTCCAAAAATTAAACCCAGCTAACTATCGAGGGTCGATGCTTTAATTTATATCCAACTACGACCGAACCGCAACTGGATTGTTGTGTTGGTAGAATTGGAAAACGACATCATGATTTGAATAGTCAAATAGTGAGTAGTGAGCTAGTATAACTACGGGCGCAAGGGACAAAACATTTTATCCCGTAGTTACCGGCACAATTGAAGATGTAAACTTTACATTACACTTTACAACTACCCTTCACATTGTAAAGGGTAGTTGTAATTGGTGGTGTCAATTTATCTATAAATATAATATTTATAAATAAAGTGATCTTCAGTTTACTTTTAAATCACCCTCTAGATTTTGATACGGTTTTTCACTAATTGAAAGATCGAGAAAAGTTTGTTTATAATTTTTTTTTTTAATTGAATAAAATTTGATGGTCAACCATCAACTTCAATGGATGGAAGTCAAATATTTTCGTACGCATACTTGGCTAACGCTGGCTATACCTTACGAGATACATAAAAATAATGTACCTAGTAGGTGTTAAAAAAGCCTACATAAAAATCTGCAACGGCACGTGTCTATCTTCTAAGGTAAACTTATTATACTATTGTTATTTAATACAAATTTGTAAAAGCTATAGGTTATTTAAGAACCCATTCTCTCCGATTTAATATTATTAATTATTCCGATAAATATGTTAGTTAGTTTGGGCATTTAATATAAATTGTCTGTTACATTATATCATTCGAATGAATACTTTACAAGATATCATTTCCAAATGATGTGCAATAAAAAAAGTCGTTCACTGCGAAACAATTTTAAACTTCGCTTTTTAATTTTAAACTTAATTATCTTGAATATTTTTTTATTGTTGTTACATAAAATAAAGTTTTAAATTAGCACAATTTAGTTTATTTTTTATTTGCAATTCAATCGTTCAATAAAAATTGAATTTATTGTTAAATATAGGTCACAGCACTCGATTAAACAAATTATAAGACATTTGATAAACTCCTTGCTTATGAAAAACAAGGAGTGGTTAGGTGAGTGTGACACTCCTTCACCTTAAACAATATCGGTCAACGTAGTTATAATCTTTATCGCTATTACACCAATATCCACATAAACTCTTTACAATTGAAATTAACTGATAAGAAAAATGTTCTGCAAAGAAAGCAAAGAAATGTTCGTTTGAACAATTTAATAAAAAAATTATAATTTAGATTTTTTGTTTTTTAATAAACAGTAGGGCGAATATCTCTTTATTCGATCGAATAACAAATATTTAAGTCAGTTTTACTTTTAAATAATCAATTATTTTCGTTGCTATAACATAAAAAAGGACCATTTAAATTTGTAAAGTTGGTGATAATTTTTTTTTTTAATTATGTAACTAATAATGATACCGTTTTATTATGAAGTGAACCAATGACAGGTACAATGAGAGTCGAACAATGTAACTTGACAAATTCCCGCCAAATATGTTTGAATTGGCGGCCATTTTATCGCGAGATATCTTACAATAGTCTGGATTCTGGAATCCCGTTTACGCAAACTCCTATCAAAACTATTCTGGTCTTACCATTACTTGTATATTGGATATTTATTTCATTCGAGTTTTCTTACTAGGTTATCATGCAGTGTGCAGCTTAATTACAGTATGCTTTTGCTTAAATAAAAGAAGCGATTTTTTTCCACCATTGAAACTTTTTTCAATATAGACCAGAATTTTTCTGTCTGATCAC
The DNA here is from genome assembly GCF_905147765.1 of Vanessa atalanta. NCBI lineage: Eukaryota > Metazoa > Arthropoda > Insecta > Lepidoptera > Nymphalidae > Vanessa > Vanessa atalanta. The sequence goes on from NC_061890.1 coordinate 6,934,545, forward strand.
TAGTTTTAGGCTCTGTTTATTTAAGGTAATAAAAAGTTTATATAAATGCCATAATGCAGAAAATTATCTTTACCAGAGTTGTTACCAATCTAATCTTATCGAAATCGGGGGTCAAATTCCATTTTAATGTTTGTTAGCTAATATTGCAAAATAAATTAAACCAATAACTTTAAATTAACATGGTTATTTTTATTATATGACCCGTTTCAAATACTTATAGCATTAATTTTATGTTTCGAAGGTGTAAGTTCTTTAAAAAGCTCTTAAAATAAAACGATTTTTATAAATCAACTAATGAATAGTCATTAGTCACATAGTCCAGAAGATAATGTGTTACTGTATGTAGATTACTAAAATAACGAAATAGGTAACCATTTGACTTAAATTCAAAACTGAGACACTTGATCGATCGATTTTCTACCATTGGAAGATCTAAGGTCTGTCATCCTTTTAAGAGTGGGTAAAATAATCATAATTGGTTGAAATTTCGTTGGTAAAATCGGTGGTACGGCTGGGTGCAAGCCCATCTCGGTAGGTACCACCCACTCATCAGACATTCTGCCGCCAAACAGCAATAACTTAATTTTGTTGTGTTCCGGTTTGAAGGGCGAGTGAGCCAGCGTAGCTACCTACAAGGAACATAATATCTTAGCTCCCATTATCTTATTTCTCATATGGTCACACCAGGTAACCATATGCCTACCAATAACAAAAAAAAAAAAGTTGGTCACATTTTGCAGGACAGAATGATGAACCAATAAACACCTCTTTTGTTAAATGTAAACACACCTTAAATGTTAACGTATTATTAAGAATAAAATATAAACCCACTAATCGGCTGTCACCGTTATTAAAAGTATAATTTGTAATGACATTGTCCTGTGTGCACTTAGATAAAAAGATAAATATCACAATGACGAGGCTTAAATGAATCGTAAATACTTAATAAATATATATATTTATTACGATACCTTAATTTTAGTATTACCTACCGCTGACCTTGGGTGCAAGAGTATTGGATTTTGAATATAACACTATAATTATGTATGGACTCGTGTTGGTTACAAAAAGACAAGAAAAAAATGCAAGTTGCTAATATTTAATCGAGAGATCGATTGTAAGGAATAATATATTACGACTAAACATCAAAATAGTCGTTAAGTCATTTTTAATTATTAATTGATTAAGGTATACATTATTATTCTATGGACTTATGAATTAAATATAGACATTAATATTCATGAAACAAATTACTATATATTTATTATACATTAACAAAGTATTTCAAATTACATGCACTTCAAATGTTTTTATTTTATGTGTAACAAAAAAAAAAAAAATTTACGAAATTTCATTTCATTGTGAAACTATAATTCTTTATACCTTTGTTAAATCTTTCTTTACCTTTATTAAGCAATTTACAAATAAGTAAAATATTTAACTGGGTTTGAAACTGTCACAATTCTTGGCAAGCACCTAAAATATAATTAAATTGATGACCATAAAAATTATAAGAAATATTTTATAGAAAAAATATTATCAACGAAATAAGATAAGAAAAACTGTACTTATCTTTCTGAATCACCCCAGTTGCTAATAAAAAGAGCCGCTCAAGCATTTTTTATTAATTCCATATCGGCATTTAACGTTACCTGCAACAAATCAAAATGGCGTACGTTGGTAAAACTTACAAATTCCAAAAAGATGAGAACTTCCGTGAATTCCTGTCTTATGTCGGTAAGTCAATTTGAGATTTTACAATATGGACAGGACTGTTTCTATATCTGTATTTTAGGTTTCTTTCCATTTAAGGAAAATAATACGCTCAATGTGACTTGTAAAAATTCACAAATTATTTAAAAAAAAAATCATAAATTTAATTCTTGTAAACTTTCTTTTATATTTTTTTATTATGTAGAGGTTTAATTTATATTTTATGCAATTTTTTTTTATATTTATAATTATTCCTTTGCTTATGAAATAGCTTTTGATTACATATATATAATAAAAATTAAAAGTAAATATATATAATAAACCACACAATATTTTATCGCCGTTGAATAATGCCGGCTGATGCTTAGCAACTGAAAGTCGATGTGATATGTCACTTTTTTACTTAATTTTACATTATAATTAAAAAAATAAAATAGATTCTAAGTACCTACTTAACAAAATATATATATATTTGTATGTTTTGTGATAAGAATTGATATTAAAAAAGAATTAATCAAGCCCACTTGTAAATATTAATAGGGATGTTTTATCTAATCTTTTGCGTGTCTAAATATAAAAAATTAAAACTGTTGTATGACAAACAGTTGATTAAACTAAACGATCATGTAGATAATAAATAGTTAATCATTTTAAAATTCATTTAGTAGATGTTCTAATCGCCATCTGGTGGTGAGTTACAACCAAGTACATAGCATAAAAATCTTCTAAATGAACCAACTTTTAATGATAATCGGTCAAACGGTCACTATTAATTTCCAAATGATAAACCAACAAATTGTTTGATACATAAGATTTATATTTTATACATTCTAATATTGACTTAATTTAAGTGCTATAAAACATATTTTATCATAAGATATCCATTTTATAATCGTTTACTATTAGTATCAGACAATATATACATTTACATTAAGAACAGAGATGGCCATCTCTGGCATCTGTTAAGCCTAAAATATAACCTATTTTGGAATTGTCAGAAGAAACCTAACAATAGTTGTTATGGATTACAGGTGTCCCAGCAGACAAAGCGGAATTCTTGCTGACGTCCAAACCATCACAGAAACTTGAAAAGGATGGAGACAACTACACCTTGACTACCATTGACGCTGCAACCAAGGAAATTAAGTTCAAGGAAGGCGTTGAATTTGAAGAAAATGTCGCTCCTGAAATCGTAGTACGTATTCAAGTCTATGTAACAATAAATTATCTGTACAATTTGACTCACAGATAATCTAGAGGCAAATATTCATAGACAATATTTATTTTTAATTTTATAAATTCCCAACATATAACACATAAGTAAACTTATTTCAGGCAAAGACAACGTTCACAGTTTCTGGTAATGTTGTGACCCAAGTACAGAAATTCCAAGACGGTCGCAGTATCACCCTTAAAAGAGAATACAGTGGCGACCAGCTTGTCGTGGTGCGTAGTATGCAAATTTTTTTTTATATATAAACTAACTAAACCTGCGGCTTTAATAGTACAAAATTTATGAAACCTATAGCACACCAACCATAACCCCTCTTTTTATTATGCAATAATAATAATATAATTCTTAGATAAATTATTGATTTATTTATGAACTATTACATTTTATAAGGACGTTAATTGGAAAAATATATATATTACGCTTTTTGAAACCGGTTTTAAAGCCAGCCACTCAATTGAACTTTTTGCAACGACTTTTGTTGCTGAAGACTATTTAATTTTAAGCAATATTTTAAACAAATTGAAGCATGATATATTTTTTTTAAGTTCGCTTATTTATTTATTTTAAATTAATCTTTAAGCGCGCAGTAATATTGATAGTAATTTCTAGTAAAATAAGCCTATTTAATTTAAGTCTGAAAATCATGACGTTTATTATAATATCTTGGTATAGGATATTTTTTGACATTTATATTTTTTTTTTTTTCAGGACATCACAGTAACTGGCTGGGATAACGTTGCCCGCAGATATTACTCTGCCGTATAAATGTAGTTTCGCCGAATTATAGTTGTAATTAAGTTTTTTAAATATTTATTAAAAAAAATTAAAAAAAAAAGACAAGTTATTTGTTTTCTCATGCCCAATGTATTTTATTATATCCATATTTATTTGTAGCATTTTATTCACAGATCAAGATTCATATAAGATATCATAGTATCATAGCAATAATGTTTTTCGTTTTGACTTTTATCAAACTCAAAGATTAATAATAAAAAAAAAAAATTGTATAAATTACTAACTGATTAAATGGGATTTATAGCCTCCCAACTTTAAAAATCGTTTTAAAAATGACTGAGGTAACAAATATTTTTTGAAGTCGGATAAAAAATTTACCTTGCTAATCTGATGGGACGTTAATCTGCACAGTTGGATACAGATCAAATGCATTACTAACGGTTTATTGTGTAACACTACCAATTTACTAACTGTGACCTGTAAAAGTGAATTGTTCACAGAAAAACACTACAGAAAAAGCACGTTAATAAACACAGCAGTGGTAACTGCTGAGCAAAAGTCTCCATTGAGCTTACTCAATAACCACGCTGCTCCAATACGGGTTGATACACATGTAGCAGTATATTTCATTGGACTTAGAAACATTTAGGTTTTGCGATGTCCTACTTCACTGTTACACAAATTAAGCACAGTGATTCATTGGTGCTTGACTCCGGCGTCTAACTGGACGATAAACTCAGTTTATTAACTTTAGTACGTAATTCTTCCTTCAGGTATAATAAACCACATAACATAAATATTGTCAGTATAAAATAAGAGTAAGCAGAATATTTTTGGAACTCATACTCATCTTATAATTTCAGATAAGTATTTAACGGAGGAACGGAACTACAATTAACGAAAGTAGACCATTACTTAGGCTCGTACATCCAAGTCAAATTACCCGCGTGCATTAACAAATATAATCTATTAATTTGCAAAGTTCGATTATTTATTTTTTGATTCATTAGGCATTTTAGGAAGTTAGAAAAGATAATCGCAATTTTTTATTACTTATATTTTTTATATTATTTATTTTTATTCCTAGCTATTCTTGATATATATGTATCTTCAACAGATTAACGAGAGTTTTCAAACGTATTATATTTAAAACTAATCAAACTGTAAGTCTTATCTTTTACACTTATTTCAATTTTACGGAAACGTTTATTAAAGATAAATAATAATTCCTAGTAATGGGTATCAATTGTACTCCTGTGTATTTTCTTTTCTGGCGTGCCTCAGGTGTTTACTCTTTGGTCTTATATTATTTAATATATATTTTTAATGACACCTCGAATTACTGCTTAGAAAAAATTTATTGTCTCTAAATTTTAAAACAATTTTTCTAGATAGTTCTTAAGAAAGAAAGGTGGCGTAAGGTGTGGCGATGTGAACCACAGTCCATGGCCTCGTGTCCTCCTTAAAGAGGTCTCAAAATTTCAACGTCAAATTTGACCTGTTGAATTTTTTTATAACATACATTTTAAAGTTTTTTTTTGATGCTCTTCTTATAAATAATGGTTGCTTATGAATGGATCTTTTAACTGCTCTCGTCCTATTCGATTTCGGAGATGGCGAAAATTAGCGGTTTGTATCTAACGACTGAAAAACTGTGAACATTGTAAGACATTCTGTACCCGTAGTATATTTAGTGTCAACATTGCACCAGCGCGAAACCGGGGCGGGTCGCTAGTAGTATATAGACAGGATATTGTTATTTATAAACAATTGCCAAAATGTATTAACGTAAAATGTAAAAAAGGCACGGGCACAAAATAAAAATAAATACATTTAGCTGGAGTATTTTTTTTATTCTATAAATTTTCCAAATAGGCTACGTGATGGTAAATGGTCAACGGCACCCATAGATAATGGCGCTGTAATAAATATTAACCATTCCTTACATCGCAAATGCGCCACCAAACTTGGGAACTAAGATGTTATGCTCCTTGTGCCACTGGTTAGTTACTAGTTACACTGGCTCACTTACCCTTCAAACCCGAACACAACAAGTGTTGTTTGGCGGTTGAATATCTGATGAGTGGGTGGTACCTACCCAGACGGACTTGCACAAACCAAGTAAAGTAATGTTTAACATTTGTATTTATCTTTATGTTTTAGTGCTTGATTGCTAGTTATTAAGTCCAGTAAAAAATATATATATATCGTATATTTTTTGTTCAAAAATGGAAAATCATGCTCGGTCTACTTTGGTCAACTTTAGCGTCATTTATTACACAATATTAAGCCATATCAAAATAAATGACTTAACAATGATAATAATTACAAATAGTATTAACGTTTTCGACGATGTATCACATAGATTATGTATGAAGGGGTCCTTACATAAAAGCAAAAAAAAAACGCCATGCGGCGAGGCAAAGGTGTAAAAGAAATGTATATTTTTAATCGATTTTGTATGTATGTATGTATGTATGTAAAGAATACAGATAATAAACAATACAAAATAATAATTATCACAATTTTATTCAGCAAATGATTGAGATACATAACATGTTATAAATTATGTAAAGTACTAAGTACTATAAATAATAAGTGTGTATACGTTTAGTCTTTAAACAGAATACATTAAAAATCACTCACAAAGAAAAGTATATTAGTAGTTTACGTCTGTACAGCATGCCATTCCATAGTATATGTAATGTATATGTAATAATACGTTATTAGGTCTAGACTTTAGTAGTTCAAAAACGAATCTAAGTTCATATCAGATTTTTTAATAAAACATAACTTATAAGTAATTAGTAATTGCTCTTATGTTACATTTTTGTTCATTGAATGAACGAATAATTAAAAATAGACAGCAATATAATAAAGAGCTGTTTTTTTTATTACTTTGTCGTTTATTTATGTTTGAACACAAAATAGTCTATCAATGTCCATTTTGGGAGATTAATCTGCTTATTTTTATTGGTAATTTGGAGATAAATTAATGGAAAACAATTACGTAATTCTCAAGTACCTAATAGGCAGTTGATGGATATCAGTTTAGTAAAGTTGGTTCATCGATAAAGTATTACTAATTGATTGATATCTTGGATGCACACTGTGTAGTTTCAAAAAAAGTCTTTCTCAAGAAAATTAATAGTCATAGACGATATACGAATAGCTTTATTTTTAGAGCGACCAGATCGTACAACTGGATACAATAAGTGTATCATTTATTTTTATCTTATGTATGCAGTTTGTATAACTGATTGTCATGTTTAAATGAATACAAAAAAAGACCAAAATTTTACGGCACTACTGCTGCATTTTTGTTGATTAGTACAATAAGATGTTATTCCGTATAATTTCAGTGATCGATATATAATTTGTAACTATACTGGCTCTTTTTATTTCGACGTCAGAACACATCAAAGTCAAGATACTTTTTTTTACATGTGAATTTCCTGTTCAGCTACTAATTTTTCGTACTCTCTTAAGAGTACAAATAAATCCTTTAACATTTCATGTTTCTAAGGCAAATCTGTTATTTTTTTATCTCGAAAACTAGAGCTGATAGAAAAAAACCGGTAACACTTTTGATATCACCACGTAAGACATATTTGAAGTCTAAAATCCCCGGCACCAAAATCGTTGTAGGCCTGTGTTATTTATATATCTAGAAGAGTGTCGCACTACAAAACAACTAAAACAAAAGAGCCAACTTAATTATCTTAGTGTGCGTGACAGCTATGTCTCACACTCGCCATTCGCCAATCGTCATACTAGTGTGCGTGTACATAGTAGCCAGTAGTAGACCAAATTTTTTTTCACGTACTAAGCTTTCTATACATACAAATATAGTCGTAAGCTGAATCTATCTACAATGACAGACAGTATTTTTTGTCAAAAGCTTAATATTATATGTTTTTAACTTTAAACTGAACACTCGTGAACAGGTACAGTAGATATCACCTTCGTTTACGAAACTTCTAGGAAAAACTTGTTTTGGCATCTTTGAAGCTATGTTGTTATTTACGTGCAACCAAGACTGAGATAATTTCTAATATCAAACCTAAATGTTCCAAATTCCAATAAAGTCAGCCATCAGGGTTCGAAAGGATAATTATCATGATAAAAACAGTTTGATAATTATCAATTGATAATAACAAAAAAATGCGCCCGTGAAATAGAACTATATTCTAAGTACCCAAACGTGTATTTCCTTTATGTCAGTTGGTGTTACGTAAAGCCAAGTGAACTCGAATGTTATTGTTTTACTATGTTAAATATTGTTTATTGTATTGAATTTCAACAATGCCGCGCGAGAAAGATCCAGTGTGGTCATACTTTAGTTGCACTAAGACAAAAAATACTGGGTTATGGGCTCGGTGCAAAAAATGTAACAAAGAGATGCAAGGAATAATAAATAGAATGAAATCTCACGTTAAAGTATGTCAGCCGCAAGTAAAGATAACAGAACCAGATTCCCAGCCATCAACCAGTTCCAGTTCAGTTCAGCCTCAGTCACAACTGACTATAGTGCGTCAAAACACAGGTTTGGCATTTCATGTTTCTTTATTAAGAGTTATATTTACAATCATAAATCATAATAAATAATCTCAAATCGTTGATACACGAGAACAAGGTTCAGTACTCAGTTCACACAGAGACGCAATAAGAGGCCAGTAGTTTCAAGCAGCGCGACTCCGCGCGGGAATTTCAAATTCTAGTACCTAAATTAATTTGTATTTTGTATCGCTAATAAGATTTGTACGCGCGCCGGGTCGCGTCGCTAAGTAACCTCAACCTCAGTTTTTAAGAATACTTAAATAAATAATTTTTTTTGTTTAGGCAAAACAATAGAAGTTAGTGAGGAAACTGGAAGTGGCCGAAAGCAGTTACCTACACAATCGAAAATACTATGTCTTAAAAATTCCGAAGTCATAACTACAACCAAGGAATATAAACAAAAAATTGATATGCAGGTCGGAAAATACTTTTACGCGACTAACACTCCATTCAATCATGTTGAACACGAGGAGTTTAAAAAATTGTGCGCTCTTTTACGGCCTGGGTATAGACCTCCATCAGCATATGAAATAGGCAATCCCATTTTAGAAAAAAAATATGCTGACACAATGTCTATATGCAAAGAAAAACTTAGGAATCAAACAGTTTGCATGTCTCAGGATGGCCATCGCACTAAAAGCAATGGCTAAAGCTAAGCAGGAAGTAGGCGTTACTGTTAGAAGTTTTGTCACAGACAGTGCTGCAAATGAACGATTAATGCGGAGTCATCTTGAGAAAACTGAAGACGTGGATATAATACAATAGGGATGTTCAGCTCATATCTTAAATCTTTTGGCTAAAGATTTGGGATCCCTGCCACATCGATTGTCAAAGTAATAAAATACTTTCGCAACCATCACATTCCAGCAGCTCTATAAAAACAAGCAGGCGGTAAAAAGTTAGTCCTCCCTTTAGAAGTACGATGAAACACGATGAACGACGCTATTCGCTCGTATCTGGACAATAGAGGAATTTTAGTTCAAGTTAGCCCAAGACCATAAAGACAAAATCGATAGGGAGGTTATAAAAATTGTAAATGACTGTCAGATTACAATGAATGCTGTAGATTTCCTTAAAACATTATCACCCATTGCAACAGCTCTCGACAGGATGCAACGTAATACTACCACAATAGCTATAGCTGTTGAAATATGGAATAAACTCGAGGTTGACCTGTTGGGTAACAGTGCATACCAAAGTGCCAAAACAAAGAAAGTCTTTTTGAGCCGCAGAGCAATGGCGCTGCAAGGCTTACATTACGCTGCGAATATGATAGATCATAGGTTCCTTGGTCGAAGCCTAAACAATGAACGGAAAAAACAAGCGTATGACTTCATAATTGCTGTAGGAGTTGATGAAAACTTCGCTCCTTTCATAATGGCACTAACAGCAAAATCTCACCCTTTTCCCAAATCCACGTTTAGCGAATCGTTCAAGAACACCTGCCCTATGTTGTGGTGGACTTCCGTGACTCTAGAAGATGAAGAGAGATGGCCACAAAAAGAAAAGTTCATAAAGTTTTGAGAACGGTTATTAACCGCAACAGCTTCAATGTTGAAAAACATCTCTCTAATGGTGCAGCCATTAGAGAGATGTTTTTCAACATTTGGGCTTGTGCAGTCAAAGCTAAGAAACCGACTGGGCAACGAAAAGGCTGCAAAGCTGGTATTCTTGTTTAAGTATTACAACCAAGAAGACAAAACCAAGAAGCAAGATCTAGGTTGGCTTTTAGAAAAACAAATAAGTTCTAGTTCTACTGAAGCTATAGCAGCAACAATGCCAATGGAAATAAAATCATCATCTGATGAATATTCCTTTGGCTTCTTTGGTCAAGTAGTTTCGTTACAAATCTGTCAAATCTGACGAACAAAGATTTCACCTTTAATTAATGACATTAATGTTGATTTGTATTGTATTATATTATATAAAAAAAATTAAACATATTTTTTGTTTGTTTTGAGACAATAAACCATCGATATTTCTTATGAAATAATTTAACAAATGATATTTTAATAATGGTGATAATTATCGGATAATTATCACGGTTCGTTATTATCTTGATAATTTCGAACCCTGTCAGCCTTTGACCAAATGTTCCGCTCTATATAAAAAATCACTCTTTTTCTTAAACAAATAACACTGTCAAGTTACTTGTGTTTGATGAGACCGTAACACAGTTTATGCAAATTTAAACACTATTTAAGTATAAATCACAGAAAACGCAAGTTGGATTTTGCTTATATAAATCTATTCTTGCAGTTGACCCGCAACATTTGCACACCATGTATTGATCTCTATCAATAAGACTGAATGTGAGATGGCAGAACATGTTCAAATGTCTGTCCTTACATGTAAACTCTAATATTTTCTCATCACATGCCTGACATGTGTATTCTAAATTCAAATTAGATATCGAGCAAATTTCATCGGATACATAATCACTACGTTTTTCAGAGTATAACTCACAATAATAATTGATATATCTTTTGCTACAATCAAAACATTCACTTTCAAAATCTGTTAAATGATTGTTCTTTGTATATTTATCATAAATATCACTAATAACACTTATTGCTTGATTGAATAGAATTCTATCTTTTATAATATCAACAGAAGTTTCTGGAAGTTTTCCTTTCAAACGTGGTGTCATTAGCGTTTCCAAATTTTGATAGAAAATTAAAAAAACTAAATATACTTTTAATTTATACACATCACTTGCACCGTCTTCTAGTAATTGATAATAGTCTATTTGAGGTAACATTTTTGATTTTATTATTTTGCATCGTAGTATTTCAAGATAATCCCACATATTTGTTAATTTTTTTAATGGATTATTTATAATGGTCATTGCTTCTACTTCTGGGTCAGATTCAGGGCACAGAAAAATTATTTCAATTTTTAATGATTGTTTTCGATACAATAATTTTCTATCTATCATTGCAAGGGCAAATAAATTGTTATTATATGAAAATCCAAGTCCGAATAGCTCGCTTGTTGTGTATGTATCTTTGATGTCAAATGAGGTTAAGGTAACGTCTATCGAGTCTTCCATGATGGAATAATTAATTTTATATATCTTTGTATTAACTGTGCTGACGTAGAAAATATCTTTACTTTTTTTTATAGAAGATATCTTGTAGTCATTTACATTTTTCACACATTGACAGACTAGTTTAAAGCTCTTGTCGTATAATTGTACGATTAAATGTCTGTGTTTATTGAAGAATATCAACAACATATCATTTATAAATATATATTCCAAATATGTTACTATCATTTTATCTGTGTGTTGCCATAAACTGTATTCCTTCAAAAGCGTCACTTTGTTTTCAATGATTTGACATTCATTAGCAAACATTTGACCAGTTTCATTTGTAATGATTAAGACAAATTTATTCTTATCAATTGGTATCCAAACCATTAATGGAATTTCAACATTATTCGAATTCTTTATACTGCCACAGAATTCTGTCTGCACAGTATCATTACATTTGAGTAACCAATACAATATCTCGCCAGATTTCTGAGCTGTTGCTAAGTAACAAGAATTATCAGGATTCAGTTCTGGCGACCAACATACTGTTGATGTTTCTATGCTGTATACAACATCTTCCATTTCTTTAAACTTTTGGGGGCATTGATCTAATAGTTCGAATTTCGAATTTAAATGTTTCATCATTTCTTTTGAGAATTCCATTACACTGTACCATAATTGCTTCTTTCGACCAAATAATTCTACATTACCGACACTGTTTACCGTTGCTAGTACGCTTTCGTGGTTATTTATTAGATTCACAGGCGACCACTTAAATGATATTATATTGGACATTTCCTGTGTTAGCAGTTTATTATGTGGCCAAAAGGCGGGGTTTGTTATCATCTCGACAAGTTCCAAATTGTTGACTCCTTGTGCAGCATAATTTGATAGGTAATTATTTGGTACTGGACTATCATAACTGGCGCATATCGTACTTTCCTTTAAATCTATTTCTTTTTCTAGAGAATGTAAGTTATATGAAAAATCAATTAAATGTAAAATTTTGTATCCACGCACCGCCAACACGGAATTATGCCAAGATAAGCTAGTTTCTTCATATTTATTGACGGTTATTCGTTTTCGTGATATTTCATGTAACATGTCATAAGTGTTTATTATAACTATACTATAAAATATTATTTTCTATCTATATAAAGCTTTTACACGATTATATTTTAGAGGTTATAAAATAATAACATACACACATGTCACATTGACATGGATTGCATTACATTTGACATAATTCCAGTTAAGTTACCACTACATACAAGTAATGGTTTCTGTTCATTTTCTTTAACTGCGTCATTCTGGGTTTCGAACTTAGTAGTTTTTAACAATTAGAAGTGCAAAGCGTCTATAATTAATAAACAATATAAATGTATGCGATACGCAGCATAATAGTTTGCCTAACCAAGTAAACAAAGACAAATAGAGGGTATATTAATCGATGAATGAAATTGAACGATCTAATTATTCTAGCAATTAATAAGTTGACGATCGATGACCCATCGGTCAAATTAATTTTAAAAAAATCTATTTAAATTTTCCACGCTTTTTTAAATGTTTATAATGCAGTCAACTAAGAAATGTACTTTGTTAAAAAAAAAAAAAAACTATAATAACTCGTATCCAGAGCAGAACAAAGAATTGAATAATGACGATGAAGTAAAAAGTCATAACAGAAGCACATTGACTTGATAGTTGACTGCTGTTATACTTAAGTTCATTTATTTTGCAATATTCCAAAATATATTGAAGCTAAAAATTACGATATCTAAATCTATCAAAACTATTAAATGATTTATATCTAACAAATGTAAAATAATTAAATAAAATGGGCAAGAATCGTTACAACGCTAAAGCGCGTCAAGTGGTTAAAACAAATATCGATAATTCACAAACAAATGAGGTAAAATTCGTTTATTAATATTTAATTTAGAAGTTTATTTTCAAACAGTATAATTGCACATGTATATTTTTAATTTTTTAAATTACTTTTTAATATTAATTGTTGCTTTAGTCTTATTTAGGTTACTCAAAATTATAAATACCTATTACTATTTTTTTAGATTAAACTTGAGTTTGCTGCGGACGAATATGGCTCCACGGATACAAGTAATTTATTGGCTTTGCCTTCAACAAAAAGAAAAACAAAAGTCATAACTGATAAAAAGGAAAAAGTCCAATTTCTGTCTAAAGCCCGAAGAAAGCAATTAGAAAAAATTGTTGATAAGAAAAAAAAGAAAGAAAATGTAAGTAGTTAAAATATTTTGATAACTCTAAAATTAAGTGAGCATTTTGTAGTCTCACATTTATTCTTGACTTTTGTCAACTACGGAATTGTAATGGTAGATTGACTATTAATAGTACTAGCATAATGCTTAAGTTGACGCATTTGGGGGATAAATTTGTATATCACTAATTCTATAAAACAGGTATTGATAGTATACTTATAACAAAAGTTATGAAATCTGCTTTTGTATGAAGAAGGTTAGAAAAAAAAAGAAAATATCTATGTATGACAATAATACTTTAAGTCTGCATATTTATGGTTCAGTTTAATATTAATTGTACCTGTCCAGTCATTAAGAATTTAAAAAAAAAAAATGTACAAATGTTAAAGAATGTTTTCATAATAATATGCATAACATTGTACAACAGTTTTCTCTATAAAACCTTAATGACACTGGTGTTTTTGTGAGTCGGAATATTTCTGCACAATGCAGCAGCATTGCAGTTGATAATGTATTTTGTCATAATTTTATACTGTAATAATTTTAACATAATTGTCATAATGTAGTCCACATTACAATATAAAAAATAAACCATATATCTTGTTTATAAAAAATTCTTTTTTATCATAATATGAGTAAAATTTTACCTTTATAATGACTTATTTTAAAGAAAGTGAGTTTTAGTATTATTTTATGTTTTCAGTCTGAGTAGTAAGAAATAAGTCACAAAATGTTTTAAATTAATTTGTTGAAGATTTGCAGCAATTAATATGTTGAACATGATAATTTTAACAACTACACATCTATGTTTTTAGAGGGCAGCTCTACTAGAATCCTTATCACAAGTGCAAGCAACTCCAGACGAAGTAGCACATTTGACGACAATTTCAACTTTCCAAACACTTGGGTTACGTAAGCTGAATGAATATAATTCAGAAGCTGCACACAAAGCCACTGTACCCAGTGAACAAAAAAAATTTAGCAGTATAGCTGGTATATATCAAAATATTATTTAATGTTTTTTTTTTGACACTTGTCTTATTGATCAGTCTTTATTGCTTGATGGATTTTACTTAAAGTGAGATTATTCTTTTTGGCCATTGATTTATGTACCTACATATAAGTAAATTGAATGATCAAGATTTTAGGTTTTTAGATTAGAAACTTATGTGACATTATTTTAATTGTTTATGAATTAAATTATACGAAATTCCATTTTAGGTGCAAAAAAGAGATTAAGGCTGCTAAGAATGGACAACATGGATGGCAATAAGAAGAAAAAATATGATCCTAATGTTATTGGTCTTGAAGATTCAACTGATGAAGAATCTGCATCTGATTCAAGTGACATTGAATCACCTGAGGTCAAAGATGAAATAAAAATTGATTCTGCCGATCCTTCAAGTAAAGAAGTTAAGAAAGAACTTACGAAAGATATAGAGATTACTGAAATCACTGAGGAACCAATTCAAAATACAGATGATATCATAAAACCAGATAATAATGAAGGAAGTAATTCTAAGCATTCAGACAAAATGAATAGTATATCAATTAATGAACCACTAAAGTCTATAAAGCCTACCCTTGATGTGCCGACAGTACACGTGGATATAAAAAGAGATCCGAAAGTGCAAATAGCAAGGCTAAAGTTACCGATTCTGGGCGAAGAACAGAGAATAATGGAGTTGGTTAATGAAAATGAAATTCTTATCGTTGCTGGAGAGACTGGTAAACATTTAACTTATCTTATAACTTTTACTAGTTAAGCAAAATATTTTTAATTTAAGTAGGCTCATAAAAGCACTTTTATATATGAATCGTCAAGTTACAGTGTTGTATTAAAAGTAAATCTACCACCAGTTTCGGAAAGTAGATTCTATCTAGAAGAACCGGCAAGAAACTCAGTAGTTACTCTTAATTAAGCGACAACATTAGACTCATTAGTAAATTTTATTCTAACCCCATCATTGGTAGTAGCTTTAGAATTCTAGTTCAAAACAAATTAATCAAAAAAGTCATATGTTTTTTTTTGGATGGAAAGTTCTATGTAATGTATATTAGGCACCAACTGTATATATACCTGATTGATTACTGGCTCAAATTTAGTACGTAGCATATTATTTTTACAACCTGTTAAGTGTGTCTAACTTATTAATTCGCAGACCCTGAGGTTTCGGGTTTAAACCTTGAATTGGATCGATAAAAAATATTAAGTTTTTCGGTCCAAAAACTCTCTGGAACTGGGCAGTGTTTACCCTCCTGTGACACTGAAAGCACGTAAAGCCATTAGTCCTGAGCTTGATCTATTTCTTTCGGATGTCGTATGTTACGCCCAAGACCTGGAAATATTGAGGAAACTTATAATAATTCGTATTAAAATTATTTTACATTTTCTAGGAAGTGGTAAAACCACTCAAATACCACAATTCCTCTATGAGGCTGGCTATGCGGCGAATAAGATGATAGCTGTGACGGAACCGCGGAGAGTGGCGGCGGTAGCGATGTCCAAGAGAGTTGCACACGAGCTGGCCTTGACGAGCAAGGAGGTGTCTTATTTAATGCGTTTCGAGGGCAATGTCACTAAGGACACAAAAATAAAGTTTATGACAGATGGTAAGAAGATCTTATATTCTAGTTTAAAAAAAGCTCAAAATATGAAACATAACGTCTGAAAAAAAATAGTCTGCAACTTTGTTTATTAGTGTGATTTGGTATTAAAAGTTTAAAAATTCTCTAAATTGTAATAAATGCAGGTTTATTATTTGCTTAAATTAATTTAAATATGCCTCTTATGAACAAATTAAATAGGAATAAGAAGTGTTTTAATTTAAACCAATACCTAATATAGATATGGAATAATTAATATAATAACTAAACTAAATAATTATGGAAATAAATATAAAAATAATAATATACATTCAAGTAGGCTTATAAAAGCACTTTTGACAGTTAATGCTGTCGTTGAATTAAATGTACAGCTACCACCAGTTCAGAACGCAGATTAGAATAGAGTTATTTTTTTCCATTAATTTATAGAAATCCATCTTATACTAGTTGTCGCCCGCGGCTTCGCTTGCGTTTTAGTGGTCGGTTGTCATGTGTTAGCCAAAAGAAGTAGCCTAATCCTAATCTCCTTCCTCGGAGTTCAAGTTTGCTTCATGCCAAATTTCGTCAAATTCGTGTTTGGCCGTGAAAGAGCGACATACAGATAGACACTTTCACATTTATATTATTAGTATATATATGCTAATTCTAAATTTCAGGTGTTCTCCTCAAGGAAATACAATCCGACTTTCTTTTAAGCAAATATTCAGTAGTAATCATTGATGAAGCTCACGAACGTAGCGTATACACGGATATATTACTTGGATTATTATCAAGAATCGTACCGCTTAGAGTTAAAAGAGGGATTACGTTAAGATTAATTATAATGTCGGCGACGCTCAGGGTTGAAGACTTCACAGAGAATACAAGGTTGTTTAAAACACCACCTCCAACTATAAAGGTAAGGAAATATTAATGTTACTAATATTATAGGATTCAGTAATGATAAATATTGTTATCCAAATAATATTACAAATCTGACTATTATGAAATAGTTGGCCCCCCTGATGTTAATTGGTCATGGCCCATAGACATTGCGCTGTCAGAAATATTAACCAATCCTCGCAAATGCGTCATGAACCTTGGAACTAAGATGTTATGTACCTTGTGCTTGTAGTTACACTGGCTCATTCACCCTTTAAACCAGAACACAACAATACTGAGTTTGGTTGTTGGACGGCAGAGTAACTGATGTGGGTGGTTCCTACCCAGACGGGCTTGAACAAATACCTACCACCAAGTTAAGTTTATTTGTTTTATGTTACGTTATGTAACGCTTTCACATTCTAACTGTGAGTTTGTTGGTATGTTACGATTTCACGCCTTACCCACTCAACCGATCGTCATGAAATATTTTATTATTTCGATGTTAAATCAGAGAGACCAAAATGAAATGCGTATATCTAAGGTTTGTTTGTCTTCATTCCTTCTTTAATTGGAATAGACTATAGTATAGGACTCATCAAAGTGTCAATGCATCATATTTATATATTATTAAACATATATATTATTACAGATTAGTTTGATATCTAATTATTATTTATTAATATTCTTACAGGTAGAAGCTAGACAATTTCCAGTGACGATACATTTTAATAAGAATACATACAGCGATTATTTAAAGGAAGCATACAAAAAAGCTGTCAAAATACACACAAGACTACCTGAAGGAGGAATACTTATATTTGTTACTGGACAACAAGAGGTCAGTAAGGTTTTTAAACTAATTATTTTTTGGAATCCACATGAATAAGCTCCAAACCAACCTCAAAATGTAAATCATAGTGTCATCTATTTCTCCTCCTTCCTGTTTATAAAAACATTCATGGATTATTTTTGATTCATCATCTACATTATTATCAACAAATTTTGATTTTCTTTTGAGATTAATGGTAGTCTACCTCTATTGGTTCCTTTGAAACTTTCTACCCCTCTCTTAGATCCTTCAAAACATGTCTTCTGGAAATATAATGTTTTGTTGCTGACCGTACTATTAACACTATGTTATACCGGTGATAATTCAGACTGAAATTGAAAAAAAAGTATGACTGCCAACATACTCACGAGATTTGTTGTGTAAACTTTAGACTTACGCTGCCGTCGTTTAACGTTCAAAGCCGCTAGCTGAGACCATGTACTGATGTTTACACATGAAAAAAACATAATAATATGTTAGATAATTTTATTATTTACAGGTAAATTACTTGGTACGTAAGTTGAAGGCATCATTTCCTTATCGAAAAGACGTTGACTATTCGAAACTGATAACAAAGAAGACGGTTAATGATGTGGACCCAGCGCTTGACTCTGAACCTGAGGATATTGAGTCTGATGATGACGAGGTAATATAATCATTTTAATATCTAAAACCAAAAACATAAAATAAATTTTAATGGGTTACATTTTTTTTTTAAATTAAATATCATTTTTATAGTATAGGCAAGCGGAACGGATTACAGAAAATGAATAATGTTTATGTATATATTTGTAGGTCGAGAAAGAAATGAAAAGAATGCGAAAAGCACGTAAGAAGACCAAGCAAAAATTGAAACAATTACCGAAAATCAATTTGGACGACTACGATATGCCCGAAGACGATGGCCAAGCGGACTTGGTTAGCGATGACGATAGCGATGGTCATCTGAGCGACTCAGGTTTATACATATTCTTAAACTTATATTTGAATCGACTCCACGTAAAACCCGTCTTTGAAGTCAGTAAATATCGATTCATAAGTGTCGTAATTGCCTTCTTAAATAAAGTATACTAAGTGTTTTATTTCTTCGTTTTTGCTTATAAATACCGAATACTTTTATTCGCGTACGTACTCGTTTAGCATTAAATAAAATATTACCAAATAATTCGGCATAGAATATAATATTTTTTAGATGTCGAAGAGGACAGCCTGGCTCCGGTGATAAAGTCGTGTCGGCAGCCGCTGTGGGCGCTGCCGCTGTACTCCATGCTGAGCTCGGAGCGCCAGGCGCGCGTGTTCGTGCCTCCGCCCCCCGGGGCGCGCCTCTGCGTCGTCAGCACGGACGTGGCCGAGACCTCGCTCACCATACCCGCCATCAAGTACGTCGTCGACACCGGGAAGAAGAAGATGCGGTGAGTTCTCTGCGCCGCTAGCGCCGCAGTTTTTTTTATATAATGCCGCCCCGACACAGGCATTGGTGGCCACCGGCAGTGCCACACCAACGCCAAGTGTAACGCAATGTACCACTGTGCAGCGTGTACTCGCACGCGACGGGCGCGAGCGCGTGGCGCGTGGTGTGGGCGTCGCGCGCGGGCGCCGAGCAGCGCGCGGGGCGCGCGGGGCGCACGGGCGCGGGGCACGCCTACCGCCTGTACAGCAGCGCCGTGTTCCAGCACGACTGCCCGGCGCACTTCGAGCCCGAGCTGTGCCGGCGCCCCGCGGACGACCTCGTGCTCATGATGAAGTGCATGGGCATCGACAAGGTGAGCGCGGGACTATTTTTTTCGACATAGATTATTAAATTCAGTAATTTTATTACAAACTTCATGATTTTTATCATATAAACATTTTTTCTATATCGAGTAAAACACTTAATTAATCATATGTTTTCTTAACGTGTGATTGAAATTTATTATTTAGCAAAGCTAAAAGTATTTGAGGAATTTTATATAAAAACATCTTGTCCGAGGATGAATTGACTTTGTCGAGACGGAAACCAGGGGGTACTATGAACATATAACGGTTATGATACGTTATAGATTTTAATCCGATCTCATTTCGACTAGTCCTCAAAAAAATAAAACTGATGGCCAATTCTACTTATTTAAATTTGTTATCATAACCCTATTATATTCCGATCGAACTACGACCGAACCGCAACTGGATTGTTATATTAGTAGAATTGGATAACAACTTAACGGCAATGATAACGTTTCGATTCGATTGCGACAGAGTGATAATTTGTTAGTAGACAATCACAGAATGCTATTGACGTATTTATCCAAAGCATTTGATTGGGTGAACACGAAACGATTTTGTAGCATCTACAACAATACGGTGTTAAGCTGTTAAGCTCTTGATCTCATTTCTTAATACTTCAATTAAGAATTCAATGGGTGTCTATTAATGCAATTAAGTCATTTGGATCTGTATTAAGAATGGGTGTTCCACAAGGATAAATTTTGGGTCCTTTTTTATTTTTAGTATATATGAGTGATCTTCCTTCTTTTGTTAAAGATATTTGTAATATTATATTGTTTGCTGATGATACAAAACTGATACAAATTTGGTTTACAAAAAATAATTTAGTTCTAAATGCCAAAAACACAAAATACGTACTGTTTGCCTTAACTAATCTAATCTAAGGAAGCTAAATTTAAAGGTAACTTTAAACAATAGTGATCTAAATGTAACCGATACTATAGTATTTTTATGAATCAATTTAGACTCAATAGCTTTAGTTGAATCTTTTTTATAGTCCTTTAAATAGTTCCTCAGCATACACGGTCACAAAAGTTAGACAACTAACTGATGTTGATACTGCTCGATTAGTCTAGTATCATAGTATACTTATTTAATTTTCATAATATGTCTCATGACATTTTACTTTCGGGTAATGCTACAGATATTAAAAATGTTTTCATCCTACAAAAAAGAGCTGTCCGGTCCATAATATGTATATTTACAATATTATAGATGTTATTGAAAGTAACGGTGACAATTATTGTATAGACACGAGGAGGAAAGGTAAACTTCTAAAGCCTAGTTTTTGTATTGACATAATCTGTAATTTAAATGGTGGAAACTACTGAGTTTGGCAGAACCTATTTTTCGAACCGGTGGTAGCCTTAAATTTAATTCAACACTGTAATATGATTCAAAAGTACTTTTATGAACTTACTTAAATACTTAAAGAAAGAATATTTTGATTTGATTTGAGTAGAATTAGCGCCTTGTTGTTACAATTTTTTCTTTCCTTCTCGTGCAGCTTAAATGTTAAACGTTATAAATGCGTCTGTGTTTTCGACTACTTCATAGAGATAAAGTAATTATACCTGTATGTAAGTATTACATAAAATTCATTATAAGTCGATAATATTCTTAGGTGGTGAATTTCCCGTATCCGACTGCTCCTGATAAAATTCAATTACGTCTGGCAGAAAAGCGACTTGAAGTTCTGGGAATATTGGAGAAGTATGAAACGAAGAAATTTAAGAAGAAAAACGCTGAAGAGGTATAAACATATATATAATAGTTTGACGAATAAAAATACATTAATTGATATCCGCGCGCAAGCAAAAGTAGAACACGTACACGTACAAACACACGATAAAACATTTTGGTCGATCAATCAATAATTGCTTTCAATTTAAAGGACGAATTCCAACTATTTGCATTGTTTCGATAAAAGTTTACTAATTTACTTAGCGTTTTTTTTATTGTATATGTAAGCGGAGGGGAGAATACCATCAGATAGGCCATTTGCCCAATGTAGGTCACCAATAGGTGACATACATTAGCGCTGCAAGATATATTGACCATTCTTTACATCGCCAATGCGCCACCAACCTCGGTAGCTAAGATGTTATGTCCCTTGTGAAACTTGGTTTTTTGTTTTGGGCACTTTTCAATTTCGCCGCTGTTTCCAACACAGTTACCAATGTCGAATACATTTTAATTGGACTGTCTATAAACGTTAGTTTAACTTTCGTGGTTTATACAAAACTTATTAATTAAAATTAATTAATCTTAGATACTTAAAGTGACGCCCCTGGGTAAAGCCGTGTCAGCATTTCCACTGCTCCCTAGATACGGGAAGATGTTGGCTCTCAGCCATCAGTTCAACTTGTTACCTTACGCCGTCGCCCTTGTATCAGCGCTCACCGTGCAGGAGGTATGTAATATGAACATTATTATTTAGTAGTAATCTTTTTTAAAGCATTTAGTAGGACCTAAAGCGTCACCAACCTTGTGAACTAGGATGTCACGTCTCTTGCCTTGTACTGTACTTTATCTTTTAGTTAAAAATCTTAATCCATATTTGTATATATATATGGCATTAGTTGGCGGACGAGCATATGGGCCACCTGATGGTAAGTGGTCACCACCGTCCATAGACAAAGGCGCTGTAAGAAATATTAACCATTCCTTACATCACCTATGCGCCACCAACCTCGGGAACTAAGATGTTATGTCCCTTGTGCCTGTGATTACACTGGCTCACTCACCCTTCCAACCGGAACATAACAATACAATGTACTGTTATTTGGCGGTAGAATATCTGATGAGTGGGCGGTACCTACCCAGACGGGCTTGCACAAAGCCCTATCACCAAGTAAGGACTTAATGTCGATAATTCTCTGGTTTTAGGTTTCTACTGTGTTTAATTAAAATCAATATATTTTAGGTTATGACTGGCAAAGCAGATAGCTGGCCGGCCACTGGCAATACATTGTTGCTCGGTGACCCGGGCGTGTTGCTCCGAGCGGTTGGAGCAGCTGAATATGCCCATGTTAAAGGAGAAGAAGAACTGTTCTGTGCGAAATATGGCTTAAGGGTAAAGGTAAGGAAATAACTTTAAATGTATTACTAGAATTACCATAATTTGTTTTTATTATTCGATTCATGAGCTGTTAATTTTTTATTATATGCTTTGAGAGTTGGTTTTGTGGTTAAATTATGACGACTTCCTTTTGAGTGATTCAGGCCACAGTCATTTTCGAGTAAGTTAGCGCTTAATAAATTAAACACAAGTGAATTCTCGATTCCATCGCTCATAATCCGACCGAACTGAGTTCAGGTGTAGGACGCGAATGCTTTAACGTTTTAACCAAACCGCTGATTCTTCTAAGTATTTCTCTTCAGAAAAGTTTTAATTGGCCTGACCCGTGCTTTAAACCGAGGTGCTTAAGTAAGTAAGTAAGTAAGTAAGTAAGTAAGTAAGTAAGTAAGTAAGTATTCTTTATTGTACACCAAAGAATAAATAAATTATACAGTAATTGCAAAACTTGATCTATATGTACAATTGGCGGCCTTATCGCTAAGCAGCGATCTCTGCCAGCCAACCATGTTACGTAGGACATAGTAAACAGTAATTAAACGTTTCAGGTGTACATATATGAGAGAAAACATACTTATACGAAATTATATATATACATATTAAACATATATATACTACATTCAATATATAATATATATATATATATATATATATATATATATATATATATATATATATATATATATATATATATATATATATATATATATATAATTTATATAATATATATATATATAATTTATACTACTGCTTATCTGCAGCCAAGGCAGTAATTTGTCTTTTCTCTATTAATCCTATACATGAACCACATAATTTATGCTTTCCGTGTGAATATCGACAAAATTAATACTACCGTGAAATCGGTAGCTCCTAATGATTGTACCATAAGTTCACGTGCATATATATTTTTTTAAATTTAGGCTATTAAAGAAATTCGCAAGCTCCGTAAGCAGTTGACGTCAGAAATAAATCTAAGCGTGTCAGGAGCGAACGTGACCATAGACCCGGAGATGAAACCGCCGGACGACAAACAAGCAAAGCTGTTGAGGCAACTGTTATTGAGCGGGCTGGGCGACCAAGTTGGAAGGAAGATAGGCCTCGACGAAGTGAAAGATGGTAATGAAATAAGAATGTTTTAATAGTTTTCACCTTCGAGACGAGTGGGGGGGGGGTAATGTCTTTCGTAGGTTTTAGTTGTACTTCGTTCGTATCGGTAGGATAAAATAGCCAATGTCATTCCTTAGTGTTCGAGCTTGCATTAAGAAAAATCATCATATTCGGTTCAGTGGTTTAGCCATAAAAGTGTAACAGACAGACAGTCAGAAAGAGTTATTTTAGCATTTACAATAATAGTTTATATTGCAAATAATTTTGTGTGTGTTTTTTTTAAATATCTTAACTGTATTAATGAATTTGATATAACTTGATACTTGAGCGCCGTGACGTTACAATTACTTGTACAGTTATTAATAATATCCTCAATTAAGAGAAGATAAGCTGAGTCTGCGTGTTTTTATTTAGAATTGCAATAGCGTTGAATATGTTGCATTAATAATATTTATTGTTGCATTTAAGTATGAAATTGTTACATTGTGTGATTGTTGTTATTTTAAATTGTCGTTTTAGCTAGGTGGTTTTATACCTTCAGAGAGGCGTTAAGGATGTTTCAAATGTTTAATAATATTTAATTGCGCAAATATTGTATGGATGTTGGTCACTGTAAACAACACTGTTGTACAGTGAGCATTAACAATACAAAAATAAACTTATTTTGTAATGTATACATTATAATGGTTTGTTTGTTATTTCATTCGCCCGTTTTTTGGTTACCCCCCACGTGAGGCACGTATATATAAATAATTTAAAGATTTTTTTATGAAGAAATTAGTAATATTCCTATTTATCTCTCCAATTTGGCTTAAAGCGAGAAGTGGGGACGACAATAGCCATATGAGTCAGGACCGATCCGTAAACCATTGCGCTATTGACGCTTAAGTTTTATTACAATTATTTATTTCTCCAGGCGAAGATAAACGAAAATTCAAATACGCCTACCACTGCAGTAATTTAGAGGAACCGGTGTTCCTACATTCCGAGTCAATACTTCGGAAGAGCATACCCGAGTGGGTCGTATACCAGGAGTTGTACGAAACGGGAGGTACGGACAGAAGGAAAATGGTCATGAGGAACGTGGCCGCCATCGAACCCGAATGGCTACCTATATACGTTCCGCAAATGTGTAATTTAGGTGAGTCTGATGTTAAATACACATTAATTGAATATTAAACGATAATTGTTTATCATTTATTTAATTAGAAGGGGTCATATTGTGAGAATAGTTTAGAAATAGGAATTTGATTATTGAGAAAATAAAACTGATATAAAGATTATTAAACTTATTTTTCTATTTGTTGATCAGCGGTAACATCCTCCAGGCATTATATTGTGAGATATTCCATATACCGACTGAATATGTTATGTATTATAATAAGAACATATATATATATATATATACAACATCCACGGGCTCACAGTTGCCCGTGCCTTTTTTTACATTTTATTTTTATAAATTGTACCGTTTTTTTATTTTATTTTTCAGTTATATATTATTAATATATTATAAAATAATATATTAATAATATATGGTAATATATAATATATAAAAATACTGTATATTAATAATAACATATGTATTTTAAAGTATTATTCGCTATATATTTTTTACACAATATATAATATTAACTTTTAAAATTAATATTTTACTTGGTGGTAGGGCTTTGTGCAAGCCCGTCTGGGTTACCTACCCAGACGGGCTTGCACAAAGCCCTCATCAGATATTCTACCGCCAAATAACAATACTCTGTATTGTTATGTTCCGGTTAGAAGGGTGAGTGAGCCATTGTAATCATAGGCACAAGGGTATGTCGCATAGGTAATGTAAGGAATGGTTATTATCTTTTTTCTACAGCGCCTTTGTCTATGGGCGGTGGGAACCACTTCCATCAGGTGGCCCATATGCTCGTCCGCCAACCAATGCCATAAATATATATATTTATATTTTGTAAACAAAATACATCTTAATAACTAACTCCGTTATTTTATTCAATGTAACAAACTGAGAAGTGCCATTAACTAGTTCGTTAATTATAATCGAATTGCGGGTTCAAACCATGAATTAATTGTGAGGAAACCTGCACGTGTCGGATGAAATTCTGCCACATGTGTATCCACCCAATCCCTAGTAGGTAGTATTATATTCCTTAAACGTCTGCCCAGTTTTGTGACATTCATAGGATGTAACTTATCTTATTACGTGAAAATATTGATATGAACAGGGGATCCTCTGTCGACGCCCGAGCCGAGGTACGACGGAGCATCAGGCCGTGTCAAATGTCACTTCAAAGGGACATTCGGACTGAGCTGCTGGGAGCTGCCCGTTGTTGAAATCGATTATCCGGATAAAATAGAACGATACAGGTTTGTAAATAATCAACATTATACGGTATCACGTATATTTTTTTTTGATATATTTTAGAGACAGAGACAACAGAACATGGTCGGAAACTTATATAAACTTAGCAATTGAACTACTTCAAACTTATAAGTATTTACTCCGGACTATTGTAACAACTATCATTTAATTAATTAACTTTTTAAATGTGTTTTTGTTTTATTTTATTTTAATCTGTGCCAGTCAAAATTGATAAAAAAATATTTTAGATTGTTCTTATGTTCTTATTTTGAACTTTGGACATCAGACGACTTGCTTGATTCCAAGAGACTTACACATTTACGTATAGTTTTTGTACAGATTTTCCGAAACCAAAATATCTAAACACAAATATTGGTTTTTCAATGTTATTGATGATGTATTATATACTATTTATTTAGTGATTAGTCTATATTGATACAATGAGAACTCAGGTTCGATTCCTTGCTGCCAACAAACTTACTGTGCTAGCAGCCCAGATTTGGTAGTATTCTCCTGTGTCCTGCATCTGAACGCTTTTCGTTCGTGTCGTTTTTAATGTGTGAGTGACTCGTGAGGGAATATTTTGTCTATGGTTGCTCGCATACGTTTAACTCTATTATCTACCGTTGATAATATCGATCAGAAAAAATTCACATCACTACTTGCAGATGGTTTGCAAGATATCTCATAGAAGGGAAAGTATTCCCGAAACTGAAGAAATACGCTGGATCTCTTTTATCTCCGCCGTCAACGATGGTTAAGAGCTGGGCGAAGCTGCAGTCTAGGACGGAAGTAATACTGAAGGCTTTAATTGCAAGAAGAGCCGGTACGAGAGACCAATTGGAGTCAGCTTGGAAAGAACAGCCTAATTGTAAGTTTGCTAAACCGTTTGTTATAGGTCGTAGAAAGTTTTACTTGAGAGCTCTGTATAAGTCTGTTAGGTAGGTACCACTCACTCATCAGATATTCTTATGCTTAGTATTGTTTTGTTCCGGTTTGAAGGATTCAGTGTAACTAAAGGCACAGGGGACATAACATCTTAGCTCCCAAGGTTGGTATCGCATTGAAGTTGTAAGAAATAAGAAAAACTTATTTATTTCTGACAATATCAGTCTGTAGGCAATGGTGACCCCATACCACCAGGTGGCCCATCTGTCAGTTTGACAATTCTTTAAATAAAAAATTGTAGGCGTAAATATTTGAATAGATTTTTCTTTTTAATTTAGTAAATGAAGTATAATATATAATGTCAAAAATAGGCTGCTTTTTCTATAATAATTAAAGATAAAAACAGGCTTTATAGTATGTTAGCTAGGTGTTAATGAGTGTCTTATACATATAATTTAAGATATATTTATCCATCGTATTTATTTATTTGTTTAAAATAGAAAGCTATTTGATAAACAAAATGTCTTAATACCAAAAATTTTATTTTTATTTTAATATGAATTATAATTCACCTTTGCATATCTCAGTTAACGGCTCGCTAATTATAACAAAAAAAAAATACTAGTAAATCGATGGTTTAATACATAATAATAGATTTAGCAAATAGGAAATAAAATAACGATAACTTTAGTTTAATTTTAATACTTGATTTTTTTTTATTATTGTATTAATTGTGCCCATTAAGTGCTAAATCTTTTTTACAGATTTATTGGAGGAATACTTGAAATGGTTACCCGAGTCTGCTCACAATGAAGTCACATTATACTGGCCTCCGTTATGATTCATGAATTGTTGATCGTTCTGTAAATATTGTAAATAATCTTAATGATAATGTTTTAGTGTTAATCTTGTAACAGGCAGACATTTAATATGAGATAGGAGTTTTTTTTTTATTATTAATTAAGGATAAAGTCCATTCCACCGAGTTGTACTCCGAGGGAACAAAATACTGGCACCTGATTGGTCGTTGCGCGTGGCTAGAAATAAGCGAGACGAAGCCGGCATGTAAAACGATCCTAAGAATTGATTCGGTTTCTGAAGGTCACGATTAACCATTGAGAGCACGAGGGATTTCTCCCCTGGGAGCCATTTCGTGGAATTGACTTATTTTTATAATCTAATTAATTATGCTAATTGCCTGTGTTTCGCCTCGCTAATCGAAGATTTGTTTTGTGAGATATCCGCATGGCTTTAGGCTGAGTAGACGTGACCGTTTACTATTGTGTAAGCACTGGTTCATCTCACCTTTGACACGTGTCCTAATTACCAGTGCGAGCGTCATGTCTAGCGAGGCGAAACACAAGGACAATAACGAACGTTCCATTTGAATATTTTTTATATTCACGTGCCTCTCCTTGTTAATCGTTAACGTGTAAATGCGGCCTAAATAAGAAGTTTTGACTATGTTCTGTAAATATAATAAGAGGTTTATATGCCGGTCTGTTATGAGAAGTTATACAATGTTTTCGTAATATCTGTTAAACTATTATATTTAATTATTGACTTTTATATATGTAATAGTTTGAAAATAAAGATTAAATAAGAAAAAAAACAAGTCGTTTGATATACTTTTCTCATTTCATATTATACATATAAATTATATTTATAAAAATTTAAGTAGCATATTATATTAGTATTATTCTGATACCTATGGATTGTCACATATTTTATTTTGTAAAATTTGACGTACTATTTTGGTTAACAAATTGGTATTTAAAAATCTATAAAAGAAAAAATATTTTAGTAATTTAAACAGAACTTGATACAGCTACGAGACAACATTTCGTTACAAATAGATTATATATAAACAAACCATTATAATGACGTAATTTAATATCCTAGTTCGCTATCAGATATTGTATTGATTCCTTCCTAATAAACGAGAAATGCTCAGGCACCACTGAATTTTCATGTGCTTAATTTGTGTTTATAATTCATCTCGTGCTCGGCGGTGAAGGAAAACATCGTGAGGAAACCAGCATGTGTCTAATTTCAACGAAATTCTGCCACATGTGTATTCCGCCAACCCGAATTGGAGCAGCGTGGTGGAATATGCTCCAAACCTTCTCCTCAAAGGGAGAGGAGGCCTTTAGCCCAGCAGTGGGAAAATTTACAGGCTGCTAATGCTAAACGAGAAATACAAATTACGCCCAAAAAATTAAACACCTTTGCTATTCTCGTCGTTCCAATTTTTTATTTCTATCAAAATAAATCTTGTATATCTTTTAATACTCCATATACGTACTATTTGGCATCTGGTTAGAGGTTGCTTGCTCAGTAATCTAATCAAAAACTTTAAAAGGATCCCATAGACAATTTTTATTTTCATTAATAAATTTGACATATTTCTAACTGATATAAGGACTCCTTATCAGCAACATCTTCTCAGTCAGAAGACGTTCTGTACTGGACAAAGGCCTCCTAGGGACCTCTCACCGCGGCCAGTTTTGAGTTTTCTGTAACCAACGGCCTCTCGCGATACTTACAAGATTGTCAGTCAGTGTAGGGGGGCTACCCACGCTGCATCTTCCGGTAATTTGTCGCCACTTGAGAACTTTTGTGCACCAGCGGCCGTCGGTTCAACGTACGACGTACCCCGCCTACTGCCAATCAGTTCGGCAATTCTTCGAGCTATGTCTGTAATTTTGGTTTGCCTATACATACATAACATACAAAACAGCCTGTAAATTTCCCACTGCTGGGCTAAGGCCTCCTCTCCCTTTGAGGAGAAAGTTTGCCTATAGATTGCCTCAATTCTGATTCGATCTCGTACGGAAAGTCCGCGCATAACCTTCTCCATAGCCCTTTGAGTGATCTGACCTTGATAAAAGAAATAATTAAACTTACCTATATATTATATATTTGTATAAATCATTCGAACACACACAAATCCACTCATAACGTTGTGTTAATGTCTTTAAATAATTGGTACAAGATGATTTGATATTCCATACTTTAAAGATAGTCATGTTTTCTTTCTTTGTGTCTACAACCCTCGAAATAATTGAATTGTTTATGATTCGTATATTGCTGAGGTTATTGTTCTGGACCGTGGATATGTAGTGATGAGTTTTGCACAGTAACTTGTCATATATGCGTCATCAGACACAAATGTTATAACCTTTATGCCTATTACCCTGATTTACTTACCCTTCACAGCACTTAACAACAACGCAAAGTATAGAATATGTCTGCCGTTAAAGTAACTGATGAGAAATTATTCCCTTAGTCGGACTTCACACTAAACATAACTACCAAGTGATTATGAATTGGTACCCACTCGTGAACTTGTGTATTGGCGCGTCATGGTCGGATAGTTAGGATAAACTTTCACATTTATAATAAAACTAAGAAAGAAATACTATTTAAAAAAACAACAACATAACAAGTCGAAGGCTCTCTTGAATTAATTTAATTATTCGTGTAAGTGCACGCTTGCGTCGTTATACGTGACGTACGACCGTTCTTGACGATGTTTTTGTCTTAATGTCTCGTCACTGTATATTTGCGAATCAGTCTCGAACTTTGGAGTCTAGTGTCAATTACGATTGAAAAATGATTTCGCTACTTTTACCGCGATAAGACGAAACGCCGGGGACCGATAATGTAGCCGTTGACTAACCCATCAATTGACTCAATTCACTGTCAGTGATACAACTTATTCAGTTTGCGTTTAATTCAGTGAGCGTGTAGACGTCTATGGATAAACGTCAAGTATATTAAATGTATACAATAAAATATTGAAATTTCAACATGCGTTCGATAATATTTGAAATATTGCAGTTTCATTTTATATTTGGTGTTGTTTTAACATTCGCTCTACCTTTCGAAGGATTGTATGAACTTGACATTATACATTACAACGATTTTCATGCAAGGTAAGTTTTGTTTACATATTTGAAAACTTAATTTAAATCTTTTGCGTATATTTCTTGTTATCAATACGAAATAATAATTATTTAATTCAGGATGAGTAAGAAGTATAAATCGATGTTATTGTAATTTTTTATTTGGGTTATATACATCATATGTATCAACTAATATATAGCTGTTTTTGGTAAAGTTCTTAGAAAAGATCGTCGCATAGAACATGTATTTAATATATGCTCAGTATTGTAGTCTGTATCTATAATTTCATTTTATTATTCATAATTTTTCCTCCAGTTGCTATGGTAACCAAGGTATAACGTGAACTATTGAAAGGCAAGGAGTAACAGAAGCGAATGCAAATTCCCGGTAGTGTGTGTTATCAATAGTTAATAATACGTAAATTATTAACAATTAACGCGACGGTACTTTTAACGTATTAAAAAAAGACGCATCGGTTCGTACTACCGAGTATTTGTACTCGGAACTCCGTCATTTATGAACTGAATTGGAATAATAGTTTGCAAGGGTAAAATTCCCGTTTGGTCGGTAAAATTTCATATTGCGTATAGTTCGTTTTGTTGCATCGCTAGAATATTCCGTACGCTCCATCTGCCTAATGTTTTTTAGTCCGAGGTTTCGAAGTCCAAATATCAAATGAAAAAATATACAATAACATTTACTTTTGTTATTGTCGATGTAATTGGAACTTACCAGCACACACTTTTACACATAAACTTTACATATGAACCAAACTTTACATATGACTTCCAAGATTTTTTTACTTACTGACCAGTAAGTAAAAAAATCTTGGAAGTCGTTTTAATATAAACTGCTTCTCGTTAATATTGACGTATCAATTTATGAAGGTGCTTACAAAATTATCGTAGATGTATCTGGTGACATTAGAACAATTTCGTACTATGGAGCTGAATCAATAATGGAATCAGATGATGTATAGTGCAACTTTACAGTTTACAGTGGCTTATATAAAACCCTCGAGTTTCAGCTCATTTTTACTTGACAAGTCCCATAAGGCTTTTATATTACAATAGATGAACAGACTATCAAATGGGCTACATAATGGTCAGTGGTTACACTACGCATAGACATTGGAGCTGTAAGGAATATTAACAATTCCTTATCATCCATGTGTCACCA
Source organism: Vanessa atalanta (assembly GCF_905147765.1). Classification (NCBI taxonomy): domain Eukaryota; kingdom Metazoa; phylum Arthropoda; class Insecta; order Lepidoptera; family Nymphalidae; genus Vanessa; species Vanessa atalanta. Next base: position 6,966,646 of record NC_061890.1, read on the forward strand.
ATCTTGACAACTAAATTATTAGGTTCTTTATACCGCTCACTCACCCTTTAAAACGAACATCAATATTAAGTATTTATTGGTGTTTGGTGGTGCAATTACTTTATTGTGTAGTACCTACCCAAACTGAATAAATGCTACATACGACTATTTACACCCGGGAGCAGAAAAATTTATCCTAAAAAGCTTAACATACTTAGTGTTAGAGAATTGGTAGTCGGTGATTTAGGTATTTTTTTCCTATTAATGTTCCATTGTTGCCAAAAGCGTTCTCTTCTCTTAAGAAGATAGTTTGCAGTTTATTCACCACGCTTCTCAAATGCTGATTAGAGTATACATAATTATATTAAAATTTTATCTGAATAATCTTTTTTTTTTCAACCGCCATGCACGAGATTCTCTCACTGTGCCATAAAAATTACCGTATCTTTTGATCAGACCTCGTACTGTTCACAAATATTCAACAAGATTTCGAGAGGACAAAGTCGAGTACATTCTTCCTGGGGCAGGGTATTCGTTTTGTTTAAATTTTTTACATTTGCCTTTAGCTAAATTTAAAACTTACGTTAAATTTGTACAGGGTTGTATAAATGCTGGAAGAGATCGTTGGTTATAAAGGTTGAAGGTCATAAAGGTTACAAAAATATAGTTAGGTATGATTATTCATCCTATCCCGGTTATTAAATTTAACTCTGTAAAATGATTGAAGTATATTTTAATTCTCATTATGATTTTTTAACTTAACCATAATGTATTAAAAAAAAATTTAAAAAAATGACTTATTAACTAATTGTCTATTAACATGACTGTATTTTTAGATGTTGAAAAAGAGTAACTACTGAGTTTCTTGCCGGTTCTTCTCGGTAGAATCTACATTCCGAACCGGTGGATAGATAAATAGTTTGTTAAATGACAATTCAAAAGTGCTTGTAATAAAAGCCTACTTGAATAAAGTATATTTTGATTTTGATTGTTACTACGTTTGTTGTTGTTGTTTGTTAGGATGTCTGTCTATCTGTGTCCACGATAGAAGATTTGGTACATTAATACTATTAAACAATCGTGGCGTCTGATTTAGATCCACGAGTTTTATAATTTGGGCCATCTCGGCTCTTTAATTAATTTTTAACTCACGTAAAATCAGAACAGCCTCATAATCTTCTAAGCCATTGCTTAGCAGTGGAAAATTTACTTCCCGATTGCAAATTTTTTTACAAACAATTATTTTAGATTTGAGGAAACATCAGTGGAAACTCCAACATGTCGGTACAACAATTACTCCTGCCTCGGTGGATTTCCTCGTCTGTTTAAAAAGATTGAATCGTTGAAGAAGGAGAAACCAGATTCCATACTCTTAAATGCTGGTGATAGTTTTCAAGGGACTTATTGGTATACTCTTCTGAAGTGGAATGTCACTCAGGAGTTTATGAATTTGCTGCCACACGATGCCCATGTAAGTATCATTTAACTTACAGTCTATTTTCTAACTTTATAAATATTTATATATAATAATTAGAACTTCCAAATCTGTCGTATGGTATGTCGGCAATTTTCAAGAGCAACTAGCCAATTCCGGAAGACGGAAGACAATTCTCTTATTGCACAAGTCGGTCCGCCAGTTCTTTTATTCTTTCTTCTCACTCTTATAAATCTGTCTTGAAATACTCTTTATCTTTTTAATGACGGGATTTAATCTGAAGAGCTTAAGCTATTTTTTACAACAGAGTGTAACTACAGGTACAAGGGACATAACATCTTAGTTCCCAAGGTTGTTGGCGCATTGGTGATGTAAGGAATGGTTAATATTTCTTCATATGTCATTGTCTATGGACAGTGTTGCTCGTCCGCCTACCGATGTCATAAAAAAACCCATGGTTTGACCCACCCAGACCAAGTTTTTTTAACTGATAATAAACGTACGAACGTGATAATGTTATAGATATAATAATTTTACTATATAACATGATGATAATGATTACGTAAAGAACAGCGCTGAAATTAAAAGCGATGGAAATTTCTAGATCATTGAAATAATAGAGCGTATTTCAAACTAACAACAGACGCGATTGTCAGATTGTTTCCCAAATGTTGTGTTATGTGTATCAGAGATCGTTTTTTTAGTGAAAGGGGCCCCTGATTCTGGTTTGTAAAAGAAAAATAATAGTCGTTAAATGTCCCATTTCTGAGGAAACGGTTTGGAGTTTACTCCACCAGTTGCTTTAATATGGATTGGTAATTAATCCATAATTGCATGTGGCAAATTCTATTTGTCGAATACAGTTTTTCTCTTCACGTTGTTTTCCTTAACTGCCACGAGATAAACACAATAAGCAGACAAAATTCAGTGATGTATGCTCGGGTTTGAACACAGAATCATCGGTTAAAATTCACGTATTATAATCGCTGTTCTTAACAGCAACTTTGTACTTTTATTAAATACAACCTGTTTCCGCGACTTCATGCGTTTGAATTTAACAAAAAAAAAAATTGTAGCCTAAGTTACTCCATATCACATTAGCTATCTGCCATTGAAAGTCCCGTCATTATCGGACCAGCCGTTCCAGAGATTAGCCAGAACAAACAGACAGACAGACAAAAATTAAAAAATAAATTGTATCGGTATATATAATGTAAATAACGTGTAAAAATAATAATAATAAGCATTTAGTAAAAAGCGATTATTTTAATATTACAAACAGACACTCCAATTTTTTATTACATGTATAGAAGATATGAATTTGTTATTTATTCTGCTCACTCAAGCGGAATAAGGTGACATAAATGAATAATATAATGATTTTGTTTTAAATTCAATGGTCAAATAGAGAATGGAAGAGCAATGGCCATAAAATGTGTCCGGGAATATTTCCCTAATTTTCCGGTGCTGTGAATTTCCCTTTAATTCCCGTTGATATCTATAATATTACAAAACAGACACTGATACTGTAATGACACTATTTTTTGTACGTTTTTGTGTTAAATTAAACTAGTTTCGCCCGCGGCTTTGCTTGCCTTTTAGGGGTTTAGTTTAAAAATAAATGTCTTTCCTAGGAGTTGAATGGTTTTTCATATCAAATTTCATTGACTTCAGTTCTGTGGTTGTCGTGAAAGAGTAACTGACTGACAGATAGACAGACAGACATATTTACTTTCATATGTATAATATTAGTATAGATGTAGCTTATAACATAATTTATATATGCATTATAAGTGACATATCAAAGTAAGGCTCTTGTTTTTTTTAATTATTATATCCTACTCATGTTCTTAAGAAAATTAATATGAACAAGAATTATGTCATCAAGGAAAGCTTATCTTTATAATAGATTTTTCTAGTTGACCTAGACTGAGACTTAGATAAGTTTGTACATATTATTAATACTCCGAATGTAAGTGACTGTTATAAAAAAAAATTGATAACCTAAACAGTAATAAATACAATAGGAAGGGCAGAAGGGCTTTATGTTATCTCGACTGGATCGGTAACATCCCCTTCAATGGACAAATCATCTTAGTTTCCATGGTTTGTGCCGTAATGGTGTAAGGAGGCGTTAATATTTCATAAGGCAGAAGTGTCCATTAACCACCAGGTGGCCTTTTTATCTGTCCACCCACAAACATTTAATATGAAAATAAAGTAATTATTTTTATACGTATCTATCGTAAATCACAAACTGAATTTAATTAAATAATAATATTTTCGGTGAACATAGACAACTAAAAATAAAATGTGGTAAAAACCACTCGGCAATGTTTATCGTTTACGCTTCGTATAGTTGTGTGACGAGTGAATGGTTTGTATTTAAACAGGACTATAATTAATTAAATTGGATCCATAACAATTACTAAAACACTATGCCTACAAAATGTAGATAACCATAAAAAGTCACTCCTGCATAATAAAGCACGACTCTTAAAATTAGCAGACATATAGTCAGATCTTACCAGCAAAGGAAATTGGATCATCTTAAAAAAATTAACTACTCAAACGATTTTGTACTTTAATAACAGATATTAAGGTGCAAGTTACGTATGTAGATTTTTATAATGTACTCATGATAGAGAAAATCACAATACACATTTGATTTGACACTGAATACATAATGTTACACATTTCCGTTCTTAAATTGCATGATGGTGTAGGTTATTATGTAATTTATTTGTAAATTGTGGGAATAACCTTATTAAACACATATATCCTCTAAGAATGATAACCGAACAACGAGATATTATTAACTAATAATTATTATTCAGTATATATGTAGGTATATTATGTGATTTAAATAAGTGGAGGATATAAGAACTTGTTACAGGGGAGAGGGTTCAGAAAATCACATGAATCTTAACCATTGGTTGCGGGATCAGGCAAGCAGCAATGAAACTTCATTTGCTTATGTACTTTATCTCGTAATCAACGGTGAAGGAAAACATCGTGAGGAAATCTTGGGATGACGTCTTAACCACATGTTAGTTACGTCCCTGGAGTCATAAGAGTGAAATCGTAATAAGCAAGCTATGGTTAAATAAGTGTCAAACCTTCTCCTGGAGAGAAGGTCTTACTCCAGCCGAGGAAAAGTTAAATTATTATAAATTTTCGAAATTCGAATTTTAATTTTATTTTTTGTTTGTTTTTTTTCTCACTGGCTGAACATTTAACTGTATTCATTTGAGACGTGTTTTGTAATAATATTCATTTGATACAGGCGATTGGCAACCACGAGTTTGATGATGGACCACAAGGCCTGGCTCCGTATTTAAAAGCCTTGAAAGCACCCGTTATAGCTGCTAACATGGATACTAGCAAGGAACCAGCTTTAAAAGGACTGTACAAACCAAGCATAATCATTGAACGTAAGAAGAGAAAAATCGGCATCATAGGTCTTATAACAACAGACACTAAGGTGGGTAGCGTTTATTTAGATGATATAGTGTTAATACTTTGTTGGTCTAGTGGCTAGATATATGACCGCAACTAGAGAGGTCCTGGGTCAAATCCCTAGTTATGTTCGATAAATAGTAATTGGGTTTTACTATCGACATGGAGTCTAAAACTTACATTCTGAAGCGTACATTCCCGTGTCTCGGAGAACACGTAAAGCCGTTGGTCGGGCGCTTGAACTCTTTCCATTCGCATCGAACTTCCCACTTGATTATGAGGGAATAGAGGTGCAGCTGTGTTTTCGCAAACCCTTCTGCACTATAATATATCCTGCATAGTTTGTCGCCGTGGCCGCAATCGGTCAGGGTGATGACACAGTTTTAATAAGTTATTTCGAGGAAAAACATGTTTATGTTAGCATAAAATATTTATATCTATATAAGTATGATCCCCGGTAACCCGACAAACTTCTTGCAGGGCACTATCGGACTATTGAATTTGTCGGATTATAGAGTACTGCTTAAGACCCCCTGTAGTCCGGAACATTTTACAAAAGAGTATCTTGTAATCTGACAAATTACATACCCAACGATAAGATTCTATATATTATATTCTGAAGTACCAATCATACTTCATATTAGTATTAATAGTAGTAGTCAAATTCGAACTAAGCATAAAGAATGAAAACAAAAAACGCGTCGAGCACAATAGTGGTGCCGCGTACAAGTTGCATCCTACTCAATCATACCTACATTAGCGAAGATTGTAAAAAAAATATTCAATAATAATAGACATGTACATTCTGTACCCCCTGTAATCCGTTACAGGGGGTACAGAATTAGCCAGGGGCTGGATTATCGGGAGTTCACTGTATTTACAAATATATTTTATACATAACATAACATAAGCAGCCCGTAAATGTCCCACTGCTGGGATAAAGGCCTCCTCTCCCTTTGAGGAGAAGGTTTGGAGCATATTCCACCACGCTGCTCCAATGCGGGTTGGCGGAATACACATGTGGCTGAATTTCGTTGAAATTAGACACATGCAGGTTTCCTCACGATGTTTTCCTTCACCGCCGAGCACGAGATGAATTATAAACACAAATTAAGCACATGAAATTTCAGTGGTGCCTGCCTGGGTTTGAACCCGAAATCATCGGTTAAGATGCACGCGTTCTAACCACTGGGCCATCTCGGCTCAATATATTTTATAAAGGTCGAAAAAAGTGCTGTGTTAAAATATTTATACAAAAGACGTCTTCCTGATTGACTATAAAAGGACAATTTAAGTTATGACATTGTAAATTACATTAGCAGTCTGTAAACTTTCCACTGCTGGGCTAAGGCCTCATCTCCCTTTGAGGAGAAGGATTGGAGCATATTGCTCCAATGCGGGTCGGTGGAATACACATGTGGTAGAATTTTGTTGAAATTAGACACATGCGTGAGGAAATCACGATGTTTTGCTTCACCCCCACAATCATCGGTTTGAACCCACAATCATCGGTTAAGATGTACGTTTTTATTCGGTGCTGATAGATGTTTCATATAAATGCTTCTATTTTATCGAATTGCAGATCTTATCTTCAGCGGGTAACGTGGAGTTCACTGATCCACGTGAAGCTGTGAGACGGGAAGCTGAAGTGCTGAACGATAAGGGAATTGATATCATAATTGTTCTCTCGCACTGCGGCCTTGACGTGGATAAGTGAGTGTTATCGCGGAATTATCTTTAATTCTATTCAAATAAAATAATACCAACACGGTAAAAATATTTTATAGTTTATGCTAAATAAAATGTTTATGAAGGTTTGAGGAACTTTAGTAATTTGACAAAAAAATAGTTTTCGGTTAAATGCTGCAACCGGCGGCTTTCGCGGCTTGTTAGAATGGGAGTTCCTAGGTTTCCTCGGGTTTCATGCTTACTCATATACTAAATTTAATTTAATTTAAATAAACAATTTATCATGTACTTGTTTGTGTTATATGTTATAAATGTTGTCGCATACATACAAGATTTTCAAACAATGTTCGGTCACTTTAATAAGTGTCATGGATGTCATGGATTCATTTGGTTCTATTCTCTGATATTTTCCATTTTTACGTATACTATTTACGTATTTTTTAATAAAATTGATGACTTCATAATATTTTCAGAGAACTTGCCCGTGATTACGGCGAACATATAGATATAATAGTAGGCGGCCATACCCACTCATTGTTATGGAACGGTCCAGCGCCGAGCGGAGAGGAAGTGGCCGGACCATACCCTGTGTTCGTTGAAACGAACACCAACAAAAAACACAAGGTATGTTTCTGACTAAAAGTTTAGATAATGGAGACTGGTGATGGTGGAAGGCCTATTCTCATTGTGAGGTAGTCAGGATTTTTTTCTTTACATATCACCTAATACGATAATTATAGCTTCCTTCTTCTATCTTCTGAATCAATATACTGGTAATTATTTAACAACCATTTTGACTAATAAATTCTATTCCGAGCAAACTATTTATACATCTCACGCAATCCCCGTCCACTCTTTCAACTCGCCTGGAGGGTTCCAGCACAGCAGAAATTAGGCGCTAGACTTCACTTTACCTTTTACCTTTCACCAATAATATTTCCAATAGAGCCAAGTGACCGTCTAATGCAAGCTGTCAATCAAATGAGGATGTGGTGACTTGTGATCACCTTCAGCCCATTGACACTGACAGACATTGGCACTTTAGGGTTCCAATTCCACCATAGATATCAATTCTTAAATCATGATTAGATAAATGGTCGCACTGACTCACCCACCATCAGAATCTTGTAACATAAATCTGAGTGCTTTTAATTGATGGTAAGGCCTTGTTCGAGCTAGTTTCGGTAGCACCCACATATTTATTCATTTATTTATTTAATTGGATAACATACAGCCGTTGATAAACAAAAATAACAAATACTTAATAACTATTAGGCCAAAAACAGTTCTCACATTTAACATGAAAGAGACCGAGAATAGGAAAATAAAAGAAAAAAAACAAAAATGATAACAACAATACATTTAAAACTGAGTGTCTGTAATATAAAAAGCCAGTGAGACATACCTCACATACTTTACCGCTAAACAACAGTATTGTTGTATTTAAACACTGAGTAAGCCAGTGTAACTACAGGCACAAGGGACATAACATCTTAGTTCGCCAGGTGATGGTTAGCGCCAATATTTCTAAGTGCTGGTGACATTTGCTAGTCCGCCTACATATTTTATATTTAAAAAAAAGTTTCTATATTCGACGTTCTGTCATGTGCCATGACAAACTATTCTTATTATATACATTATTTCCTTTTGAAAGTTTAAAAGGCTTTTCGTTTTAGGTTTTGATAGTTCAAGCTTCAGCTTTTACTAAGTATATGGGAAGTCTGACTGTTTCCTTCGATTTTCGCGGTGACTACGTGAAATGGATCGGAGGTCCCATATTCCTGGATCGATCTCTACCTGAGGGTGTGTATAAGTATTATATTTCACATTTGATTGTTGTATTTAAGAAACGCTTAACAGTGGCACGTGATCATTTCATTCAAATAATTGGAGTTTTGGCTGCTTCGTTGGTCTAGCTAGCTTATAAATAGGTGGCACAGAGATTACTGCAGAGACATGTGCGGAGAGGCCGCGTTATATCGACAGGATCCCGCAGCCTATCCAAATTTGAGGCCGAGTATCTGTATGCTCGACTTTAAGGATATATGTAAAATATATCTTCTTATCTAACTTTAGATAAATTTTAAATATATAACAGAGTACGCTGCATCGATTGGAAAAAGAATAAGCGACTTTGCCGATAATTAGAAAGCAATATTTGAGAATAAAAGCCTCATTTAACTCCGTGTTATTCGTACCGAAAGTTGACAAAATCGAACTAAAATGATAAAAAAGTATAGTAGATATGTATCGTAGTCAATGCACGGTCAAAAAAAGGATTTTCAGAAACTTCATATATTTTTTCACGAAAAAAAACCACTGTGGCCGATGTCGTTATGAAGATATTTGGATTAACTTTTGACGTTTCAGTAGCGTTCTGTGAACTGCTGTTCAACTCAGTACGTCCACCACATTACACGTGAATGCGGAAACGCAGCACCTGAAAATATATATAGGTATATAACGACGCAATATGCGTTAACCTTAATGTTAGATGCAGTCACATTCTCATAGAAATATTTAAATTTAAATATCAAACTGCGTATTCATTATATTTAAAGTTGTAAATTATTAAACAAAATTACATAATTTTTTCTTTACTAATTATAAAATGCGAACAGAAATGAATGAGTATTGACGTTTCTACATAAAAATTAACCTTAAAAAATAAATAGATGTACTGTGGATTTGACCTTACATACATCCTTTAACTGTTTTCTTATATTTTTCATGTCTATGGGTAGTGATTAAAAGACCAAACGTCAACAGTTAACTCTGTCATGTCGTCATTACACTTTTACAAAAATAGAATTAAGTACTTATCATTATTTATAAATTATTTATAAGCTTTGTGTTATGAACTTGACCCCGATATCAAACTTCTTCAATTATAATTATCCAATATAGGCTGCCCTGTTATATCTGTTTGATTGATGTTGCATAGTAGTTTTGCAATAATTGGGCTATTAAACATACAACATTTTTAATATATGATATTCGTTTAGGTATTTATTTGTTGATGGTAACAAGAAATAATTAATAGAAACTTAAATTAATATAAATGATTTTAAATTGAAACAACTATAAAATTAGTCATTATATTTATAATGACTAATTTTATTAAAAATTTCCGTAAAATATACAGTCTTTATAAAAAAGTGATACGCGACTATAAAATATTTCCTAATACAGTCTTTGATATTTTTTATTTTACTGAATCTTTTAATCAATTTAAATCTTACGTTAAAAACATTGATTGATAAGTTTAATAATACAAGTCAAGACGAAGAGGTACATATGATAAAAGGGCTTATGGGCTTGAGCTTATGTTCGTTTATTTTTATACATATGTATAAACAAATATCTTTATATATTATTTGAAAATATATGTAACTATTTTGCCTTGCCGGTATTACTCGGTTTTTATTTAACATTCAATTTAATCTCGTAACGCATATCAATAAGAATATTTTTATTTTCATGACAATAAAGACGATGACATCAAAACTCGCCTAGCACCGTACGCGGAGATGGTACACAAAGCGGAGCAAGAAGTCATCGGAGAGAGTAAAACTACGTTATATTTCGAGAAGTGTGTCTTCGGGGAGTGCGCGCTTGGCGATCTTTTGGTTGACTCGTTAACTGAATTTGTAAGTACGAAAGTTTGAGGAATAGTCCGAGTCAACATACAGACTTGAGAATTATCGTATATGTTTTTTTAAACTTATATTGCACAACAAAACTAAATTATACAAAAGGGCTTAACGCTATTTCACTCTGTACCAGCAGTAAATATTTATTATTGTAAGCAATATAACACCTATTCCTCAAAACGAAGCCAATCACCAGTTCTTTAATGTACTTTGTAACATAAAATTATCTCAGCTTTCAAACTGGAATCCAATTTGCTCTTTGGCGGTGTGTTAAATGTAAGTGGCTAGTACAGAACCTACCCCATTGGTATGCTACTGAAACGACAAACAATTATTAAACAACAACAGTTCACAACAATGTATACTATATTTGTTTCAGGGAAAGACGCTACGATCTAATATCCATTACATATCGTTTATTCAACGCGGTAATATCAAGTCTACCATACCTAGTGGAAGTAAGTATTACAATACCGGACCGATGTTCATTGGTTTGGCAGTGAAAGAGCGACATACAGGACAGAGTTACTTTCACATTTATATTATATATATATATATATATATATATATATATATATATATTAGTATAGAAGTATAGATATAGATTAATGGCTTTAAAGTTAAAATAATAGATCGTATGATTGAGTCATTCAGTGTAGATACAAGCACATGAGACGTGTAATTCCAAGTAGCGTATTGGTGATAAAAGGAATGGTGGTTATTTTTGTTTATGGTCGTTGTTTTTCCATTCGCTTACCATAAGGCGCCCACGGTAAGTTTGCCTATTTATTAGAAATAAAAAAACACACCTTTTAATATTATTCGTTTTAGAAATTACCAAAGGAGTAATATTCGAACTATTACCGTTCAACGATCGCATACAATCATTCGAACTGCAAGGCAAGGACGTGAAGCTAGCTCTCGAACGAAGTGTTTCCGACGCGTGGGAAATGTCACCATTCAAGGGACCTTATGTCTTGCAACTGTCAGGTTTGTTAATTACATATATATTATTTAAAATAAATAGTATTCGCAACCAGCATTTATATACGTATATACTAGCGGGTCGCCCGCGAAACTTCGGATTTATTAAAAATATGTTTTAGGAATTTCGAAACATATAACAGGTTTCGTTTTGATTTCATTTCACTGTAAGTGTTAATTAGGTGTTGTTTTTAAAATAATCTGCAAGACAGGTTTTTACAGGAAAAAATTCAAAAAAGTATTGAAATTATATCGTTTTCCGTCACGCATTTTTAAATTTGTACCGATAATTATTGTTTTAATATTGATGAATAACCAATGTTTAATTATTTTTATAAATCAGAAGAAAAAATGACATTTAAATTGATACATTTTTTTTTAAGTTTTTTGTTGCATTTTTGACTTATTTTGAAAAAACTTGATAACAAAAATGGTTCACTTTTGCATTATGTATATGGCGGTCAAAATTATTTTAAATAGTCACCCCTATTACCTCCTTACGGGAATAAGTCGAATTACCAATAACTCTGTATAAGAGATTATAAGGAGAATTAGTGTAACTTTCCGAACGTCATACGTCAAACTGTCAAATTGCTTTTAAATTCATTCCCCTTTGGCGGAAGGCAGCGCGAAATACGGTCAGGCGTATCATCGTTATACTGTTTTTGTAATAACATTAGCAAACCAGAAATTAATTAAATTATTTTGTTATTAATTATTATTATTTTATATTATTGTAATAAATTTATTAAAAGTAATTTTGTTTTGTTAATAAAATATTATTAATAAATAGTCATTGGTCGTGTCCGTAAGCATCCACGAAACCATTCACATCGAAATCGGCGCATTGTGTTTCATCGAAGTTGTTATTAATAATTTCATTTTGCAAATACTGTATGCAATAAACCATAAACGTTTGATGGACAATGTATGAATTTGTATTCGCTTCGGTTGCTATACTGTAATGTACCACGCGCTCCACCTGTCTTTTATTTTACAATCTTAGTTTCATAACTAAGCGCTGAAACACAAGTTACGTCTAAACTATATTATTGTGATTTGAGATAAAGAACATAACCATTTTACTTGGTGGTAGGGCTTTGTGCAAGCCCGTCTGGGTAGGTACCACCCACTCATCAGATATTCTACCGCCAAATAACAGTACTCTGTATTGTTATATTCCGGTTAGAAGGGTGAGTGAGCCATTGTAATCATAGGCACAAGGGTATGGCGCATAGGTGATGTAAGGAATGGTTAATATTCCTTACAGCGCCTTTGTCTATGGACGGTGGTGACCACTTACCATCAGGTGGCCCATATTCTCGTCCGCCAACCAATGCCATAAAAAAAAACCTACCTAAATATACATTTCCAAATTTGGAGGCTTCGCGTGCTTCCATTTACATATTGACTCCTCCAAATGTCTTATTAGCCACAGTATTCCGGCGAAAAGCATCTAAGTACTATGTCAACCCAAAATTAAAAAGTACGAGTGACTGGTAATGTGAGGAAGGAGGAAGCCAAGGCATCTGATAATTTGCCTTTTCATTCGTTCTAGGTTTGCAAGTTACGTACAATGTTTCCAAACCGCAAGGACAAAGAGTGACGTCAGTGTCCGTTGGTTACGAAAAGTCAGACGTGCCGCTAGACCCTGAAGCTTTCTATCACTTGATCGTACCAGCTTATTTAGCTGATGGAGGGGATGGATTTACAGTAAGAATTATTAAATTTATTTAAACAAATTATGCGAAAGATAACTGCCAAGACTTCCTTTCAGGCAACCCTAAGTTGAATTCAGAATATTTAGTGCAATATCATAACGTAAGATCGATCAAGGATAGCAACAATATAGGTAACACACACACATACACATACAAAAAAGAGCGATGTATTTTGTGTGTTAGTGTTAATCATACACACAAAATACACATATTCTTAAACTAGTGTCACCCGCGGCTTTGATCTCATTTTAGGGGTTTGTCGTCAGGTCTTTGCCATATAAAATCCTATGTACTCGTACTTCATAGGAGTACAATCTTATTTCATTTCAAATTTCATCAAATTCGGTTCAGTAGTTTGCCAATGAAAGAAAAACAGACACAGACAGACAGACATTTAAATAAAAATTGAATCTTATGCAATCTTTTTTTTTTTTATTTCAGATGTTTAAAAATGGAAAAAGGAATGTTGAAGTAATCGGTCGTGATCAGAAAATTATAGAAAATTATATCAAGAAACATACACCGATAAATGTCACAAAAGATAATAGAATCGTAATTAATAATTAAATTGTAGCCATAATTACATTAAAATGTTTAATATATTATTTATTTGTTTCGGAAACAAAGATATATTTCTATAATGTTAATAAAAGTTTATATGTCTACAAGTCGAGAATCAATTTAGCCTAACTTATTATTAATACAGATAAAAAATATAATTTAATTAAATACTTTTATTTTTTAATTGATGAAAAATACACGAATTTGAGTGTTACAAACTTTTTAAAATTATTATTCTATTTATTTTTTTATGTTAATTACGCTGAAGCTCTTTTTAAACGTACGAAATAGAAGAAAAAGAAAATCGGTTGACAAATTTAGGAAAAAAGGGGTACAATAGAGGTATTCTGTAAGAAGAACTACGGAGCCGCACAACACGATTGTCTAATGTCAAAATGTGATATGCGACATTAAATATAAAAAACATAAAACTTATAGACATTATACCCATGTATCAAAATGTTTGTTTTAAAAAAGTAATTAAAATATATATATATATATATATATATATATATAACGGCGAGCCGGCAATATTGTTTGGTTTGGGGATAACGGCGAGATTATCCTTCTTGACAACTGCCATTTTTATGTTTTTCTAACGTGACAAAGAGTGATTGACTTCACTGGCCATCCAGAATCAAATCTCAAACTATATTTAATTATCTGACGCTGCGACATATATATATATATTATGTAGATACTTACTTGCGTTATATATTAAGACTAATGAAATAAGACGAGTCAATTCAATTAATAACAATTTTGATATAAAGTGTGATCTCGGAAGTGTCTATGTAAAGTTATGATTTAGTATAAAGTTTTTAACAAATTACATTTATAAACAATAAAACCATATGTTGATAATATTTTTTGTTTTCTAATTTTAATTCGAATGATCCTTTAATTTAGTTTTCCTTACCTAAAAATGTTTGTTGTAAACAGGTGAGGTGACTGTCTTTTATTGGCCCAGTGGCTAGAACGCGGGCATCTTCACCGATGATTGTGGCTTCAAAACCAGGCAAGCACGACTGAATTTTCATGTGCTTAATTTGTATTTAAAATTCATCATCACAAGGAAAACACATCGTGAGTAAACCTGCATGTCTAATTTCAAAGAAATTCTGCCACATGTGAATCCGCCAACCCGCATTGGAGCAGCGGTTACTGGTGTACTGTACTGTTGTAAATGGTGATGTTGTCGACCTGATCGATTTCGGCTTCAGCGCGCAATCTCAAGGGAGATCAACCAACAAAGCAGGATATATTTTACTGCACAAGTGTGTGTGCAAAAACAGGTGCACTCTCTATTACCTCACTTTCATAGTCCAATGGGGCGGGTGCAGAGCCGTCTCAAGCTGTGCTGGAGCCCTTGGGCACCCATGAATTTGGGGCCCTTTTGCTATATATTGTTTGGTTTAATTTGGTAAATTGTTGGTTCTTCGGGGCCCTCTCAGGATGGGGGCCCTGGGCGCGTGCCCCATGTGCCTATGGTAAAGACGGTAATGGGCGGGTGTTCCGAAACGTCAGGAAAGAGTTCAGACACAAAATCAATGGTAGTACGTGCTTTTCGAGGCACTGGAGAGTACACACTCAACTTCTGGATTTCTGGATTTTACTGAGAATTTATGTACTATTAGTGTACATAAAACTATAACTTTTATATAACACCTAGGGATCTGTGGCCTTGTATCTAGCACCTAGACCAACGAGGCAGTTAGATATTTGTAAGCAACAATATTTGAAAACGGAAACTAGGTTCGTGTTTAATAGAGCCTCACAAACACATAATGTAAATATATCTATACTAGTCAAATGTAATTGAAGTTCATAAGGGCTTCTATGAACGCAATTAGCAGTAGTTTGCGTACTACATCAAGGAAGTTCGTGATGCGAGAGTGCCCGACTCTTGGTCATCATTAGAAATCGTATTCCAGCGGGCTTAGACGAAGTTTACAAGGCGACTGTCGATTATAGACAAGGTCAAAATGTCAGTATTCTATGTTTAAATGATTTTTTTCTTAATTATCTTTTTATTTCAAATAAAGAATTAATATGAGCTGAAGATAAAAAAATGCACATTTATGAAGCTGATTTAAATGAAATCTTTCATTAGAAGTGTCATTTATTTTTCAAAAATTATTTTGCTTCCAAAAAAATTGTAAATATTAAATAACTGTGTTTATTTTTATTATCTATACGAATGATGAATGAATTTTCATCATAATTATAAAAAAGTTGCTAATATAAATGTATCTCCCTAATTTGCCTATTGCTATACTTCCTGCAGGCCTAGAGAAAGTCCAGAGCGATTGCTTACTTTTATTGTCTAATGGATGATCTTTCATCATGATTATGATAAAGGTGTTGACTTGTATTTTCTTCATTTATGTAGCAGTGGAACATTTTAGAAGCACAGGGTTCGAATCCATTTTTTTTATTGCTACTGTATTTACTATATACCATCTGAACCTTTTGCCATGCAGTACATATGTGTGAAGATGCATTTTAATGGTTCCCTCCTACAGTAACAAAATATATAACATGATTTATATATTAATATATATTTTTTGATTATGGCAATGATTAGTCAATTAACATAACTCAGTCGTGAAGATACAAAAAAGGTATCAAATTTTGATGCGAGTGGAGGTGCTGGGATTTGAACCCAGGACTTTCAGCATGCGAAGCAGACACTCTACCACTGAGTTACACCCCCGATAAGGTATAAGTCAAAAATCAATGATAATTTATGCACATCGTCCAATATGCTATAGATGGTATATATAGTTAGAAGACATCTCTATTCCTAATACAAATCGCCATTTTTATCTGTGAGCTCTCGGACAATAAGGTAAGGTATTTATTTTCAATGGTTTTGTTTGAATATTTAAAAGGTATTTGCTTTTGATATTTGCTAAGTAATTTAAATTAGTTTGTATGGTTTGGTGTTTTTTTTTTAAACAATTTGAAGTTACAACAATGTTACAAAAAAAAATCTGGAGTCTAAACATATATAATGTTATCAGGCCGAGTTAAACATACCCTAGTCGTTATATGTCGCGGGACTCCTTTTCCCTTCGTAGCTACATATAGTACCTATATTATATCTCAATAACACATAACACAATTTTATTCATAGTTACGATTCTTTTTTACTATATGACATAGAAATACCATCACTATTCAAATAAAATCAATATTTGACTTCAAAAATTGTTAATAACGTTTTTTTTTATTATTATTATTTACTAGCTGGCCTTCGGTTTTACTCGCACGAAATTTATAAATGACGTGACGTAGAAGTGGCATAAAGGTGGTAAGGAACTGGCAAAGAATGCTTTGCCCTCCTTTTTGGAGACAATAATGTTAATAGCATTAAAAAATAAAATTATTTTAAAGATTTAAAAATAAGGAGTTCAAGTTCTAAATTTGATAAGTCGATGTAAACATTTAAAACAATAAACTGTATATGTTCGTTAACTTGAATTTTTACATTAATTTAGCTTGAGACCTTTAGGCCATTCGAACCCCAAGAGTACAAATAAAAAAACATTTGACATCGAAATGACGTGATATCATCGGTCGAGAACTTAAATAACATTTAATTAATTATTGATTCACACAAATGACGTATTGAATTTCCACGAAGCTATTATTTGAATGTTGGTAGTAAAATTTAACTGGATGCCAGTAGTTACCTGGAATAGTGTTGTATTGTTAATAAAGATGTATTAATCAAGAACCGATTGTAGTGCACAATATAGGTAGCTTAGCTATAGGCAAATCGCATGGAATGCCTAAATTCCTAGCTTTCACTTTGAAATTAATTTACCAATAATCGAAAACTCAGTCAACATTTTCATTTAATTCCTGTGGTTAATATGACCTCTTCCTATCAAGAGGCCCGATTGCCAGTCCGCCTACAGTTTTAAACAAATAAAAAAAGGATACGATAAATGTCGACTAATTCTAATTTTTGACTACGGAACAGTTAAATTAAATAGGACTCTATTAGCACTTGTTGTGACATATTGGCGTCTATAATTGGATTTATGATGTGAACGGTTTTCCTTTCATCAGACAAGGTCGTACAAAGGTGACTTAACAAAGAAAACGTGTGACAGCGAGTTTTAATTACGTTATTCGTTTTGGTAGTGTATCGATGTCTGAGTGGCGTATATTTGTATTAGGGTCAGAAATCATTACCGGTCTCGTCCAATCAGGGAACCGGATCTGCTTATCAGGGTCCCAAGAATTCAACATATTTTTTTAATAAATTCGATTCGATTGTATTCATGTAAAAACGCGTCAATAATGATTGTAATTTTTATGTCTCATAGTTGACTCAATTGAACTGATTTACAGAACAACATATATACTTTATTTTAGAATTTGATCATTATCATAAATCAATCATATATCAATAAATAAAAAAAAGACTGTTAACTTTAGCTTAAATAATACGATTTAATTTAAAGTTTGAATACCTAGTTGAATATATTCCAATCAAATGCAATAACAATAAAATGTAATTTCATTGAATATTTGACGCAAAAATACGTTTCAAACATTAAGCCTTGCCCTAGTCTTGTATTGTTAATTGATAGAGAGTTGGAAACACCTACAGTTCTCTAAATGTTGGACGAGTTTTTGAATGAGTTTAGAAACAAGCTTATAAACTTTGAAATTATTCTATAATCTAAATAACATACATCTATATATATATCGGCTGCCTTCCCCAAAACTGCGTAAAGACAGACGCTACAGACAGATTTTGTTATATATATATATAGTGCCCTAGGGCCCTAGGGCCTCCACATGAGAGGGGCCCCCACTAAATAAGAAGTAGTGTTACTAATTACTCTTTTAAAAGTTACCGATATAATTAAATAAATTATAGCTTACTGATTGAAATTAAAATATTCTAATTAAATCATAATATAATGAGCAGGGTCTCAACGCCTCTGTTAGTCTAGGGCCTCTCCTTTGTGGCCCCAGGACCTTTAGATCTGCCTCTGTTTGTACGCGATAAACCAGGATTAGGTTAGCTGATTTATAATAGCCCGTTTAACTCAAAAACTATCAGAACGATTTGAATAATTCTTTTGTTTCCCAATTTTTTCGTGCGTCCGTGCGTTTGATGAATCGTTTGCGTATTATCATTTACATAAAAGTAACATTGATTCAAATTCCATATATATTTTTTATTAGCATTAAAATCTGAAATTTAGAATTATTGTTGACTATACAAATTGTATTTGAAACTTGAAGTAATTTGTTGAATGTAATATTATGCCTTTCTATTGGTGTTATTTATACTTATTATAAATGCGAATGTAACTCTGTCTGACTGTTTTCACGGCTAAGCCAACGGAAACTTAAGAAAGGACATACATTTTATACCCGACAACCAAGCATTAAAACGCAAGCGAATCCGCGGTTCAGAACTAGGCTTTTTACTTGAATTAATAATATCAACTTGGTATTTTTTGTAACATCTTCACTACGTATATTTCCTAACTTCACTACCACTTGTCCATAAACGTCAACCGATATATCAAACTGTACGAAACATGTACATATGTCTAAACCACAAGGTGTAAACTATTCGGAACACCTAGCTATACTTTATTATATTTTTAAATCGCTAATATATGTAATATATAAGGCCTTAGTTATATACAAAAAAAAATACATACAAATCATGACCGCGTGGATTGGTGGCAAAAATGCGAACAGTATTTCCAGTATTGATTCGCAATTCCGATCGTTTAGACAAAAAACGAACCAGTCTTTTGATATTATGTAATATTAATATTCCTAGCCCTATTTCTAATATGCCATCAAATAAATGCGGAGATTTTCTATCTCAATAAAATGTGACTGAAAATGTAATATGACCTAGTAGAAAACATACTAATCTTCCATGATTAGTAGCGCAATTAATTATCCAATATAATTAATATCCAACATTTATTAATATATATATATGATGATGAATGACCAATGTCCCCTAGATGGGGAAAAGGGGGTCCACAGATGTCCTCCATCGCGATCGGTCTTAAGCTTCACGCTTCACCTCGCTCCACGTCATTCCGATGCACGCCGCCTGTACCAACACGGAGTGTCGTCAGGTTTGACGAGGACGGCCACGCTTTCTTTTCCCTTGGGGATTCCAGTCCAAAACATGTTTGGTAAAGCAAATATGGTCGGTGTCCCTTCGGAGCGTGTGGCCAATCCATCTCCACTTGTGACGCTTGATCTGACTGTTGATCGGGTTCTCATGGCATTTCTCCAACAGCTCTACGTTTGAGATGGTCTTGGGCCAGTAAATAAATATATACATAAATATGGGACGTATATTTGTCTATTATATTATTTAGTTTAGTATTTAAAAAACAAGTTTTACTTATTTATCATTAATTCTATACTTAAAATACCATAATTTTAATCTTTATAATAATATTTAATTTTATTGCCTTTACCTAAATTATTTTAATGACATATACATAATACTCAAACTTTAGAGAAGCTGGACCGGACGCGTATATACTCTTTTCCAATCATAAGAGGAGAAAAGTCAAATAAACAACATTTGACAGCAAATTGACGCGACATCATTGGTCGAGAGCTTGATTAATCTATGATATTCACTATGGATTTTGCAAAAAATGGCGTTTTGAACGTCGACTAAACTGTTATCGGAATTTTGGAAGTAAAATTAAAGTGGATAAAAGAAGTTAAGTGTAATGTATTATAAATAAAGATCAAATCAAATCATTCAATAAATAAATATTTCTTTGTCAAATATTTTTTATTATCATTTGTTTACGCTATAAACTAAATAATTTAAAAAAGGAATCACATCATTTTTAATTGACAACCTCTGTGGTCGAGTAGTGTGTACGCCGGCTTTCATGGGTACGCTACTCCGAGGTCCCTGTGGTACCGTCGTTACTTCTGATTTTCCATAACACAAGTGTAAAGCACTTGTGCTACTTACATTGGGATCAGAGTAATGTATGTGATGTTGTCCAATATTTATTCATTATTTATTTAATTTGATATGTATCCATTTGTAAAGAAATAAGTGATTCTAGATTGTTCCATAGGCTCTTTACAGCTCTCTCATTCCATAGGTCGTCTTTAAACCTTAAAGTCTATCATAAACACCAATCTATTAGAATATAAAAATTTCTTATGTAATGCTTTTGCGAAAAAAGATCAAGTAGATTCAATTTACACAGATATTAGCAAGGCTTTCGATAAAATTAATCACAAAATTTTGCTGGAAAAATTAAAACTGGTATTCATGGTTGCTTGTTTAGATGGGTAAAATCGTATCTATTAAATAGAAATCAATTAGTACGACTAAAAGGTCTATTATCGTCACCGGTTATTATTAAATCAGGTGTGCCCCAAGGTTCACATTTGGGGCCCCTTTTCTTTAACGTATTTATAAATGATCTCATTAATGAGTTAACTTCACCCTCTATACTATATGCGGACGATTTAAAAATATTTAACGTCATTACTAATTATCTTGACTGTGTAAATCTACAAAATGACCTTACTACTCTGTCCAAATGGTGTCAAGTAAATAAAATGAACTTAAATATTAAAAAATGCTTTGTTATATCTTTTACAAAAAAACGTCATAAAATATCTTTTGAGTACAAACTGCAGGGCCAGGCAATTGCTCGACAATCAGTAGCTAAAGATCTTGGAATACTTTTTGATGACCAATTAACTTTTCGCGATCATTATAATAATATTACAACCAAAGCTTATAAAAATTTGGGTTTCATAATACGTACAACAAAATCCTTCAAAGAATCTAATGCTATTATTTCATTGTATAACACCTTAGTTCGGAGCATCCTGGAGTACTGTGCCGTGGTTTGGTCTCCTTCTTACTATGTGCATTCAGATAGAATTGAAAAAATACAACGAAAGTTTCTAAAAGTATTAACTTATCGAAACAATCTCCATAGACAAATCAAAAGCTACAAAGATCGTCTAATAAAATTCAAAATGGGCTCATTAAGTACTCGTCGACAGCAGCAGGACTTGATTACACTTCACAAAATCATACATTCAAATTTAGATTCTTCTGCTTTGCTCGCGAGCATAAATATTAATACGAGGTACAACTGCCGCAAGCCAAAAACATTTTCTTTACAAGTTTTTAAAACCAATACCTCTTTTTATAATCCAGTTATCAGAATGTGCCGCCTTTATAATGAAATAACTAATAATAATAATCATGAAATTGATATTTTTAATATAAACCAAGCGTCCTTTGTAAAAATTGTAAAAAATGTCTATTTTAAAAATGCAATTTGTAAACTTAAAAAATTGTAGTTATTAACGATTATATTTTTTTGTCTTTTTCGTAAATTCAAACCAAAATTGTTTATTATACCATTTATTTATTTTCTTCTTGTAAATTTAATTCGTGTAACTTCATTGAATATCAATTTTAATATTTTATTTTTGTCTTTTTTTGTTTAGTCCATGTAATTTAATTTTATTATGTTCTTGATATACCTACTGTTGTTATTGTTTAGTACTAATACATAGTTATCCCCTGTATTGGAATTTGTTAACTGTAATAATTGGCAATCCCGTCATGTTGTGCATGCACCCTTAGGGTTATAATCTGTTCGACACTATTAATGTTTAAGAAATATTCTCTATGTGATTGTAACCTGTTGTGTTTGCCTTAATAAATAAATAAATAAATAAATAAATAAATAAAACGTTACAATATACGTAAGTAATTATTCGTCATACACCAACTGACTCGGTAAGTGTGATATTTCTATTATAGTTCTTTGTTCAATTGTCTTCGTGAGATTCCATTCATGTCGTTCGTTACATTGTCCATACGAACAAATGACAATAGGGATGACATATCAGCTTTTCCTGCTTCCCGTGATACAATCAGCGACAGACTGTAAATTTCCCAATACTGGGCTCCTCTCCCTTTGAGGAGAAGGTTTGGAGCATATTCCACCAATGCTCCATTGCGGGTTCTTGGATACACACGTGGCATATTTCGTTGAAATTAGACACATTCAGGTTTCCTCGCGATGTTAACCCTCACCGTCGAGCACAAGATGAATTATAAACACAAATTAAGCACATGAAAATTCAGTTGTGCTTGCCTGGGTTTGAATCAATCAATCATCGGTCAAAAAGCACGCGTTCGTACCACTGAGCCATCTCGGCTCACTGGACCATCTCGGGTTCGTCATACGTATCGAATGAAATTAGACAATATTTCGTTTCTAATTAGAATTAAAGGGGTTCGGTTTAATTTAATTTACTAGCTCTGTCGTATGAGTACATTTTACTTCCAAACAGCAATACTTAGTCTAAGTAATAGTCTAGTAATAGTTGTGTTCCGGTTTGAAGAGTTACTGCAGGCACAAGGAACATAACTTCTTAGCTCCCAAGTTTGGTGTTATGTAACGAATAGAATATTTCTTACAGCGCTAATATCTACAGTCAGTGGTGATGATTTACCATAAAAAGTTTGGATTCGAAGAATTGGATTGGAATTAGTGTGGTGGAATAAACTTCAAACCTCCTCCTCGAGATCAAAAGTTTGTTGGGATGTTACTTTAGTCTTGTTATCTTATCTTATCTAGTTAAAGTATTACGACCTCCGTGGTCGAGTAGTGTGTACACCGGTTTTCATGGGTACGCCACTCCGAGGTCCCGGGTTCGATTCCCGGCCGAGTCGATGTAGAACGAATTCATTAGTTTTCTATGTTGTCTTGGGTTTGGGTGTTTGTGGTACCGTCGTTACTTCTGATTTCCATAACACAAGTGCTTTAGCTACTTACATTGGGATCAGAGTAATGTATGTGATGTTGTCCAATATTAAAAAAAAAAAAAAATTAATAATATAATTATTGCCAGTATTATAATTCAGTTCGTATTGTAATTGTTTCTCGTTTTATTTTATTCGATATAATTAGCGGCCGTGTTTATTTATTTATTAAAGAACCACCAACAAAATTAGACGTGGATATTTTACATAAAATTTATCTATCCTTAGGTTGCAATTATACATATAATTTCACTTCAAGGTAGTTACAGCTAGCATAAAAAATAAAACTATACGAAAACATATAAGGCTAAAATTAAAACTTAAACTAGGACTACCAGTATTTATGTATATATGAATTTATAAAACATAAACTAATTAAGTGTTCGTTGACCGTGGGCGTACTCGTTTTAGATGCTATATGAATTTCTTTTTTTATTTATTCCACTTTCGTTTTATGATTCTTTACATTCTATTTTGTGAAATTAAATATCATAGCGGTTCTGTTTTTGAATTATGGATGTGTTTTTTTTTTAATTAATCTCATTATTGTTTGTGCGTTTTATGTGCCATGATATTACGCTTACATTTGTGAACTATAAGTATTTGAAACGGGATATTTATCATTTTTTTTTTATTTTTATTTGGTGGAGCTCGATATTTCGACATTA
Source organism: Vanessa atalanta (assembly GCF_905147765.1). Lineage (NCBI taxonomy): Eukaryota > Metazoa > Arthropoda > Insecta > Lepidoptera > Nymphalidae > Vanessa > Vanessa atalanta. Next base: position 6,990,636 of record NC_061890.1, read on the forward strand.
TCCAGCTCCACCAAATAAAGATAAAAAAACAAGGTAAATATCCCGTTTCAAATACTTATAGTAATATAAAATAACCATGTTAATTTAAAATCTTAAATTTGTTGTGTGTTGTTGTTCATTCATTCAGAATGAATTCAAGCGACATTTATGCTAATTTGGTACCTAAATAATGAAGTTACATCGATTTCCACTAAATTCAACGTCAGCCATTTTGTCGAAAGAAAATGACGAAACGCTTAGAATAAACTATTGTTATCGACGTGATTCGTCTCGTGATCTTCAATTGTTCGTGTCATGGTGAAATCGAATACAATATATTTATTTTTCCACATAATACGAATTAAAATCAAAATTAGTAATGAAAATGGTAGAAAGTAACTACTAAGTTTCTTGCCGGTTCTTCTCGATATAATCTACTTTCCAAACCGGTGGTAGCTTTAAATTTAATTTAACTGTGTAACATGACGATTCAAAAGTGCTTTTATGAGCCTACTTGATTTTGATTTTCATATCCTTAATTGCTTTGGTTGTCTGGCTTAACCTTTATTATATTAAAACATATTTATAAAGTATTTGATGACATATTTATATCAGTTCTTATCAAATTTCAATAACGTAAGTAACGTAACTATCTTACATTTGAATAGATATAATATGAAATCATATTACTAATATAATTACAAAACAATTTCACGATAAAACACTTAAATAGAAACTCGAAGACAGCTTTAAATCAAAATGTAAGTTAATTATAAAAATGTTATTTTGGTCCGAATATTAAATAAGAAATTGTTTTTATCTGTTTCATTTTAATTGTATTTTTATTTATGAATTGAATAATTTGTTAAATGTCAAATTAGAAACTAAAAAACAATTTAAATATATATTTAATATAATTTTGTTAAAAATCATTTACAAAAAATATTTATAAAAAATAAGCTACACATCCTTGAAGAGTTCCTTCATCTGGAGCCAATCCTGGCTGTGTTACGATTGATGCATTGTCATCGGAGATAAACCAAGGATTGATATCAGGACTATATAGGACAAGAGGAAGCGTTTTAAATTCAGATACGACGTTGCAAGTTAAACAAACAATAGAAGCTCGTAACAACGAAATACTTTCATGATTTTTTTAAATATTTTATTCTTAATTTAAAACAAGATTATATCATAGCGTTTAAAATGGCAACAAGGTTATAAGTCGGTTCGACGTTTGGGATGGTACTCCCGTACTGGTAAGGATAGTTTTTAATGGCTTCCTTATGCTAGAAGTGTGTCAATGAACAGTTTACGTTATTACATTTTTTTTAGTAATAGTATATGTACGTAAATAATAAAGGAAGTATCAATATGTGATATGTTTATTAAAATGATTATTTATTTTTAATGTATGTCAGTCGATAAATTATTATTAATTTGTATAGTTAAGGCTAAGGTTTAACCATGAAAATAACATCGTTCGGTTTTTATTTTTGTATTTTTGTATTATCGCGGGCACACCGCGACTTCGTGCTCGTTTGAATTTAATAAAAAAGCGTGACTTTATTATTATTTTACATATAAATCTAAAATAAGCCGTTCCAGAGATTAGCCCGAACAAACAGACAGACAGATAGACAAAAATTGTAAAAAAATGTTATTTAGGTATATGTACCGTGTATACATACATATGCATTTAGTAAAACTCGGTTATTTTTATATTACAAACAGACACTCCAATTTTATTATATGTATAGATTTAACCCGCGTAACAATGAAATCTTTGTTTAGTCATATTTTTATTTGTAGTGAGTAAGCTTTTGCTTTCATTATCATGTAGGTGGCAAACGAGCAAAAGGCTCACCTGATAGAAAGTGACTAAGTGACATGGACAACATCGGGGGTCTTGCGTTGTGTTTCCGGCCTTTAAGAAATGAAAGACCTTAGAAGTAAGTCGCAGTGTAAACTAGTCCTATGATCCTTTGGCGGACGAGCATATGGACCACCTGATAGTAAATGGTCACCACCATCCATATACAATGGCGCTGTAAGAAATATTAAGCATTCCTTACATCGCCAATGCGCCACCGATCTTGGGAACTAAGATGTTATGTCCCTTGTGCCTGTGATTACACTGGTAGAGCTCGCTGTAAGCGCTACGATCACCCTAGCAAGTTTTTATCCTGTACTATGACTATGATATATCTGTATAAATTTCATTTTATTATAACAGATATATAAACCTACTACTAACAGCGCGACTATTAAGGCAATTTCTGCCTCGCGTAACCACTCTATGAAATCAACTTTCGCCAGCGGTTTTTCCGAGTCGATACGATTTAGGAACCTTTCATTTTTAAAAGGCGTCTGCAAGGAGTGTTGCACAAATGGACAACACTCTGGGTGGTAGTAGTCAGTTTTCATCACATGATCCTGTTGCTTGTCTGGTACATATGCGAAAAATATGTATAAACTCAAACTCAAATTCCTTTATTCAATATGGAAGCATTAAACTTACTTATTTGTTAGTCAAAACACTGCCACCGATTCGGAATAGAAAACACCCTGACCTGAGAGGAACCGGCGAAAGAAACAGAGCGGGTCTTTTTTTGTCTATTTTATTATTTACGCAATTGAATATGAATAAAAACAGAGTTTCATTCCCAAGGTGTGGTATCAATCATAAATTCACTAATGGTATAATAAACCTTTCGCACAGTCCTTAAATATTTTTTTTAATTTGGCAACAGAGGCATTTTGAACGCTTTCCACATTGCCCCACAAAGGAGTTACTGACTCTATGCAGAGAAACATAAGTAACAAGTTTGTGTTTGTTCCTTGTACCGATGCTATGAGTATCACATTTTCTCGTAAAATCCTTAATATTATAAATATATACAGTTATAAAAGTAATAAATATAATGATTAATTTTAAAGTGCTCACTTGAACATATTTATCGAACATTTACTCGAAAACTGATATAGAATAATAATTAAAGTACTCTTAAGTGCGCGTTCACGCTTATAATCTTAAGCGCGAAACTCCACGGCGCGATAATTACTCTTGTAATACGAGAACATGAAATTCTCCCTCGTCACGTCAATAGTATAAATTTAAGACGGGTGATACTGCAAAGCGTACCTGCTTATGTAATATATTATATACTAAAACCTTCACACAAACGCGTCGCATCTCCTGATATAAATTTTATGTATACCTACTGGCTTATTATTGATATATATGTTCATATACTAACTACTACATGTATATTATAATAATGGAGAAGGTTTGGAGCATATTCCACCACGCTGCTCCAATGCGGGTTAGTGGAATACACATGTGGCAGAATTTCGTTGAAATTAGACACATGCAGGTTTCCTCACGATGTTTTCCTTCGCCGTCGAGCACGAAATGAATTATAAACACAAATTAAGCACATGAAAATTCAGTGGGGCTTGTCTGGGTTTGCACCCGAAATCATCGGTTAAGACGCACGCGTTCTAACCACTGGGAAAACTCGGCTTACACGCAGTCTATACCTGTTTTCAATCGAAAACCTCTTGAAATTTGCGGGAGATTATAAAATATGATAAAGCATCTAATCGAATTCACTCGTATCTATGGATTGAAGGCAACTGTAAAAATGTCGAGTCGTTTAAAAAATACTTTAATGTATTTCACGTGAAATACCATATCAACGACCTAAATCTGTATATCAAGTGAAATTGTCAGAAGATACTTGACTGTGATTATGATTACCGAAGATTGTTCAGAAGAATTAGACACGCGGTTCCAAATACCAATCACATGTGTTTAATTCGTGTTTATAATCCATATCGAGCTCGATGGTGAAGGAAAACACGTTTACTTGGTGGTAGGGCTTTGTGCCTAGGTTGGTACCACCCGCTCATCAGATATTCTGCCGTCAACAACAGTACTCAGTATTGTTGTGTTCCGGTTTGAAGATTGAGCGAAAGATTTTTTATGTGTTTATTGTCCCATAATCACTGGGAAAAATCGACTTACTCTATTAATATATAAGATTGAGTTTTTACGTATGTCTAACGTTCTATTTCCTTTTTTCAAATATTTAAATATAATTCAAATTTGGAATGCCAGCAAAAATCTATGTTAACAGGAGTTTGACTATAGGTTAACCTACAGTTCTTCTCTAATTGGGATAAGTCTGCATTTGTACACTTTTCTCTTAAGATACAAGTTATATGATCGTTAATTGTATGCGATAAAGATTTCAACAACTTGAGGAAAGACTCCTTATCAGCTATATTGTGACATTGAAAACGTTGCAAGTAAAACTCTAAAATCGTAATCACTGGATTTAGGCATTCTCTAAGTATTTATTATAAAGGGACGACTTTTTCGGACTTTTACCATTTTTTTTTTTTTTCTCGCTGGAAAAACGCGTTACGCGCTTCCCCCACGTGATGGAAGGTGGGGGGGGGGGGGACTCCCCGGAGCCCTGAACGCCGAGTGCGCCCAGGTACGCCGGGTTTACCCACTAAAAAACAGACGGAGAGGGCTCCGTCTTTCGGCGGGCGCCACGGGATCGCTTGCGCATGCTACCGTGACGACTTTTACCATTCCAACCTAACCTAACCTAACATGTAAATCCTAAGAGTTACCAAGTGAATGATGGTAAAAGTTCGAATTCCAAAGTTTTATGGACATTTACCATTCATAATCGGTAAATCTGGTTTTACTGGAAAATCTTATGACTGACCGTAGTTCGCTCTTTTGAGCGATAATAATGAAAAAGACAAATATATATATACATATATATATATAAGATAAATGTAATAAATTTTAACAGTTTACTTGAAATTGCACAAAATATCTTTTATAGTCCTTAATTTCAAGTAAATCCACTACTATTTTAAGCATTAGTGAATTATTAACATGTATTACGTCACAAACAAATTGGAAAAAACAGACATTAGAAGTCAATCGATACATAATTATCGTATTCTGCTTAAATATAATTAAGGTTCTCAATAGCATCATCATTTGTTTTATTAAAGGACTTTTACTTACTAGACTTACTTCGCCTAGCAAAAGTTTTTCCCAGTTAACCTTTATTGTCACGATCTCCTTGCTTACAACTTAAATACAAAGTCAAAGTAAATTGATTATAGTTCGTTATGAGTGGAAACTTTACTGGTATACGTGCTAACTTTATGTCATAGTTTTTCCTGCTTTCCTCATAAAAAAAAAATAAACTCTATAATACTGATATATAATATATTTAAATGACCATTTATATTTTTGTCAACTCGCTTCAAAATATTTTGACGGTTAGTTCGTAATTATCTTGTAAGTAAGTATCTGTAAGTGGGACTCTCCGATACAAGACTGCATGTATGGTCACTTTAGCCATGCGCCACGGGCCATTCCCTAATAGCCATTAAACTCCGTGTCCAAGGACCCCGCACGGCTAGGTTAATAATCAACGACAACATAATCTTGTTATAAATAAAAGTATATATGTTACTGTTAAAGCTCCAACTAAGGTAAATCTTAAGATTTCCCAGTAAAACCTAAGATTTACCGACATGAGTTGGTAAATGTAAGTATTTATTATAAAGGGACAACTTTTTCGGACTTTCATAATTCCAACCTAACCAACCTGTATTGTCTAATGACAAAAAAGATGTGTACGTTGTATATAAAGACATTCCTCGTTATATTTAGTATCAGCATTGCACCCGCGCGAAGCCGGGGCGGGTCTCTAGTTCACTATAAAAATATTTCCATTTATTATTAAAATACAGCATCGCACGCGAAATAATTTACAATAAAATTTAAAGAAATTAAATATACGACATAAACTTGATTCACATCAAAAAATATTTTCATCCTTTAAACAATTTATCGTACGCAACATAACGCACATACTTAACGTATTAAGTTACAATGAACTGATAATTGCACTAAACTCCGATCAGCTGACGGCGTGGTATAATTTCGTAACCCGTGTTTTCGCAACGATTTCAATGTCCATATCAAAATTACGTGTTGAATTTATCAATCTTATTACAACAGCATAGAGTTGATAACAGAATTCAACTAACACTCAACTACATACTTGTGGAAGTAATCTTTTCACAGCACTCGTTTGACTCCGTGTGTACTTAGTAGTATTTAAGTGTCGACTATACTAAACTGACGTCGATATGGTTTTACTATTCGGTAATCGATAGTGATGAGCTAGAAGTTGTACTTCGCGTATTTCGTTATTAAAAATCATAATGTTACGTTTATTTTTTATATCGTTTTTGTTATTTATAAGTGACTTTGTTAATTGTGGTGTGTTTAAACGAGATTTGTATAAATTGGACATTGTTCATTATAACGATTTTCATGCAAGGTGAGAAAAATAATCTAGTGTTGATTGCAGCAGTTAATTCGCTATCAGTCATGGGTTCGTTCCTTAATTTAAAATTGATTCGTTAAATAGTTTTACGAGGATTTTTTAAAGTGTTATATATAATTAATCAGAATTATAATCATAAAATATGTTTTATAATACACATATTTTTAAGTATATAAATATAATGTCATTAATTTAATAGCAATTGCATGATAGAGTATGTTATATAAACAATTAGATGTCAACTGCTCCGCTTCCTTCTTTGGGGTGAAACTTCCTTGATACGTAATTTCATTAAATTTTCTGAACAGACAGAGTGACTTACGAATTTATAATATTAATATAGATAGTTGATTCGTACAAAATAGAAATAAAATATTGATATAATAAAGATGTCCTCCTGATCTAATTCGGCCACAGCCATTCTTAACGGCATTCAATGTCAACATCATCAGCTTAATTAGACAATCACAATCCAATGCTGGGCATAGAACTCTCCCAAAGTGTACCAAAACTTCCGATTATCCGTGTTTTAGTCGGGTCCCACCACCTCCTTCAGCACATCGGCTGGATTTAATGTTTTTTATTTTGTAATTTAATGGAGATCGATCGACCTCCCTGGCTGGCACAGCGCAAGGGATGTTGAAGTATGTGTGGATACACAGGAGTGCTTGCGTTCCTGTTATAATTCCCTCGACAAACACTTAATATCAGGAGCATAAACAACGTCTCTAAATGCTATTTGAGGCGCGAGAGTATATATCTATTCATTTTAAAATTCTTATTTTCGAGCTGCCATTGATATTTACTTGCCAAAAAACCAAATAACCTTTATTTGGGAGACCCAGGATTTGTAGGTTTTCTAACTGGCTTAGGGCTTTATTCCGGTTTGAAGGGTGAGTATGCCCATGTAACTACAGACACGAGAGTCATAACATCTTAGTTGCCAATGTTAGTGGCACATTGTGATAAAAGGAATTAGTTGACCGCTAATTCCTTTTATCGGTATAGAAACGGTGGCTCATTTACGAGTCCGCCTTCCATTATAACAAAAAGTAATAATAATATTGTGTATTGTCGAGTGTGTAAATAAAAATATCTCGCTCAGACTATGAATTTGTTTTATAAACTGAGCTAAAAGCGTTCCAAGTTTCATTACTACACTAAAATATGAACTAAATTTAAATTTGTTTAATATTGGTGCATTTAATTCTATCCTTAGTAACTTTATGAGTATTTCAGCAATTAAAATTAATGATTTTTTTAGTGATTCTCTGAAACTGATTTAGTCATACTTTTTGAACCAATTTTGATTAAATTTACCGTGTAACGAAGGGGCTGACATATATGCTGCCTATAAAGGTCCCTTAAAAATACTAGATAAAAAAAAAAAAAAGTATGGTTTATAGAGACTTCCGCAATAGGGTATTACTACTATGTTTGGAAAAGTACTTCAAAATGTTGATTTTCCTAGTAAAAAGCCACAAAATCATATACATACTTTGGCAAAATAAGCACGTTTTCTTGCCATACATTTAACAACATTTTAAACCTTTTTATTCACGCGAAAACGCTGTCATATTGGTGACGTCATACTGAAAAACAACAGTTGTGTATACACACTGGCTGGGCTGGAACATTTTCGTTTTATTGCGTTTCCTTTGCACATGAAAAGTTAACAGCTATATAAATAATTTGTGTGTTTTTTGAGATAATAATGAATTAAAATCACTATCGTTGAATGTATGTGCAAAGACTGGCATTAAAATTCCGGAATAGTTGTTTATCAAAGTGCCAGATGAATATGAAAGTTTTTGCCCATCTGACGACACACCAATGGCGGCTCGTGTTTTAGGTCACATGATATACAGACTAAAAATTACGACTTTTAATTATTTCAATATAATAAATTAATAATCCGCTTTTGTGACTAAAAATCAAAATATTGAAGTATAGTTATCCATATATTTAAATTTTTATAAAATTTCTAAATTTATTTTTCACTACCAAAAATTATCTGTTGTGATTTGCAAATGATGTACACAATACTTATGTAAGGTCCCCCAAAGTTATCGCCATTTGATGCTTTTAAAAATAAATGAAACATTAGCGGAAATTAACTGGCATAATTTTTCGCCTTAGTTTCGTAAATTAATTTACTTATAAAACGGAATTTTATAGGTTTTCGAAACAACATTGGCGTATCCACAAATTATTGAGTAAAAGTAGGAGACATTTTCTCGTTCAGTGTGATACACCACTACGGGTTTACATTATACATTCATAAAAAACTAAAAACTACACTCCTCCATTAATATATCTTTAAAATGAAAACAAAAACATTAACAACAATTGACAGAAAATCGATTACAACATTAGTTTATTTTGTCTAGAATGAAATAAAGAAACTAGGACTAGAAATGCGTGTTCAGTCCAAAGCGACGTCTATAGATATATTCGGAAATCTTGATTTCTTAAACAGTTAAAGTTATATAAACGGCAATTTCATTCCGTACATAATCTGGGATATCATTCGCAATTAGATATAGGCAGTATGGGTTAGTCTTAAGAGTATCATTTTGACCTACATCAGTTATCTTTTGCGTATCATAAAATTATTTATATTTTTGATAATCTTTGACTTAGTCTGCGTCAATTTTAAATATACATATATTACGTATCAAAACTTTGAAAGATCAAGCCAAGATCATTAATGTTTAAGTAGGTAATTAACTTATTAATAATTCATTAAGAACTGAGATGGGCCAGTGCTTAGAAAGCGTGTATCTTAACTGATCGAGGATTCTAACTCAGGCATGCACCAATGTAATTCGATGTGCTTAATTTGTGTCTGTAATTCGTCTCGTGCTCGAGGAAAGGAAAACATCGCGAGGAAACCTTGCATGATGCAGATGCATTTCCTGTCTTTAGGAAATTTGTACGCTTTTTTCTTGATAATCAGGTGTAAAAGTGATCAGGCTCTAACTATATCTAAAAGTACGTACTTAATTTGATTATCTTTAACGCGTGTCCCCGCTAGTTTCCGGCTATGCCACGAGACTCAGCCACGTGGCTTAACCTCGGGAAGGGACGTACTTTTAGAGAAACAACCTTGGCACTTTTGTGTATTTAAAATAAGTAACAGGCAAGTAATTAAAGCTATTAATAAAGATTTCATAATAAGATTGTTTGGAAATTATTGCTGTTACCAATAAGACCTTCTTTTTAATTATTATTTTTCTATTTCCTCATATTTTTATTAGTTATATGGTGCTGTAATTATATACTAGCTACTCGCACCGGCGATTTAAACATAAAAATATAGGAATTGTAAAAATAAAGAGACGGAGAAACAAATTTACTGTATTCGGACATTATGAGACATTATGTAGATGTCGCAGGCAAATAGTTTAATCAGCCATCCAATTAAACGCCTAGCCACGGTGCTGTTCAATCAGCGGCCTGAATTACAATTTACCTTCCGTTCTTAGAATAAGGACTCCCAAAAAATATTGATCTTGATAGTTTACTTCGGTAAGATTTGCCTGCTGCCACTAAACGGGTTGCAATTAAACTTGAATATTCGCTTTTAAAAGTATAAAACAAATTCTTTATGGGTCCGTCCTCGTGTCCTCGTCGATTCTTTAAATTTATTATAAAAATAATAATAATATATTCATACTCGAACGAAGGTAGCAAACAAAAAAAAAGTTAACATTCAAGTCTGTCGCCTTCTGTGGAATGTACATGCGATTAAGAATATTATGAATTTTTTTGTTAAAGCTTTGCACATTGGATGTGCATGCCACGTGATGGTCAATGGTCCACAGTGCCCACAGCGGTCGCGCTGTGAGAAAAATGAACCATTCCTTAACACTAAACCAATATGCCACTAACATTGGGAGCTAAAATGTAATGTCCCTTGTACCTACAGTTACACGAACTCACTGACTCTTTAAACCGGTAGAATATCTGATGATTAGGTAACAAACCGGTACAATAACTTAACCAGAAGTGCTTGCACAAAGCCCTTCCACTGAGCCGATCGTCGTGCAATTTAAAATACATGTAGTCTATGCCGAGTCGCAGGGATAACTAGTAGTACTTTGTGTTTAGTATATGAAAAATATTTTACGCATTTTGCATACGAAAAAAGTCCGTAGGTCAAAATGTAGTTACAAATGTTACACTAAGTCTGGTTAGATTATTCATTTTTGTATAGTGATTTAAAATTATACTTTCTTCCTAGTATTCTTCTTGTAAATTTAATCATATGAATGTTATCATGTGTAATTTCATTTGATTTTCAGAAGTTATCTGAGAGGCAAGGACTATTTCAATGATTTCACGCAACAATTGGTATATTAATTAAATATAATTATCTAATACTGATTTAAAAATCGAGCAATATTTACCAGAATTTATGACGCAGAGGGTTTTGAATATGAGATAGCAAATATAAGGTTTATACTCTGCAAAATGTAAAATATCTGTAAAGTTAATTATAAGACGTACACGTCGCCTTAGATCATATCGTACGATCTTCCTGTTCGATTCTTATATTATATTTATATATATGGTATTAAAATAGACGTCCGATATTATAAATCAAGTAAAAACATCGTAATAAAGTACTAGTTGTGCTTGATTTTGCTCGCGTTTCAGGTATTGGTTGTTATTAGGTATTAGAATGATTGCTATATCCTTTATTGTGGTTCAAGCGATCAAACCAAATTTAATAACATTCGTTTCTGTGGCTTGCCCGTGACAGACAGACATAGTTACTTTCGTATTTATAATATTAGTATAGATTTACGTAAAGATAATAATGAGAATTTCGAACTATGTAAAATTATTTATTAGACTACGTTTGAATGAATTATTTTCTCTCATCAAAATTGTTTACTTTTATCTACTAGCGACGCCTCGCAGTCTATCTCACGATGAACTTATTATTACGTTTAATTTACTCCGTGGTACCAATCACCCACTTATTAAATATTTTACCACCAAACAGTGATACTTAGTATTGTTGTGTTCTGGTTTGAAGTGTGAGTGAGCCAATGTTACTTCAGATACACGTGACATAACATCTTGATTTCTGAGGTTGGATATATGTAGAATGATGAATATTTACCTATTAAAATAACACTCATAATGAGAAGACTGCTTACTATGATTAGCTATCTGTATGATATTAAAAAAAAAAAAAAACAAGCCTTACAGTTGTATATGATGTTTAACATCTGATATCTTAATAATAAGCAACATTAACACATGTCTCGCAAAATGAGTTGGTACCATCTGACGACCAGCATTGGCACTGCGTACACGCTTTGGCCAAATCAAGTAGCGCTTGTTCTCTATATTTCTGTTACACACTTCCGTCCCTTTTCACGAAATCTCTCCATAGATTGCAGATACGCGAGAGGAATTATGTCAATAAAAAAAATACTGTTATAAATCAGATTGTACTCTATTATCATTAAACGTTTCTGCTCGGTTCAAACAATTGGTTAGAATTGGTTCAAAATTCATTTCCAAGATTGGCCCATTCTCACTATGGGTGAATTTTAGAGTAAATAAGTATGGAACGGAGTAATAAATAAACAAAGCATAAGCATATAAATCTGATGAAAAAATAATAAAATATTTATAAAAAAAATATATATATTTTTTTATTTCACACACGAAAACGTTAAAACAATTTAAATTTATAATAAAATACGACCTTACGACTACCTCCGTGGTCGAGTAGTGTGTACACCGGTTTTCATGGGTACGCCACTCCGAGGTCCCCCCCAGGTTCGATTCCCGGCCGAGTCGTTGTAGAAAAAATTCATTAGTTTTCTATGTTGTCTTGGGTCAGGGTGTTTGTAGTACCGTCGTTACTTCTGATTTTCCATAACACAAGTGCTTTAGCTACTTACATTGGGATCAGAGTAATGTATGTGATGTTGTCCAAATTTTTATTATTATTATTTATTTAATAAACCTTGTAAAATAAGATAAGGTCATCATTCGACTTCATACTATACTAGTTCCTTTAGTGTTCAGGTTGTTCGTCCGTGGAACATTCCTGTTGAAGTAGGACGTGCACAATCACTTGTTTCATTTAAAACAATCTTGAAGCAACTTTAATGCTGTTTGTTTTGCGAGAATTTAATTTAATTTTATATATAAATTATATATAATTATATACATACATATGTATATGCATGCCTATGTATCAAGTACTGTACATTATTTTATTTCAAATATATTATTACTTTACTGTAATGTATTTATATACTATGTTTATCTCTGCTATGTACACTCCTATCTCTTTTTATTTCTGTTTCTTTCCTCTATCTTAATGTTGCCTGGAAGTTATCGCTGTTAGCGATGAGGCCGCCTCTTTTGACTAAAGTATGTGTTTATTGTGTACTCCAATAAAGAGTTATTTGATTTGAGTGTAAAGTGTATATGGCGTGACGTCACACGTTGTTTTCATGTCACGCTGTGCACGCGCATCATTAAAATTTGCTCTTTTCATTTCCCATAACGTGCCAAAAGAAATAAAACTGCAAACTGTTGAATGAAACTCTCGTAAAAAACGCACTATATATTTTTCACTGTGGTTTAAATAATAATACAACGAAAAAAATATTGATAACCGTCCAGGGAAAACTCGGTTAACGGGCGTGCAGCGCCGGACAGGGTTTTTATAACAGTTATATTCATAAAGTCATATATGCCTATATATATGTATATATATTTGTATGTGTCTCGTCCTTATGGGTTTCCCTAAGGTATCTTATTTCTCTAGTTTTGTTTAGTCTCGGAACACTCGTATATCATGCCTATGTAATAAAATTGGAGTGTATCAAGGTCATATAGGCGATCGCGATCAAAATGGTACCCGATCTGTAAAACTAGTTCTAACCGGTTTAATCTAAACTAAAATAACATAAGAGTATTATTTGGACTAAAACAAACGATCATGTATCCGTAGTCTTATTTGGACTACATTGATAATCTCATCATCATTATTTGAATTCCTTATCATCCTATTATTTTAATTGTTCTTGTTCAACTTTGCTAATTAATTAAATCAAATCGTTTGTTAAAAAAATATCAATAAATAAGGCATATTATTCAACATAAGTTTGTATAAACGATAAAAAGGCGTGGAGCTTGTTGATTTTCAGCCAGGATATTTATCATTGTATTTAACTTTGTTTTTTTTTTAATGTTGGAAAAGAGAAGAGTAGACGGTAGAATCTACCTACGAACCGGTGGTATCTTCACGTTTAATAGAGATGTGTATAATCACGACGCAATAGTGCTTGTAAAAGCTTCGTGTATATTTTGATTGTGATTCAGTTATTTATATTAATTTCACACTTTTTAAAACTTAACAGAAACCACCTGATGTTTTCAATAAAATTAGGCCCATACCTCATAGTTTTGCATATGACCATCTACGCCTAATTGAAAAGTTCACCCTGTATATAAATACATTTTATGTACTTAATTTATAAAAAAAATATATTTCAGATTCGAAGAAACGACAGTATCTTACCCAGTATGCATATCGAACGATACATCATGCTTAGGAGGCTACGCGCGCTTGTACCATGAAATCAAAACACTGCTCAAGGAGAAACCTGACGCCCTGTTGTTGAATGCTGGCGACACATTTCAAGGAACCTATTGGTATACGTTGTTGAAATGGAATATAACGCAAAGATTCATAAACTTACTGCCAAATGATGCACACGTGAGTAAACCAAATCAAATTAAATCATTGTTAATTGCCATTTGGAAATTTGATAGTTTCAATTTTTTTTGTTGAAATTCTCTAGAAATATACGTGTATTTACATTCGTTTGTCCTTTATTTCGTTATATATTATTAAATATATAAAAGACGAAATATAAACACGAGCGCGCACACACAAACAAACACACATACACACACACACACACACACACACACACACACACACACACACACATACATGTAAATGTTAAATGTCAAGCATAATATGCATAATTGTGTATGCTCAACTAATACATTTTTATATGATAAATTTTTATCATTGACACAAAGAGAAAACTTAAAAAAAAATTAAGATCAGTTTTAATATTCGCGTGTTGATTGCAGAGCATTGATGGCATTGCTACTTACTATTATTTCAAAACTTTTTCCTTATGATGTTTTCCTTATTATCTAAAGAGCTGGTAAACACAAATTAGGCCTTGAAAACTGTAGAGATAATTTTCCAGGTTTTTACCTTCAATTAAAACAATATTAAATCAATTAATTTCTTTGATAAGGTCACTGGGTTGTTAACAAATTACGGTTAATAAATATATCAACAAAGAATGCCGCTAGGCATACAAATATATTTAATATTTGACAAGCACATTTATTATTTATTTAAATAAATAAACTTTGACAGATAATAAATTTGTGTTCTGATAATATTGGCCATTAACACTTTGGAGAGATAATTTAAGACAAAATAAATTATATTTACATACAAATGTACATAAGATATAAGTACGTACTAGTCAACTGCAATAAGATGCACTAGTGGATGCGAATAGATCGTTTGTCTTGGTAATGATTATACAGGGTTATTGGTAATTCGAGGTAGTGATAGGGGTGATTATTTGCGACAATTTTAACCCCCATATGCATAATGCAAAAGTTAACCATTTTTAAGTTATCACGTTCTTTAGATTATCGAAAAAATATTGAAATAATATCTTTTCTTGTTCAAGTGTGAGCGTTAACACAGGTACACTGTTTTTTCACGTTGTTTAATAATCTATTTTGTTGGTTATTTATTGTAAAACTTAACTCAGTATTTGTTAAAAGATAAGAGTAAAATTTACAATTATAAATTTTTTTAGACGATTGGCAATCACGAATTCGATGATGGAATAGTGGGCTTAGCACCGTACCTTAAGGCACTCCAAGCTCCAGTCGTCGTGGCCAACATCGATACAAGCCTTGAACCAGCATTGGACGGTTTATATAAACCGCATATAATATTAGAAAGAAATGGAAGAAAAATAGGAATATTCGGTTTAATAACACCAGAAACCAAGGTACAAAATATATACAAGAGAGAAAACTTAAACTAAGTCAATGACTATATAAGTGATTTTGCAATTTTCAGACATCATCGAATGCTGAAAATGTTATCTTTTTAGATCCAATAAAAACAGCACAAAAAGAAGCCAAGATACTAAAAGATCAAGGAGTAAATATTATAATTCTGTTATCTCACTGTGGACTTAATATTGACAAGTAAGTCATATTTTGATTTTATGAGAATTTGACATGCAAATTATTGATACTAAAATTAAATTGTCGGCTACGAAGCAATTTGATTCTATATACATAATTTAGTTTTATTTTACATTGTGTTATTTAACTACAGCGATGTATTTCATGCGTGTGACTAGCAAGCGATTTAAATGCAAAGAAAGTAGCTAGCTCCCATATTTTCTAATAAACCTGTCAAATCGCTGACTACGGTGCATAAGATTCTTTTGTTGGAATACTAGTAATATACATCGATAACTTTATTATCTATGGAATAAATCTGTTGGATTTTCCAATATCCGCTTAACATAGTCTTATAAAGATTCAGTGCATTTTCAGTCAAACGAATTTATGGATTTTGCTCCGATTCTGTTCATTACGTATAATGTTTTATTTTTATTTTTATTGCGATGATATATTGAAAGCAAAAGGTTTAATATTAGATACAGGTTGTCCAAACAATAACAACTTAGCAGACGAATGAGTTTGATAGAAATTGGGTTTACGGATGATTTGTTCTAGATCGACCTATTAGCGTCAAAATATCAACGTAATCTTTTCGTAGAATATATTTATTTAGTATTATTTTTAATTGTTTTTTTTTTTTAAAGTAAACGTGTATTTATGTTAAAAGGCAAATAGCATCGACGGTTGGAGAGAACATTGACATAATTGTAGGAGGTCACTCACATAGTCTTTTATGGAACGGGAAGTCGCCGAGTAATGAATATATTTCTGGACCATACCCTGTACTTGTGCGGACTGAATCAAATCCTCGGCATCAAGTAAGATTATACTCAAAACTGACATTTTCTCGTCGAGAACGTGTCGTGAATTGCTCATTGGCTCATATTTTCCATTTGATAATTTTAACTCATTTAATAATCGATTCCCGGTATTTGATTTCTTATTATTACTTTTAATTCGTATATTAATATATTATTAATTTTATATCAGGTTTTGATTGTGACAGCGGCATGTTTTACAAAGTATTTGGGTAACCTGACAGTTTATTTTGATAAGGAGGGCCACTTGAAGGATTTCGAGGGTGAACCGGTGTTTCTCAACAGATCTATTCCAGAAGGTTAGTTGCATGTTTAATTAATTGATGAAGTACAATATTATTTTAAACATTAATAACGCCGTTTCAAGTCTTATAACGAAAGAACGTCTTTCTTTCACAGTCAAACCACTGAACCAATTTTTTTTATAAGTATCGGCATTTTATAAACTCTTAATGATTTTAATTATATACGTAATAATATTTCTTTTGTTATTTGATAATTTACTATTAAAATCTAGACCCTGATATAAAAGCTCTACTCCAACCCTATACTGATGATCTTCATGAAATCGTAAACGAAGTAGTTGGTTTCGTTGATGATGAATTTCTTGCTGAAGATTGTGGATCGAAGGAGTGTGCTATCGGCGATTTTTTCGCGGACGCATTTTTGTATTCGGTAAGTATATCGGTTGAGTTTATTAAGGATTATTTTTTAATAGCTTTTCTTTGTGCTCACTTTTGGATAGTCAAAAAATTCAGGACATGGATAATTAAAAAAATAGGTAGAGGTGGAGAAACTGTATCTTCGCTTAATATAGGAGGAGACGATGAATCGTCTGAGTTGTTATCTTCGCTCATAGATATTGTTACTCTAATTAGTAAATAATACCTCTTACGACGTTAATATACCGTCAATCATTGGAATTACACTGGTCCATTCCGTTTTGTGACTGATCAGTAAACCAAATAAGTACAGTACATTTAGTAATGTATATAACATAAGCAGCCTGTAAATTTTCCACTGCTGGGCTAAGGCATCCTCTCCCTCTGAGGAGAAGGTTTGGAGCATATTCCACCACGCTGCTCCAATGCGGGTTGGTGGAATTCATATGTGGCAGAATTTCGTTGAAATTAGACACATGCAGGTTTCCTCACGATGCTTTCCTTCACCGTCGAGCACAAAATGAATTATAAACACAAATTAAGCACATGGAAATTCAGTGGTGCGTCATTCAGATGCACGCGTTCTAACCACTGGGCCATCTCGGCTTTTTTTATTGTAGGGTCTCGTCCAAGCTTGTCTAGGTAGGTAAGATCCATTCATCACTTATTCGATCACCAAACAGCAATACTTAGTATTGTTGTGTTCCGGCTTAGGGATTTAAGGGATATAAGTTCCCAAGGTGAGAAGCGCATTGGGGATTGAAGGAATAATTATACTCATTCCACATAACTCATAAACAATTATATGGTTGATCTTCATCAAGATAAGTACTGGCTATCCTAGCTAGGCTAATTAAATAACCTGTGTTAAGGATAAACAGTCCTCCCCCGAAAGGTGAAATTATTGAAATGTATTAGAAAAGGAATGGTTGATATTTGACACAGCACCAGTGTCTATGAGCAGTAGTGACCAGTTACCATCAGGCTGCCCATTTGTCCGCCCGTCTAAATATCGTATATAAAAAAAAACATCTACCCAAAAGTCAAAATAAATCACAATTCGATGAGACAAAAGAATACCGTGAGATGTATAAAAGATTGAGGAACATTTAATCAGCAATATAGTATGTCTTATTCATTTAATATTAACATTTATTATAAAGCATGTAAATTAATATATTTCAGACAAAGGAATTGAAAGTCTCAAACCTCACCCACGTATCATTCGTATTGCGTAATATGATTCGTGGATCAATTCCAAAAGGAGGTAACTACAACTGAAATCATATACTATAAAAACATGTAAAAATTAGACAAACATAGAATGAAATGAATGTATTTTTTAATGTATATATATGTCTTTTAATATATACACTTCACTGAATGTCTAAAAAATTTAGCCATTAATTGAACTGAATATTTTAAAATAACAAAATTCTATGAATTCAGAAATAACAAGAGGCGAAGTTATAAATGCATTACCGTTTACAAACACCGTGGTTACCTTTTCTTTGCTCGGAAAATATTTGATCGATGCCTTTAAAAATTGCATGAGCACGTCCTGGGTCGCTAAGCCCTTCCAAGGACCGTGGATGCCTCAAGTTTCGGGTAAGTACTTGGGTATAAAATTTTAATAGATAAAGTTAATTTCAATGGCAGGAGTAGTGCAAGAAAAATAAACTTAATTGACCTTGAATTGACTGAATGACATCTAATTAGGGATTCGTGAAAACATGTCGATATTGTTATCGAAACTTTGGAAGAATTTTGAATCGTCATATTACAGAATTGTATCAAACATAAAGCGACCACCGGTTCAGAATGTAAATTATATTAAGAAGAAACGGCAAGAAAGACTGTAGTTAATGTTCGTCAGTACATGAGTGATAAATTAAACATATATATAATATAGCAGAACTATTAGCAAATACTATGGAATATTTATAACCAAAGTTTCTACGAGTACATCAGTCCACCATTTACTTGTCCTGCCGTTGAAATGAACACATTCTTTTTTATAAGTTCAAAAGATATGTATATCTTTTTTGAAATTAGTGATTTGTCTTTTTAATGAAATAGATAATGTTTGATACGTAAATACCTAATATGCAATTATATATAAAAAGGAAACGTTATTAAACGCTTTATCGCTTGAATTATTTGTTTCGGAGAGAAGAAAAATAAACTTGTATTTATTAATATTAATTTGTCGAATGTCCGAGAACAAGTAATGACTTTTAAGTAATAAATCAGCGTTAAGAAATGTAGAAAAAGCTATGTTTGAAACAACAAATGGTAAAGTGAAATTTATTATATTTTTTTCAGGAATGCGCTTAAAATTAAACTTGACGAACGAGTTAACTGTTGAAGTATTAGTTAAAGAAGGTGAAGATTACGTGCCTTTAGAACCAGAAATGGAATATCAAGTAACAACAATGAGCTTTATTAGCAAAGGCGGAAACGGTTTTGGTGTAAGTATAATTGAAAAATATCACAGCAATGTGATTCGTGATCAGTTAGTCATACAAAGAGACAAGTAGAGGCCCAGTCATACAAGAGTGCTTATTGCTTAGTTCGTCTTTTTCAAGCAGAAATCAATCAATCAAAACATACTTTATTCAAGTAGGCTTTTACAAGCACTTTTGAATGGTCATTTAACAAACTATATTAACTAAAGCTACCACCGCAAATGTAGATTCTACCGAGAAGAACCGGCAAGAAACTAAGTAGTTACTCTTTTTCAACACGTAAAAATACAATTATATATTATAAAAAATCATTGGGTTTATTTTTATATAATATAGGTCATAATTGCAGACTGTTGTAAATGTTAATAATATATTTAATTTTGAAAATGTTCAAGTAGTTTATGCTTTCATTATTAAGACACATCAAATAGAATTGATTGTACTCGTACGCGAAGTCTTCAAACAGTTCGACAGTTTCCAACAATAAGGGTTAACAATCCATAAAATTTCTAGTCATATTTGCTCAAAACAACACACTTGTCATCTTTTAATAGTAATAATATCGAGGGTAATTAGGTTCGTAATGGTATGTTTGACTCTAAAACATTTTATGGTAGATTGAGATTAGTTGTCTTTAAGCTATTTTAAGTAAGATAATTACTATTTATTTTAATGATTAAGGATATTTGGTGGTAGGGCATTGCGTGAGCCCGTGGTAGGTATCACTCATCATATAATCTACCACCAAGCAGCAATACTTGGTATTATTGTGTTCTGGTTTACAGTTCCGGTTACAGGCACAAGGGATATAACATCTCTGTTTCCATAGTAGGTTGCGCATTAGCGTTGTAAGGAATGGTGATTATTTTTAATGTCCATGGTCAGTGGTAAGTGTTACCATCAATTTAATAGCCCGATTACGTACGCAATACAAAAAAGGATAAAAAATGTCAAGTGTACAATTTAATTTATATCTAATAAGCCGTCAACTTGAGATTAAATATTATTATATAAAATATAATTATTTATTCCAGATGTTAAGTAAATATGGAAAGAACATGACTTCAATTGGCAAAGATAGCGATGTCTTAGAAAACTATATAAAGAAAGTTACACCGATCACACCGACTTTGGATAATAGACTTATTGTAATAAATTAATATTTTGATTATTTTGTATTTTATTTACTAATTCATTAGTTACTAGATGCGCCGCGCGGTTTCGATCGTGTTAAGCATTTGTGTTCCACGGCTGACGGCCGAGCCGAGATGGCCCAGTGGTTAGAACGCGTGCATCTTAACCGATGATTTCGGGTTCAAACCCAGGCAGGCACCACTGAATTTTCATGTGCTTAATTTGTGTTTATAATTCATCTCGTGCTCGGCGGTGAAGGAAAACATCGTGAGGAAACCTGCATGTGTCTAATTTCAACGAAATTCTGCCACATGTGTATTCCGCCAACCCGCATTGGAGCAGCGTGGTGGAATATGCTCCAAACCTTCTCCTCAAAGGGAGAGGAGGTCTTTATCCCAGCAGTGGGACATTTACGGGCTGCTAATGCTAAAAAAAAAATGCTGACGGCCATAATGTGCTGTAATCTTCCTCAGGAATTGGACTTTGAAATTCATAACAGAGACCTTACGTCCACTTAACATTCGATAGGCAGGCGTATGTACTCATTAAATACATACCGTTTTTAGTCGTTTACTAAGACTAACATGAAGGCAGTTCCAAATAAAATTAAAAACAGAAGAACCGAACCAGATTGAGCCTGGGATCTTTTGACCAACGAAACTATTATAAGCTTATTTACACTGAAAGACATATTTGAAATAAGTATATTATATTTTTATATATTTTTAAAGTAACAGCCTGTAAGTATCCCACAGCTGGGCTAAGCTCATTCTGCTTCCATACAGATTGGTCGATAGATATGTACATGGGGCAGATTTTTATTCGCCACATATAGGAAACTCACGATGTTTTCCTTCATCGAACACGAGATTAATTATAAAAATAAATTACGCAATATACTAAAGGAACCATCGGTTAAGATTCACGTCTTCTATCCACTGGGCCATAACGGCTTATGTATTATTTGTTTCATTTTGATAAGGAACTGTTCCTTAAGTAACAGTGTGTTTTCATTTGGGACCCGTATCTTATCCTGACGTGGGTCGTACAATCACGACAAAGAGTAAAAGTTTTGCTGAGAAAAAGACATGTTTTGATGAAAATTTAATGTAACGGAGTAAGAGGTACAAAACTTTGGTGACAGACAAATGTAATTTTAAAGGAATTGAAAGAAATATTGCTTAAAAAAGGGAGGACTTGGATCAGGCATTCTACCGCCAAAGAGCAATACAGAGTATCGGTGTTAGTGACAGTGTAAGTGTAACCCGTCAAGGTTATTATTTCTTACGGTGCGAATGTCTATGGGCGGTGATGACAATTTACCATCAGGTGGCACAGTTGCACGTCCGCGTATCATCATCATAAAAAAGGAATACTTTTTTATAATCTATAGAGAAATATAACACTTTAGTACTTTTATCTTTTTCTACCTCTATTTATTATTTTATTAAATTTTACAACATCCATGGGCTCACAGTTATTTGTGCCTTTTTTTACATTTCACTTTTATACATTTTGGCGTTTTGTATTTTATATTTTTACTGAACATCAGCAGATGACGCTGGACTTCAAGGTTGTCGTCTTTTTGGAAGACATGGCCCACACTAAATATAAATAAATAAATATTAGACAATATCACATAAATTACTCTGATCTCAATGTAAGTAGCTAAAGCACTTGTGTTATGGAAAATCAGAAGTGACGACGGTACCACATACATCCAGACCCAAGACAACATAGAAAACTAATGAACTTTTTCTACATCGACAAGGTCGGGAATCGAACCCGCGACCTCGGAGTGGCGCACCCATGAAAACCGGTCTACACCACCACTATTCGACAATGGAGGTCGTTGAATTATTTTGTAATAAATAGGGATACTGTTATATATACATACATTTGGTCCTTTTAGTAATCCATTTAATACTTACTATTAAAAGCTTTACTGCAATCCAGCGGGCCCTGCTTCGCGCTCGATCAGAGAGAATACAGCCTCGGCGACTCTGATGTCGCGTTTATGTGTAGTTGTCTTGAGGCTGTGCTCTCTGATGATTTTTTTGAAGCTACCCTTATTAACTTATGTTCCAATTATATCATTGGTCTAGTGACTAGTTTTTGAGACTGCAGACTACCTGAATTTGACTTAAAATCCTGTGTCAGGCTAAAAAGCTCCTTGAGTTTTTTTCTTAAGACATTTTCAGTGGCAGCTCGGAGTTCAGTAGTAGGCAGTACCGGACACCTTACCATCATACTCCCGTGCCTCGAATAACACGTAAACGTGTTGTGCTCGCATCAGAACTTTATCCATAACATAACATGAACGAATTTAATGAAAATTGGGCAGTTTTGTTTCATAGCAATTTTCATTCCAATATTTAAAAAGAGAACTTTTCTCCAAATTCTTCAACTACAAAACATATAACAACTGATAATCAGCCAGTATCTCGTTCCTAATTAGTAAGAACTTTTTAACAATAAGTAATCATATATTATATAACACAAGAGCCGAGATGGCAGTGGTTAGAACGCGTGCATCTTAACCGATGATTTCGGGTTCAAACCCAGGCAGGCACCACTGAAATTTCATGTGCTTAATTTGTGTTTATAATTCATCTCGTGCTCGGCGGTGAAGGAAAACATCGTGAGGAAACCTGCATGTGTCTAATTTCAACGAAATTCTGCCACATGTGTATACCGCCAACCCGCATTGGAGCAGCGTGGTGGAATATGCTCAAACCTTCTCCTCAAAGGGAGATGAGGCCTTTATCCCAGCAGTGGGACATTTACGGGCTGCTAATGTAATGTAATGTAATAGCACAATGTATCGTTTATACTCAGTGTAAAGTTTGTATCGGAATATCAAGAGTTGAGGATCAAATTTTATTCCATAGAGATTTAACGATTATCGAAACAAAGTTGAGGCAAAGTCAAACAGCTTACTTTTAAAAGTTTAAAGCGATATTAATTTAAACACTTTCTCTCTTTTTCCCATTATTGATTTGACATTCAAGAGATAAAGATAGAGCATTGTTTAACTAATACCCTCCTAAGCAGGCTGTTTTTTTCTTAAACTGATATAATTATTCTATTTTTTTTTTTAAACTTCAGGACCTAATTAAAATTATATATGATATTTTGTAGTATATTTTTGTTATGTTATAGGTAGGCGGACCAGCTAATGGGCCACCTGATGTTAAGTGGTCACCACCGCGTGTAGAAATATCAACCAATCCTTCCATAGCCAATGCACCACCAACCTTGGGAACTAAGATGTTATGTCCAATGTGCCTGTAATTACACTGGCTACTCACCTTTCAAACCGGAACAAAACAATAATAAGTATTGCTGTTTGGTGGCAGAATACCAGTGGGTGGTACCTACCCAGACGTGCTTGCACAGAACCTTAACCGAGTAAAGTGTTAAATCTTTCAGCAAATTAGCAAAAGAATATTTATTTGCCTTTTAAAATTAAACACGGCGGGTCTGAATGACTGTATGAATGAATTTATAGCCAGTGTCAGTCAGGACGATTAAAGGTTTGTAAAGAGCAATACACGGGGTATCGCGGATGCGTTTTATCGACACCATCTCGACGCCTCTCCAATCCATGCCGAGGATGGCTATACTGTGTGGTTTTAGTGGTGAGAATCCCACATAACCCGGTTTTCCCCCCTTGGAATCCGGACATGCTTCTGAAGGTTTTCACTACGTTAAAAAAAAAGGTTTGTATACCAACACCAATACCATATTATTAGAGCCGAGATGGCCCAGTGGTTAGAACGCGTGCATCTTAACCGATGATTTCGGGTTCAAACCCAGGCAGGCACCACTGAAATTTCATGTGCTTAATTTGTGTTTATAATTCATCTCGTGCTCGGCGGTGAAGGAAAACATCGTGAGGAAACCTGCATGTGTCTAATTTCAACGAAATTCTGCCACATGTGTATTCCGCCAACCCGCATTGGAGCAGCGTGGTGGAATATGCTCCAAACCTTCTCCTCAAAGGGAGAGGAGGCCTTTATCCCAGCAGTGGGACATTTACGGGCTGCTTATGTATACCATATTATACATTCAAATCTGTTCGGGCATTCAAAAGTTATGTAGTTAGTTATGAAATAAAAAAAAAAAACATACAAACATTAATACTGAAAACAATCCTCCATTTTTTTTGTTTTCATTTTTAAAAAATATTTTTACTCTTCCACCGAAAAATCTATCATTCAAAATTTAAATATAAAATATTGGAGATTTTTATCACAATTTTGTTCTGTAGAACTAGCAACCTACTGTGGGTTCGCTCGGGAGCATTTTATTAATAAAGAAAATTTATACCCATAGCACACAGGTATACGGCACACAGCTTTCTACCAGTGAAAAATTTTAGAATTTGAACATTAGTTCTAGAGATTATTCGTAAGGATATACTAACAAACGAAATTTACTTCTTCATAATATTAGTAAAGACTTTTAAGTATAAATGTGTCATTCACAACATAAATCGTTTCCGGACATTTAATGGAAATCGGTACGACGTACGGCATTCACAAATAACTAGTGTAGCTAAAAAATACTCTTCGTGATTCGGTCAGGCAGTTTTAAAGCTCGGTTATCTCTGAATATCTTTTCCCAGAATCTTTTTTGGACATTTAAAAGTTTAGCGGTTTTGTTGAACATCGCTTGCTGTAAATAAACATGTCTTCCGGTAGTGTTTCGGACTGGTGTTTTAGTAGCTCTTAACCGAATTAAAAAAAAAGGAAGAGTCTGCATCTATTTTATTTATTTATTTATTCATACGCACACATACAGAATACAATCAGAAAATACATTTAAAATTACGGACTTAAGTAAGCTAGATTATAAACATATATATTCATCAATGGATGATCATACTTATAACCTATTCCAATGAAAGTAGGAAAAAAGATAAACAAACCTTAGATTTTCGTATTTCTGGCGATTTGCTAATAACTCAGCTATATTGTGCTACTAAGAGTTTATGATTAATATATCGTCATTGATTATACAACTTTATTACACTTAACTACTTATTTCCAAATTTAATTTTACTTCCAAAATTCCGATAACAGTTTCGTCGACGTTCAAAAAGCGCCATTTTTTCGCATATCCATAGTAAATATAATAAGTTATCAATGAAGCTCTAATAATTTCTCGTCGATTTGCTGGCAAATGCTGTTTATTTGGCTTTTCTCCTCTTATGATTGGAATAGAGTACAAGTAAGTATACGGATTGTTCATAAAGATAGAATAAATACAGTCAAGTACTTTTTATATAATAATCAAAAACGTTTAAATTATTAGTTGCGGGGATAAATTATCTGTCAAGTTAGAGAGATAAGTCAAAGATACTTGTATTTATTAATATTTGTAGAATGTTCGAGAAAAAATAATGGCTTTTAAGAATTAATCAGTTCGAGGAAAAGTAGAAAGAGCTTTTCGAAACGGCAAAACTGAAATTTATAATGACCTTTTTCAGGAATGCGCTTGACATTAAATTCGACCAACGAGTTAAGTGTTAATGAGTTAAAATTTAATAAATTACAAAATAAATTAAAATAATTTAATATAAAAAAATTAATTCACCTGATTCAGTAGCACTCCAAAGTGTTCGCGTTTTAGTTTCATATGTATTGGACAATGTCAAAATGTTTATTTAAAGATAAGTATTCGTCTCATATTCCAATTTTTAAAGTTTACGTTGAAAGTCAAAGTCAAAAATCTTTATTCAATATAGAAGTGTTTACACTTGCTTATTGATTGTCAAAAATCTACCACCGGTTCGGAATCTAGCACCTCGGACCTGAGAAGAACCGGCGAAAGAAACTCAGCGGGAAACGCTGAGACCTTGGAGTAGTAGTTCAAAAAGCTCCATTAAAAGTATAACATCTTGCCGTATCGCTTCCAATGCTGACAGGATCGAAGCCATTTCACGCGATCATGATTTGTACAGTAATTCTTTGTTTATTTTTTTTGGATATAATTAAGGTCTTAATGTAAATTTCCCACTGCTGGCCTAAAGCCTCCTCTTCCTTTGAGGATGTGGCAGAATTTCCCCTTTAGTTAATCCCCTCCCTCATACGCGGTCGGAACCTAGTAGAATATATTTTGATCACTAGTAGTAATACTATAAATTGTTGTAGTATGCGAGAAGAATTCGATTCATATCGTTATGATGCGGACACAAGAAATGCAGTCGCTGAACGAGAGACCGAATTGCAACTTAAAATTCCATTATAAAATAACCTAAATGAAATCAAAAATTTAACCAATAATAACCCTTAAGGCTTATACATTTAGTATTAAAATGATAATTTAGAAATAATGCAAATTCCTTTATCTGAATAATTCTACGTATAATTTTATGTTGAAGGTAAAACGTTCGAAATTCTCTAGTGTCATCTAAAATCAAATTTCGTCGTTTAATAATTAATTTTAATGTATGGAAATGAGCTCGGACCGTTTTGCGATAATTAGAAAGTACCACCTGTCGCGCGGTTTGGCTCACCGTTTTAAATTCAAAATTAAATTTATATATTTAACGATATTATAAAGTAAATCATTATTTTCGTACTTAAGTGATTGTTATTTAAATAAATAATTTACAATCTATCATACGTTCAAGCTTAAGTTAACGAGTAGCGTTAACTAAGGCCTCCTCTCCCTTTGAGGAGAAGGTCAGGAGCGTATTCCACCACGCTGATCCAATGCTGGTTGGTGGATTGGTCCAACGCAGTCAGCCAGTTAGTAAAAAAAATCACGATGTCCGGTTGTAAGGTGAACGGCAATGAGTAACAAACAAAAAATTAAAAAGTCGCTTTCTCATTTATAATAATATAATTTGAATATACTAAATCAGGGTCTATCAGTAGGATTTAAGAATATTTTTGATAGACCATGTATTGTGAAAGATTATATTACTAGTATTATACACGAGTAGCAGGATATATTAAAAAAAATAAACAAAACGCTGCTAATCTATCTCTTATAATTTTACACTTCCTAAAACCAACATAACCGTGTAATTAATTAGAACAATTATTACGAATTACGAAACTAGTATAATTTAATGATAAAATAAAAAGGAACACGAATATTACAAAAGCGACTATCTAACGAAACCGCTCGCAAAGGCCCGCACTAAAGTGACTGAGAGGATATTGTGATCCCTCTAACGTAGCTTCTATACCTATACCCGAGATTGTCATTAACAGCGTGTAAATTTCCCACTGTTGGGCTAAGGCCTCCTCTCCTTTTGAGGAGAAGGCTTGGAGAATGTTCCAGCACGCTGCTCCACTGCGAGTTAGTGGATAAACATGTGGCAGAATTTCGTTGAAATTAGACACATAGAGGTTTTCTCACGATTTTTTCCTTCACCGCGGAGCACGAGATGAATTATAAACACAAATTAAGCATGAAAATTCAGTGGTGCTTGCCTGGTCTTGAACCCGCAATCAT
This sequence comes from Vanessa atalanta, assembly GCF_905147765.1. Lineage (NCBI taxonomy): Eukaryota > Metazoa > Arthropoda > Insecta > Lepidoptera > Nymphalidae > Vanessa > Vanessa atalanta. The sequence goes on from NC_061890.1 coordinate 7,018,850, forward strand.
CGGTTAAGATGCACGCGTTCTAACCACTGGGCCGTCTCAATCCTTGACAAATTATTGAAGGGTAGGAAATGCTGGCTATGTTTTATTTCTTATCTAAGAATATATTGTACTAAATCACGCAACGACAAAGGGTTTTTAACGTGAAACGCGAGTGCCGCCACGTGCATATCTTTCAATAGTTATACATAAAAGTAATTAAAGGAAATGCCAGTTCCATTGCTGGGTAAGGTTTTCTTTACTTTTGAAGAGGTTTTGTAGTTTATTCCACAACGCTTCTCTTAGGTAGGTAGATAAATTCACATGGTTGGCAGATTTTCATAATAATAATACTATATCTATATATATAAAAATGAATTGCTGTTCGTTAGTCTCGCTAAAACTCGAGACCTGCTGGACCGATTTGGCTAATTTTGGTCTTGAATTATTTGTGGAAGTCCAAGGAAGGTCTAGAAGGTGAGTAAGTATGATAATTATGCTAGGAATTTAATAAAAACAACTTTCTTTTCCCTTAGAAATAGGGATGGTCGATTATCATTGATTTTCGATGATCATCGATTTTAGACAATAAAACATAGATGATTTAAAATTGATTTTGGTTTATTTAAAACATGATTACATCTATTTCTCAAATTTAATAATTTTTTCCCTTTAGGACGACGCAAAGTTTACAAAAAAACACTGTTGTCATCAATTAACATCGATGTTTAGTGCTCAATAAACATTGAGTATCAATGCTCGGTATCGATGTCATTATCGACGCCATAATCATATTTTTGCAACATGGTAACCAACAAACCAACCAACAAATAGAACGAACCTTTATTGTCGATTGATTCCTCTTATGACAAAGAGTCCTTTCTGAATCCTTCTATCCCCCTATATATTATTATACTCTTTGCTTCTATCTTTGTGAGTGACGGTTACTACTACTTGCGCGAGAACTTTTTTTTACTTCAGTGATCCTTTGCGATGTGCTCTTTTTTTAACCTTTGTGATAATGACACTTTACCGCAAAGTGGGCGAGAATTTTTCTTACTTTGTTTACGATGCTGAGGAGAACATGAGCTGACTTAGGTCGTCGCAGTCAATCAAATATGCGAAGAGCTACTTCACGCGTTAGCCGTTCTAATGACCAGAAACAGATCGAGAAAATAGTCGTATAAAATTAAATGTTAGTAACATAATGAAATTGAGAGATCTCGCAGACTCAGTGCTCCTGTGATTCTGAAACGATCCTGCATTCCACTGTGATCCAGCAATAGATTATTGTGCCGACAAATCGGTAAAAATTGGGGAAATGACAATAATTGGTAAATATTGTAATATATGTATTAGAAATAATTATATACAAATCTTTAAAAATTACCAATACAAGGACAAGTTTATCACTTTTTGAGGGCGCTATTACCACTACCAGATGCAGATCATTTATTTTTATAAATTTATTTTATGGGCAATTCAGATGCGGAAGGTGGTAAGCGTTGTGCTCACAATCCAACAGTGAAGAGAACCATTGTCCATGAATTACAATATTTTCTTCATCGGAACAGTAATTTAGTAAACATGTTCAAAATAGCATTGGATCGAATGCCATCCGAAAGCCATAATATTGTCGTTCCAGCTGACAAAACACTTGCTGATGAGCCGATGCCGATGAGGCCGATGACACACAAGGAGGTTTAATTCGCTCAACATTGACGAAGTGGATGATGTCATTGTAGGAGAAAATTTACAATCTAGAGATATTGTGCTTCATCGTCGGAATAATGATTTGAAACATGTATCTGAAACACACAGGACTTATGATGTGTTACAATCTACTTTGATCGTCTGGCAGGGGGAACATGGATACCATTAAAATATAAAAATGGTTACACAAGTAACAGGCGCTAATGCCAAACAGGTGCCCACAAAAAGTTTGCTATGAATTTCTATTCATAAAGACTCATGATCCGTGAAGGTGAAGTAAATCTTATTATTATCATTTTCTAAGGTGCTTTTCCATCAGTTTGCAGTTGACATGCATATCAAAATTGAGACTGAACGATTGACAAACATCCGTTTGAACCAAAGACAGCTTCGATCAGAAAAATACATTAATTATAAATGCTATGAAACAGTTGACCCAAAATTGCATGCAGAGTTTTCAACTGTATGGTCGACGGCAAGTGTTCCAAGTGATTCCCAAGAGACCTGATTGCTGAAACCATCACGGGAAATGATGGATACTCATTGTATCGTCGGCGATCAGTTGCGGACAATGGTCGATTGGTAGTTGTGAGGGTAAAAGGACAAAATGTTGATGTAGACAATCGTTGGATTGTGCCATACTTGCCAATATTGTCCAAAGCTTTTGAAACTCACATTAATGTAGAACATTGTAACTGTGTGAAGTCTAAAGGACATATGTAATGTTAGCAAAGGTAGCGATATGGCCGTCTTCGCTACATCCGGTGCAAATTATGAAGTATCACAGTACCAGATGGGTCGCTATGTAGGTAGCAACGAAGCAATTTGGCGTATCTTTTCATTTGTGATCCATGAAAGACAAATACAGTAGACCAAAAATAAAATATTTATCGATTATGGCAGTACGAAGTCTGCCGGGTCAGCTAGTGTGAAATAAAAAATTAAACACTGAAATAAAATATACTTATTCAAAGTAATTCCGAAACAGTACAATGTGGGATTAAGGCGACTTATAATTCGCACTTACAGTACTTTAACTAAGGCAATTACACTAATGTTAAATACATGTAAATTATTTCTCAGGCGTGACAGGAATCGCTAATGATGTTTTTAAGAAGTGGAGCTTAAGTAATCAGGTACTACTGAACTACGTCGTGGGTTTCGTTTATACTGCTTCAGATCACGAGAATCTGGGACCCTGGTCAGGTCAGAAAATAGTTATATTCTGGGTATAATTACCCAGAATATAATTATTTTCTGCTTATACTGCTTCAGATCCCGAGAATCTGTGACCTTGGTCAGGTCAGAAAATAGTTATATTCTGGGTATAATTACCCAGAATATAATTATTTTCTGCTTATACTGCTTCAGATCCCGAGAATCTGTGACCTTGGTCAGGTCAGAAAATAGTTATATTCTGGGTATAATTACCCAGAATATAATTATTTTCTGCTTATACTGCTTCAGATCCCGAGAATCTGTGACCCTGGTCAGGTCAGAAAATAGTTATATTCTGGGTATTATGTCCAAAATTCTCAGTAACAAGTCGAAATTTGGAAATTATGCTTACTTCCGTACTTCGAAAAGCATTCTCTATCCCATGTCTAAAATGTCAGGTCCTATTGGTTGTTGTTTTATAGGATCATAATGTAGGAGAAAATGATGAACACGTATTTGCGTACACACTGTTTCTACACCAACTAACGGATTTTGATAAGGTTTTCATCAATAGAAAGGCGATAAATTAGAACGTTTTGCATATAGTTAGTTCTACAATAGAATGTGTCTGTCTTTTAATGTACACTCATTCAACTATATTTATTTACTTGAAATTAACAAAAAATTAAAGGATATATGATGCAAGTCCGTTTTCTCAGATTCTTTTTTGTTCCTCATTCAGATAAATATGTTAGTTATATTGGGAATTTAATATTGTTGAAAAATGTTTTTTACGGTATTACATTCGAATGAATTTTAAAAGATAACCCTTTCGAAATTACGTGTAGCATATAATATTTCAATGCTCAATGGTAATACTATATAAGGTATAACTATAACAATAAAATTTGACATCATTTTAGCATTAGCAGCCCGTAAATGTCCCACTGCTGGGATAAAGGCCTCCTCTCCCTTTGAGGTATGGAGCATATTCCACCACGCTGCTCCAATGCGGGTTGGCGGAATACACATGTGGCAGAATTACGTTGAAATTAGACACATGCACGTTTCCTCACGATGTTTTCCTTCACCGCCGAGCACGAGATGAATTATAAACACAAATTAAGCACATGAAATTTCAGTGGTGCCTGCCTGGGTTTGAACCCGAAATCATCGGTTAAGATGCACGCGTTCTAACCACTGGGCCATCTCGGCTCAAATTTGACATCAGTGGTTAAAATTACTGAAATTTGTGCCGTGGATGACTTTCGTTTTATGATTCACAATTCCCTTGAATTTCTCATTTATGACATTTATACTAATATTATAAATGCGAAAGTAATTCTTGTCTTTTATCTCATCTTCTCTTAGATGATATTTTATATGGTGATAGTTTCAGTCCCGGTGAATGACATATCTACTTTTATGAATCATTCCTCGAGGGGTTAAAATGGGGGCTGACGAATTCTGTGCTATAGGTAAAGTTTTATAAGCTACGCGCGTGTAAATTTATAAACTAATAAATTATTAATGTTGTAAAATAAATAAAGGTACATAATATTTAATTTCTTTTTAATAAATCACTAAGACACTTGTTATTTTCTTTATAAATAAATCGCACCTGTTCAAAGTCGGGGCGGATCGCTAGTTTATATATAAATAAGATTCTTTCTTATAAACAATAATAGTGCTTAATTAAACTGTAGTTTCAACAACGTGAATAATTTATTTAGATGTTTAAATATCCTAGGCGAATCAAATACGGCAAACATTGTTTTCAGAATCAAATACACAATATATAGATATATGCGGGTACGATCAAAGTACGTCCCTTGAGAGTCGAACCTCGTCTGGTTGAAAATTAGATAGAGTTACTTCACGTCAACATACGGGACCGCAACTCGAAAGGTCCACGTTGTTTTGTTCCATTTATACATTAACCAACCTTCGTCGTGGCTTTAATTAATTTAAGTTAAAGATTTTAGGAGTACAATGCTTTTTTAATTTAAGAAGTTGGTTAGCATTTGGGCCAACAATTGTGGTAGTCATCACCACTGCCATATAAATATTAACCATCTTTTTATCGCCAATGTGCCACCAGTTTTGGTAACCAACGTGTTATGTCCCTTGTGCCTGTTATTACAATGGCTCACTCGTCGTTCAAATCAGTACAATACTAAGTCTTGTTAAAATAAAAAATACTTTATTCTGTTCTTGGTGTTAAGGCTATGTGCAAGCCCGTCTGGATAGGTGCCACCCACTCACAAGATATTCTACCGTCAAACAACAGTACTCACTATTGTTGTGTTCCGATTTGAAGGGTGAGTGAGCAAGTGTAACTACAGGCACAAGGGACATATATCTTAGTTCCCAAGGTTGGTGGCGCATTGGCATTGTAAGGAATGGTTAATATTTCTTACAGCGCTATTGTCTATGGGCCACCTGTTTATGTGATAACATAAAAACCAAAAAAAAAAACTTTATTCTACAACATATAGAAACAAGGTTGGGACCAAGATATCTATAATATGGCTAGTACCTTCTATTGACTGTACAAAAATATCTACGTCACAGGATAATACTTGTATCAACTTGCGAAAACTTGAAATTTGCGAGCGACTAGTTTTACGCAAAGATAGAGTAACTAAACATTTTATAAGCTAACACTTATTGCAAAAGGAGTGTAGCGATATAAATATATATTAGTTGTTTTTAGTAGCTAAGAATATTACCGTACGTAGCAAACGTACGTACGTACGTCTGTAACGTCCTCAGAGAAAGAGGTGAACTTGTTCGCAACTTGATTATCGATATATTGAACTCCTCGACGGTCTCGACAGGCCTGGAGTTTGTTTGTTTACATGAACTTCATAAATTTTAAATAAATAAATAAAATGTATGCGCGTATTACGTGAATTATTTAATACTTTTTCTAATTGCATGATATTACAATGCCTAGAAGCAAAACCCCGAAATAGTTTCTCGTAAGTTTTTCTAACATAATTCATCTTAAATTAATAAATACGTGTAGGTACTCCTGTACCTGTGTATAGCTCCATGATATAATTCCACATAGATTAACATATAAATACAATAATGTTATTAATACTATTAACAATTTAATAAGCCATCAACCAATATTAATAAACAATTGTATCAATCATACATAAACAGTTCATCTTTAGCCGAATTCGTTCCTACTTACATAGAAAGTGGAAATAATAAATGCTTGCGTATTACTTCGTAATATTCATCTGATAGAATTAAATTGTCTTCCAAATTGAGCTGGTTTCCTAGCGACGTGTGTTCCATTTGTGACTTCATAATAAATCGAAATGAAGTCGGATAATAAATTATTCTCAGAAAAAAATATCATATTTGTTTTCACCAATGTTTCACATGAAGCGAAATACTTCTGAAGACCAAAAGTTGGGTTATCGAATGCAGTGCAGTTCAATGCTTCTTAATGCCGTATTTAGTTCCCAATGTTTATTGCTGAAATAAATATCGGACAACATCACGTATATAACTCTGACCCCAATATAAGTAGTAAAGCACTTGTGTTATGGAAAATCAGAAGTAACGACAGTATCACAAGCACCCAGAACGAAGACAACATAGAAAACTAATGAACTTTTTCTACATCGACTCGACCGGGTATCGAACCCGGGACTTCGGAGTGGTGTACCCATGAAGACCAGTGTACACACTACTCGACCAAGAAGGTCGTCAATTTGAGATTGTTTATATACTTGCACTATACAGTTTCCTGTGCACATTTTTGACGACTTTCTTGCAAATGTGGTATAAATGCCAAACGAAAGGTGACAACATTTCTTCGCTCATTCCCAAATATATATTTATAGGAATACATGGTGTTTTTTCAGGATACAATATTTATACACACACCCGAGAGGTGGTCTCGTTAATAATATGGCTATAAACAATTTTGTATTTATAAATGATTTATTTTTAACGTTTCAAATAATTTGTAGAATCTTTTCGCCGATAGCTAAATCCTGAAATAAAGCCGAGTTTCAAAGCGAACACGCAATCATGTGGAAATAACTAAAGTATCGCGGTAGTGTTATATTGAGAGCATAAAGTATCCTATTTCTGCTTGAAACATACTTGGAATAAAGTTAAGCGATCAATTTATTGATATATTCATATATAAAATTCGTTTTTTGAACTTATCTTCACGTCATTTTTATAGCAACTACCGATTGCATTGAATTTAATTTTTGTATAGTTTTCATTTGTGGTTTCGTTGGGCACCTAATGACCTTTTCTGTACACTTAACGACGTGAATTTAAGCTTCATGATAATCCGTCGAGTAGTATAGGCACAAAAGCGTTTCAAATAAACAAATATACATAATCTCATCACTCGCATTTTTACATAATATTAGGTAGGATGTGAATCACAGACCAAAATATATATTTTTATCTTATTGAGCTACCTAGGGTTAGATTGATAGTATTAGCGCAAGTATTTTGTTATTAGTTCACTTTTTACTATTTACTTGGTGGTAGGGCTTTGTGCAAGCCCTACCACCAAGGTAGGTACCACCCACTCATCAGATATTCTACCGCCAAACAGCAATATTCAGTATTGTTGTGTTTGAAGGGTGAGTGAGTCAGTGTAACTACAGCCACAACATAACATCTTAGTTCCCAAGGTTGGTGGCGCATTGTGATGTAAGGAATGGTTAATATTTCTTACAGCGCCATTATCTATGGCTGGTGGTGACCACTTACCATCAGGTGGCCCATTTGCTCGTCCACCTACCGATACCATAAAAAAAATATATTGAATGTATGAACTTACCAGAGATTCATAGATTCAAACAAATAAACTCTTAAAATAGAATATAATCAGACAAATGAGAGATTCAAGTAAACAAAATTACAATGAATACTAGATACAATAGTATTTACCATAGATACAAACAAGAGAATAGCGCTCAAATTTAAATTTACCGAAAATTTAAATGGGTATAATGTAAATGGATGCGTTCCCTCTTAAAACATTTAAATATCTAACCATTTTCAGCGAATTCTCATGTTTAATGCTCGAACGTCACGGAAGCTTCAGACTAGAACCGACGCGGTTATTTTCTGTATATAAACAGCTTACGTTTTTGTCAGGGTGATGGAGATGTTTTGTGTGCGATAAATGCAGTGGTTTCTTTAAATATATCTTTATATTAAATATGTCTGTACATGATTTATGTAGACATTATTATATAGAATATTTGTTTCATTTTGAAAAACGAGAGATAAATTATTTTAAGACAAATTGACGAACAAAGCCGTTTTACAAATTTAAATTCAACTTATATATTATACTTATTTGCTGTCGAAACACTTGGCCCTTGGAGTAGTGGTGCAAAAAGCTTCATCAAAAGTATAACACCTCGCCTTATTGCCTCCACTGGTGACAGCAGGGCTGGTTCGTTTTTAGCCCAGAGGATCGGAATTGCAATTCGTCGCTATTCCACGCGATCAAGATTTATACAGTAACTATTTTTAATTCATATTTGTATATATTTAAGCACTTGATGTCATCAATTCTTATTTCAATAAACTGTTACTTATATATATATATATATATATATATATAAGTAACACTTATATATATATGTAAGTATATATATATATATATATATATAAATATATATATATATATACTTACAACATAATACCATGTATTTAATTATTTGTTGCTTTATATATTGTAAGCCATAGTATTTAACAAAAATATCTGGCCAATTGCCAGTTGGGCTCGCGCTTTGATGGTTCCGTACCACAAAACAAATTTACGGTTTCGGATCTTATACTTGTGCTTCAAGATTCATTCATTCGTTGCTTCTTGCCTAATTTCATGATTCTAGATCAACGGGAAGTACTCTGTAGGTTTTGATTCCCTTTGCAAATGTATTGAAAACGCGACATAAACATCCATATTTTATTGTGTAAGACGTATTTTTTTTCAGAGTTAAAAATTATTTTTTTTTAGTTAAGTTTAAGGTCACAGAGAGAGACACCGCATACCTCAGCATTTGGCATTATTTTAAATTTATACTGTTCCATAGATGTCTGTCTACGGAACGCATTGTCTATTGTCTGTCTAGAAAGACAACGAAGTGTTCTTATGAAGGTTCCTTTTTTATTTCAGAGGTACGGAACCCTAAAAAATCATATTACGCACTGTGGGTGCGTTGGAATTAAACTAGCTAAATTTGGGGAAGCCTTTGTCCAGCGGTGGACGTTTTCCGGCTGAGATGATTAAGTTTTTTTGCCACATGCAACATGCATACAAAGTATTACTATTATAGTAGTTGGTAGAATGGTATATAGGTCCTCCACTTTTTCTCTAGATTAAAGGTGGATTTCAACTGTTAGTTAAAATTTACAGCATGTTTCGCTTTTTCTTGCCCACTCCCATAATGTAGCCCTCAAGCGATTCAGTTACTTGCACAATAATGAATATGCACTATAGACGAAGCAAAAGTCATTATTTTTTTTTCATTAACAGCCTGTAAATTTCCAATTGCTGGGCTAAGGCCTCCTCTTCCTTTGAGGAGAAGGTTTGAAGCATATTTCAGCACGCTGCTCCAATGCGGGTTGGTGGATACATCTGTGGCAGAATTTCGTTGAATTAAGACACATGTAGGTTTTCTCACGATGTTTTCCTTCACCGCCGAGCATGAGATGAATTATAAACACAAATTAAGCACATGAAAATTCAGTGGTGCTTGCTATTGGGTTTGAACCCGCAATCATCGGTTAAGATGCACGCGTTCTAAACACTGGGCTATCTCGGCTCGGCTAAAGTTAATTAATCAAAATTGGTATTACATGAAATGGTTTATGATTAAGATTCTCAATCAAATACACATTATGTATGTATTTTGTTTTATTGATAGAAGACCTTTGAATTTCCAATGAAGGTTTAATTAAAGGTAAAGCTAACACCGGTTTGGAACGTAGATTATATGGAGAATAAGGGTAAATAAATTTAGTAGTTATTTTAAGCGATGTATGACTACATAGTATAAAACAAGTCGCTTCTGTATGTCTGTCCATAGCATACATATGCTTAGATATTTAAAACTACGCAACGGATTTTGATACGGTTGATTTTAATAGATAGAGTGATGAAGAGGATACATGCGCAAAATAGTAGAGAAAAACTGATAATTTTAGACTCTTACATTTGCAAACGCTGGTTAAACCCTACGAGATAGATCAATATAATGTACTTTAGTATTTAATTATACAAAAATCTTAAAAAAGTCCGCGATGGTATATCTCTATCTCTTAGTATCTCTGGTATTCTCTGGTATTCTCACAATCCACAATAACCATTTTTAATCCTTTACTTTTTACGAGAAATAGTAGGTTATTTACGTAGTGATTTTAAGCAATACAGCATGTATTTATCCAAGTAAGTACTTTGCATTGCATCACATACATTGTGCATTTAATATAGATCAATATGGCTCTTTACAGCGTGTAATTTAAATGAATATTTTCGAAGATATTACAGATTTAAAAAGCAGGGACTTATGTCCCTTTTGTATGTCCGGTTTGTTTTGTCTAATGTCAAAAAAGCAGCAGAACGTTGTATATATAGACATTCTGTAGTGTTTTTAGTATCAACGTTGCGAACCATGCGAAGCCGGGGCGGGTTGCTAGTAATATATATGAATTTAATGAAAAATATAGCTATGAATTATAAAAAAATAGTTGTTTTTATTAAACGTCTTATCCTAGGTTTATTTATAAATATTTTATATATTACGACATAATTGCACAACGAACCCCTTTTTTGTTTTTTTTATTTTGTTTTATATATTTATTATTATTAATTACTCATTCTGAGTAATGAAGTTTTCCTCTTTTCTATTAAATCATACTCATGGAAATGTTTTCATTCAATCTTTTCATTAAAACGGAGCGAATAACGCATGCGCCATTTTGAAAAAAAAAAACACGCATGCGCGGTAGAACTTCAAAGATGGCGGATAGTGGTCGACTCTCAACCCATTGTAGTGACTTATTTGTACTATAAATAAAAAATACACCCCAATTATTCGCTCAAAGGACAATATACGTATAATATACACGTGTAAAAAATGTTAAAAGGCAGTGGTTAAACAATAAGTGTTTTTGAATGTAAGAGTTGTTAATTTCATCACTTTTAGGTTCATTATGTTGACAGATCAGTGGCAATCATTGAAGATGAGTGACTGCAATACACTCCGACCGTTTGAACTTTCAATGATCATCTAAAATTATCAGTGATCAGATTACTTCGATACCGACAGACTTCTGAATATGATTGGTTATGAGTTCGATTGTAATCTTTCTGAATTCATAAAATTGCAGCTAGCTGGACATGTGGTGAGAAGTAAGTTTTTTATCAATTTTTTTTTTTTAGTATTTATTGTTTATTTCAAAAATAAATAAAATCTTAGTAATTATTTGTAATAAATATTTCTGTTTTGTTTTAGAAATATTTTTATTCTTTGTTGTTAATACTTTTTATTTGATTAAAACATTTTTAATTTAATATAAAGTAAATTGCACACCGGCTATTTAGCTTACAGCCTAAGTCTGTTTAGAACTTCGTCTTTAAAAAAAAAAACCTAGCGAACAATATAAATTAATAATAAAAAACTCTTCTAAGCGTTCCTCAGTTCTTACGTGGCTTTGTGAAAAAAGCCACTTATGGGAATACGTGTGACATACAAAAGAACTGTTAATACAGTGGACTTGTAGTTACAATGTACAATGCATTCAAAAATAGGCTATATTTGCATAGCAGTAGATGCTAAAGTATCGTTTGACTGACGTGCATATTCTGTCAGCATAAGCAAATCCGAGTTGAATTCTCTATTCATAATTGGAGTTGCATTAATGCAGCATTTTAAGTCAGCCGACCGGCAGACGTTATTTATATTTTCTAAATATAAATTAATACGGGTTTTTAATTTTTTTTTATTTTACCTATTTTAAAATTAGTATTTAAATACGAGAGTAAGGTTTGTGTTCTTTTTTTAAACTTATAATTAAGTTAAAAGCGTGTTTGTGCGGTTTGAATTATCACAGAATAAAAATAAAATCTAAGTATTTTTTTTTTCTAATATAATTTAGAGGTTTTATTAACATATAATATTATATTTGTTAATAAAACCTCTAAATAAACCCCCGGAAGAATCGTGAATTCAAAATTCAATTGTTCTGCAGATAATAACTCTATATATAATATATTTCGACATTTTTTGGTGTATTTACTATTAAAAAAAACACCAGCGAACTTACATAGTCACTTTATATTATTAAGTTCAGATTAAAAAGCAGAAGACACACGGAGCGCGCGGAACTATAAAGTGCGGCCACCAAAGCAAATACAATATAATAATAAACTAAGATTTGAAGCATATAATTTTCATTACATTACAAAGTGCTACTGTGTGCCTATTAGTTGCGTTAATTGAGTTAACATCAAACGCAAACGGAAGAACACGAGTGCGCGTTACATTTGACGCGAACTATTCGATACGCGTTTACTAACCGTGAATAGCGTTTTTTAAATCTCTTAAATTGGTATCATGTTTGCGTTGTTAGATAAACCGACCGAGTTTTGAATTACATATCTCTATAATGATCATATAGAAGCAAGTGCCTATAAAAATTGACATGGTTCTTTCATTGAATATGACATATGGTTTTATTGATTTACAATTTTTTTTGTTGTTGCTTTTATTAGAAATTATGACGATGACGACCTGCGTGATCGAGTAGTGTGTACTCCGGTTTTCATGGGTACGCCATTCCAAGGACTCGATTTTGATTCCCGGCCGAGTCGATGTAGAAAAAGTTCATTCGTTTTCTATGTTGTCTTGGGTCTGGGTGTATGTGGTACCATCGTTACTTCTGATTTTCCATAACACACGTGCTTTAGCTACTTACATTGGGATCAGAGTAATGTATGTGATGTTGTCCAATATTTATTTATTATTTATTTATTAGAAATTATGAAACAAAAGTAATAAAAATGACATTTAAGTTTTTAAGTTACCAATATTAGTATGCTTAACATGTTTAAATTACATTTTTTTTGTAAGATATACTTTGAAATTTCTTTTTTGATACTTTGATAGGATACAGTTAAAAAAAGGAACCAGTTCCAAATAATTATAAAATAATGCAGTTGTTTTCATTAAAGGAAACATGTTATATTGTTGTGACATTTCGATGCAGACCTTATGTCCTAAAGAAATGCATTATGAACATCTTCTATTTTACAATTGTCTCAGCTCTACTTTAAAGACTTTCTTAGTTAAACAAGATGTATCGTTTAATTTTACATACATTAACAGCCTGTAAATTTCCCACTGCTGGGCTAAGGCCTCCTCTCCCATTGAAGAGAAGGTGTGGAGCATATTCCACCACGCTGCTCCAATACGGGTTGGTGGAATACAATTGTGGCATAATTTCGTTGAAATTAGACACATGCAGGTTTCCTCACGATGTTTTCTTGAGATACAGGTTTATAGATAACTCAGTATGTCCGACTTTTGACCACCCCGTGATCTGCCTAATTTAATTTCATATCAGCGTCTGTGGTAATTAGTATTGCGATTGAATTTATTTAGTAATATTAAAATTTAACAGTAATTATTTGTGATATTCTATGGATTAAAAACAGACGACAGAAGGACGTGTAGTTATATTATCAGTAATGATATTTCGATATCATGTTATCGAGACTATTTCGACTGGAGTTTTGTATAAAAATATTCAATAATTTTTAATTTATCTTCTTTTCACTGTACACATTTCTAAGGTTATTTATTTCTATGTGTTATTCGGGCACTTGATTAATTAACTTCAATTCAGTTCTTCAATAAGGAGGCTTTCTTGTCACTTAACCGTATTTCAAACAACTGACTTCAAAGGTTGTACAACACCGAGGAACTTAAATAGACAACGGAATTTTCATCAGTACCATGAAAATTATAATTATATTATATAATTTTGTTACCCGTGTAAGTCCAGCTTAATAAAATTTGTAGGAACCAGCGGCGTCGTGGATATAACATTCAGAGAGTTGGAGAAATTTGATTGAATAACGTTAATAATCTTAGATATAAAATTTACAAAGGTCAATTATAAATGAATACGTACATTAAATTTCTAGTGTGTGTTTTTAACCGTTTAGGAGATCGCTCGTCAGAAGTCCACCCAAATACCAATATTTATCTCATGGTGAAACTTAGAATGGCCTGTCCTAATTAAATATTTATATCGAAATTTCGTGTCTGTACTGTTAACCTTTGAGGTGTTCTGGCTGGAGTTAATCCTGGAGGTAGAATTAGGTCGCGCTTATCATGAAAATGCATTGTCATCGGAATTGTACAGACATGTGAAATTTCAGATCTCTAGGATGAAATATAAATGGAAATGGTTTTAAAGGTGTTTGAAATGTAAATTCTATCGAGAAATTCAAGTCAGTAGTTTGTATGTGACATGTTTCAGTCAGTCAGTTAAATTCGTAAGTCATACAAACACTTGTACACATTATTTCAGAGACACGAATCTCAAACCCAACTCTTAAACATAAACCAATATGGTAGCATGTTTCAGTTGTTAATAAATTTTTTTATAAGTCGAATATTTATATTATTTTATTCAAATTATAAATGAACAGTATTTTAATGAAATCATATTATTTTAAAATGCAAGCAAATTTTTATTATATTTAACAAAGACTTTATTACATTTATACGGTTATATTCTATACATTTTGAGCCGAGATGGCCCAGTGGTTAGAACGCGTTCATCTTAACCGATGATTTCTGGTTCAAGCCCAGGCAGGCACCACTGAATTTTCATGTGATTAATTTATGTTTATTATTCATCTCGTGCTCTGCGGTGAAGGAAAACATCGTGAGGAAACCTGCTTGTGTCTAATTTCAACGAAATTCTGCCACATGTGTATTCCACCAATCCACATTAGAGCAGCGTGGTGGAATATGCTCCAAACCTTCTCCTCAAAGGAGAGGAGGACTTAGCCCAGCATTGGGAAATTTACAGGCTGCTAATGTAATTCTATACATTTTACTTTGTACATACGAATAGGATGACGTGTACCTGTAGTATATATGTTAACAAAATTTAACAAATTAAAACAAAACTTGACAACCCGTTGTCAAGGGACAACCCGTTAAAACGAAGTTATTAGTATATATTATGAATAAAATAATAGATGCAATGAAACAAATTAGCAACGTATGAGAATAATTTCATGACAAGAAATAAAATTTGTATTAAAATTCGGTGTGAGTTTTAATTATATTTTATTAAACCGTATATAATAGAAAGAGACAGGGATAAAGAGAAAGAGAGGGAAAGGTCGCCTGGACCTGCCATAACGCTTTTCCCTAACGTGGCGATTTCTGTCAGTTCTGTCCACTGTAAAGAAAGTTCGGTTTCAATAATATTCATTTAAAGTTGGTAATGGTTTGCGCTCTTTAATAATCAAAATTAAATTCGAATTACACTTTATTCAAGTAGGCACTTACAAGCACTTGTGAATTGTCATTTAACAACGTTAAATTTAATATAAAGCAACCACCGCTTCGAAACGTACATAGGTACATATGTTATTTAGGAGAACCATCAAGGAATTTAGTACTTACTCTTGTTACTCAGTCAAAAAATCATTCAACTAAAAATCATATACATTGATTTTATATATTGAATGAAATTGAACGACTAGTCCAAACTCTTATTACGTATATATATATGTATGTACGACCATATATGACGGCCTCCGTTGTCGAGTAGTGTGTACACCGGTTTTCATGGGTACGCCACTCCGAAGTCCTAGATTCCCGAGTCGATGTAGAAAAATTTCATTAGTTTTCTATGTTGTCTTGGATCTGGATGTTTGTGGTACCGTTGCTACTTCTGATTTTTCATAACACAAGTGCTTTAGCTACTTACATTGGGATCAGAGTAATGTATGTGATGTTGTCACATATTTATTTAATATTTATTTAGTTACATATAATTCTATATCGTATAAAAAGTGTACCGTGTATAATGAGAGGTAGATCTGTCGCTTTCGCTTTATTTGAAGTCTGATTCAATATGATTGAAGCAAAAAACATAGATTCCATAAAAGTCGACCAACTTTGAAAAATAAAAATTATATTTGTTCATTTTGCTTTAAAATTTTTATTGGACATCAAATGTTGGCCATCCAAAATTGTACCGTATGATCTCGCTAGAAGTAAAATAAATAGTATAGCTTTTTTATGAATATATAAAGAAAAACAGTATAGTAATTTATTCCATGGCTTTATGCAAGCGAGTCTGACTCATCAGATATTCTACCGTCAATAAGCAACACAAAGACACAAGGGACATAACATATTTAGTTCTCAAGATTGGTAGCGTATTGGTGTGTTAAGAACTGGTTATATATATCTTAAGGCGCCAATGTCTATCTAGTGGGCAATTTGCCCGTTCGCCTTTACCATTTTCATAACAAAAATACACTAGTTGATTCATGCAATCGTTTGTTACAATCTGACGGAAACACGTCACTAATACGATGTTTATAT
This sequence comes from Vanessa atalanta, assembly GCF_905147765.1. Taxonomy (NCBI): domain Eukaryota; kingdom Metazoa; phylum Arthropoda; class Insecta; order Lepidoptera; family Nymphalidae; genus Vanessa; species Vanessa atalanta. The sequence goes on from NC_061890.1 coordinate 7,035,343, forward strand.
CATTGAAATTTCCAAAACTTTCAATTAGATTCAATAGTTTAACGTTATATGATTTTAGTTGCGATGCGAAAGTTTTTGAAAGGTTTCGACCCCGTAGGCTCTTTTCGTTTCCAGTGACACAAGCTTTACTCTTAACCCATATATGCCCAGAACTTTTTTGGCAGTGGTTTTCGTAATTTTTCTTTAAGTTGTATGATTAACAAGCAACACAAAAACTTTGCTTAATTCGTGTTAAAAACGAACGTGTTAAAACGGGAAACAAACAATGAGATGAAACTTATGGAATAAAAATAAAAAATATTACATACATCAGCTAAGTTTCCACTGATACTAATTATACAATAATAAAAATTAAAAACAAAGACTAACATACATAAAATCGAATAGGTAACATTATACAATAAATGAGATCAATAAACGTAACGGAAATCTTAAACAATTATGGATAAAGTTAAACAAAATTAAAAAATTAAACAAAATATAAGGCATTATGGCTACATTGGTTAATTAATTACAGAAATAATATATAATGTTTTCTTTAAAGAGTCGATGAGGACATTTTTTAGTTAACAAGACTGAGGACATTTACAGGATGTTACTTTAAACACCGGGTATCCGATGGGATATCCCAAGCACCGAATGTTTTAAGTATAAAAATGTTTTGGTAACACGTATCACCCATACTACAAAACGTCAGACACTTTATTTATGTAACATAAAAAAAGCGAACTTTTATTCAAACTTTCATCCCAAATTTCACCCTCTTAAGGGTTAATTCAGATATAAATTAAATTCCCTTTTAATGCTCTTAAGAGATGAATTTTGAAAAATCCTTTTTTAGTTCTAAATTCTTGCGCAGAATTCATGCTTTTTTAGTTCTAAAATCTTACCAATTAAAAAAATAATGGAGTATATTGATATAGTTTAAACAATAACAAACAAGATGTACACTTAATAAAATGACCATTAAATAAGAAGTCGAAATATTTTCGTACTGTAGTAAAAACAATTAAATTCTGGTAATGTAATATCGTTACGATAAATACAGATAGCAAAACATAAAAGTTAGTGAAAACCTAACAATTTGTCTTGAATGGAAAATAATAGCTGAACGTTTATTAAATATCATTTTTCTTTACGTATCTCATTACTGAGTATTTTCTAAGGCTTCGGTAGGAATATTTTATAATTTTCTATTAATTATTATTAAATTAATAATTTCTACCTTTTCTCAAATATGCGATAGCATTTAGCAAGCTTATGGAATACTTTTGACTTTTTCATTATTTTTATATAGAATTACAAAGTATCTCTACGTACTTGATTACATATATACATATAAAAAATGGTATTGCTGATCGAATAAAAGGAAAATCATGTGCAGGTCCAAAGCGGATCATGTATAAATTACCTGCAGCAGGCATACATACGTCACATAGTGTCGTTGCATCACTATCGATCACAAGATGGTCAGTTGGTTGGTACCATCTGGTAGTTCGTCATTTTGTATATTGGAAATATGGAAAACGATTTTTAGTAAAAAGCATTGACATTTTGTCACCTAAGTGGGTGATACTTAGGCTGAAAGTGTCCTGTATCTTAAACTTGGAGTTTATTCCACGACGCTGCTCCAATGCGGGTTGGTGGATACTCAAGGGCAGTATTTCATTAAGATTAGATACGTACAGTTTTCTTTCACCACACATTAAGCACATAAAAATTCAGTGGTGTTTGCCTGGGTTTGAACCTAGAATCATCGGTTAAGATATAAGATGCAGTCCATTATTGTATTGTTTACATTTACGGGTTCTGTGGTTAACTTATCAACCCCTAAACAAATCACAAATTAAAATGACAAATTAATGATGACAGAAAGAGATAAATTAATGTTTAACTAACCCCCATTACTTAACGTTTATAAGTAAGGCCGTAAATTAATAAAAAAAAACCACAATAAATTATTTTAGCACGTGTGAAACCTGTCCTGGCTTCCTGGTCTCTAGTAAAACAATTAATAATCTTTTCGTAGATCTGTCTTCGGATTCGGGGTTCGGGAGGCCGGAAGCCATTATTTAAGACAAAGGCATAGCTTTTCATTTGATATAAAAGGATATATATGTATTATTCAGAAATGTAATATGCATTTCCATAATATGTATGTTAGATATTTAAATATATCTAACATTAACCATTTTCACTATAAAAAATAAAGTAAAACTAGCCATTATTTCTATTACATTTTTTTACATCAGTGCAATGAGTACTTATTCTAGGTCATAATAATGTTTAGTATAATTATATGAAACTAGTTGTCGTCCGCAACTTCGCTTGCATTTTAGTGGTCGTTAGGTATTAGGCATAAAAAGTCTATATCCGTCCTTGTAGTTCATTGCTATATACCAAATTTCATCAAATTCCGGTTCAGTGATTTGGCTGTGAAAGAGCAACAGCAGACTGAGTGTTTCTGTGCTATCGCGTTTATAGTATCCATATAGATGATATCAATGTAAGAGTGTTGTCTCTCTCCTCTGAGGAGTAGGCCTCTTCTAACTCTTTATAAATCTCTTTCCCGTATCTTTACATCCAATGATATATATATATGATATAATTCGGGTAGGCATATGTCTCCACTCCACCTGAACTCGCCATGCCGGCCTGCAAGATACCTCTTCACGCCTCGTTTGAAGGTACCCAAGTTGTAAGAGGAGGGGAACACGTGTGCTGGTACAGAGTTCCATTTTATGGCAGTGCGTAAAAAAAAAGAGTTGCCAAATAACTTCGTGCGTGATAGTATCGATGTCACAGTTAGGCGGTGACATCGCGAACCAGTACGCGTAGATTTATTAAGGAAAGGGGAAGAAGGTATTAGAGAGAATAGTTCCTCAGAGCACTCACCGTGATACAGTCGATAAAAAACGCTAAACATTGACATTGGTAAAGGTATCCACATTTATATGATAATGAAGACATCTCTCCATTTTTATTTGGTTTTCCTTTTGTCCTGTTTTTCATTTCGAGCTCCGCGCATTATGCTACAGATTTTGCCACATGTGTATCAACCAAACGGCATTGGAGCAGCGTGGTGGAATGAGCCACCTCAAAGGCAGTAGAGGCCTTGACCCACCGGTGGGATACTTACAAACTGCTACTACTGCTACATTATGTAGTTCCAAAACAATTTTGTGTATGTATGAGTATCAAAATCGGTTACATTATCTAATAAGTCTTATAAATACTTCTAAATTAAATAAGACCCTACCACATCTTTAGTATCTACTAGCTACCTCCTTTATCAAGGAGGCTAAAATAAATTAAATTGTAACTAGTTTGAAAGTCTGAAGTTATTCTTTCGAATGCATGGCATTCAAATTTAAACTTGGAGGATTTTTTTTTATAACTTATATTTCTGGCAAACGTGCCAATTTCTTTTTTTAAACAATTAGCAGTTATCACATTTGAACAAGGCTAGTGATATGTGATAGATAGATAGAACATTAAGCTAGGAAAATAATAGAAGATAATAAAGACGAATACTATCGGAAATGATAAACTTAGAATTTATATTTAAATTCCTTTATTCAATTAAGAAATATCCCTTCGTTTCAAATTCGTATTCAGGAGACGCACGTTTCATTACGATGGTGCTACAATTTGTGAACTTATTGATTGTATTTTTGCGTGAGAAAAAAGTTTTCCGAAGATCAGAATTGATGGATGTTGTTATGGTTGACGGATACGTATTATACTCTAGAGCTGTTCGGTAAGATCAAGCTGACTCAAGAAATTCACAGCAGGGTACGATCGTGAAATAACAAAAAGTTATAGACGATATCGACTATAAAAATTATACGTGCATGTAAATAGTATATCAACGTGAATAGAAATCGTTTGACGGGATACGTCTCGAAATCCTATATCCTGCTTTGATACTTAAAATATTTTTTTTTTCTAAAACGAGATAGGTATTCTGTCTAGCACAAAATAAACTGATTTTACCCCAAAATCTCATTGAATCCCATTTCGTTATACTAAATACCTATTAAATTGTTATAAACTTAAAATCGATAAGGATAAAATCGAACCCTGTGTTTAATGGCCATGAATCGGTATTCAAATTCAAACGTTTGTGGGAACATTTTGTGAGGCTGTAAAATTGTCGTTAAGCACTTTCATAGTTTATCTGTCGTTTTTATTGTCTGTGGTAGCTTGTTTATAGTGAATCTGTAACAAATAATGCCAATCTCGTTCTCGCCCTTTCCGGCGAATAATTCTATCGACTTGCTTAGTTATATGTGTTATTCTATCACTTGTAATGTTTTTCAAATATCTTTTAACTTATGTTTTTGTTTTTATATTTCTATTCTATTGATTTTAAAAAGTAGTTTGTCTATTTTGTTTTTAATCATTAATACTTACATCACATACTTTTCCGTCGCTTACGATATTTGTAACGATTCAATTGTTTTGGAAACATTTTATAAAATAACTATTTGATCAATTGAAATAACACATTTCAATTTTTTCGATCCAATTTTGCTGTACTTCACTGTTTCATGAGAGGCTAGTGTTCAGTTAAATTGGTCCCTGTTCACTTGAGCGCCCACGTGTCGAGTATGTCGCTAGGACCACTAAAATGTTACGCCCGATACATGCTGTGACGTGACTTGATTTCAGGTACAACATTTACATGCAAGTAATATTCTTTGTACTTTTTTTGTTTAAGGAGGTTGTATATCTAGCTTCGTGCTGGTATGCAACGTAATACTTTTTTAAATTTGTTTGATAACCATTATTCGCTACGACTTATAGAAGCAACATTCTCCGTGAAAAATAAATGTTTTCGTGCTCACATTTTTGGTGATCAGTTAAGCGGTGACGAACTCCATATACATTAAACAGATATCAAGATTAATTTTCATGATTGGATATAACTTTAATGTTATTACTTTGAGTTTTAGAGAACACTTTCTAAAAACTCTCAATTGTATTTATATCAAAAATTTGGTAAAGCTTATTTTCTTGTTAGCTATGAATATTTTCTGAGGTTTCTGTGTGAAGTTCATGAAAAACTATAAACGAACCAACAGCCTACCTGATAGCTAGCCATTACAGAGGTTTTAGTGGGCATCATTCTAAAATACCTTGATATCTTCATGAAAGAGTCTGTCTTGCTGAATAATTAACTTGACTTTACAGTAACGCTTTCGAATCATTTTCAATTTTAATCAAGCAATAAGTCGATACTCTTGTTCGTCATTATTATCGTTAAAAGAAAATGTTAAAACACTCAATCTCATTTTGGGATTTTAAGAGATTCTTTAATCGACTTTCGTTATTTGATATTATACACGTTTTTCATCTCAACGAAAAATCTTGCGTCATTTAATATTAAAGTGATATTTTCCGCCTCTGCCGATATAATACGAGCGTATATGAACATTATTACGGTTCTCATAAAAAATAACAAGCGAAAGAGGAATTGTGCCGTCCTGAATGCAGGCCTCAGTACGCTCCTTAATCTTGCAGGAGTTTTTAAACACATTTTCATTGTACAGCAAAGTATAAGGGGCTGATTTTTTGCTTGTTATTCGACGTTGGTGCTCGTCTAGTCAACTTGTATTTTTAAATATTTAGTGAGCAAAACTGCAATTTGGTTTTAGTATAGCTTGGAGATTATTCCGCTAAGCTGCTCAAATGGAAAGTAGTGGATACATATGCGAAAGAATTTCATTGAAATTCGACATATGTAGGCGAACATTTCCTCACGATATTTTCCTTTATCGCAAATCACGTGATAATTATAAAGACAGAGGGAAAACCGAATTGAACATATAGATATGTTTTCATTAATAGATGTTAATATTGAGATAGATTATAAGCACAAATGAAGCACATAACATTTCAACTGTGCTTGCTTGGGCTATGAATCCGCAATCATAGGTTAAGTTGTGCCCTTTCTAATAACTGGACCGTTGAGTGAAATAAAGATTCCACGGGGGCATATGCGTGGAATAAAAATCGAAAAAAGAAGGTAAAAATCGGTTCAATATTAAAAGGCATTTTTTAAAGTTATTTTTTCATCTCAGTGTTGAAACGAATAAAACTTATAAACGAATAATATGTATTCAATATTCGCGTACAATAAGTTTAATGAAACCGATAATAAACGAAACTTTGTAAAAATGTAATAGTTAAATAAACACATTCGGTCCATTAAATTAAATCGTGGCCGCGTATCTCAACTCAACCGTGTAAGTTGAATCCATGAATCATATCAATAATACCTGGCTTAGCCATCAGTATGGTATTACAAAAAGGGTTTGCGTCCAGCAGGTGGCCGTAAAATGCTGGCAAATCATTTCCACATAGTTAAAGCCGATCCCGAATAAACGGGATAACGGAATGCAAATAAGGACCTTAACACCGCTAGATATGAGCTAGTATTAAATAATGTATCGTGTGTTTTTTTTTCTAGTTGCATGGAATGTTATTCAATTTAAGAATTTAATCTGTTTGTCTGCCTGTTGGTTAATCACGAGGTCTTGGGTTCAAATCCAGAGTAGGTTCGTTAAAAAAATCTCAGCAACAGCCCAGAATAAATAAATAAATATTGGACAACATCACATACATTACTCTGATCCCAATGTAAGTAGCTAAAGCACTTGTGTTATGGAAAATCAGAAGTAACGGCGGTAAAACAAACGCCCAGACCCAAGACATCATAGAAAACTAATGAACTTTTTCTACATCGACTCGGCCGGGAATCGCATCCGGGACCTCGGAGTGGCGTACCCATGTAAACCGGTGTACACACTAGACCACGGAGGTTATCATCGTCAGATTTGTGTCCCTCATACCTCGGAAACTACGTAAAGATCCCTGAACTCTTTCCGACCGTGTCAGATTTGCCGTCTCATCGGAATATGAGAGTAAGGGAATAGGGAGTGCACCTGTAATTGCACACACACTTATGTACTATGATATTTCCTGCATAGGAGTAGCCTCCAATGTTTCACATGAGATTTTCCGCCATAGCCGATAATGACGACAACATAATTACTTCGTGGTAGATCTTTGAGCAAGCCTGTCTGTATACTCCATATTCCTTTTTTTCTTTTTCTTGTCTAGCATATGGGCCACCTGATGGTAACTGGTCACCACCACCCATAGACAATGGCACTGTAAGACATATTAACCATTCCTTACATCGCCAATGCGCACACCTACTTTAGGAACTAAGATGTTGTTTGGCGGTAGAATATCTGATGAGTGGTTGGTACCTGCCCAGACTTGCACAAAGCCCTACCACCAAGTATATTCTACCGCCAAGCAGAAATACTTCATATTGTTATAATTTGTGCATAATTTTTCGACATTTTGCTGTCTATACTCATTATAAGCTAACGATCCTAACATTTTAACGGTAACATAAATAAAATCTTCGTTCGTGTCGTATGCGTCCCAAGCCAATTATTGGATTATTGTAACTTTATACAGCTGTTGATGTCAATTGCGTGAAGATTCTTATACAATATGGCATACAATAGGTGGCTAGTCGTATCAGATAATTGCTCACAAATAACTCTAGCGATAATTGAACCTCATTATAAGCCATTCAGAGCCGAGATGGCCCAGTGGCTAGAACGCGTGCATCTTAACCGATGATTTCGGGTTCAAACCCAGGCAGGCACCACTGAAATTTCATGTGCTTAATTTGTGTTTATAATTCATCTCGTGCTCGGCGGTGAAGGAAAACATCGTGAGGAAACCTGCATGTGTCTAATTTCAACGAAATTCTGCCACATGTGTATTCCGGCAACCCGCATTGGAGCAGCGTGGTGGAATATGCTCTAAACCTTCTCCTCAAAGGGAGAGGAGGCCTTTATCCCAGCAGTGGGACATTTACGGGCTGCTAATGCTAAAAAAAAAAATTAAGCCATTCGTTAGTTGAGAATAAAAAATATATCAATATTAAAAATATATATAGAACATTTCAATACAGCTGTTACGTTTAAAGGTATTTTTTTTTGCACTACAATTTCATAAAGACTTGACAAATTAAACGAAAAATGAACGCAATATTATTTGACGTTTTCACATACGATTCCATTCGAAAATAGAGTATGCAGTAGGAAAACTTATATTTCGTGATCCATGCCAGTATTATATAACATCGAAACTAGAATTAATAAAAAAAACTAAAGCTTTGATTTTGAACACCAGCAGTGAAAAAAAATCCTAAATTTTCAAAATACATATGTGATAAATAATATTAACTCTCCAAATAACATAAGTGACAGAACACGTTTATAAAATATGGTCAGACAGGGAAATATTTTAAGCCCTTTTTACCTAACGTAATGCGACGACACCAAAATCCAATTTCAGGTGTCACTGCCGATAAAGATTTTGCATAAATCAGTGACATAATCCAATATTACAGAGTTTTAGCCTCCCCAACGCCTAATGTCCCATTGAAATCTCTATTCCAATTTAAATGAATTATTTCATTACCCTGCGTGCGCTTGAACGGATTCTAAGCGAGATTCGTAGTAAATTCGAAATTGATAATAAAATTTCAGTAGGTAAGTGTTATTCAGATTGTTAGCTTTTATTTCACGTGCTGATGTTATTATTGTTATAGATCAAATATATACTTAAGTAGGGTCTTAAAAGCATCTTAGAATCGTCTTTTACAAGAGTATTCCCAAAAATACATGCTAGTAATAAAAAATATAGATTGATATTGTAATTCGGTGTGGAAAATATTAAAATCGGTAAGTAATCATATATACCGGTCCAAAATGTAGATTCCACCAAAAATTCCTTGTAAGATACTAATTATCTCATAGATAAAGATTGCAGTATTGCCTTATAGAGATTCATTTCCGACAATTAATAAATTAACTGTGTAAATTAAATACAATTTTATTATTATATATTTAAAAAATCTGAGTCACACGTAGACAAAGAAATTTCACAAGAAAATAATAAAAAGTACCAAAAGTAAATAAATAACACATGAAGTCTATATAATTTTACTACATAGCACAAATATTTTACAAAAAGAAAGCGAGATTATTCTTATCCATATAAATTGTTTCGAGGAGTTACATCAACGATCATTGTCTAAGATTCATCATGCTTACCTGAAAAAAAAAGTTTGAAAACATAAGTCTCAGAAATTTGTATGACACATATTCATTTGATAATTTATTTAAGAGTTGCACGGCATATTAGTGAAAGCTTCTACTTATTCGTATGCTTAGACTAAAAATGTAAGCTTAGTAGTTGTTACTTACGTTTACAAGTAAGTAAGTATCTTTGTAAGTTGAATCACCGTTTACAATATTCCGGTAGTTTACGATCTCGGGAGATAGATTTATAATTTAACAGTATTTACTTCACGTAGATATATATAACATTAACAAAGGTTTTGTTTAACGGTAGATTCAAGGAATACAGACAGTATGATGATGAAAAACAAAAAAAAAGTCTTGCTGTGTTCTATTGCTGGTTTATCTCAGGTCTGAGGTGATTCTTTCCGAAAAGAGTAATACGTCTTTATCGAATAAGGATAATTGAATTTGAATTTAATCCACTGTCGAACAATCGACATTGTCGATATACCATTGTCTACATATGTTCACGATTCCGGAAACCCAGTGCATTTGAATATAATACGTATGATAGTTTGACGATAGCAATATTGGTACGGTCGTTAACGTCTTAATGTGTTCCAACTTCTCAATGTGTTGAATAGGAGTTGCGATTAGTTCCGCAGAAACTAACGCGGAGTAAAAACAGATTTTGCCAAACTTCCGTGCGTCATTTATATGGTATGATTGTTTATGTAAGCGTCTCTTGAATTGTTTGAAAGTTCACTAATTGTCTTTTATAATACGTGTCTTTTGAAACGAGACGTGCAGTATTGGGGTGACATTTTTATTTGGTAGTATTACATTGATTGCAATAGGAGACCTATTGAATACAAAACATTGGTTAACTTCGCGTACCTGTTCATGACACTAGCTTACGAAAGGTAAAATTATCTTGCTGTGGTTGAAACATCGTATACAACTTTGTATTGTTTCTTAATACTATAGAGAGTTTATTGTTAAACATCTACTAAGTTATGAAAAGTAGTACAACATCTCTTAAGGGTGACCGAAAAATATAAGTTCGAAAACGTTTAAATGAGGCTGATGTTAAGTAGTCACCACCGCCCATAGACATTACTAACCATTCCTTACATCACCAATACACCACCGACCCTGCGAACTAAAATGTTATGTCACTTGTGCCTGTAATTACCAATCTTCGAACCGGTACACAACTTGCTTGAAGACTTGCTCAAAGCCCTACCTCCAAGTAAAGTGGTACTTAGAAGTTTCAATTCCAGTTTTCTTGGAACAATATTTCGAGTAATAATATTTATTCATATGATGTTCTCCCATAAAAAGGGAATTTAAGCAATAAAACTAAATATTACATATAATGTATAGTTTTTTATTATATGTTTACAAAATGAACTACAAAAACAATTAATACGACTCGTAATATCTCCGACACTAGTTTCCAACTATCTCCAATCTCAAACAGAAGTTGCCGATTAGTTACAAACTTAACGTGTAGCAAAAACAGGCGGAAAGCGTCGAGCTTGAAACGTTCAAGAACTTAGTTATGAGTTAGACTCTTGAATTGATACTAAATTGAAACATATCGTAACATCTACTCTGATTCGGTTTGTTTTGTATACACAGTAAATATGACATAACAATTACTATAAATATGAGCGAATATAAAAGCTGAGATGGTCTAGTTGTTAGTGTACATGAATTTTCAATTTAACCCGTGCTCGGTGGTTAAGGAAAACAAAGTGAAAGTCTGCAATATTTGTATTAGTTTATTTATTTATTGAATAAGTACGGACGTTGTCCAATAACACTAATTAGGATCACAATAATACTATTAATAGCAATTACAATGTTAAACCAAGTTATAAATGTTTCAAGACATTATAAGTACCGATTAATTGAGGCAAAAATATGATAACTACTCAATATAAATACAAAATATGACAAGTAGACTTATAAACAAATGCCGACTATAAAATAGCTTGCGAGTTTAAACTCTTGCAAAACTTCAACCAATGATCCATCTTGCATTGAACCGGGGCTGTTGAATAACCTCCAAACTGAATCCGAAAAAATAACCACACAAATTCACGTACCGATGTTTATTTCACCGATTGCTTTAAATTAGCAATGAGACATTTATTCGTTAAGTTTCATTTTATAAATATACAATTGGGAGGCTAAATGATTAATTGTTAAAAACCTTAAATAAGTAAACTCTCTAAATAAGCCGATAGATGTGGATATATTAATAGAATATATTTTCGTAAAAACGCAAAGAGCATTCGAACGAAATCGTCGCGTAAAGGAAAATGGATACATTAATCCTTTTATCACTCCCGGTTGCTGTTTAATTTCTCAGTAAAGACGTTTGATCAAAAGGCACCAATCCATAGCCTCGCCTACACATAAGCCAATGAAAATCTTTTGTATGGAAAGAAAAATTATTAAAATATAATAATTTTCTCTTAATATCCTGTTTTGCTTAAGTGTACTTTAGTCTTTATTATTGAAGAGATAAGATACATTATTAATCTTTATATTAAGTTGATGAAAATGAAACCTTTGACTAATGTAGTGGAAAGTGTTCTTTGAACTATGAACACTTTATACCACGTTGGTCTAATGTTCTGAAACTTTCTAACTTGAACACTGTTGCCAAATCTTTATGAACAGTAAGGATGCCGGTTCTTCTCAGATTTTCTGTGTTTTTTTCCAAACCGGTTGTAGAATTCTGACAATTAATAAGAAAGTGTATTACTTCTATGTTGAATAAAGATGTTTGAGTATGAGTTTGATTTTTTCTTAGCCTTCAACAACTGTAACTAAAATTTATTTGGTCTTTTAATTTATTCCATCTTCGAAATAACCTTTCGTAACTAACACTAGTTCGAATATTAAGAAAAGGAGATTTTTATATTATATAATAACAGCCTGCAAATTTCCCATAGCTAGGAAAAGACCACCTTTCCCTTTGAGGAGAAGGTTAGAAGTATATTCCAAAGCGCTGCTTCAATGCGAGTTGGTGGATTCAAATGTGGCAGAATTTCGTTGAAATTAGACACATGTAAGTTTCCTTACGATATTTTCCTTCATCGCCTAGCTCAGAATAAATTATACACGCATATTAAGCACATGTAAATTCACTGGTGCTTGCCTGGGTTTGAATTAGCAACTCCAGCTTATGATGAACGTTCTAACCATTGGGCCGTCTCGGCTGTTTTATATAATATTATTACTCAATAGCTTCAGATTGACTTTTTGTATGACCCCTCGAAATTATTTATATAAAATATTTACTAAGCTATTTGCCATTCAGGTTTATCAATGGTTGAGTTTTTTATGGTATCTTTTTCAATGTTCTCCAAATAATATGAGTTTTTGACAATATGATTCAACTTCACGAATGTCGTGTCATCTTAATATTAGAATATTGTAGTACGTAGTCTAATATCATTAGTACGTATATTGTGTTTATCTTCAAGTATCTGTATGCTATAAAGCATTAGTAGTTTATTTATAATGAAGGTAGAATTAAACAATAACGGGAAATGTAAATAAACTTTCTCTTTTTTAGAATAAGGCTTGGAGTATATCCCGCATCAACTTCGTAGCGGGTTAGTTGATTATCGCATGCGAGAATATTTTTTATTTTTTATTGAAAATAAATGTAAGAATTCACCATCATCCATAGAAACTGCCACTGCAGGAATACTAAATCATCTCTTGCATCGTCAATGTGCTTCCAAACTTAAGAACTAAAATGTAATGTCCCTTGTGCCTACATTGGATAAAAATTGATCAAACTGAAATAAAACATTATTAGATATTGTTATTAACCGACTTCAAAAAGGAGGAGGTTATCAATTCTTTCGTCTGTCTGAAGTCTGTATTTTTTTGTTGGCTGTGTAATATCTGATGAGTGGATGGTACATACCCAGACGACCTTAGCAAAATAACTTTTTAATAAAAATATTAAAATCGCAAATACGATATTTTGATAACGTACATATACTGACGAAGCATTAATGATACAAGAAAATGTATTAACGAATAAAATCTTATACTGAATTTGTTATAGACAACGTCGCTGCATACAACGTATTTATTCAGAGTATTGTCTTTGATTTTCTTTTTCCTATTCCTTGGTATTTCAGACACGCCTTTTACTAGTCAAGCTACTTTATGTCCTTGCGAAATTCGAAAAAGTCTTTCTCTATATTCAGGTTTTCAAGAGTCTATATTAACGAAACAATCAAAGCACGTCTGTATAAACAACAATGTACTTAGTGATGCTTGTAGTTTATTTTCTTTTTTTGTTTGTTTCAGATGTGATCGACCGTAAATCGTTTCATTTGATCTAAAATTAAGAAAAAAAGGATGTATTATAGCATTAAATCATAAAATCAAATATGGAGAAGAAAAAGAACAGTATTAACGGGAAATACAAGAAAAATGGTAAGATAGATAATTACGATGATGTAATCACAACGTGCTGTCTTTGCATCCAAACAAAGAAGAGCAAAAAGAAGAGTTTGATAGCTGGATGTATTACAAATTTAGGAATATTCGCAATCCTTCTTGTGTACACGTTAGTTGGAGCATTTATATTCCTAGCGATTGAAGGCAGTGCTGCAAAAGTGCATCAGAAAACGTTAGCAACGACATCGTATCAAGCGAATGAAAACAGAAAATCAAATCCTTTACCGAAAGTCAACAGCAGCATCGCACAAGTCAGTGCTGAATTAAGGACACAAACAGTAGAAAGCATCTGGGAAATAACGGTATCCTTGAATATTCTGTACAAAGAGAACTGGACTAGACTTGCTGCTCAAGAAATTGCTAGATTTCAAGAAAAACTTATTGCTCGAGTTGCTGCAGACGTATCTGAACAACATGGGGATGCGAGAGCACTAGAATCAGCTCCAGCATTGGTTACGGATGAATACGAGTGGAATTTTGCCAAAGCATTCCTGTATTCATTAACAGTTTTAACAACAATAGGTAAAGTAAAATGTTTAACATTATAAATAATTTAAGCAGTACAACGGATTTATTTGAATCTGACAATATAATTTATTTTTAATTAATTATTTGCAGGTTACGGCAGTGTGGCACCAAAAACAGCACTCGGGAAAGCTGTCACGATTGGTTATGCCGTTATAGGTATACCACTTACTCTATTATATTTATCTGTGGTGGGAGCGCTGTTATCTAGACTTGCTCGAAGTATATTCAGTCGGGCATTATGTTGCTGCTTATGCTCCAAATGTGGTTATTGCTGCCTTGACGACAGAACAATGGCTGTGAAAGAAAGGAAAGAAAAAGTAAGGCGTCAAGATGATTACAGGAGCCAAACCTTACATTTACAAGAACCGTATTATGTTCGATCACCATCAGGTACTATTATTTCTGCATCACAGGCTAACAGTCTGAGCACAAATTCTATAAAAGATAAGACTCAAGGTTTACAATTTCTACGCGATTGTGACTCAATGAGCTGTGCTGACACTGATTCAAAAATATCTCTACGTGGATTTTCGATTCTTGCACCAATTTCACTATGTCTAGCAGCCATTTTTACCTATATATTTTTTGGAGCTCTTGTCTTATACCAGCTGGAAGGTTGGAGTCCTATAGATGGAGTTTATTTCTGCTTCATGAGCCTTAGCACTATTGGTTTCGGACATCTGGCACCTGGTTTAACTCAGAAGAACGGTGCTTCTTCTGGTACTATCTGGTTTTGCTCGATTTACATTATGACTGGTTTAGCTCTGACTGCGATGTGTTTCAATGTTCTCCACGATGAAATTGTTCACCGATTAAGGCACCATGAGAGAATACTCAAAGCAAATAATCAAAAGACTTCAACACCTGAATTCCTACAGCGATCTTGACGAGACGAAAGCGGCAATTTCACAGAAGAGACAGTAGTCAATTCTGATGTGGAGACACTGCCCGAGGTATTGCACCATATTCCTAGTACTAGGTACGAGGGTAGTGCAATACGTCGATCCGTTTACACTCTCAAAGAAGAGAAAGAACCAGAACGGGCGACACCAATGTAATAAGACGTTCTTTTAAATATCTACAATTTTAAAGATGGAGTTCCATTTGAAATTGGTGTTTGAATATTTTCAAGATTTGTTAGGATGAGTGAATTTTAGTATAGACAAAGAATGATTTTGATAAACATAAATGTTTACTTAATAAAACGACTGAAGTGTTTGTTAATTACTTTAATTAGGTAAATTTAGTGCCAAATAAGACGAATGATTATATTCGTCTCGATAAACTAATAATCTTATAAAATAATGTAAAAACTAAAACCTAACTATGTATTAAGATATTACTATGACGTTATAAATAAACTTGTTAAATTAACAGGTAACCATTTTTGTATAAAATAAAATTTATTCAACTTTTAATTCAGTATTGGAATTGCGTTAAGAATTATTAAGACTGTAATAGGAAAAAAAATATAAATTTTTTAATTGTATTATTAAAGGCTTTAAAGGTTAAAGTATTAACAAGGTACGTCGGAAGTGTTACAGATTTCCTAATAAATGTTTTTTTTTTGAAGTGTTAATGAAATAGGAATTGATTATTTAGGTTTGTGAAATCAACTACACCTTATTGATTAATGTGGTTTCGTGTATAGGGATGTTAGTTCGTACAGAGTGTGAATTTAAACGTCTGTATATGTATTTAAGGACCTAAGTCGTTTTGTGCAATTATACCAACTGTAAAGATAATAAAACATTTTTATGAAAAGCGTTGGTTTATTTATGTTTCATGTATCCCAAAATCTCCTGTCTCATATTTGCATTTACCTGGTTTTTTTTCTAAGGTTCATCATCAAAGGTTGTCTGTGAAAGATCTCTATAAGCGATAAGACCGCCTTTGTGCAACAATTCGTTAAATGATGTTATTTTTTTTGGTTTCTCTTATGGTCACTCATATGTTGTGCGATAAAGTATTGAAATAAATAAAAATATAACTACAAAACAAATATTCGTGCGCTCTTTTTCAGCTAACCAATGAAAAAGGCGAATATTGAGATGTCGAAGATTTACATGGCTTTGTATTTGTGTTATTGATTACTTTGAAATCATCGTATTCTCGTCATAAATACGGTTGCGATTCTTTGATGTTCAGTAATATTCTTTCCTTAGGTTGTGTTATGGGTTTTGTTTTATTCATAACAACAGGCTGATTGACGTGATAGCTTACGTTATCTTTACGTTTCGTTTATTCTTTTGCCTCATTCGCAAGGTCAAGGTCACTAAGCGTACTCAGTTTGTTGCTGTGAGATTGAGTTAAAAACAAAAGAAAAACTAAGAAAATAAAACCACGATATTAGTTTGATAATGGCGAAGTAATTTTATTTGGATTAAATAAAGCAGATATTACTATTGTTACGAACAAGCCAGACCTTAGCTAATTTATATTAGTGGTGTATAAAAAATTTCATGATCAACAATAATAGACATTTTAAAAGTAGACAAATGAATATGACCGTCATATCCCACAGAATTAGCACGGTGGGCTAACTGGGCTGGGTGTATTATTCGAAGGACTGGATAAAAGCTATTAGGAATGAAAGTTCTCGAATAAAGTGTATGACTTGGAAAAAGTAATACAGGTCTTGAAGGAAAGTTTTCAAATTAATGCTATGACTTAGAAAAGTAGTATAGGAGTCTACCGGTCAGGTGGATTGACAACCACGACAACAAACACAGCGGGAATTCATGGTACTCAAAGGCCACAGCGCTGCTTGAAGTGGTATCGTTTAGGGAAGACCAAAAAAAGTTTAGTCTTGTATACATTAAAACTCTTATATATTGTATCGAAATTATTTTTTTCATTTACTCCTTTGTCTGTAACATAAATGATAATGTCTTGATTGCTGAATAGGATGTTTTCGTAGAATTTGCTAATAAATTTCCGGATATCCAAGCTCTACTAATCAAATAGTTTATTTACATTCTTTCAAATTACTAATACACTATTGTTACAAAATTACATTCTTTAAAAGCCGGCAACGCACTTACACGAACTCCGGTGTTGCTGATGTCCATGGGTGGTGGTAGTCACTTTCAAACAAGAGATGAGCCTTTTGTTTGTTTCTCACCTTAACTAAAAATAAATACAGAATGAAACTTCTAGACAAATAAAGACGTTAGAAAAATTTGTAACATTTACATCCAGATCTTCTAATCTTTAATACCATTAAGTTTTTCAAAAGCTACCAAATAAAAAAAAAATGATAAGCAGAAGAAAAGATAAGGTACTAAAATGTATAGTCTTTGCCTATTTATTATACTCATATAAAATAAACATATAAACGTATATCCAGGAATTGCTATGAAATATTTGCAGCCCAAACGTAACTTATACAATCAAACCTAAAGTTGATTCAATATGCGCCGTAATATTTTTCTCAATATTTATCGTGCGTTCTTCAATCGATACAATTTCCTTTGCTGTTTAATGTATTCCAGTCACAAGATCAGCCTCTAATTAGTTATAAGTGATTATTGATACTGGAAAATTTATAGGCACATTTGTATTTATCGGACAATTATAATACAAGATCGTTTTATATAGTTTGCGTTGTATTCAATGAAGAGTCAAACGTTGGAATAATGTCGAAAACGCAGGTCAGTCTGCTTCATGTTCCTATCATTGAATTATTTTTTTAATAATCGATGTTTGCTTAGAAGGGTTCGAACACTTGTATCTCAACCGAAAATTATGGATTCCGACCCGAGTAAGCACGAATGAATTTTCATGTGTTTAATTTGTTTTTGTAATAAGCGGTAAAAGGAAATATTGTAAGGAAACCATGTGCCGGATGAAAATCTGCAACACGTGTATTCGACACGTGTATTCGAAATGGAACAGCGTGGTGGAAGCTATAGTCTTCTCCTCAGAAAGAGAGTAGGTCTGAGTCCTGAAGTGGGATATTAACATATTATTATTATTACTTTAGTCTCAGTTAACGAAAGTTAAATTGTAAGGATTTTTATACACGTAAGATACATATTAGTATAGCTATTTTCGAAGAGGTAAGTTTTATTGAGTTCTAAGAGTTAATGACAAACTCTTGACGATTAATCTGAAACTATTAATATTTATAGTTTCAATGAGTGTTGTATACTTTTTGAGTAATAGCTTATTATTACAAGAATATTAATGAATATATTCAAATTTGTATAGGATGATGTAAAAGTTCTACACGTTCAGTTCCGCAGAGGAGCAGTAAAATAAGCTTTTAAAGTTAGTACTAAGAGGGAAAGAGACCTTCTTCCAAAGTGGGTCATTACCAATTTTGCTTTGAAGTAATGATATCTGATGAGTGGGTGGTACTTACCCAGACTTGCACAAAGGCCAACCAACAACCCTTCCACATTACATTTACATTACATTAGCAGCCCGTAAATGTCCCACTGCTGAGATAAAGGCCTCCTCTCCCTTTGAGGAGAAGGTTTGGAGCATATTCCACCACGCTGCTCCAATACGGGTTGGCGGAATACACATGTGGCTGAATTTCGTTGAAATTAGACACATGCAGGTTTCCTCACGATGTTTTCCTTCACCGCCGAGCACGAGAATGATGAATTATAAACACAAATTAAGCACATGAAATTTCAGTGGTGCCTGCCTGGTTTTGAACCCGAAATCATCGGTTAAGATGCGCGTTCTAACCACTTCATCAACCCTTCCACAAAATAAATATAATATTAACAAAAGGTAAAAACCAACCTATCGGAGTTGTTTGTGGGAAGAAACTTTTAATTTATTAAAACTGTGTGTTGCGGAAGTATTCAAATGATATATGAATGCTGCTTAACCTTAGGTATATGAAAGCAGGATGGTGGTGAAAGAGTTGTATAGTTATGTGTCAACCGGGCGCTACGTGGCTGATCCTTATAACAGAAATTCGCTGCTTTCTTCGAAATATGCAATGGTCGGGGTTAGCGTAGTTGGCCACACGACCCATCTGGCCGCAAGACTCAGACCTTTTTCCACTGAGCCTGTATATTATGAATTTCATATCGTGAGCAATATTTGAATTTCGATTAAAACATAGAAATATATTTTATTAGGTCAGTACTGAGTTTCTTTCGCCGGTTCTTCTCAGGTCAGGGTGTTCCTTTTTCCGGACCGGTGGTAGTGTTTAATTTGACCATCAATAAGTAAGTGTAATGCTTCTATATTGAATAAAGGAATTTGAGTTTGAGTTTGAGTTAAAAGAAATTTCTTATTTTAGAAAAGAATTAAAAATCGCAACTAAAAATTTATATTTGAATATTACATTTATTCATTATATTTTTACTTTTCCCCTCGCTCAGGAAGTAGTGATTAATTTTACAATTCCTCTTCTAGAAGAGGTTGGTGGAACGTTAACGGGTCGTTATTTTATCTGAAATGACAACTGTATTATATCTTGTACTTGCACTAAAGCATTCTTGAGCATCGCAGTCACGATTTTTACAGTCGCTATTTCTAATATTAATCTATATATATATATATATATATATATATATATATATATAGTCTCAGTTCGTTAAGTTATCGTTGTTAAAAAAAATGATATTTAATCGAACGAAGTTTCTAGATACATAGACTATATTTTATTATAGATGTTGGTTAATCTAAGCTGAAATAAATAAAAGATTTCGACAGTCACGACAATTTTGCAATGTTCATAATGGCTGACAAAATTAAAATTCCATTCGTATAATTTTTTAATTTTGCTTTTATAGTAAATATGTAATATAGGCATTATCATTTGTAATTGTAACTTCAGTTAAATTAATTTTGCAATCGTAGTAAACGTAGCCTTCAACGCATATCATTTTGTCGTACATCAAAACACGTGATTCGGTATAAACAAAGAAGTAAATTGAACATAATTAGATGTTTTTTGACAGTTTCGGTTGTAATATAACAAAGGTTGAAACAAAACTTTTGACATTTGATACCGAATTAAATGAGATCGTAAAACGTATTCTTTGAAGAAAATGTTCTCACCATTCGTTATTACATTTTGCGCGATCTCTTAAATTTATTACGTTGTTAGAGAAATGAATTGTTTAATGTACCGTAAACCCGTTCTCTGTTTGTACATTCCTGTAATAATTATACAAATGTTTCGAATAGTGAAGTACATTTTACGTGAATAATGTTTTGTAAATTGATATATTAAGTTTTGTTTAGCTCGATGTAATTCGATATTTTTAATTTTTCATTCCTAATAACGAATTTATTTAAAAAGGCTTTTTAATGATTTGGCGTATATATGTTATCTTTCTATTCAAGATTTCATGTTATAAATTCCAGGAAGACGATGCGAGCGTGTTTTTTTTTTTAATTTAATGAATACTGGAAGAATTTTTTTATTAGATAATTTTACACTTCCCTATACCAAAAATGCGTGAATCGCTCAGTTTATTAAAAACATAATGAAAAATTTTATCACTAAACATTATAAAATAAAGTCCATTCGTCGTACTCATCGCGATTCAAAAAATACCGAACAAATTTTTATATGGTTTTCACTAAGGACGGAGTGATTCACGAGAAAGGTATAGTATTTAATTCATTGGGATTTTGTATATTTGGCTGACATATGATTTGATGATTGTTGAAGGTGGTTGAGCTTTGTGCAAGCCCGTCTGACTACCGACTCATCAGATATTTTACCGCCAAACAATAGTACTCAGTATTGTTATGTTTCGTTTTGAAGGGTGAGTGAGCCAATGTAACTGCTGGCACAAGGGACATAACATAATATCTACCAAGGTTGGTGGTGTATTTTTATCAATATTATATGTAAGAAATGGTTAATATTTCTTACAGCGCCAATGTCTTTGAGTGATAGTGACCACTTATCCTCCAAATATTTAATTTGGAAGTTCCTGTATTGTATTTAAAAAAAGTAAGGGAGTGCAAGGTAAGCGTTGTACTTTTTTCATGATGATAAAAATATTTTTTGCAAAACTTAGTGTTATTCTTTTTACACGAATAATTAGTAGACAGACACAAGATATTACAAAACATGAGCCACGATGGTACAGTGGTTAGAAGACGAACTTACTCGAAGATTCCAGCTCAGCGGTGAGGGAAAACATCGTAAGGAAACCTACAATTCGCGGATGAGAATCTGCCACTTTTATCCGCCAACCCGCATTGGAGACGCGTTGTAAAGTAAACTTTAAACCTCATTTCAAAAAGAAGAGCAGGCCCAGCAACGAGACATTTAGAGGTTGTTAATTATATTTTAGACACACAGTATAATGTCTTACGGTATTATGCTTTGGGGTAACGCAGCCGCTATCCATACTATATTTGTGATGTAGAAAGCTGTTCGCTGTTTCGATTCTCATAGCTATGGTACAAGGAACAAACACAAACTTGCTACTCTTGTTACTCGACTGCAAAGAGTCAGTAACTCTTTTGTAGGGCAATGTATACGGTTCTACAACAGGATCCCAGAAAGCGTTCAAAATGCTTCTTGCCAAATTAAAAAAAAATGTTAAGGAATGCGTGTGCGAAAGGTGTACTATACGATTAGTGAGTTTGTGATTGACAGCACACCTGAACAGGAAAGAAACGATCGCCTCCTGGCTATTTCTATTCATATTCAATATGTGTATTTTATTAGTTTGACAAAAAAAAAGACCCGCTGAGTTTCTTTCGCCGGTGAGTTTCTTCTCAGGGTGTTTGATTTTCCGAACCGGTGGTATTGTTTAATTTGACTATCAATAATTAAGTGTAATGCTTCTATATTGAGTAAAGAAATTTGAGTTTGAGTTTGTACTCTTTTAGAATTATATATGTAAATATAAATATAAATAAATATATTGGACAAGATCACATACATTACTCTGATCCCAATGTAAGTAGCTAAAGCAATTGTGTTTTGGAAAATCAGAAGTAACGATGGTACCACAAACACCCAGACCCAAGACAACATAAAAAACTAATGAACTTTTTCTACATCGACTCGGCCGGGAATCGAACCCGGGACCTCGGAGTGGCGTACCCATGAGAGCCGGTCTACACACAACTCGACCACGGAGGTTGTCATTATTATTATACCTAGTAGTTGTATCTTTACCGAAATAATGTTTTGCGAGTAATGATGG
This sequence comes from Vanessa atalanta, assembly GCF_905147765.1. Taxonomy (NCBI): domain Eukaryota; kingdom Metazoa; phylum Arthropoda; class Insecta; order Lepidoptera; family Nymphalidae; genus Vanessa; species Vanessa atalanta. The sequence goes on from NC_061890.1 coordinate 7,057,637, forward strand.
AGCTGTCTGCGTTCTGTAGCGTCTGGAATTTCTGGCGCATTACAACCAAAACAAAGTTTAATTAACGTTCACTTTGTATATTGCTTAAACTGCATTTAAGTTGAAAGTAATGAAACTTTTTTAAATAATAAATGTGGACTGCAATAATGTTTTGTTCGTGAACGCATTGGCGAGCATAATGGAAATTTTAAAAGAGAATCTTTTTAGTTGGTATTTCGTGTTACAAGTGGAGCACTTCGTTTATTTAATACTAATTTTACACCCAGGGATAGTCATCCCTCATTAAATACGTTTCATTTGGTAAAGCTTAGTTTCATCTAGTAATGGCTATCGAGTTTTAAATATTGTATATTATACTGCTTTAGTTGGGATAATTGGATTTGTTTCTGGTCTACCCTCGGATATTTGTTCGAAAAGTAGAGAATCTATAATATTTAATATATTCATTATTCTATTTAAGTCAGTCACCTCCTTAGTGTTTTATCGAACATTAAAAAAGATGGCAGTCTTATAATTCAAAATATTTTCAAAATATTTTTCATCGAAGCGGTCAACGAAGCAGTCGTTCGTCTAATTAAATCCCATTTGAGGACATTAAAACGTTATTATACCCTGTTCAAGTCAGCTTGATCTTTTTGACAGACGGGTTACTGAGGACAGAAAATATAACATATATAACAGTCGATGGAACGGATATTTTTTTTAAAAGAGTTATTCCACCTAAAGAGTCCCCAACCACTAGCCAAAGAGACCGATGTAACATTGTATAAGCGTCTATTGTTTTCCGTGTTTCTATTTAAATTTTACTTTGAAGCAATAATATATAATAGAAAATTTTCGGATAATCTTTAGGATCATTTGTATTATATGTATTTTTTAAAATATTTTTACAATTTTTAAAATCATTAAATTAAGAAAATAATATGTTCGTCATTGCAAAGTTATGTCGATCAGAAAAATTGACATCTGTCAAAAAGATTAAGCTATCTTGTACAGGGTATAGGTTTTCTTGAACCTGGAATTTAAGATATTATCTTATAGTTGGCTAGGCTGCGTAAAGAATTATATAAAAAAAAATATATTAGTGCTATGTGTGAGTCATTGTAAATATCCACTTATAGATTTGTACACTCACGAAGGCGAGCATCTCTGCGTCGATGTTGTTTTTTTTTTGCTGTTTTAATTCTTACATTAGTCGTCTCACGCACACTAAGACATCTTGTGAACATTTGACACATATTATTGCACGTCAATTTAACGTAAATAAATAGATCTAGACTATAAATTAGTTACAATAAAGTACTTCTAGAATGAAAGTCTAACATCCACTTTTGCTAAATTTCGAGCCTTTACAGATTTATGTCCACCTGAAGCCTTTCATAAAGTGCGCTGAATAAAACCAATTGAATTGCTTCACTCAAACAGTTCTAAAGAATTCACAACATTGTATTTAGTGCTGCTAGATAAACAAGCGATTAAAATAGCTAACTGGTCCAACGAAACATTGAGTCAGTAGTTACTTCACTGTCATGCCTTAAGCTCACGACGTAATAAGAACACTTGCAAGCGTGTGGACGGTCAATGTTGGCTTGTCAGTACTTGGCAAATATTTGGTAAAAGCGGATTGGACAAGCGCGTGGAACATACGACCTTATGTAAGCAGAAGTGACACTTAAATAGATTTTTTTTTATCTCTGTTTTATATTTAGCAAATGCTAAGAGACATTGTCAATACAAAGGGCAATGCCCTTGCATAGTGTATACTGATAAATGTAATATATAAGGTATAGAGGTTGAACTGTAGCGCCATCTAGTGGCGAGTTACAATAGAGCGCAGAGTAGATAAACTTGTCGGTAGAATATCTGATGATTGGGTGATACCTACTGGGTACCTACTGGGTTGGCACAAAATTTCAATAAAAATTAAAGTTTCATAAGTGAATAAGATAAAAATAACGGTGCGTGTACTTACATACGCGCGTGGCGGTCGAGTCCTTTGGCATTATTAAATAATAGTTTTGATCGCAATCAAACTATTACGACAAAATAATAATAATCTACTCACACACACACACACACACACATCAGCCCGCATTCGTCCACTGCTGGACATAGGCCTCTCCAAATGCACGCCACTGTGGTTTTTCTTCGGCAACTCGAATCCAGCTCCTGCCAGCCGTCTTGCGCAAATCGTCACTCCACCGTGCCTGAGGACGTCCTACACTACGTTTGCCGAGAATAATAATAATAATAATCTACTCATTATTTAATAATATAAATAATTATTACAAAAATTGTTATTCTTCTTTTTCACCACTAATATAACACTAAAGAAAACTTTAGGTGTGAAGTTGTCTATTTCGAGCGAATTGACAATTATTATACGCGTAATAAAAAGTAGTTTTTGGTAGTGTATAACTTCAATATATATAAAAATATTAATATATATTCAATATATATTCAAACTTCTATACATCGTTTTAAATAAACACGGACATACATACAGTACAATTTAAACAGTGTTTATAAATGTGTGGATAATTAAAACACTCGTAACGTTTAAATAAATGTATTTACTTTACTTAATTGTTCCCGCGAGATTTCCAGGAGACTTTTAAAAAGTCTACGTACGATGTATTTTGTTATTTCAACTGCTTTCTAGTTTAAAAATCGTTTTACGTTTGTTTTTTCTATCATTACTAGCACGAAAAATGCTTTTTATATCATTTTGTATGATGTACGTTGTTTTAATGAATTTGACGCTAACTGTCCAGCCTGACTTGGCACTTGAATGAGACAGTACATGGAAATTTATATCGACTAAGTTTATGTAGACTGTTTTTTTTAACACCAAAAATGCTCGCGGGGAAATTAATGGATAAAGTTTTATCATAATCGGTTAAATGGTTTAGGTAAGCATACAGTAATATATGCATATATATTTTTATATAGACATTTTGCAATGAAAATGACTCGTTGATTTTGTCGTAGATCGTGAGTTCAAATGATCGATCAATGTACATGCATTAGCATTAGCATTAGCAGCCTGTAAATTTTCCCACTGCTGGGCTAAAGGCCTCCTCTCCCTTTGAGGAGAAGGTTTGGAGCATATACCACCACGATGCTCCAATGCGGGTTGGCGGAATACACATGTGGCTGAATTTCGTTAAAATTAGACACATGCAGGTTTCCTCACGATGTTTTCCTTCACCGCCGAGCACGAGATGAATTATAAACACAAATTAAGCACATGAAAATTCAGTGGTGCCTGCCTGTGTTTGAACCCGAAATCATCGGTTAAAATGCACGCGTTCTAACCACTGGGCCATCTCGGCTCATGCTCAATGTACATGGTGTTATAAAAAAGTATCGTGAGAAAACATGACTTTGTTGAATGAGATCTTACTTAAAAAGCAATGAATTACTAGTGTTGAAATGTGCTCTAATACTCAACTTCGAAGAGAGAGGTAGTCGTAATCGTTTACATCTAGTAGCAGTTACACACAAACATATTACCAGATAAACACACACCTATGTACAGTGTACATACATACATACATATTTAATAATACTTGCCTAAAATTATTAAACTCTTTTCTAAAGATATCTTACATAGAGACGATTTTATTTTCCTAAGCAATAAATACTAAATACTCTGTAACTCTAAGTAGTAAAATTACAAACTATAAACACTCTACTGTACAGGATGAGAATTTACTAAATATCGGAAAAATCTTAAAATAGAAACAATATTGGAAATCTTAGAAATGATACCAAGTGTAAAACAATTATATATCACGAGAATAAGGAGCCGGCAGTTTATCTTCTAGAGTGGAAAACTGCAAACATCCGGTCTCAACAGCGGCGGCCGTATTTACTGAACCCGTCTACTGTAACGCGTGCTCCTATTGTTACGCTATTATCCGTAACTGAGTGATAATATACTGCAGTGAAATTTCTATGGGCAAGGTGGGAGAAAATAATTGTTGCGCGTTTAGGTTACGTATTACGCTTTAACGTTACGGTTACGCGTTGCGGTTACGATAATGTGTGTGTTAATATAATTATAACGTTAAGGTTTAAGTTATCGTTTTTAAGACAAGAGATGGCTCAGTGATTACAAAACGTGAAACTTAACCGATGATTCTGAGTTCAAACCTAGCACAACTAAATTTATGTGCTTAATTGTATTTATAATTCATCTCGTGTTCGATGGTGAAGGAAAGCAGCGTGAGGAAACTGCACGTAGTGGATCTGCCATGTGTATTCCCCAACCCGCATTAGAGCAACGTGGTGGAGTAGGCTCCTAAACTTTCTCCTCAAAAGGGAGAGTAGTCTTCGTCTAGCAGTGGGGTATTAATAGACTGTTAGTGTTGTCAAATATTCGATATCTGGGCTTAGCAAAAAAATAAAGAACTAATTTTATTCGTTAAATGCTTCTTGGTTGTGAACATATATACATTGTATAGTTCCGTGGATCAGTGTGTGTGTATAGTATACATATATAACGTAAATATATATATTGGTGGACTGGCAGTTGGAGTGAGTGGTACCTTTCTAGACGGGCTTGCACAAAGCCCTACGATAAAGTTATATATTCTTTTAAAAATAAAGAAACTTCATTGAAGACAAATGACTTAAAGTTATTATTATGTTGGAATAAAGACGGGTTATTTCCTTAATGACTAATATTACACTAAGATTAAAAATCATTTTTAAATGAGAAGCTATATATCAATTGATAAACATATCTTTTTTTTTATATCTGTAATAATTCACGGTATTATTAGTATACTCATGAAGTACCTCTTTAAGTTATTGTTTATTTTTTTCATACACAATTAAAATATGAATATACTTAATATGATATCGAAATATAATAATTTCCAAAGCAAGTAAATAGCAGTCAGTAACTTTTCCACTGCTGGGCAAAATTTACACACTGATACTGCTAGACCAGATGCTCCAATGAGCGTGGACTGGATTTACATGCGGTCAAATTTTTCTTAATACCTTCAGTTTTTTACAGCCAATATTAATTTAACTACGTGTGAAATCTTCAGTCATGTGATCTAACCGAGTAAGATATGTATTCTCTTCTCTGCGAATATATAATATAAGTATTAACTATACCTAACATTGTTCTATATATGTTTAAGTATATGACAATATTGATACGACGATCGATTGAACGCAGCTCCGTTTAGAGGTGAGTTACTATAGAGTCCTTAGAAAAACGAGAGGTGTTTCGGACACCCGGTAGGAACGTAGTTGCTTTCGTTACATATTTCATAGTAATAAAATAAATCAAAAACGTTTGATAATAATAAAATTCAGTGTGGATTAAAACAATAAATTTAAATAATATTATATAAAACGTTATCACTCTAAAGTCGTTTACGTTATGGCTGTGCGGGATAGAGATCTGAGTGATGAGAGATGAGATGAGAGTGAGATGAGAGTGAGAATATATTTGTACTCTGTGCAAAGCAGCGCGTGCATCTTAACCGATGATTTCGGGTTCATGCCCAGGTAAGCACGAAGTTTCATGTGCTTAATTTGTGTTTATAATTCATCTCGTGCTCGGCGGTGAAGGAAAACATCGTGAGGAAACCTGCATGTGTCTTATTTCAACGAAATTCTGCCACATGTGTATATATTATTGCTTCAAAGTAAAATTTAAATAGAAACACTGTAAATAATAGACGCTTGTACAATGTTACATAGGTCGTACGGTGGGGGCGCGAATAACAGGCAGTAACTGCTACAAATATCGATTACAAAAATCCTTATTAAAGATCATTGTTAAGTTATTGTTACGAACAGGGGTTCTCTTGGTTGGGGTCTCTTTAGCTGGTATAACTCTTTTTGAGAAAAATAAGTAAAAAAAATATTGAATTCTAATTTGAATTACCCATCGATCCATCGCCTGTTATATTTTCTGTTTCTCATCACTAGCCCGTCTGTCAAAAAGATCAAGCGGCCTTGAACATGGTATACCAAGTAACAATACCATTGACAAAGTGAATAAAAAAAGTTTTGATAATTGGTTTAACAGTGACGACGTTAGAAAAATAAACAAGAAAAGAAAATAAAATTCGCATTATATATTCATATGTAATTTTTATATTATGATAGTTGATAGTTTTACATAGTACTTACATGTACAATGTAGGTTTTAGTCATGAGCTACACCGATGTTGATACTAAAAAAACATTTTTGCATGATAAATAATGTATGTGTAAATGTTCATGGTCAAACGTTGCCGAAGTATTTTAATCCCGATCAGATAGCCCCGCATCCATGGTTACATATTTATATTATTGAAATTTTTTATAAAGAATAGGTACGAATTTTTATATTTCGAATATTTTTTTTTTCACTTATAACACAAAACACCGATTGACAGACAGACGAGAAAGAGGCACTGAACTGTTTCGTCTTCTCAATTTATACATAGATTAGTATGAAACAAAGATAAAATGTAACATTTAAATATTTCCAACCCGTTCTCGAGTTGAGAGTGTCATTATGTTAAATAGGAGAATACAACCTTAGATTGTCGACCAAAGAAAATCAGGCTCCTTCTAGTTTATGATCCTACTGCCTCCGCAGACTGTTCTTTGTGGTGGAATATTTTACCGATAAATATCGCTTACGACGTTTCCTTTCTGTTTATTGTTTGGATTTCGCTGATTCCTTTAACAGTTTTTTTTTTCTTTTAAGCCGCCCTTTATCGTCTTAATATTGTCTGAAGGCTGGCGAAATACGAATTCGTTTTCTTTTGTTTTGTTTCAAGAAATCTACCTCTAGATAATGGGATATTGTTACGGTAACCGATCTTGATTTTATTTACCCTTTTCGCAATGCAACGTAAGTGTTAATATAATGCAAAGAATATGTCGATCTAAGCTGAAATCGTTAGACTTCAGACCAAAAATTGAAATCAATGCTTTGAATATCTTTGGATGTCAGATATCAGTTTTTTTTTTTTTATAACTTCATGTTATATGTACGGGGTTGTAAGCCATCGATCGATTTCGACGAAGAAAAGATTAATTGAATGTTTTGAAGATTAAGTATTTGTTACTGTTATTAATATTTTTTGAATTAAAAAAACCGACTACTTTACTTAGTTGTACGGCTTTCTGCAAGCCCATCTGGGTAGGTACCTCATCGGGATATTCTAACGCCATATAGCAATCATTTAAATTAGTGTGTTTTGGTTTTAAGTATGAGTGTTTCAGTGGATATGTAACAGGCACAAGGGACATAACATCTTAGCTCCTAAGGTTGGTGGCGCATTGGTGACTTAACGAATGGTTTATGTTCCTTACTGCACCAATTTCAATGAACGACGGTGAACAATTAATATCAGGTGGCAAATGTGTCTGTCCGCCTACTTATATTATTAAAAAAAGTACTAGGATAACATAGCATCAAAACATCGCTCTGGTTGAAAGATTCCTAAATTAAAATGTGAAGTTACCAAGCATACTGACAGAAATAAGTTAATTATTGTCATTTTTACTCTCAATATCTATATCTTCCTCTCTTAGTGTGAAGTTTTTAATGGCAGTAGGGACGGTCGTTGAAAATTTGACGAAACAGTCAGGGACAATAGTAAAAATCTAATCTCTATTTAAAATTCATTTCAATTCAGTCGTGGACGATGGATTCGTGTTATATGTTACCGTTAAATTGTTGGGAACGTTAGTTTATAATAAATCTAGACTGATTGAAAACTGTCGAAAGTTGTGAACGGAGAATTCAATTTACAAAATAACGCATGAAATTTCGATAGTTTTCAATCTTTCGGCTAGGTCACTTTGTTTATAATTTAACGGGAATTGGCTCGTTATATAAAATTGAACATACGCCGTTCTTAATTTTTGACATTTTACTATCTGACATTTACCCAGTAACATATCGTCAGTAAAAGAAGAAAAGCTGAAGCGCCAAAATTTTATTTTTGCAAAATGAGATCTAACGTTGATTTCTTCAGAATAATAATCTTCAGAAAAATAATCTTTTAAATCATACTGTTTTCGTCTGAAGTAAATTTGGTTAAAAACAACTTGATAATTTCCCAGAAGTACCATTTTGGCGCGTTAGCGTTTCTCACTTTTCACTGACGAATATATATTTGTGTGTAGATGATTTATTGACTATTTGTAACATAGTAACTTTGTGTGCCTCGTTTGTCTAAACCTTAGCTTATAAGGCTGTAGTTTTCAGTCCACTGTGTCCAAATTCTGGTTCAGTATTCATTCTGTAACAAGAAACTCGAATCTCATTGCAAACACGAGTGTGAAATGTCAGAACGTGATAATACAAAATGGCGTATCACTGTGTGTCATTTGTCGTCATTTCACGAGTGAGATACGAAGTGAATTCTTACAGAATCGCACTGACTATTAAAATTTTTATAAGTTTTCATGTTCAGAAATTTTTAGTAACGTTCTAGAATTCAAAATTGAGGATTGCACCTGATCTCTCTAAGGTCGTTTACGTCATAGCCATGCGGGATAGAGTTCTGACTGATAGAATATATTTGTAATCTGTGCACAGCAATATTCCTGTGCAGTAAGCTAGTCAGATAGATTTATTCTTCACAATTATGTGATTTAAATTATATCAATGCCATTATATGATCATTTCGAGTAATTAATTTCAATAAACAGTGTGCATGTTTAAAATACCTATACTAAAGCTAATAAACATAGTTGTATAAACTATTGGTAATTAATTTAACAAATATGTAAACAGGATCTAAAATTAATTAGCGTATGTTTACATATATACCTTTATATTTAACAGGTAACTGTTTGTACGTTGAATATTATAACAAAAAAAACGACGGTAGGATATGACGACTAGTCCAGGGGATGATTGTTGAGTTTCAATCTTGGATAAGCCGTGATGAAAATTCTAACTGAATTAGTCAAGTGATAGTGATAGTCATCCTGGGAAATATAACCCGTTCTTGTTAGAAGGTAGAAGGAAACACGTGTGCCAATCCATAGAGCAATGGAATGGACTGGTAATTTTGTCTCACACTATACTGGGCCTTTCTGTGGTGTGAATTTAAAGGAGTCTTTGTCTGATAATTATATTACTGTCTGTCTATGCAAATGTTTAACCTCTTCATGATAGAGTTTTAATTATACTGGATTAGTTAAGAAAAAAATCTATTCGTTACGGGGTAAGCGATTGATTTGAAATATCGAACATTAAAAAAAAAAAACAATAATAATTTAGACTAAAATAAGGGAAATAAAAAACCATTTTAAAATAAATACATTTAACTAACTTTTATATGAGCCGAGATGGCCCAGTGGTTAGAACGCGTGCATCTTAACCGATGATTTCGGGTTCAAACCCAGGCAGGCACCACTGAAATTTCATGTGCTTAATTTGTGTTTATAATTCATCTCGTGCTCGGCGGTGAAGGAAAACATCGTGAGGAAACCTTCATGTGTCTAATTTCAACGAAATTCTGCCACATGTGTATTCCGCCAACCCGCATTGGAGCAGCGTGGTGAAATATGCTCCAAACCTTCTCCTCAAAGAGGAGAGGAGGCCTTTATTCCAGCAGTGGGGCATTTACGGGCTGCTAATGCTAAAAAAAATAACTTTTATAATAATATATAGCAACGAAGTATGTAATATACGTGCTACGCACGCACGAGACGATGAGACGATGGTGGAATAACTTTTTTTTTATGATCTACCTAAGGCTATCCGATGGTAAACAGTCACCACCGCCCATAAACAATGACGTTGTAAGAAATATTAACTATTCCTTACATCACCAATGCGCCACCAACCTTGGGCATGTTGTTACGTCCCTTGTGCTTGTAGTTACACTGTCTCACTCACCCTTCAAACCAGAACACAACAATACTGTTTGGCGGTAGAATATCTGATGAGTGGGTGGTACCTACCCAGATGGGCTTGCACAAAACCTTACCACCTACATAAGAGAGTACAGTTTGCCATCACGGCATACAAGTCGGTCTCATTCTTAAGGCGCGCAAATAACTTTAGATTAAAAATAATTTACGAACAAAACCACAGTATATGCCGATAGTATAAACCTGTTAAATGTACAAATTGAAATATTCCCCTAACGTGTACCTATATAATTGATAACGATTACTAATTACGTTAGCTATTAAATGAGATTAGTTTGAAGATCAGTGACAGTAGAGTATATTATAATAAGATATATTATTACGCCGAGTTGGCCCAGTGGTTAGAATGCGTGCATCTTAATCGATGATTTCGGGTTAAAACCCAGGCGGGCACCACTGAATTTTCATGTGCTTAATTAGTGTTTATAATTCTCGTGCTCGGCGGTGAAAGAAAACATCGCGAGTTAACCTGCATGTGTCTAATTTCAACGAAATTCTGCCACATGTGTATTCCACCAACCCGTATTGGAGCAAACTTTCTCCTCAAAGGGAGAGGAGGCCTTAGCCCAGCAGTGGGAAATTTACAGGCTGTTACTGTGTATGTGTGTACTATAGCTGTATATAAAGTAATAATTGTAATAAAAAAGGAATCCCGTTAAATCGGCTTAAGTATTGCCTGCCTATGCCTGTTTGTGACGTCATATTCTGTGCACATGAAATCTAACCCAATTCATGTTACTATATCACTAACACTTAGTTTTGTTTAGTCATAATTATTGTTTTTTAAATTAGTGTGATTCAAAATAAATATATTCTTAGCTACACAATTAAAAAGTACTTAAATTTTCATTTATATGCGCTATTTTACGATCAGGCTCGTCTTAATCTGCTTTGGAAGTCGTCTCGCCGAAGATGGTCATGTTATAGACCATCAAATAAAATCAAATTTACTTTATTCAAGTAAACTTTGCAGTAAAACTTTTTATGATTCGTCAGTATTTGAACTGCTACTGTTTCGGAAAGCAGCTTCTAGCGAAAAGAAACGGCAAGAAGCCGTTGCTCTTTCAAATAAACCAAAGACAAGCATTCACAATAATCCAAGCATCGGAATTGGTCCACTGGAATCTTTTTGGGAAGGTGACCTCCCAAAACGCTACTTGCTTTTTGGCTATGGACGGAGTTCAAAAATATTATTACTATTAACTAAATGTATTAAGTTTCCTCCAACTGTTTGAACGTTAGCAGAGCCAGTGGAAATGAACGCGTGTATATACTAGTTGGGTTGTTTATAGCGCTCTATCACGAAATATATCACTTAACAAACAATAGCAAACTACCTCTTTTGATTTAACAAGACTGATATAAAACGAATGACTGTTTGAAAACATATTTATACCAAATATAAGTATGTCAATTACTCGTGTGTTATTTAAGCAATTGCTTGCTATATGTAGGTATATGATAGTGGATAATTGTCAGGGCGGAGAGTTTATAAGAATATTAGTTTCCGCTCATGGCTCCACAGGGGGAGGGGGGGATTTTATTAGTAATCGGTATTGTTTTTAAGCGTTGCATAAATTGACTGAACTATGAATATGATTTTATTTTGTAAAAGCTAACGTTCCTTTGTTTCGTTTTTACAGTGACTTATAAAAATTCACTTACATATATGACCTCTTTTTTTATACTTTTTTTTTTATTTGACACAATATGTAGGTTTCCTTGCGCGATCTTCGATTAAGCGTCATTTTTTCCCTTTATCACTGTCTCTTATATATTATTTAGATTAAAACAAATTATAACAGGATATAAAGATCATACATATTTAGCGATAGGGATACTTTATACTTGATACTTTTAAGAACTTATGCTATTTTGTATATTTCGATGTATAGTGTACATATATATTATCTTATGATAAAGCTAGGCGGAATTTTCTAGCTAAGTGCACTTTCATTAAAAGTGCATTTCTTTATTAATAAATTGCACCGGTGCGAAGGAAATACAATTTTTCTAATAAAGAAATAGCTACATTATTTCAAAATAATTTCTTTATGTACACTTATAAAGGAAATCGTAATATAATGGCAAATTACAATGATATTTAATTGGGATCGCTCTGAAGCTATACTGAACCCCACACAAGAAGAATCATTAAAATCGCTTCAAAAAGAAATATTTATATTATATATATCTATACGGGACCCTATTTATTTATTTATTTATTTTTATTTTTTTTTATGGCATTAGTTGGCGGACGAGCATATGGGCCACCTGATGGTAAGTGGTCACCACCGCCCATAGACAAAGGCGCTGTAATAAATATTAACCATTCCTTACATCACCTATGCGCCACCAACCTTGGGAACTAAGATGTTACGTCCCTTGTGCCTGTGATTACACTGGCTCACTCACTCTTCTAACCGGAACACAACAATACAGTGTACTGTTATTTGGCGGTAGAATATCTGATGAGTGGGTGGTACCTACGATATTTATTTATACTTTATTGTACCAATACTTAAAACTAAATTTTACATATGGATTAAACAAAAGTTGCACGAATGCAACAGGCGGTTTTATCGGTAAAATAGAGTTCTTTTCCAGGCAACCTTTGGGCAGAGGACTGGTTGTAAAACAAATTTGGGAAGGGGTAATTACTTTGATAAATCATATACTGCATATATAAAATTTAATAATACATATTACACACATAACTATAAATATAAATTAATACATGCCTAAATAATTAGGTCTAATATATGTACTTATTTAAATATAGTACATACTGATATAATATAATACAAAAAAATAAAAACTAAACAAAAAACTTTATGGCCAAGATTCCGCTGTCCGTCTATCTCTCCGCCTGTCACCAGGCTGTATCTCATGAACAGTGTATAGTTAAACTGTTGAAAATAAATTTAAAAATTAAATATCAACAAGTCTCGTTTATCGCAGTGTAAACCGCATCAAAATCCGGTGAGTGGTTATAGAAGTCAGAATACATACATAAATATAAAGCGACTTTATTTTATACCATTATTGATATAATACCCTCGTGGAAATTGATACTAAAATGCTTATTATCATATAAAGTTCACTGTTCCCTTCGAGGGAGCTAAGGGCCCTTCCTGGAATTTACGAAATTTAAGGCATTTGTATATTACTACTTTACCTTGAAATATTTTGAAGGGTCTTTAATATTTTCATTCTCGTAATTCATATTATGTTAGATTATATTGTCAGTGTCACGCTGACGTTTGTAAATGAATAATTTAAATTAGGTAAATAATACGTTGTCAAGACTATAGCGTCGTATATCATTCTTAGCTCGAATTAATCAAAGTATTTATATGATTAAATATGATAGAACTAATAAATGTATGTATTTATATAAAAAAGGGGACGATTGTAATTCTTAGAACATTTTAAATGTAGAGTCCATCTCAATACGCTGGTTTAGTGTGGGTTGGTGAATCGTAATTTTAATTTTTTTGACGATGTTTTTCATTTAAAAATCTTGAAACTTATTGTGGCTTTCATGGATTTGAACTTAATTAATGTATATAATAACTTAAAAACTGATTTAATTCTCAAAACCATATCAGTAAAGGTATCAAGAAAATGTACAGCGGAGCAGTGCTAAATAAATTAATCCATACTCTTTGTAATTTTTTTCTAATTTTACGTTAATTTTTTGTGTAAGCTAACTGGTTGTGTCTATTATATTGAGATACTAGCTGAATCTGCGGTGGAAACCCGAACAAAATTTATAAAACTTTATTTATAGCACACAAACAGTCAAGCCCAATTTACGCCCTCGAGGGACGAATTAAAAAGCCTTGTAGTCCTTTCCCGGAACTCAAACTAACCATATCAAATTTCATTTAATTTCTTAATCGATTCACTGGTTTAAGCGTTAAGAGGTAACAGACAGAGTTACTCACGCATTTATAATATTTGTATAGCTTATCTCTAATTTTTTAAATAAAAAAAATCATTTAGTGGTGTGCTTTGGGGGTAAGATCGACTGGCATTGCGAGATGGTAAATGGCATGACACTCTCATATGCCATCATGACCCCTTTCTCTACCCTCTCTATTCCCTTATGTATGCGTAATTGTGGTATGTTATACTTCGTTGCTATATTATTAAGTAAGAAATTATTAAATAATGAGATAATTACAACGCTTACATTATTTATTGTATATTTCAATCAATTCAATAAAAATAATAATTAGATTTAAATTATATTTGAATCGTATTGATAAAATTGACATTAAATAAGAAGGTGTTTTGACTTTTTTGTTCATTATTGTAAATCATGTGATTTGTAGTGAGGCCTGTGTAAGTGAAGGAAGCCCTTTTTTTCGCTGGACCAGCGAGGTGTTAACATTTAAGGTATGACATAATTTTGTAATAAAATGTGATTGGTATTGTTTGTTAAATTGTTGACAATATATGAATTGGTTTTTTAAATTATCAAAGTACAAAGTTAGTATTAAGGTAATTGGTGTTAAATGCAACTATTAATTAATACACTATGACGATTACTACAGCGATTATAATGGTTAGTAAATATTTGTGCTACATATAATCTTTTATTGTCTTATAACCTTAAAACTTAATAAAGTACTAAATAAATAGAAGTTATTCATAAGATATTCTAACGTAATGTGTAAAATCTATTTAAATTAAAATAAAACACACTCAAAAACTACCAAACAAATCGAATGTCATCAGATCGGTGTGTGTGTGTGTGTGTACGATGATGATTGTTGAAGATATCGGAAAATATTACGCCGACTTCTCGACTCGGTTTTGCTTGTGTGCGTCGTCTAAAACAATATTTTTTTAAGATATAAAAGTTTTAAGTAAACTGTAAGCCAAAGATCAATAGAATATCATTTTACAGAATTTAGTTTTCAAACTTTTTACGTTTTGAATGTTTAAGAAAATATGAGAATGTAAAACTACCGATATTTCAAAGAGTATTCAGAGCTCGAATTCAAGGTAAATTCTTTACACGTTTTGCTTCTTCTATTTTAAAATAATTCATGTCCATTCCGCAGTGCTATTCGGTAAGGACTCTGTGAAAAGGTGAAACGTCTGGTGATACGCTATTTTGATATGTATATCATTTAAATTCTATAACGTTTAAATTCAATTGCATAATCTCTTACTGATTTTATAACATCGTGTTCGTCGAGCTTTGAGTTTGTCTTTATAGAAGTGGGGACTAATTCTACTAATTTATAACGGTAATGATATGTTTTCGATTCTATTCCGATCCAAGTTCAACTATTTCACAAAAAAGTGAACACCAGTTTATGTTAACTAAAATAAGTATATTCTAAGCTCCCGAAACTTGACTAGCTTTAGCTTTAGCTTTGATTAGCGATTTTAAGTGTTTCAAATATGAAAATCAGAGTACAAGGGAAATGTATTATAGTTGCAAATTCATACATATTTAAGATTTTAAATTAACATGGTTATTTTTATTACTAACAGTATTTAAAACGGGATATTTAACATGTTTTTTATTTTTATTTGTTGGAAACGTAGCAGTAAACAGCAAACGTACGAGAAAGGAGGTAGTCCGATACGGACACTTCTAATGCCGTCAACATCTACCCGCAAACGTCAGTCTCGTGAACAAGACATTCGTAGATAATGTCGAAATATCGAGCTCCAACAAATAAAAATAAAAAACATGGTAAATATCTCATACATATTTCTCTTGAATTTTCAATAAAATCATTTAATGTTCGATTTTCGACCATAGGACGACCACAAAGAATACATTACCGTACTTCAAAACTAAGTTTATTGTCCCAAATGATCGTTCATAAAATTAAAGTTTTATGATTTGCTTTAAATTAATTTGAATTTTCCAATCCCGTCTAGGTAGGTACCACCCACTAATCATATATTCTATCGTCAAGCAGTAGTAATATTGTCGTGGTTTGGTTCCAAGGCTGAGGGAGCAAATGTAACTACAGGCACAAGTGACATAACATCTTAGTTCCCATGGTTTTTACGCATTGGTTATGCGAGAAATGGTTAAAATTTCTTACGTTGGTTACATACCATCAGATGGACCATTTGATTTCCACTTATAAATATTATAAACAAAAAAGTATTATATTTACAAAAAATGGGATATTTAAAAAACCATAGATAGCGTTAATGGATAATTAATTAAATGTTCTTTAATCAAGTAGACCCTTATAATCATTTTTTAAACGTCACGTTTTATTCATTAATTCTAAAGCTACCGGGTTGGAATGTAGATTCTACCGAGAAGAACCGGCAAGCAACTCAGTGGCTCTACTTTTTCACCATATAAATTACACAGGTATTCTAACTAAATTATTTTTTATACACGATAATCAACGAACGCTAGTAGAATAAGTTTTGATTGAAGAGTCTTGTGACAGATTGAGTGAGAAATAAATAAACAATAAGACGATTACAAACAAGGCTTACACTATGTATTGTAATTTTAAATCAACTGTAATAATAATAATTAAATTTAAATTATTTTTGAATTGTATTGATAACGTTGATATTAAATAGGGCACTTTGACTTTTCTGTTCAATATTGTGAATCATGTGATTTGTAGTGAGGCTTATATAAGCGATGGAAGCTCCTTTTAGAGGATTTTTTAGTTTTTCCTGGAGCAGCAAGGTGTTAACATTTAAGGTAATCGTTATTGCGATTGCGACGCGTTCTCAGCTTTGACAGTCTATCTAGACATACGAATAATAATCAAACGAAAGTTCTGATACTTTGGTTGATTACTTAGATCGAAAAATATAATACAATTATTATACATATTGTTATTATAAAAATTTTATTCAATTTGTCGACAAATAACTGATAATGTGAGCTGTATGAAATCATAACCACGCACCTGGACGACTTTGTAGAGACCCCTCCATTTATGAAGATTTACGAGGACCGAGAAAGTCAAATATGATGTATAAACTCTAGATGAGACATTAATTTTATTAGAAATTTATTTTATTTGGGGCGAATTAATACACTGTTTGATATTTGACTAAGTCACTATTATATTATAAAAAACATTGGACAACATAACATACATTACTCTGATCCCAATGTAACTAGCTAAAGCACTTGTGTTTTGGCAAATCAGAAGTAACGACGATACCACAAACACCCAGACCCAAGACAACATAGAAAACTAATGAACTTTTTCTGAATCGACTCTGCCGGGAATTAAACCCGGGACCTCGGCGTGGCGTACCCATGAAAACCGATGTACACACTACTCGACCATGGAGGTCGTCAAATAAAGAGGTCTTTGTTATAAAAATATTTATCTTATGACTACCTACTTCCTAAGAGTAAGGAGAACTATGATCTGCTGTACTTATGTTACGGGCTGTAATTATAATTATATATTTTTGAATAAAAAATAATATGTCTTTAAATTAGGATGACTTTTTTTTTATGGCTTTGGTTGGCGGACGAGCATATGGGCCACCTGATGGTAAGTGGTCACCACCGCCCATAGACAAAGGCGCTGTAAGAAATATTAACCATTCCTTAAATCACCTATGCGCCACCAACCTCGGGAACTAAGATGTTATGTCCCTTGTGCCTGTGATTACACTGGCTCACTCACCCTTCTAGCTGGAACACAACAATACAGAGAACTGTTATTTGGCGGTAGAATATCTGATGAGTGGGTGGTACGTACCCAGAGGGGCTTGCACAAAGCCCTATCACCAAGTAAACTATCTTGAATTATTTTCTTTGTATTCATCCATCACTCATCACTGCCTATATAAATTGCTACTGTAAGAAATATCAATCATTGCTCATACCACCGATGCGCTACTAACCTTGGGTACTAAGTTGATATATTCCTTTTAACTGTAGTTACACTGAATCACACACCCTTCAAACCGGAACACAACAATACGAAGTATTGATATTTGGCAGTACAATACATAACAACACAAACAAACAACAAAGTCTAAGTAAACTTTATAATTTACCTTTGAATTAAATAAAAAACTAAAAAAACTAAACGCCACATCTAGAGAAAGTTATATCTAAGGTGAAAGCTAACACAAGGTACAAATTAAGGGTAACGTTGTATACGGCTTTATTTATTTACCTTAATTTAAGGCTAGGACACCATAATGACCCACTTGGACTTTAAAAGGTTCGACGCCAGTACTTAATGAGGAGAGGCAACGAGTAAATATTTGAAGATATCAGTAAGGTCTGATGTATTTATTGCACGGAAATATTTTCTTTAGCATTAAAAATATGTGTTTGCACTCATTTGTTATGTTGAGTTATCTCATTTGTTGTTGAGTTGTTATCTTATGGGTTTTATCTAATATTAGAGAGGCGTGGTGAAATTAGCTCCAAGCCTTCTCTTCAAACGGAGAGCCGGCCTTAGTCAGTCAGTCCGGACAGTTTGAATTTTATCATGATTCCTAATCATATACCTATTATATATTGGTTTTTTGCACATACGATTGCTTGGTTACCACTTCATTATACCACCACACAGAGATATTTCATATTATCACAAACACATGTTAACACACCCACACAGATCCATATGTATACACACACGAGTTATTGAAGTAGTAAAAATTACGTTTAATTATACGTTTTCTTTCTTACCGTGCTTATTGTCTTTGGTCGAATGTTGAAAGGCATGGCTTTCTGTCTCAAATTAAAAAAAATATATATATTAAAAAAAATACAGCCTTCGCTTTTTTTTAAGAAAAAAATGAATTTATAATTTTGTTATATAATATTCATAATATTCTATAATAACTAAGTGTATATAGTAGTATACGTGGTACGCAAACACAAGGTAGTAGAGAGCGGTGACGGAGAGGGGGTATTATACCATAATAGGGCGTCATGCTGTTTGCCGTTACGAACGATCTTTCCCCCATGGCGCGCCAATAGAGTTCTCTCGTCAAGGAGCCTGGCATAGGACATATTTTTGTCTATTTCTGGCATATAAGTAGCTTTTAATCCGCTGAAATAACGTCAATCGTAATTCACTCTCACCGATGCCGAGTGTGCCAGAATACCCACTGAAAACCAGTGGTACCCTCTCCGTCTCTACGAAGGGCATTTACGCATGGTACCAAGGTCATTTGCACATGGTACCGTGATGTCGAATATAAATGCTGTATTAAAACACACTTTTATGATGTTTATTAATTTATTAAGCTTAATTAATTCGTATCAACTTCACCTGTTACCAGTTAGTTAACCAGGAGAGCATTATTATTGTATACCTTAAATTTTTCGTGATGTATACATTTCATACATTACTATCGGTTTTATTCAGATTTAATCGCGATTATAACTATTCTTTGCGTAATTTGAAGACGGAGGACATAGTGTTAAAAATTTTGTTTTTGTATTGTGCAGTGACGTAACATAAGATAAGCATTCTAATTGTTAGGTTTCATATGTGGTGAGGTTTGTGCCATAAAAATAGGAAAAACCATGAATATTTGAACTCTACACGAAATGCGTACCCGCTACATGGCAACATTACACATTCAAATACAAGTACCTTTTTTATTCAAACATGACTGTCATTCTTCATAGTACATCTAAACAACGAAATATTTGTGTACTTATAAATTACTAGCACTTGCCCGCGGCTTGGCTCGCGTGAAATCGCGTTGAATCTATTTACAGATTCACTTAAAATATTACGTTAATTTAAGAACTCTTTGTATAACAAAATCCGCTATCCCAAAAAAAAGTTTCATGTTCCTAACAAAAAAATGACGGACTTCCATAAAAAAATTCAACCCTTAATTCACCTCCTTAGGGGTAGAATATCCAGAAAAGCTTAAGTAGGTATCTACTCATTTTAAATCAGTATCCCAAAATTAAAGGTTCATGTTTCTAACTTAAAAACTGACAGACATCCATACAAATGAATCCATTCATTCCTTCCTTTGTGGGTCTGTCTACTCAATAAAACGATCCTACTCACTAAATTTCATTGCCCTAACTTTAATAGTTTACGCTCTGTGATGATAAATTTATCAGTAAGGACATGTTATTTTATAAGGATACAAGATATATGTATCTATGTGTGTCGGATCGTGGAATATTGCACGATTCTGAATGTTGTTTTAGGCTTTCTATTCTTGATATTAAAAAAAAAACATGTACACGATACTTAAAATTAATTATATCCAAAAAATTTTATATATACTTACATAGCTATAGTATATAATAAGAATGAGATTGTAACAGAGCGATTAAAGATCAAAGAAGTATATTATATAATAAAAAAAAAAAAATAGCAATATTTCACTATTTGTACGAATACATTTTTTTTTGTATATAACTAAGGTCTTAGAACATTAAAGTCTTCAAACGCTATACATAATATTTTTATAACCATCAGAAAAAAATTAAATCAAACCAAGCAGCGTCAAATGCGTTTTTAAAATAAAAGTAACAAAAAATATTCCAAATATAATCAAGTTACTTTAACAAATTTATTGTATGCATTTACGACGTCTCGACGTTTACTTACGGCAGTTAGAATACACGCCATATTGTTCACATCTAGACAGCCGTTTAACCCTGAATAACCCTGGAAACTTGAACCCATTAGATGAAATTATTTAGCTAGATCAGACACTAATCCTACACCTGGACCGTCTAAGACCGATAGCAGTCTAATATATCGAATAAATGTTTATGTTATGCGGCAAGAATAATTTAGCCATTGGATTTTAGTAGGGGGTGCTTTCTGTGGTTTGATAAAGCTAAGTAATTCAATAGACGGCTTTTGTTTCCAAACTTCGCTTACGTATTGCGTAATTTGGATTCCAGGGTTATATTGTTTTATGTTGAATTGGAAAAAGGCTATCACGGCTGAACGGTTCCTTTATAAGGCACATATTGATTACTGAAAGGCTTTCCCTGTTCACTTTTAACTTCTTTCAAATCTTAAAAAATATAGTCAAATCAAAAGACCAGGAAAATACGGGTATGTATAAATAATGATTTAAAACTTAGCTATAGCGAGTTAAATAAACGAAGAGGCGCTTTACTATCTTCTTCAAAGTAAAAGGGCAGGGTGTGAGACGCTGTATGTACATGGCTTAATGACGACGTGGTTAAGGCTCTCACGGCGTCTGGTTGTCAGATGGTAGAAGTTAGGTAAAAGTGGTATTATAGGTAAAAGTGGTGGTCGTGTCGTCTGTGCAGACTTTTTTTATGTCATAGGTGGCAAACGAGCAGGAGGCTCACCTGATGGAAACTGACTACCACCGCCCATGGACATCTGCAACACCGTGGGGTTTGCAGGTGCGTTGCCGGCCGTAGGAAGGAGTACGCTATTTTCTTGAAGGTTCCCAAGTCGTATCGGTTCGGAAAAACCGCCGGCGAAAGCTGGTTCCACAGAGTGGTTGTGCGAGGCAGAAAAAACTTATAAAATTAATGGGACAAGGGCATTAATCATTGAATGACCTTGAAGCAACAAGGCAGTTAATATAAATAGTACCGAAGTGATAATTGTAAATAAATGTGATCTTAGAATCTCTCTTAGCCAGTTTCAGCGCGTTTTAAGCTTTAATAATATCGTCTTGTCTTGTTGTTTACGACGTTCTGGGATTCCCCGAGGTAGTCTCGTGTTTTAATCCTGTTTTATTTTATATAAATTCTGTTTTTTGCTGGTTATTTGTTATTATTTCCTATGCGCTAATTATTTTGAATTATGTGCAATGACGTTAATACATTGCACGGGTTTGTATATCAAAATTATAGCGTATGACACTCCAGTTAATTACATATTAGAATGACAAATATTGCAATTAGACGTGGTATTTTGTTATTTTATGAAAAATATCGAGATATATTAATAAGAGCCGAGATGGCCCAGTAGTTAGAACGCGTGCATCTTAGCCGATGACTTTGGGTTCAAACCCAGGCAGGCACCACTGAATTTTCATGTGCTTAATTTGTGTTTATAATTCATCTCGTGCTCGGCGGTGAAGGAAAAATATCGTGAGAAAACCTGCATGTGTCTAATTTCAACGAAATTCTGCCACATGTGTATTGGAGCAGCGTGATGGAATATGATCCAAACCTTCTCCTCAAAGGGAGAGTAAGCCTTAGCCCAGCAGTGGGAATTTTACAGGCAACTAATGTAAAAACCAAAAAAATTAAAACTATCAGCAGGGCAGCATTCCCTAAGATTCTCTCTGCGTATCTCACTTGTGAAATGTCGACAACTTACGGTGATACGTCATTTTTCACGTTCATGTTCTGTGATGAGTTTCGAGTTTCTTTTTACATAATAGCTTTATGGATTTCATTAGAGCATCCGTTAATATTAATAATTATTTTTAATTGTTTCTTTTCACAGCACAGTATTAAAAATGTATATTATTTTCTATTTATTATTGCGTGTGCTGGAAGAAGTCTTTTTACGGGAGAAACATGATTTATTTACTTTTTTATTGGTATTGCTCTTGAGCTCCTGAGCCCTATGAGCACTTATTCATTGATACCGTAATTAATTTTTAACATTCCTTTCATCACCAATGCACCCCCAACCTTGGGTACTAAGATGTTATTTCCCATTTGCCTGCAGTTACAACCCTTCAGACTGGAACACAATCATACTAAATGTTGCTAGTTGGGGCTAGAATAGCTGATCACCAGACGGTCTTGCATAAAGTCTTATCCCCAATCAAGTTTTATTTTACATTTATATTTCTGATACGTCATTAAAATGTGAAATAAATAAAACGGTTTATCGTTGCATATCTGTGTTGTGGATATGTGTCGGTCGTTTGTTTAACGTATGACGTTTTGGCAAAGGCTTTAATAAACAGATGTGATATATTCGACTCGATTCAAAATAATATGTGATTAAAACATAGAGCTTGGCAAACGCATTGTATCAATATATTAACATTATTATAATTAAAACCCGAAATAGCCCAGTTGTTGGAACACGTGAATTTAATAAGAATTGCGAATTCGAATCCGGCCTAGTAATAGACATTTCATGTGTTTAATTTGTTCATTATTCGTACGCTGAGGGACATGGTAAGGATATATGCATGTGTCGAATGAAACTGCCACATGGATATTCATCGATACGTATTGAAGAGCGTGCTGGATTGAATTCAATTTCGTCCTCAACAAAGAGACTAACTGGCTTTAGTTTAGCCGTGGGACACTTACAGACTGTTACCCTTTATAAAATGAACTAACATGGAATCATAGCTTGCAGCATGTTAATCTTAACGATAAATGGAACGTCCATTTTCACAACGTAATGACTAATTTATGAATGAATGGAAATTATTATCTACTCATAATTCAGCCAATTCGCTGTTAAGTCAAATGTATGAGTATTCGCTCATACATAACGATATTTACTTTTTTAATTGTACACCAAATCTAACACTTTGAATGACAATAAATGTTATCTGTTAAAGTAATATTACATATGCGAAAGTCTGTCTGTTACCTCTTCGACTTAAGCCGCTGCTAAAACATAGGCTACTTTTTTAATTTCGAAGGAAAAACATGGGGTAAGGATTATGGGCTGTAGGTAAAGTTTCATAAATTCTCGAGAACTGCGTAGTTCGTGAGTGTTTAGACTTCCTTACTTCGCAATAATGTAAGGCTATTGGTTCAGTGCTTGAAGTCTTATGAACCGTGTCTGATTATGAGATTTATTCAATATTCGGAATTAATTCTTGTGGTCAATGTGGTCGAAATCAGAGTGTAATTACCGAAATAATTCAACACATACATTGTATATATTGCACACAACTTGACAGCTTTCTACCCCCAAATCTAAATCGTGTAAAACGTGAATATATTTAAAAAATCAAAAATCGAACTCTTTACAAATAATTTCGTATAATACGAAACAAAAACGACTTGATTATTATTGCCATACAAAAAAAAGACAGATATATAAAAAAATAATATTTATTAATTCTCATTTAATTAACAATCATTTTAACTTTAATATTAGTATGCGTGACGTTTTAAAGCGTTATTCATAATCTTTGTTCATTTACACTTCATTGGCAAACAAATAAATCACATTTAGCTAAAACGTCGGAATCCTGTGGTGCTCCTACACGGCGCAATTTACCCCGATAAATTCTGAAATGTTGGACAATAATTTGTCATTTCAAATTGCATTACGAATTGGTCAAAGCTATAATCAAGCAGTTAATTACTTAAAATTATAAACTATGCTTTTAGTAAAGTAACCTATTTCCTTTAGCGTCATCTAAATTAAATATCTGAAGATTTTTTTAAGTGACTCTTACGTCCTTGCGTGCGTGTGGGTGTATATGCCAATGTGAGTGTGTGTGTGTGTGTGAGTGTATGTATGATACGTCAAATATGCTTTCAATTTTATGACCAATAAATCGTTATTTAAGAAACAGCCCTAGTAACAAATTGCTACACAGACACAGACACACATTTTCTTTAAATGCTTCAGTTTATAGTTTTGCCCGCTTTATTTGCCTTTTGTATTTTGATAATCTGAGGTAATTTGCTTGAAACCCATCTCGTGCTCAGCGGTGCAAAAAACAAATTATCCTTTAACCTGCACTTTGAAGCAGAGTGGAACAAACGAGGAGGCTTTACCCAGCACTAAAACATTTATGGGTTGTTCCTTACATTATTTGTTCCACATTATAACCAATGTGGTTATAATATCCTTGGAGTAAATAGTTCAATAAATACTTTATTATTTTGTATAATGAAAGTAATTTTAATAATAGATTCGTAGATTATCTTTCAAAATGGCGACTGATTAAAACGAAGTTGTTACAACGACGAAGAAATTGTTTTTAAAATCTCGCCTGAATTAAATTAATAACGAGAAGTGTAAATAATTTTATAAATCTATTTAATAGAAAGAGACAGAAAATAGAGAAAAAGAGAAAGAGAAGAAAAGGTCCCCAGGATAGGGAATATTGCTCTTTCCTTACACGAAGATTTTTACTTCGTTCCTAAAATATTTATAACGAGGAGTCTGGCGTCGAGTCGTTATCAGACATTGTGATCGAAATAAAAGCCTAGCCGTTTACATTAGTAATGTATTTTCAATATTAAATCACAGTAACTTAAAAATATTACAAGATTACCAAGATGGAACGCGATTCAGTTGGTAACGCAGCGAGTTCGTCCGATCAACTGTACC
The DNA here is from genome assembly GCF_905147765.1 of Vanessa atalanta. Taxonomy (NCBI): domain Eukaryota; kingdom Metazoa; phylum Arthropoda; class Insecta; order Lepidoptera; family Nymphalidae; genus Vanessa; species Vanessa atalanta. Next base: position 7,082,791 of record NC_061890.1, read on the forward strand.
AGCGCATACGATCGGCGTTCCCATCAAGTTCACTTTCCGAATGTTACGTGCTCTTTACGTCATAATGACAGCGTGACGAACTCGCTCAAGCTAACAGTTTGACATTGCCAGCAGTGGACGATAATTAATCAAAATAAATCCCAAATAAACTTCTACATCCTTTGACATACAATTAATTTAATGTATAATAATTATGTAAAAAATGAAATAATTGCATGTATATCGTACACACAAAACAGATATCCTTCTGAAAATAACAAAAACAATTTTTATAACAAAAAAACTCAACAAAAAAGATATCTCAAAGAATAGTATCAAATTATTACAATAACAACGCGAACCGATCATGATAATATCTAAATGACAAGATGTATAATATGAATCGTACCTGTCTTCGGCGATATACACTCCATTGGCGAATTGGGAAAATAAATCAAATTTATGTAAAGCGTCGAAGCCTCGTGACGTTGTATACGAGCAATGTATTCCTATAAATCCTCACTGAAGTACCACAATCATTGGTCATGGCCTGTGTACACGAATCAAACGCAAATACAACACTGACGTAACCAAATACGAATATTTCCTCTATAATAATTGACTAGCTTCTATACTTTTGAAGTTATACTTCTTTGACTCGTTACGATCGAATTATGAGTGTGCATTTAAATGATGCGCGCGCACAGGTTGTCTTAAAAACACACAATGAAGTTGCTCGTTTAACTGTCAATTATACGTCAAATCGTTCGAAATAGACAACTTCACTCCTTATTTTAATTTACAATGTTTATTTATAATATTTATGTAAAATTAAAAATTAGCAATTACATTAGTAATAATAATAATAATTATTATTATTATTATTAAGAACTACATTATTTGATTGTCTTGTAATTAATTATTTTTTGCATGGAAATTAATTGAATTAGAAACTTTTTTAATAACGATGAATAGTACATAGGTAGTACTTCTCGCGCGCGTACATGATATTAGGAGGTTACCATCATCAATAAATATCGGTGGTGTAGGAAATTTTAATCTTTCCTTACATCGCCAATGCACTACCAACCTTAGAAACTAAGATGTTATTCCCCTGTGTCGTTACTGTTATTTAATCTCTATTGAATACAAATACTGAACAATTCAATAATAGATCAGCCAAATAATAAAGTATGCAAATGTAATGCCTTGTCAAATTCCGAAAATTCTCTTAGGGAATCTCAATTCAATATTAAGCAGGGCAGTGTGCTTTTAAATTAACTTCGATTTTTAATAACTTAGTTGTATATCTTATATAACTCATTTTGTATGTGGAAATGAGTTACATTACATACATTACATTAACAGCCTTTAAATTTCCCACTGAGCTAAGGCCTCCTCTCTCTTTGAGGAGATGGTTTGGAGCATATTCCACCACGCTGCTCCAATGCGAGTTGGTGAAATACACATGTGGCACAATTTCGTTGAAATTAGACACATGTAGGTTTCCTCACGATGTTTTCCTTCACTGCCGAGCATGAGATGAGTCTTAAATTAAACACATAAAAATTCAGTCAGCCCGCCTGGGTTTTAACCTGAAATCATCGGTTAAGATGCACGCATTCTAACCACTGGGCCAACTCGGCTATTTTGGAAATGAGTATATTAAATAATTAGTTTCCAAAATTATTATTCAAAACTTAACAAAGCCGGCCAGTGATAATGGGATTATTTCATACGCATAAAACCATCCATGTAAGATATAAATTATATGTACTTTCTTTAAATTTCCAGGTGAAATGAAAAAAAATTGTTGTATTGATTTTTTTATAATAAACATATACAGCCAGCCTATAAAGAATATACTCATATATACTTATTCTAATAATCGTTATTTGTCACCATCCACTTCGTAAGCCGCGAATCCAAACTATGACCTTCACTTGGTGGTAGGGCTTTGTGCAAGCCCGTCTGGGTAGGTACCACCCACTCATCAGATATTCTACCGCCAAATAACAGTACACTGTATTGTTGTGTTCCGGTTAGAAGGGTGAGTGAGCCAGTGTAATCACAGGCACAAGGGACATAATATCTTAGTTCCCAAGGTTGGTGGCGCATAGGTGATGTAAGGAATGGTTGATATTTCTTACAGCGCCTTTGTCTATGGGCGGTGTTGACCACTTACCATCAGGTGGCCCATATGCTCGACCGCCAACCAATGCCATAAAAAAAAAAAACCCAAAGAGCGCCAAACCTCCAATTCACCATCTTCCAAATCCAGTCAGTTTCCAACTCCTTCAGGTAATCTATCTATCTGACAGGAAGACGTCCGGCACGCTACGCTGCGTTTGCCGATTCGCGGTCTAGGACCGGACCCTGTACAAAATCACCATTTATTATACGTATTTGTGCTTGAGTCATAACGAAATAAAAATAACATTCTGAACTTAAATAAATCAATAAAATATATGAAAACATATTTTAAAAGAAATTCAAGAACTCCCGCGGCGTGATCGTATTGTCCGTTTATATTAAAACTGTGCTCGAACAGTTTGTGCCGTTATTTATGCCCGTGTAAAGTTCCGAATTAAAATTTTACGCGAGCGAATTTAACAATGGGTAGCAATGGCACAGCTCGTTAACTGGCAATGCGTCGATGTACAAAAGTTATGAGGACGAAGGCCATATATTTATTAATTTGGATAACAATTGCTGTTGGATTTATTTTCAGTAACTGGTTCCTACACAGGACTATTGTTTTAGCAATTAGTACCAAGTTATTTTCAATTAAAAAAAAAAAATTTGTTGGTTGTGGTAAGTAAGAGAGGTTAATATATCTAACGCCAATGTCTATGAGCGGTGGTGACCCCTTAAAATCTAGTGGGCCAATTGCTGGTCCGCCTACCTAATACGTACAAAAAAAATCTGCCTCTACTATCCCCTATTTATAGCCTTATATCCGTAATGGCAAACTACTAAACATAGGCGTTTCTTGTATATAATTGTTTAAAATCATATAAAAAGTATCTAAAAATTATAATTTCTTAAACCCGTAATGTATCAGAATTGAAAATAAACATTTGCGTTCCAATTCTGCGAAATTAAAAACCGTAACGGTAATACCATTCCGAAAAAATAATACCTTTGCATTTTAGACATTGATAAAAAATACAATAAACTTCAATGGTGAGCCGGTTTTTCTGTAATTTCGCAGAAAGAATTTCTAAATCGTTGATATTCGTATTTGTTGGTCTGTCTGATATCTTTGTGTTGGATCTTCGTTATATGGAGATATTTTTGTTGTTTTTTTTTTTAATATTTAACTATATGCTGAGTCAAATATCATTGTTAATTTTTTGTATATATTCTTTTTTACTTAATCAGTGTATTCATGTTTAGCTATATAAAAGCCGAAATGTTTAGAACGTTTGCATCTTAACCGATGATTGCGGGCTCAAGCCCAGGGAAGCCACGTTAAATTTTCATGTGCTCAATTTGTGTTTATAATACATCTCGTGCTCGGCGGTGAAACCTGCATGTGTCTAATTTTAATGAAATTCTAATAATAATAATAAATATTGGACAATATCACATGTAAGTAGCTAAAGCACTTGTGTTATGGAAAATCAGAAGTAACGACGGTACCACAAACACCCAGACCCAAGACAACAAATGCATCGACTCGGCCAGGAATCGAACCCGGGATCTCGGATTGGCGTACCCAAGAAAAGGTCGTAATTCTGCCATTTTTTTTTCCACCATTGGGGTAGCGTGGCGGAGTAGGCTCCAAACCTTCATCTCAAAGCGGAGAATGAGACAGTGGGATATTTAGAGGCTGTTAAAGTAAATGACGTAGTTAAGTGGAACAATGTTGTAGTTTAAATAAGGATGTACTAATCATGAGTTCTCTCTAGCGCGAAATGTAGCAGAGCTTTGATCAATTCGCATGTAATGGGTAAATCTAAAATTTGTTCATCTGTACCCCTTCAATACGACTTGGGAACCTTCAAAAAAAGAGCCTACACCTTTCTTAAAAGCCGGCAACATATCTGCAAGCTCCGGTGTTGCATATGTCCATAGGCGGTGGTAGTCATTTTCCATTAGGTGAGTCTTCCGCCCGTTTGCCTATAACATAAAAAAAGAAATTGGAGTAGGCTACAACCGTAGAACTCATGACATATTTTTTTAAATATTCTATATCTGAGAGAATTTGTGTAATATGTATATTGTATACGTATTATTACATCAGGTTTGTGGCAGTGATAGTCCCGTCAAAATCGGTCCAGAAGTTCCGGAGATTAGCCGGAACAAACAGACAGACAGACAAAAATTGTAAGAAATTTTATTTTGGTATGTGTACCGTGAATACATACATGTACATTTAGTACAAAGCGGTTACTTTAATATTACATACAGACACTCCAATTTTATTATATGTATAAAATGTATGCGAACCCTAGATAGATTCCCTATAAAGTAATTGTATTAGACGAAGTGAGAATTCGACTTATTGGTGTCGACCGAGTGATTTATAAGATAAAAAATAAGTCACTAAAACAGAACACGTTCTGGAATAAGTCTTTGTGTTACAGAAGACCAAAGGTTGACTTATTTATATCTTTTTTATTCAGCAATTTACACTCTAGGGGAAAATAAATATTTTCCTCGGTATAGTTACATAATTGTACTGAAAATATGGAATATAAGTTTTTCAGATGAGAATTTAGACTAAATTTCTCGTCTGATGTATTTTCTGATTTAAATGAGTTAGATAAAGTTAATTAGATATAAAAAAATAAGTCTTTTTTTATTTTACTACTCAAATGCTACGTAATTAAACCATCATTAAATAAAACCAAAAGGCATTAAGTACACAATTGTCAAATCCCATTTTGTTTTAATCTCAGAACTACAAATTCGCTTCGTGATTTTTTTACCACCTTTGGTCATCGACAACCGATTCAGCTTCCGCTGGTGCCCAAATTTTACTGGAGCGGGCGGAGCCACAAATGTACGTGCCTAAGTATTTAAAAAAAGTTATCGTGCAATTTAGAAATAAACATACATGCCTACATGCATGAACCTTGAAAACATTACACTCCTTTTTCGTGCAGTCGTGTAAAAAACATTAAAATTTAATCAAGTCTACGAAGACGTCCCGCCGTCTAAATTCATCGCTCGGAATCGGCGCTTAAAGCAATTGTTGGATCAATTTTAGTGTAAGGAAAATACGACTTGTGGAAATTCAAACATCAAGAATTCGAATGATGGATGAATAATTTCGCCTCGTATAAAAAAGTGCAATAAAATCACAATTTTAATTTCAATGTTTTTATTAAGCATTATATTCTTTATTATTTATATGCATGTCGATGAGAGAATTATTAATCTATAAGGTACTAGTTGTCGCCCAAGGCTTTGCTCTCATTTTAGGAGTTGAAAAAAGTCTATGTCTATGTTCTTCGTAGGAGTTCAAGTTTGCTTCATACCTTTCATCAATTTCGGTTCAGTGGTTTGGCTGCAAAAAAGCGACAGACAAACAAACACACGAAGTTACTTTATCAGTAATAATATTCGTATAGATAGAAAAGTAAACAGTGGAAAACAGCCCACGGTTTGTTGTTGTTCTTAAAAACAACGACATTGCGAATTGCGTTTTATGGCACCTATAAAAATAGCCATGACACGTTATGGCGAATACAGAAAGTAGCTTATGTGAATTTGGCTATGTGATCGTTATGGTATTCGATCGGGAAAATAAAATATACATTTTTATGAACAACAATGTCCTCAATACATTTTTGAAAATAACTTGGTGTTATGAAATCACTTTCAGTAGTCAAATTTAATATCTATCTTTATGATTAAAACATAAAAATTATTTACTTACATCAACGAAACATTGCCATTTAGAACCAAAATTAATGTTACTATTATTGAAATATTTGACGGTATTATCAGTGGTAAGTTCACAGATGTTTATACTGTAGTTTACAAAACCAATATATTCTACCAACAATTTTATCCAGAGCCAATACGCCGGATGAATGGCATCGACGCGCACATTTGCCTGCCGCGTATCGAATTTTCGTCTAAGTCATATAGTTTGTCAGATTTCGTCGAATGTATTTGTAATATGAGGATTTTTGGAGCGCTTTGTGTTCCCATCCGTCTTTTTCGATACAATTCACCCAGTAAGTCTATTTCTTACAATTTATTCTTTATATTGTTACTAATTTCTGGCAGAGGTTTCGACCGTGTGTATGGGGGGGGGAGTGTAATGGATACCCTTATTGTGCCCTTGAAGACGTTCCAAATTTGCATGATGTGCAGTTGGCGTAACATAACAAACAAATTTACTTCTGCATTTTTAATATTAGTTAGGGTGTACCTGATGGATTAAGATAATTATTAATATAAGGGGTTAAAGTATATTTATCTCACTGAACGCGTCCTAATTTTATTCCGTAAATCCCAGTGGTGACTAATATACACGTGTGTCTTAACCAGGTCATGGACCTTTGAACTTTCATGTACTTAATTTATGTTTATAATTTATCTCGTGCTTTGTGGCATAAGGTCCAAACCTTCTCTTCAAAATAAGAGACGGCCATTATTGGGACATATATATGTATATATTATTACGTTACTTTTATTCTAGTTCTAGGCATCATTAAGTTTTATTTCGGAATCAAATTAAAAAAAAACTTTATTTGAATAGGCTTTTGCAAGGACTTTTGAATCGTCATTTTACAAAAGTGTATTTAGTTAAACGGTTTGAATTCTACCGAGAAGAACAGGCAAGAAACTCAGTAGTTACTCTTTTCCAATATTATGTTACAATATACAAAGTTATGTCCGTTAAATACAATAATATATTTATTACATACATTACATTACATTAGCAGCGTGTAAACTTCCCACTGCTGGGCTTAGGCTTCTCTCCCTTTGAGGAGAAGGTTTGGAGCATATTCCACCACGCTGCTCCAAAGCGGGTTGGTGGAATACACATGTGGCAGAATTTCGTTGAAATTAGACACATGCAGGTTTCCTTACGATGTTTTCCTTCACCGCCTAGCACGAGATGGTTTATAAACACAAATTAAGCACATGAAAATTCAGTGGTGCCGGCCTGGGTTTGAACCCAAAATCATCGGTTAAGATGCACGCGTTCTAACCACTGCGCCATCTCGGCTCTAGTAAAATATATAATATGTATATAATATATTCTACCTGGAAGTAAATAAGTAGTAGCTTCAGGTTATTTTTTTATCAATATGTTTTTTTTTATTAATGTATTTTTTACAAAAGATTACTTAACGATGCGATACGGTTAAGTGATATGAGCGATAGATTTACCTTCGCTTTGATAATATTTGTATACCTTGGCGTAATAGTTTTGCCTATTTGTAAAATCATAGGCGTTTATTTTGGCTTCCAAAGACAGATTTTCCTGGGGGAAATTAAGGTCATATGAAATAGCAACAAGAATTATTTTAAAGTGGTTCTGTGAATTACAGCATAGAAACACACGTCACACCGCTGTCGTGACAGCTGTCATTTTGTCAGCACAATCTTGAGAAGATCTTAATTTCGTAATTTGTAATTATTGTATTAATTCAAGTACTTGGTTTTAGGTCTATGTCAATTAGATTTTCTTATATAGACTTATTAGAATCATAAATAATATTTTACTCGATTCGCAGGTCAAAATATATATACTCGTACATCCGAGACTCAATTTTCCCGCCATGACAAGTACCTGTCAATATTCATACAGACTAAAAAGATAATATTATAATGATTAATATACAAAGTGACAGATAACGTCTGTAATATACAGATATATGAAGTATGAATGATAAGGAATATAATATTTAATATAAGCATTACATTCTAATTGATTGGATCTTACATAATTTATCTTATTTTTTAAAGCGTGTTGTTTCTTTGGTGAATAATTAAATTATCGTTAAATATCGATAATAGTATCGATTTTATTTTTTTAGGACGTCATATTCTGATTACGCAACAATATTTTGTAAAGTCTTATATCCTGTATGTGGTGACTTACCATAGCTTTGAAGCCTGCCATAGATGATTGCTGAACGTGGTACTTTCGCTAGGTGTGCTTAAGGTACCAGCCCTGTTTTCTGCACGTTAGGCATATTTGTCTGGAACTCATTCCATTCCGTGTTTTCATAATATCTTGAATTTCACTAGATGGTTGGGGAGCATAACATCTGAGTCATTCCTTGCTTAATTTATGGCTGGACATAAGTCTTTGCAGTCGTCACGATCAAATCGTATTACTGAATAGTATTGATTCAACTAAAAATAACTAATAGAGTCAGTAATTATATTTGATAATAATTTTCGTACTTCTTCTCTATTCGCTGTCTCACAACTGAGAACTGTTACCTTATTTACTGATAATATTTCTGCAGTGATTGCTGTAATGGTGGAGTGCAAAATGCTGTTTCCATGAATAATCAGGTATTCTGTTCGGTCTGACCAATGTACTACGATATTGTCCTTTTACTAAAATGCTGTACATTGTACGTGCATACATTTATAACTTTTAATTTAAATTATTACGTACTAGCTTGAATACTTACTCCACAAACACTTGTTCAATGCGCCCGTTATCATAATCAACAAATTAAATAACTGTACTAGTCAACAAAATAATGGTGTTGTTTTTGACGTAACGTTATGAAACCCTGCTAGCAGTTTTCCTCATTATACACAAAATAATAATAATAATAATAATAATATATTCTTTATTGTACACCAAGATAAGTAAAACACACAGGAAATAAATTTAACAAAATAAAGCATGGCACAAAAGGCGGCCTTATCGCTGAAGAGCGATCTCTTCCAGGCAACCTTGGGGCAGAGGAAATGGTCTATTAACGGCATAGGTGTACATTTTTTAAATGGAATATTCAATATACATACATACGAGTATATTTGTGCATACAAATATACATACAAAAATAAATAGATACATATACACAGGCAAACATACATATATAATCAATAAATATATAAATAATATATAAACTAATCGATAAATACATATAAAGAAATATTTATATATTACAAAGTTACATTTCTAGGAAATGTTTCTTGACAGCTTTTTTAAAAACTGGCAGTGATTGAGCACGTCTAATGGTCAGGGGTAGGGAGTTCCAAAGACGGGATGCTTGAACAGTAAAGGATTTGCTATAAAAATTAGAGGAGTGGGAAGGAATTTCAAGAAGCAAGTTGCTTTCAGATCGAAGGGAACGCTCGTGGGAATCACTAAGGAATTTAAATCGTTCTTTTAGGTATGGAGGGGAAACAGGATTGAACAGTATACAGTATAGCAGATTGAGAATATGAGTATTCCTGCGAAGGCGAATTGGGAGCCACTTGAGCTTCTTGCGAAATTCGGATATATGATCATATTTGCGTAAACCAAATATGTAACGAATACATAAATTTTGAATGCGCTCAAGCTTATTTAGTTGCTCCTCAGTGATGTCGACATAGCATGTGTCAGCATAATCAAGAATTGGTAAAAGAAGGCTATGTGCAAGCACAATTTTAGTAGGAATCGGGAGCATATTACGCAATCTGCGGAGTGATCCAGCTGAAGCGAATATCTTACGACTTATGTCACAAATTTGTGGTCCCCAGGAGAGATGTTGGTCAAACAAAATACCCAGATTTTTAACACTGTCACTGTAAGAAATTTCAATATTATCGAATATTATTGGTGGTAGCTGCGTTCTATCGATTCGAGCTAGTAATTTAGAGCTACCAATTATTATCGCTTTAGTTTTAGATGGATTAACTTTTAAGCCGAAGGATTTGCTCCAGTTTGCTATTGATGTGAGATCGCTATTAATACAGTTTATAGTTTTAGTTAAATCATTAACTGTGCAGTGAGAGTATATCTGAAGATCGTCTGCATAGAGGTGATAGAGAGAAGTGATAATATTACTGATAGAATTAATAAACATTGAAAATAGGAGAGGGGACAACACGCCACCTTGCGGGACACCGGCAGAGACCATTGACCAGTCTGAGTATGAATCATTCAGTCTGACTCGCTGTCGGCGTCCCTGTAAGTAATTTTGAAACCATTCAGTAACCGTAGGAGATACGTTAAGAGTGCGCAGAATATCACACAGGATATCAAAGTCCACAGTATTAAAAGCGTTACTGAAATCAAGTAACGTCAATACTGTAACCCTTTGATTGTCCATATTCCATCGTATATCTTCAGTAATTTTGACAAGTGCAGTAGTCGTACTATGACCAGGACGGAAACCAGATTGAAAAGGATTAAGGAGACTATGTTCTAAAAGGAAATTGCTAAGCTGTTGATGAACAAGACGTTCAAGAGCTTTGGACAAAAGTGGAAGAATTGAAATGGGACGATATTCGGACATAGAACAAGGATTACTTTTTTTCGGGAGAGGAATAATTTCAGCATTTTTCCAAATAGATGGAAAGGCGCTAGTAGAAATGGATGCATTAAAAATTGATGTGATAACAGGAACCAGGATATCAATGATGGGAATGATCATCTTACGACTAATGCAGTCAGACCCGATAGAATTGGACTTTATTGCTAAAATACTCTTCTTAACGTCACTTTCGGAAAACTGACTAAAAAAGAAAACAGGAGTATCAAGAGTTGGTAAAGCTGAAAGTTGATTCCTTGTACATGTTTTAGTTGCACTGTCAATAGCAACAGAAGAGGAAAAATAGATATTTAAATCATTAAGATTCAAGTTTTGATAAGAATTGTCCTGTCGCGTCTTACCAACTCCTAGTGACTTTAAAAAATTCCATACTTTACAGGAATCTTCTTCTTCGATGACAGATTTGTAGATATGGCGTCGTTGTTCATCTCTACACACTCTATTGCAACGATTTCGAACTTTGACATATTTCTCTCTGTTTGACTCAGTGGCGTCTGATCTATATTTCGCTTTGGCATAGTTCTTTTTATCCTGTAATTTCCTTATTTCAGATGTAATCCAGGGTGCTGGGAGATGTTTGATCCGCACGGGTCTGATAGGCGCGTGGACATCATACAGCTGGGTTAACAACGAATTGAAAATAGCAACTTTGTTATCGATTGTATGTGCATTTTCAACCGCATTCCAATCGATTTTAGCTGCATCTTCAGACAGTCGCTCAGAATTCATACTACTGAAATTGCGCTGCAGAAGAATTCTTGATTTAGCTTTGGGTGGCTTAATTTTATAAGACAAATAGAGAAGGTCATGATAGGAGAATGCATAGGCATCACATTGACCATGTTTTTCAACATGGTCAATCGAGGAAACAATAATTAGATCCAGAAGAGAAGGAGAACAATTAGGTAGAACATGTGTGGCAAGCAAAGGAAGAATGTTTAAATTAGCACTGTTGACAAGAGAATTAAGTCGGGAAGACCGGTGGTCATTTTTCAGCAAGCATGTATTGAAGTCGCCCATGATTACTGTGTGACTATATAAGGGAGTTAAATAATGTAATAAGGTCTCAAAAGATGAAAAATAGTCAACAGTAAGACATGGACTATAAAAAACCCCGAGTAAAAGTTTAGTGTGGGAGAAAATAACTTCAACAAAAAGATGCTCTGCTGCACCGGTCTGAGGTTGCGAAGTATTAATGATATTGAAAGGAATATGAGAGCGAAGGTAAATTGCAACCCCTCCACCTGTCCGGCCGATACGATCGTTCCGGATTAGGTGGAATCCCGGTAAAGAGAAGGAAGTGGAAGGCAAGCAAGGCTTTAACCAAGTTTCGGAAATTAAAATAGCGTGAATATTATTATTATTACTAAAAGACGACAACAGATCAGGATAATGTGCAGGAATACTTTGTGCATTAATATGGACTGCATTGAAATTTTTTGAACAATCTGTGAAGTGAGAGTTTAGGCTATCACTCAGAGGGGGAATACTGTAAAAACTGTCATCACTAGACAATCCGTCGGAAGAGGATAAGGATAAAAACGTGTCACAATCATCTGTTAAAGACATTTTCGAATAATAAGAATAAACAAATAACTATCTAGATGTAAATATATATATATGTGAATACAAGGTATTTTTACTATAATAAATAAAAATAAAAACAAATTAAAATTGTATAAATTTATGTATATGATAAAATATCTATAAATATAAAATATTGTATAATACAGTTTATTATATACCTAAAATATATCAAAATAATACAATAAAACCTTTGTAAATTCCATTCAACGCACCCGCCAGCTGCAAGGAGAGTAATATAAAAAAATACACAACATAACATAATAATAGCAAATTAGCAATACACACAATTACATACATACTGCAATTTTGTTTACTTATAGCTTTCTATAGACTTGGAATTATAATATATTTTAAACAATAGAGTGAGACAAAGAAAACAAAAAACAATAAAAAAAAACTGAAATAAAAAAAAAAAAAAAAAGAAAATGTTACAAAACTAAGTATGCCAATTGTCAGTTACTATTTTGCACTTACATATTAAGATAATAAAGTCATGACATAAACAAACTACCGGCAGTCGTCGCGTAGCCACGTATAATATCTGACGTGCAGTAGTTCATTAATTAAAAGTAAAAGTAAATGTAAACAAATTAATATCGAAAAAACATAACAAAAATAGTAAATCAACGAAGTAAATAAGTGTCTTACTATTAAAATAACAAGAAAGTATATAAAAGTAAAAATAATTTAAGGAAATAAGTTATTAAAACAAGAAATAAAAGTTATTGTACAAATAGACAAGACAGAATAGCATAGTACCTATACGAAGTGAATCATTTCTTTATCACCCGCTTCGAACGCGATGCAGCTGTCTTGCATTCAGTTGTTATTGGACCGGCAGCGATGTTTTGGACGGGAGACTTCAGCGCTTCAGATGGAACGGACCCCGGAATTTCGTCGAGATCAGCTAAACATTCAGCCCGATATCGCTTCCCGTTCGAGGTGATCACGAATATGATCCCGTCACGCGTCCAGCACCTGTTGACACCGAAACGCTCTCTTGCCGCCAGGAACGCAATGTGCCGTGTCTTCGTCAGGAACTCCGACTGAGTGAAGCTAGTTCCCTTTAATTTGGTTTTGGCAAACCAAACCTTGTCGCGCACTGCTGCGTCACGAAACTTAACGGCAATGGGACGAGGCTTGTTGCCAGATGACCAACCAAGACGATATGACGATTTGATGCTGGCACTGGAGAAATTCGCCAGGTTTAAGTTTTCGGCGACAATACTGGTGACGCGCGCCGACACATCCTCGGACTTCTCCTCCGGAACACCGTGAAATAAAAGTGTCTTACGACGTGTTTTCATTTCCTGACGGTCGATAATCCTAGTCAGAAATTCGACTTGTCGTTGCAGTGTAGTTAAAGCTGACAAAATGAATTTCTTGAAGGAACTGAAATCAGCAGCCAACGAACTGGTAGTCACTGGTGAAGAGTTTTTTTGTAAATCCTGCTGAAATTCGTTCATCCTTGTATTAAATAATTCTGTCATCGTTGCTAATGTGTCCTTAATTGAATCCATATTGTCGTTTGTAATTTCTTCTTTGTAGTGAAAAATTATTTGAAGGAGATTGTTGCTGGTGGGTGGTGTTATTTAAATATATAATTTATTCATAAATAGTGTTTTATTTACAAATACAATAATTTTTAAATAAAAAAAAAAACTTTAAGAGAACTTTTTGCTGTCTAATCTATTCCACACCTAAAATAAATAATTAACAAAAAACATTTGGGTGCAACTGAATTTCTCAGTGTAATATTTTTAACAAAAATAGAAACACAAATAGACACAACAAGGGCGTGCCGTTAAACAGCATTGTATTGTTAAAAAGCTTTGCAAAGAACGGACTATAAAATACCCAAAAAATTAGTACAAAGAAAATCTTATTTTTATATTTAATATTCTTTGTTTTAAAATTAGGTATGTTATTTTTATATAGCCAGTTATGTTTAAATTTTTTTTTGTGATATCTGTAATTGGACGAGCAAATGAGCCACCTGATGGTAAGTGGTCACCAACGCCCATAGACAATGGCGTTGTAAGAAATATTAACCATTCCTTACATCACCAATGCGCCACCAACCTTGGGAACTAAGATGTTACGTCCCTTGTGCCTGTAATTACACTGGCTCACTCACCCTTCAAACCGATACACAACAATACTGAGTACTGCTGTTTGGCGATAGAATATCTGATGAGTGGGTGGTAACTACCCAGACGGGCTTGCACAAAGCCCTACCACCAAGTAAAAGTTGACGCATAGATTCAATTCCCTCGAAAATTATCCCAAATCGTATTGTGATCTGATTATTTCATCTTTGCATACTCATCAATTTTAGATAAGGTTTAAATCAACAGATTTTGATGGTCGAGCGATTACTCGTAATCTCGTAATCTCGTATGAGTTGTAAATCGTTGCGTTATCGAGCACAATATTAATTATAAGAATCTATTGGTACGGATGATAGATTTGTAAGGTCAGTGACACACTCTCTACCAAAACATCTATTTAATTCTATGCGATTGCTGTGGTTGGTTCTCCAACGGTTGCCGAAATATTCCAGCCCGAAAGATTACCATTCATGTGACCAATCACATATTTACTACTTTACGGTATTTTGTGTATCGCGTTTTGTTCATCAGGTACAATTACGTAAAAAAATAATAGAATATGACAAAATATTTTGTCGTCGATAGGAACGGATTGAACTTGATTGCTTATCATTTAAATTTAGTTATGCAAAGTTGAGTCGAGCAATTTCGTGATAGTCTATTATAGTAGTTTATTTGTGCATCTGTGATGCAATCTGATAGGTGAAGATGAAGACGCCTCCTAAACGTGAATGTCTCTCCTACAGGGCGAATGTTAAACGTTTTCGGAAACTGTATCGAATTTGTGAAGCCATTCATTACGTATTGCGTTTCAATGTTGAGCTATTGCTCTTCCGATAAAGCATGGGACGATGGATGATGAATCTTCAACGGTGAACTGTGTTCTAGTTTATTTCTTATTCTTGTTATTAAAATATGCTTTCTTGCTTTTGGCATTTAATTGTCGTTACCATATAATACAAATCTTCTATATTAACCAATTAATCAGGTCTACGATAGACCCAATCGAAACCTATCCTCAATTAAAGATCGTAGAAAAAGTATGTTTTTTTAGTCGACAACATATATCCGCAAATTTCGTTTAATCGAGATATTTCGACATTAAATCTACATAATTCAATGACATGACAGTTCAACGGGCGACCATATTTGACGTTTACGGGTGCATTAGGAATGGGCGTTCCAAATAATAATTTCGTTCCAGGGTACGGTAAGCTCGGTGGAAACTTATCCACAATAAATTATCATATACAATTAACGTTTATGAAAAGTTATAATATTTTATATGAAAAGTAAACGATAAAAAAATAATAAATACACCAGTACATAGAGTATTTATTTATTAGTTGTTTTATTTTGTAAATGTCCTGAAGTTAAAAATCCAATTAACAAAAATCTCCTTGTCATTAATTAATATTGTGCTTGTCTTGTCATTCCATGGGCGACTCTCTTTTGTTTTTTTTTAATAATCATTTTGCGCGGGAAAACATCTTTTAAAGTCACACGGATGACGTTCTGAAATCGATAACACTTTTGTGAAATCGGATACAATAACAAAATATGAGTTTCTTAAATATATAATTATAATATAAATGTAACCACATAAATAAGTACTTCTAACATGTATTTGTTTAGTGCTATTTATTTTACCCGAGCGAAACCGGGTTTTCATCTAGTAAAAACTTCGTTTAATTTGATAAGTAATTTAACGTCTTTGCTAGACATATCATTAGATTAGCTTGTGACCTCATTGTATTATGAATATTCTGAGAAAAAAACTGAAAGATATGTCCCATATCAAATCGCAATTGCAAATGCCACCGAACCGATCTACTAAAAGCAAGGAGGTAAGTTATTAGTAGGTAGCTTCTCGAATATTGTATTTTAAATTATAAATAACTAGCGACCCGCCCCAGCTTCGCACGGGTTTGTCTTGTTACGCTTTCACGCTGAATCGAATTGGATGTAATTTTGTGTGAATCTTTAACCCCAAGTAAGAAAAAGGGACGGGATAGGATATTACTTTTTGTACTTCAAACCTAAGACCACCTCCCAACCCAACCCAACAAATGCAGGCGAAGCGGCGGGCGAATACTAGTATCATAAAAATATTTTTAGTAATAATTTTATCGTAATATTTTTTTGTATTATTTTATACACTATACAGAATGTTCAAAAATCCCTTATTTTTTTTTTGATTCTTTATTGAAGAAATTTGTGAATTATATATTTTACTAGCGGTGCAATACTGATGCTTAATATAGTACAGAATTATATACAAAGCTTTTGTCATTAGACAATACAAACCACTACATACCTGCGTTTTAAATCTGTGATATCTTCGAAAATAATAATTTAAGTTACATGTTGTAACTTAAATTATATTTATAATAATATATATGAGGGCCATATTTATCTGTATTAAATGCACAATGTATTAAAGGTACTTAATTAGATAAGGATTAATGCTGTATTCCTTAAAATCGCTTCGAATATAAGCCATTATTTCTCGTAAAAAGTAAAGGATAAAGAATGGTTATTATCGGACTATCCCTAAGAGACATACACCACCGTCGATTTTTTGAAGACCTTTTTAAGATATACATTATTATAGTACATTATTTCGATCTATCTTGTAGGTTTTAACCAGAGTTTGCAATGTAAGTGCCAAAAAATCTGTTTATTTACGACATCACATTAGAAACCTCTAAACCTATAAGTGTTTCTCTATTATATCGTGCATGTGTATAAATCTTCCTCTTAGATCAGTCTATCTATTAAAAAAAACCCCATCAAAATCCGTTGCGTAGTTTTAAACAGGCAGACAGCGGTAAGCGACTTTGTAATGATTTATTATTTCATTACTTGTAAATTTAATGATTTAAAATGATTAGATAAAAACTGAGGCGCCGTGTCGACTTGTTCTGTGCTAAATAACGAATACAAGATATACTATTACATCATTGTATTGTCAACAAAGTCTATCATAACTTTTTATGGTTCTAACCATTCGCTTGCAGGTGCAGTTTATATTCTGGTTTGCGGTAATTCTCAGAGGAAACATGCGTTATTCTGGATGAAAATTAACCACGTAATAATCTAGGTCACAGATTTTTAACCGCTGTTTTTATTATGTCTGTCAATTGTATTGTAGTAACTGCCTCCTTGATGCAGTATCTAGCTTAAAAGGCTGCAGAGCTAGAAGTCCTGGTATCAAAGTTGTGCTAATAAAAAAGATATAATCGTCAATAAATTTCGCCTGAACTCTCTCCATCTGTATCAGATTGTCTTTGGAAGAGTGGCGAAAAAGATAATGTATGTGACTTCATGCGTACACGTGCTTGCGTATACACACATCTATAAACATCAAATTAAACAACACACAATCCAACCCAAAGACACATTAAGCATTTCAGAAAAAAATCGATACTCCCAATAAATGGACACAATACTGTAACTTTCAAATGGAAATTCAATATTATTTTTACTTTCATTTTTTTTCATAGATTTTCTTTTTTTTTTAATAGGTAAGTGGTCACAACCGCCCACAGACATTGACGCTGTAAGAAGAAATAATAAACATTATTTACATTACATCAATGCACCACCAACCTTGGGAGCTAAGCTTGTTCCTCGTGCCTGTAGTTACACTGGCTCACTAACCATTTTGCTACGTAATTTGATAGCCCGAGTTCTACTTACACTTTAAACTTTTTGAGTACATCGTAAGCCCAAAAAAATTTATTGGTTTCATGTCAAGATATTTACAGTAAATAAGATGGCAGTGTATCCCACGCTTCAGAAAGAAGGTAAAGCTGTTGGTCCAGTCTGATCCTATCATCTCTCACGAAGATTAGGTGCCTCTTCATTATTGTCACATAAAAAACACAAAATACTAACACCGGAATGATTTATCACGGAATCGGAACGGATCTAAATTTAGCTAATCCACTCGTAACGGAAAATCTTCTTGGCGATTTATTTCGCTTTATGTCTGTTCATAGCTTTGATGTTAGGAAATAAATTTGGGGGGGATTAAAGATGAATCTGCTCAAAAGGTTGTGAATAACAAATGAAGTTGCGTAATTGCTACATTGAACGATAATAATTATTTATACCTATTATTAATGAGTTAATTTAGGTTTGTGCGTTTACGTATATGTAATTCGATTACGCTTAGCTGACCGACGAATTATAAATTAGTATATTTTTAGTAAAATATCTTTGCATGTTCGTGTGCGTGAGACAAGGTTATTGTTTATTTATGTGTGTGTTTGATTAAAATGATACATTTTGATAATATTCTCAGTACTCGATAATTATGGTTCGATTCTCGGTCGAGTCGATGTAGAAAAATTTCATTAGTTTTCTACGTTGTCTTGGGTCTGGGTGTATGTGGTACCGTTATTATTTCTGATTTTCCATAACACAAGTGCTTTAGCTACTTACATCGGGATCAGAGTAATGTATGTGATGTTGTCCAATATTTATTTATTTATTATTATCACACATTATGTTGTATTAAAATAATTCATATCCTATAGGATGTCTCTTGCATCCGTATCGAAAAATGTAGACGAATACAATTTAATTTAATTTATTTTTCAGTGTAATTTATTTTCCTATATCTGTATAAAATATCCGCGAGATTATTTGTTTTAAGATATATAAATTTAAATAATATTTTACGATAAAGAAAGATTCCAGTAAATTCCAATAAATAAACACAATAGGAACGAAATAGCAAGAAGAATAAATTTCATATTATCAAGAAAGTTGTCGTAAAATATTTCTCGGATACTTTGAAAGCATCATAACGCTACTGGAATATAACTCGGACGCTATAAGTTTTCCAATTTATGAAAACTAGGTTTAACTTCAGATTTTCATCGATATATCATATCTATACGTGCAATAGCGAATCACTTTAACTTCGAAGAGGTTATTAAAGATTTCCGACATTCATTGACTGATATATTTATTTTACTTCAATATAATTATTCCATCTGTAATAATATTATGAATGCGAAAGTAACTCTATCTTGGTACGCCTTCACGGCTATACCGCTGAATCGTATTTGATGATATTTTGTATTAATCTTGAACCCCGAGGAACGAAAAGGGATAGGACATTACTTTTTGTACTTCAAACCTACGACTATCTCCCTCACGGCCCAACCCATCAAATGCAGGCGAAGCGGCGGGCGGATACTAGTATTAGTAATATTTTTATCATACAATAAACTTTTGCGTTGTAATTTATATATTATACAGAATGTTCTAAATTCCCTTTTTTTATTCTGTTTTTTGAATAAATTTATGGATTAGTTGGCCGGCAGATGCCAGCGCAGAGTCGACAAGGACAGTTCTCAGTCGACAAGCGTTGGGTGTACTCGCATTCCTCCAACGTAACGTTTGTCTCTTGCTGTTGCTAAATACTTTACTATCTAATTAAAGACATGTGATTACTGTGATTATTGTAAACCAAATTAAATTATCAATTTTATTGTGTTTGCGTTACTTCCTACCCTCATAAGACGATAGTATCACTATGTGGTATCTACTTGGTGGTAGGACTTTATGCGAACCCGTCTGGGTAGGTACCACCTACTCATAAGATATTCTTCTGCCAAGCAGCAATACTTGGTATTGTTGTGTTTCGGTTTGAAGGGTGAGTGAGCCAGTGTAACTACAGGCACAAGGGACATAACATCTTAGTTCCCAATGTTGGTGACGCATTGGTGAAGTAAGGGATGGTTAATATTTCTAACAGCGAAAAATGTCTATGGGCGAGGTGACCACTTAACATCAGGTGGTCCATTTGCCGGTACGCCTAGATAAAAAAAAATGTCTGAAGCGTATAACATATTCCGACATATTTTATAAATAGATAACTCCCAAACTTCTCTATTAAATAAGTATATCAAAGAGTACGTAATTATAGTATAGTCGTAATTTAACGTGGACTCGTCTAGAAGATGTAAAGCATGGGTACCGACAAAGGCATCGCGCCTATAAGATATCGTTTCTAGAAATGATTAAAAGTACGATTGGGATAACGATTTGAACTGCAATTTCGGCATAAATGGAAGTACGAATTGTCAAAGGATATATCCCTCCGTTCCGTTTATATTATTTTTTAGAATGAAACGCAGATATTATATAACAAATTTCAGTCCTTAGTAATTATCGTGTACGAAATCGAGGTCATCGACATAGGATCGGCCATATTTGTCGTAAAACCGATAACCGTTGGGGAAAACGTGTTCTAGAGTGGAGACCGCGTCTCGGCAAACGTAGTGTAGGACGTCCTCAGGCACGGTGGAGTGAAGATTTGCGCAAGACGGCTGGCAGAAGCTGGATGCGAGTTGCCGAAGTTGAAAGACCACAGTGGCGTGCATTTGGAGAGGGCTATGTCCAGCAGTGGATGAATATGGGCTGATGATGTATGTACAAAATCGAGGTCACATGTGTGTGCTCTGTGAAAACATTATCGTACGAAGTAAACTATGTAAATGATATAAATTTACTACAATGCTACTGACGCGCTATTGTTCGCTACATTGACGATCAGATGCTGATAGAATTACCCTAATTTGCATAGCTTTTAGCGCTCGAATCGTTTATTAGGCTGTACGCTGTACAGAAACCTGAACAATGTCTTGTAATAAACAGAAACATTTATAATATATAAATAAAAGAGCAACGAAAGTAATTATTGTGATACTCGTCATTAAGGTATTTAATAATAAATGAGTAATAATTAATATTGGACAACATCACATACATTACTTTGATCCCAATTTAAGTAGCTAAAGCACTTGTGTTATGGAAAATCAGAAGTAACGACGGTACAACAAACACCCAGACCCAAGACAACATGTAAAACTAATGAACTTTTTCTACATCGACTCGGCCGGGAATCGAACCCGGGACCTCGTAGTGGCGTACCCATGAAAACCGGTGTACACACTACTCGACCACGGAAGTCGCCATAATGTACTATGACTATACTATGTGCCGCTGCGGAAAAAGCTGAAGCAAAAAAAGATCTAAATATTCGTGTCTTATGTCAAATTACTTTTTTGTCCCATTTGCTGTCGAAACACTTGGCCCTTGGAGTAATGGTGCAAAAAGTATAACACCTCGCCTTATTGCCTCCACTGGTGACAGGAGGGCTGGTTCATTTTTAGCCGAGAGGATCGGAATTACGATTCAACGGGGAAATGCTGCTAGCATTCTTGCCATCATTCCACGCGGTCAAGATTTATACAGTAACTATTTTTAATTCAAATTTGTATATATATTTAAGCACTTAATGTTATCAATTCTTATAATAAATACTTGTTTGACTATGACTATCATAATGATAATGATAAAGGTACAGAATAAAAATATTTATACTGAATTTATTATTAAGTAGCTGTGGCACGCGGTTTTGCTTGCGTTTTAGGGAAATTTGGTCAGGTGTTGGGCATAATAAGTGTCCTGCGTACGTTTTCAAAATAGCTTCATACCAAATTTCATCAAATTCGGTTGAGTGGTTTGGCCGCGAAAACAAACAGACAGTGACTTTCACATAATATTAGCATAAATAAACGTGGATAATTATAAAAACCTAAGCAGCCTAGGTTATTTTTTATGAATATGGCAATACAATATTTTATTATATACGCATTTTTAATTAAATTTTGCATTGAACATTTGAATTGTTACAAATATAACTTCAATTTGTTATTTAAAAACGTAACGTCAGTAGTAAAGTCAACTCTTATATAAATTATAAAGACAAAAGTACATGGACTGAATAGAGCCATTACTACTATTTACTAGGTTGTAAGGCTTTATGCAAACCTGTCTTGGTAGTTATACCCTTTTTTACCCTCAGGATTTAAATTATATTTTAGATTTTAAAATGCTTCTAAAAGCTTAATTTAATAAATAATACATTGGTTATCAAACAAAAGGGTCTCGTTTTTGTTCGATCGCGCGGATCAATATTGTAAAGCAACAAAAGCAAATACAAATTCTGGTTAGTTCGAAACGATGCGTCGTTTTGTTAGTACGTGATATAAAAAAGGACAATCCCGTCGAGTTTCTTTAGCCGGTTCTACTCCGGTCAGGGCATTTTCTTTTACGAACCGATGGCAGTTTTTATTAGAGCATGAATAAGTAAGTATTATGCTTCTATATTGAACAAATAAATTCGATTTTTTTTGATTGATTAAAGTGACAGCCATTTTGACTTAATCAACCAATCAGGAAACAGAAACAACTGGTAAAATTGTATTCGCTTTTTTTCTTCACTATAATGTTACACACGCTCCATCTGTCTTTTATTTTATAATCGGAGTTATACTTAGATTTCGACCAAAACATCCAGAAGGATTTGGAAAGTCGATGTAGTTTTCAAAGAAACAGTTTCATCCGGGTATAATTTGCGGCGTTCAATTATAAAGAATTTACCGCTCGCCCGGGACGGGGCTGACAGGTGGGCAGTAAATTACACCTTTACCAGGTCAAGTGGATATGACTCCACATATAATGCGTGGAGATATTTAAGTAGGTACTTTATATATTATTCTCATATTTTATCAAGTATTTTCGTGATAAAAATGGTATGAATGAGGTTTTTATGGATAGTCAGTATATCATTGCAGTACTGATATAAGACCTTTAAAAAGTATTATTGGGCAGATAATCCAAGGTATGATCCAGGGATGTATCAAATATTTTGTAGTTGACCACGCGGAATATTAAGGTCTCAATAGTTAATTTATTTAATAATAATTAATAATTGGTATAGTTTGAATGAATTCCGCGTCGTACGCTCGGCCGACTTCATAGTTTTTATACCTAAAATGTAGATCAAATTCTATACTATGTAATAAAAATGTTGTACGTTAACGTTACGAGGAGCTAAGATAGTTCAGTTGTTTGAACGCGTGCATCTTAAGCGATGAATTCGGGTTCAAATCCAGGCAAGCACCACTGAATTTTCATGTGCTTTATTTGTGTTTATAATTCATCTCGTGCTCGGCGGCGAAGGAAAACAATTGCCAAGGTTGGTGGCGCGTTGGCGATGAAAGGATTAGACATTATATTATATATGCGAAAATAACTCTGTCTGTTAACTCTTCGCCTTTATACCGCTTAAGTGATTTAGATGAAATTTGTCATGTCATGTCATGTCATGATGATAGTTTGAATGTCTAGTATTTTTTATTTCGACACTCGAAGCGGTGATAAGGGGTTGATGTTTTGTGTGCAAAATTTTATAAATTTACGCGGGTAAATCGCAGTGCAATGCCAGTAGTGATAGTAAAACTATAAGATAATTCCACATTTGTAAAAACTTTGTTATTATTTTAAATAAACTTTTTTTACTTATAAATCGTTTTTAATATTTATTTTGTGTCCTTTTTATTCACATATTATATATATGAAATGACACGTTTTCACCGTTTCTTTTCCGTAAAACGAAATGGGTTTCCATTCATAAGGATTATATCTCATTTATATCGCATTGGATTTCTGTAACGGCCGAATATTTGCTATAATACGAGAAAAAAAATCAACTTAGTTGCGCTAGCCGGACTTTGAGTAATGATGGTACATTCGTGAGGTCGAACGCATATTGCGCCGCGGAACAGGATAAGCTATGGAGACTTCTATTATGAAATAGGCGTTAAAGTATGTAATATTTAATAAATAATAATCACATCCGTCATTTTTAATTTCAAGTTTTTGAAAAACCGTAATTTAACCGTAATACGTAAGAAAATAACATTTCTAATTAATAACCGTTAATTAACCAAAGTTTAACAACACCAAAATGGTGGCTGACACACAGAACAAGTAAATAACAACAAATGGTTCACGACACCGAGTATAGGAAGGCCAATCGTCAGGACTGCTGACATACCGTGTCGAATTACCATTTTTTTTCATATGAGAATTTGTTATAAAAATTTGTAGGTAGATCGAAAATAAGATTGGTATTCGTTTATGATAGGTTTTACTTATAATACATTATGTTATACTAGATTAAATCCTGGCTTTGCTTGGGTAAAATAAATATAAATATATGAATTACCGTACACCTGCATTATTTTATTATTTCAGGTTAAAAAAAATTGATAATGTTATTTTAAACGATATTTCAGGTTAAAGAACTTTATTACTCACAAAGAACCTTACAGTTAACTTTACAATGAGCAATACATATAACTTATAAATAAAGTTTGTTTTAGTGGTAGAATCTGTGGCAGTATTCACATTCACATTGACCCAAAAAAGAAAAGAAAAAACAAAATAAATAAAAAAATGAAAAAAGAATGTAAAAATTTAAATTTCCACAAAATTAAATTTGTGTTTTAAATATGTGAATGATATTTACTAATTTTATTAATATATATTTTCCTTTATAAATTTTATTTGGAACACAAAAAATAACATAGTCCATAAGCGTTTATGCAAACATGTATGACTCTAACTTTTTTTTATGTTTGTCAGAAATATTAACCATTCCTTACATCGCCAATGGGCCACAAACCTTGGGAATTAAGATTTATAGTCCTTTTTCTTATATCCCTTGTGCCTTTAGTTACACTGGCTCACTCACCCTTCAAACTGGTACACAACAATACTGGGTACTGCAGTTTGGCAGTAGAATATCTGATGAGTGGGTGGTACCTAATCAGACGAGCTTGCACAGAGTTAACTGTCGTGACATTGCTTTGACTTGGCTTTGGTTTTGGCTTAGGCTTAGGGTTTAGCTTTGGCTGGCTTGGCTGGTCTCATATCGATTCGGTTTGGCCCAGCATATAGCGTGGTGTTATACAATGTATAAATATTATTAATAGGGGGTAGAATCTCACAATAATAGGGGTTAGTCACAGTAACAGTCAGTATAAACAGTGGTAATGATCACAACTCTTTAATACGTAGTAATAATTCATACTGACATTAAATAAATCATGTTGTTAAAGCTTAAAGCCGATTCAAGCGCTTCCCAAGTCTTATCAGAGCGTGTCTCAGCAGTATTTCCCGGCAACATAAGCTATTTTCATTTTGATCCGTCATTCCATTTATCAATCCATCCAATTATAACATTAAAGGGAAAATTATGTCTTATAGCAATAAAATAATATGACTCGGTAAATATCGCTCAAATGCAGTTTAGAAACGTGACGTTGAAAGGTTTCTTAAGGTTTCTTAATATATATATTGTCGTGACGACTAATACCACAAACATTTAGACGACCTCCGTGGTCGAGTAGTGTTGTCACCGGTTTTCATGGGTACGCAATTCTGAGGTCCCGGGTTCGATTCCCGATTCGAGTCGATGTAGAAAAAGTTCATCAGTTTTCTATGTTGTCTTGGGTCTGGGTATTTGTGGTACCGTCGTTCCTTCTGATTTTCCATAACACAAGTGCTTTACCTACTTACCTTGGGATCAGAGTTATGTATGTGATGTTGTCAAATATTTATTAATATATTTTTATGTTCAACGATATCTATTTATAAATACTACATGACAAAGTCGCTTTTTGTTTCTGTATCTGCGTCAGTATCTTCGCTTCTTTCTTTCAAACCACTTGACGGATTTTGATACGGTTTTCACTAGTAAAAAATGCGATAAACGTAGGTCTGTATATTAAATTTGTAAATATTCTGTACAAATTAGGCGATAGTATGATGGTGTTCTATTCATAGCGTATGTACAAATATGTGCAACGAATAAATTCTTCGCCGCGAAACGTGTGGTCAACAACTGACTGTAATAATAAATCTTTGATATTAGCAATTTAAAATTATGTAAATTGGAATCTACAAGCTGTGGACGAATTTTAATACACGTTTAATTACGATTCCAATTTATTTATAAATATATAGGTATATATTTGTAATATATATCTTAAAATAATAAAAAAAATCCTATTTAACCCTTTTAAACTTATGGGTTAGGAGTGGGGTCAAGAATAGCCCAAGGGGTCAGGATAGATCCTGCAGCTTTTTACATCACTAGGCGGCCCGTTAACCACTGCGCTATTAACGCTTATTTTAATGTTATATATGTTTCTTATTTATAGATAACTTATATATATGAATCGATAAAGTAATATCTACCTAATACTTTTTTGCTAAATGCACTTTTCATTATCTTTACTAGATAGCATAAAACAAAGTCGCTTCCAGCTGTCTGTCCCTATGTATGCTTAGATCTTAAAAACTACGCGGATTTTGATGCGGTTTTTTTTCAAAGATAGAGTGATTTGAGAGGAAGGTTTATATGAATAACACATGCATTCTAAAGTTGAGAAATACAGATAATTTCAGAGGTTTTTAATGTGATGTCGTAAATAAGTCTCTTTTTTGCGCTTACATTGCAAATGCTGGTTGAACCCTACGAGATAGATCAAAATAATGTACTACATTATTGTACAACTTAAAACTGTCTTCAAAAAAGTCCGTGATGGTATATGTCCAGCTCTTAGTCTCTAGTTTTTAATATAATTCACCCGTGCGAATGCGGGAGGCTTTCTAGTGTGGAACATAAAGAATTCTTAAAATGTCCACAGTAAAAATACATATGATTTGCATTTATACTTTATTACTTGGACGTAAAACACCTTATCGTATTATAAAATAAATTTCTTATTACTTTTATACCATTAGTGATATTTTGAGACACAATGTTAACATTTTAAAAAGTATTGAGTAAATTATTATTAATATATACGTGCAGCAATAACTGTGTAGGAACATTACACACACTAAGATAGGTTTCACACGTACACGTTTATACTCATAATATATCATATGAAACATTCATAGTCAAAGTCAAAGATGAAAATCAATTTTTTTTTTTTAATTTTAATGTTCTTATTGTAGTACAGGGTATCGTCCAGTTGAGCTTAATTTTTTTAGGTATTTTTCGAATCAACGCATTAACGTAATTCATTGTTGACAAAATATCAGATATTTTGTCAGCAATGAATTTCGACCAATCCGCGACCACTAGTTTTAATAAATGAAAATCATTCCTTACTTCATCCATCGCCATTAATCCTTGAGGTCTTGAATGTAATGTCTCTCGTACCTGTACTGGCTCATTCGAGTACATAATGCAAAGTTGATTGAGATTGATTATAAGGTGGCTCCCGCACACAGAATGAATTATTTTTAATTAACTACTTATCGGCTAAAATTAGCTAAAATAATGAAACAGTCAGTAATTGTCTCATTGTTGGAAAAAACTCTCCATCTTGAGGTGAAGATTTGGACAATATTCCGTAATAGTCCTTTGATGTGAGCTCACAAATATACAAATTGTATCTGAACTTCATCTGACACAGGTTTCCCAGCAATATTTTTTATCGCCTCCGAGCACGAGATTAATAAAAAACTCAAATTAAGCACGTAGAAATTCAGTCGTCGCTAGATTTGAATTAACAAACTTCAAGTAAAATACACACATACGCTTTAGTTAAGAGTTTGACATTGATGAGGTAAAATTCACGAACAAAAACTGTTGTCATTTTACATATGATCATTATATAATGACAATGATAAAATATTTAATGATTTTTCTTGTGCGTCAATCACGTGAAAACTACTGAACGTATGATAAGAATATGATCAATAGAAGCGGTATCTTCGTCAGATGGTTATACCATTTTAATATTTTGAATTCCGTTTCTCCGCTTTTTTAAATAAAAAAGCGGAGAAATGATGCCCAGCGGAGCGATCGGGTAACAGTTAGTCTATATAGAACTTCTTATACATTTTTAAATTTGTATTAAGAATTTGTTATAATCATGAGAAATCTGAAGTTAGTCATTCAATATTAAGGAAAAGGCTAAGAAGTATTTGAAAAAGATTACACCTGTCTCATGAACTCCGGTGTTGACAAATTATCGTTATTTAAAATAAATTGTACCTAGAATAATAAATAATATTCCACTGTGTCCAAGAGAATCAATAACATTGAAATATATATACAATGACGTAAAAAAAATCTAAAATTTTATATCTAAAAACGGTTTTGAAAAAATTACATTATAGAAACCGTTCGATCAAATATATTGTAACGCTAGACATCGGTTTGTATATGTGAAAACTTTGCATATATACAAGCCGCAAATAAAAAAATGCCAACATAAAAAAACAAATTCGTAACGGATTGCAATTCTACGTAAAAGAAGCGTCTCGCGTAAATTTTTGCTTTTTCGTGCTTACCCTTCAATAGTAAACATCAACAGGCTGTTTCATATAACGAAAATGGATTTATTATTATCGTACATGAACTATTATACTGTCGGAGATTCACATGGATCTAAAAGATTACTATTGTCGTCCGACGTTGAATTTATTTATTCAGTCATTACGCACGTCTGGCGCTGGCGGTGTCCCAAGACCAAGAGACCAAGTGCCTCACTCAAAAAAGGAACACACACTGACAGATACATCATTAAATCTTTATATTTCCATCAGTCGGCTGTGTCACAAAACACGTGCCAGTATTATATTATTTTCAATTGACATCTCCCAACTGACAATCTTTAAAATTAATCACGTTGTGTGTCATTGTCATTCTAATAAATGGCGTCGTATACCCGTGTTAATTAATTATCTCTAATATATATATCCCGCTGAGTTTCTTTCGCCGGTTCTTCTCAGGTCCGAGGTGTTAATTTCCGAACCGGTGGTAGATTTTTTCACTTCTACATTGAATAAAGATTTTTGTCTTTGGCTTTGACAATATAAATGTATACGTTCATACTTTAAATTGACCGATTGACCTTATCGTTGAAAGTTGGCTGTATTCTTTCTTAACTTATTTATTTATATTTTTTTTCTGACTAAACCATTTATTAGTACAACTGCTGACATAACCATTGTTATTATCGAATAGGAATTTGCAATATCTGAAAAACTAATGTCTAGTTTAAGGGTACTAAACAACAAAAAATATTGTAAAACTCTATGGTTAAATAAATAAAAGTCGAGATGGCCAAGTGGTTAGAACGCGTGCATCTTAACCGATGATTTCGGGTTCAAACCCAGGCAGGCACCACTGAAATTTCATGTGCTTAATTTGTGTTTATAATTCATCTGGTGCTCGGCGGTGAAGGAAAACATCGTGAGGAAACCTGCATGTGTCTAATTTCAACGAAATTCTGCCACATGTGTATTCCGCCAACCCGCATTGGAGCAGCGTGGTGGAATATGCTCCAAACCTTCTCCTCAAAGGAGAGGAGGCCTTTATCCCAGCAGTGGGACATTTACGGGCTGCTAATGCTAAAAAAAAAAAAATATATTGTTAGTAAATTAGACAAACACTAAGAGCTAGAATTCCCTAAGAAGAATTCATATAGTAACAACATAAAATAAACTGTTATTGAATACTCTATTCCAACTATAACAGAAAAAAAGCCAAATAAACTACATTTGACAGCAAATTGACGAGGTATTATTGGTCTAGAGCTTGATTAATCTATGATATTCACTATGGGTTTGCGAAAAAATGGCGTTTTGAACGTCGATGAAGCTGTTATCGAAATATTGGACATAAAATTAACGTGAAATAAATAGTTAAGTGTAATAATGTTGTATCAATAAAGATATATTAACCATAAACTTAGTAATGCACAATATAGCTGAGTTATTAGCAAATCGCATGAAATACGTAAATCTAAGGTTTGTTTATCTTTTTTCCTACTTCCATTGGAATAGACTATACGTGGTAACGTTTAAATAATGCTTAGAACCATGCTCCTCCCCGGTGAACAAAATTTCATTCATCATATAGTTGCTTCTTTGCACTTATAAATAAAAATTAAACTAAGTTTCACTTACTTGAGTTTTTATCCAATGGAAATTTACGATTATTCAAGCACGATCTTCGCTTATATTCGCGTGATCTATCACGCAAACGATCGCGTTTAACAAAATGTATTTAACACAAGCGTTTCCAGGAGTCGTTATGGTTACGCGCACAAAACTGCCTAGTGCATTAACAATACCGTGATCGATTGCCTTTCGTCGAGCTCCATCGCTAACTCCTTTACAGCTGACAAATGGACTGGATACACGCGTGATTTAACCCAAACACGTGACGTGACGTGACGAATCACGTGAAACAAACTGACCTAAGGACAAGAGTAGGTATGACTTGTATAACTTGTATTGTAGAATTAAAAATCTTAACATAAATGTGTTCAACAAATGACATACGCATAAACGAGATCGTAAAGAAAAAGTAAAAACAAAAAAAAAATTTGGTGTAATTTGCATATATTATACATATAAGCCTTCCTCTTGAATCACTATATCTGTTAAAAAAAATCGCATCAAAATTCGTTGTGTATTTTAAAGATCTAAGCATACACAGAGACAGACAGCGTTAAGCGACTTTGTTTTATACTATGTAGTGATAGCACTCCTGCAATGCATACAATTATTTCATTTTATCTTGCTTGACTAGCAACGCGCAGCCATAGAAAAATATTTATATCTACTGAGTAAAATATTTGAACTTAAGTTTATTTTATAACGCTGAAATGTTTGGAAATTTCAACTTTAAGGGGTAAAATAAAGAAAAGGAATGGGTATTTATGAATAAATTTAACCCGTACGAAGTCGGGGTGTTCCGCTAGTGTACTTATCTTTTTTAAATTATTTTTAACTTTAGCTCAATCACTAACTTTGTGGTTTTGAACTATAATGAGTGATAAGTTTATCAGCTACTTAACAAATTTCTATAGAGAATATACATAAATAGATGTTTAAAATTTTCATTTTAGCCATTAAATTGCAAATTGGGAGTTACGAAGAACGAGCCAACAAATTCAACCACCTGCTTATAAATTGATAGCGATTTTGTAAATGAGTTTATTGTCTGTCAAAGACATTGTCTTTCATAATGCTCTATTTCAAATTTATTTAAAATGGAATTTATCACACAAAGGATTTTGAATTAATAGATTTTATAAAATATTTCTGAAGTCACTGAAAGTCGTTGATCATCAGGCATCGTAAACTGTTCAGTATTGTTCATTATTGTGGATGCAAATGGCGATGCAGACCCAATCAAAAACGCCTGCAGCGTTCTTTTAAATGTCACCAAGAAAATCGAATGATGTTTGTCATTATTGTGAGTTTAGTCTTGAAGTTTTAGTGTAATAAATAACACTGTTCCAATTTTTCCAAGGCACCAGTTTATTTTCTAGATAAACGTAATTGAGAACAAATGTGAAAACGAATAACAATATGTTTATTCGGGATAAAAATATATTACAGATATCGATTTTAAAATATAAATATATTGCAGATAACGGATTTAACAAAAAATAAATTATACAACGATCATTATTGATGGTTTTTACAACAGTAATAGGTTGAATATGAGTCAAATAAAAATTCCATAGTAAATTTCAGACAAATAAAATATTTTATACTAAACTACCTATTATCATTGACCGAGTCAATCTCTTTAAGTTAACTTAATTCAGTCCAAATATTTTGGTCAACCATCTCACAAGAACGCATGCACACACTGATGTCCGTTCAACGTAGTACTAGCCTTAGTACTTTACTCATCTATCAAAGTACTCTGTACTAGACATACTCACAAGCAGAGAAATAATCCCGATAGCTCCAGTGGTACGTTAATGGAGAAGATCCAACACCTTCATATATTGATGAAGAACAGGAATTAACGTGATACAGTCCCATGCAGTGGTTACAATATTGCATCACAAGAAAATCTTCGTATTTTATACGACAGAAGCGAAGAGTGATTACTGAATAGATTCTAGATTACAATCTTAAAAGATGATCTACAGTAGGGCTGATTTAATTATGAACAGACTCGCCAAGACTACCATCCATCTAAACTGTCCAAGGAATCCATAATTCCAAGAAGAAAAACAAAATTCCGAGTCAATGAAGATGTCCTTTCGAATCTCCGACTTCTAATGCAGACTCATGCTTAAAGTGCATAATGAATACCACGAAAAAACTTAAATAAAGCATACTAAAATAACAAATACAATAAAGATTGTATCACATACATACACCAAAGGCAAGGAGTACGGACAGAATATCTTTAGAGATATAACAAAAAAAAAAGTTTTATTATTTAAGATACAAAGCAAACACTAAAGGTAAAATATTTAACGAACCATATAACTTTTAATTAGCCGAGTTCTCTCACTGAAAATAGAACATATATTACACTCTCAAACTAAAATAATTTGTTAAGTGCTCTTCACTTAAATTCCAAATTCTTTTGTGCTGACAAGCATTTATGTTAGTAATGTTATCTCGGTACTGAAAATCGGAATACCCAGCCTCCGTAATAAAACGTGAGATAATAATTTCAATATAAATAGCTCTCTACATTTAATAATAATAAATTTTCAATTTATATAACATACGCAATGTAATTTAAATATTATTTATATTGTCGATATGCTTAATGAGTAGAAGGTAGAACAAAATATCGGAACTTTTCGTTTAAAATCGGTACATTAGACATCACTATTCTAGGGAAATACCAGATTGCATTTGGCGTGAAAATTTAATAAGGTCGACGTAGACGGTTTCAGACGGAAAATATCGCGCGGAAAACTCCCCTGTGCGATGGAAGGTGCATTAAGGTAGCATTAGAATGAGTAGCTTTATAGCTCGGCAGTGAGCTTCATACAATATTACAATGGGTTAAGAAGCAAGATAAGTTTAAAGAATCAACACTTGCAGTTAGATTTAAGCAACTATCTTTCTTCGCGGTTTTACTACTAAATAAATTGTCAGTGCATGTAATATTATTATTGTCTCAGGATTTCACGCACGTTATTTGTCGAGGAATCCTCATTGAGTGCATCGATGTGCCGATATGGCCCAGAGTTTAGAACGCGTGCATCTTAACCGATGATTTCGTGTTCAAACCCAGGCAAGAAGCACTGAATTTCATGTGCTTAATTTGCGTTTATAATTCATCGTGCTCGGCGGTGAAAGAAAACATCGAGAGAAAACCTGCATTTGTCTAATTTCAACGAAATTCTGCCACATGTCTATTCCACCAACCCGCATTGGAGAAGCGTGGTGGAATATGCTCCAAAACCTTCTCCTTAAAAGGGTGAGGAGGCCTTAGCCCAGCAGTGGAAAATTTACAGGCTGCTGATGATGATGATGATGATGAGTGTATCGAAGTCATAATATCACCATAAATCATAAAAAAAAAAAAATGAAAATCGTAGTCTTTAAAGGTCTCAATAATATTCGTGAAATTAGAACATACGCGCAAAACATGCATACCCCAACTCTTCACAAAGACATTTAATAATAAATTATTTAATTTTAGCTCAATTATGGTCATGAGACAAAACAACATGTTAATTACAGTGATTTCCTTTATTCTATTTAAGAGCTTGGTTCAATATATAAGCTGAATTAGAAAAATAATCCCCGCTGGGAATACTTTTGCTCGCGAGTAGAAATCTTTGCTTCCATATACATAAGTTGTTGACGTGTACCGAATTGATGCACTTAATAAAAAATCTTTTAGTCTACCTACCTTCCGTTGGCCCATCTCAAAATATTGTTTTAATACCGACGACTTAAGATGGAACACTCATAGTTTTTTGAGAAGGTACCTGTTTCACTGTTCTTCTAAAATACAATTAATAATTTTACTTGGGTACACTTATACCTATATTTTATGTGTATTAAGAATCATAATAAACATACTATAGGTGAATTTTTATATTCCGAATTTTTATGTTTACCGAAAAACAATTATATGTAATAGCGGTAAAATTTATAAAGTTTGCTGTAAAATCGACAATGTGCGGATTTGCTATTAAATAATCAAAAGGCGTAAAATTAGAACAATTTTTTTATAACGGACAATTCGAACGTATGTATCGGCCTACCCAATTTTACGCGGGTGATAATTATTATTCAGGAAATGGGAAAAAATATATAATTTATGCCTTACATCACTCAGGAATAATGTGGCTTTAATCAGTGAATAAGGGTATATCAGTACAAATGTACGTAAAATGTAAAATGGCTGTGTCTGTATCTCCATCTCTCTCAGTCTCTATATCAAATTTATTTATTAAAAGAGTAATCATAGTGAAAAATAAACAGCGCAATCAACTGTCATTAGCATTTTAATTAGAAGTGAATACCCACCATAATGAAGAAATATGAAGCCCCGAATGAACAATATATATATATATATATATATATATATGATTTCGGTAGGCGGACGAGCAAATGGGCCACCTGATGGTAAGTGGTCACCACTGACCATAGACAATTGTATTGTAAGGAATAACCATTCCTTACAATACAATTGTCTATGGTTTTATATGGTTAACTAAGATTTTACGTCCGTATGCCTGTAGTGACACTGACTTACGCACCCTTCTAGCCGGAACACAACAATACAGAGTACTGTTATTTGGCGGTTGAATATCTGATGAGGGTGGTACCTATCCAGACGGCTTGCACAAAGCCCTACCACCGAGGATATTATGTGATAAGAAGTGCCGCTTGTTATGAGATCTAAATCATCGAATAGATTTTGGTTGTCCTATTTTGAACAATGATAAGCTAAATACTTAATATCAGATCGAGAGCTTGTTATTTGATTAAACGACGTATAATGTCCAAGTATTTCGTAAGACCAAAACAATATTTAGAAACAATTGACACACAAAATTTGAGTCCATAAAAACTCAGGGGGCAATTAAAATGGTTAGCTTGAAATTTAGATTGCTGGGATAGATGTCTGGAAGTAAAGGACATCCATAAAAAAAGTCGATCGAAATTGTAAAAAGATAAAATAAAGCCACGGTAAACACAATTGTAAATTTCGTGGTTTAACTTTTTTTACAATTAAGTTAATAAGATTTTTTTTAAACATTAGCAACATGTAACTTTCCCACTGCTGGGCTAAGGCTTCCTCTTCCTTTGAGAAAAATGTTTGGAGCATATTCCGTTACGCTGCTCCATTGCGGGTTAGTAGAACTACGATGCAATGAGGAATTTATAAATGTTCGAAGTAATTGAATCGTACAAAGTGTATAATTCAAAGTGACTATTGACCCTTCAACACGAATACTAGCGTGTTGCGAAACACAATGTTTTGAAACGAATGTCTGTACCCTCATTTGCACATTACGCACTACACACCGTTTTTACAAATGTCGAATATACTTATTGTTTCATTATTGCTACTACCAATACCTTCGGCTTTACACGTGTAAAATTTAAGTAAATAGTTTCAACAGTTAGAGTTACTTTCGCATTTATAATAATAGTATAGATAAAACTATTTTTGTTTTGTTTAACTATTAATAAACTTTAAGCTAAGTAGTGCAGCAGAGTCCTCTGACATAAACCGTACTCAATATTAAGCCTTCTGGCATATTGTCTGTATATTATAGATAGTAATAAAAAACAAAGAGATTAAGACGGACAAATTCGATAATATTTACTAATTATTCACATTTTTAGCATTAGTATTAGCAGCCAGTAAATTTTCCCACTGCTGGGCTAAAGGCCTCCTCTCCCTTTGAGGAGAAGGTTTTGGAGCATATTCCACCACGCTGCTCCAATGCGGGTTGGCGGAATACAAATGTGGCAGAATTTCGTTGAAATTAAACACATGCAGGTTTCCTCACGATGTTTTCCTTCACCGCCGAGCACGAGATGAATTATAAACACAAAAAAGCACATGAAAATTCACTGGTGCCTGCCTGGGCTTGAACCCGAAATCATCGGTTAAGATGCACGCGTTCTAACCACTGGGCCATCTCACTAATTATTCACACTATTAATTAAAGCAAGAGAGGCACCCTTTAAGTGGTGGCATTAAGGACTTTTTTTTTTAAATTAAATAGGTAGGCGGACAAGCAAATGCAAAGCAATAATGGTAAGTGATCACCGTCCATAGACAATGGCTCCGTGAGAAAATTTTAATCATTCTGTACATCTCCGCAACACAACGATACAAAGTGTTGCTGCTTGGCGGTAGAAAAAATGGTGAGTGGGTGGTAGATACCCAGACGGACCCGCACAAAGCCCTACCACCAAGTAAGTTGCTACCTATCTAATAAACTATCTGCTATAGGTACACGTTTATCCTCCGTGTTAATTTAATTTTATTTATATAAAAATAATAACAAATTGTTTGGCAAACGATGTACTCAATGAAGGGATACCTGATGGTGAGTGGTCAGCACCGGCCATAGAGAGCAATGTAAGAAATATTCATCATCATAATAGTACATCTGTATCCCTTATATCTCTAGTTAACACTAACTTACTCATCTCCAAAAGGATTATAATTATATTTAGAATGTACTACGGTATGTACCTACCCGGACGGGTGTGCAAAGCCCCACCATAGTTAGAGATAATCTTGATTTACTTTTTATAACAGCTATAAAATTGATTTTTTAAAATGTAACACTAATTGCCATCAAGTCAGATATTAAAATATTTTCTATTTATAATTTTTTTTAAAAAGGAATGTTGTACGTAAATACTTTTAGAGTTAGTTTAGAGTAAATACGTAAATTCAGATCAAATTAAATAAATATAGATGTTATAATATCCTTATTTCATTTAGATACAAACGAATGAAACATCGATAACGATAATTTACTTTCGTTCTAAACTGCATTAAAAAAGTACTTTTTTTTCCTTTAAATATTCAAACTACTACAAGCTGCTTTGGATTTAAAAAAGTTTTAATGTTATTCCCTCGCGACTGTACCTCCCGGATAGAGTGACACTGAAGTTTTGCTTGTATTCGTTTGTGTAAAGTTGTTTATATTTATACAAAAACTGAAAATCACGCTTGACCCGTCAATAGTCTAAAGTTAAAACGCGTGAAACGGCGAAGCGCTTCTCCTTGTATCTTCTTATCTATTTATATAAAATAACAAGTCCTGACTGACTATTTCATCATTGCCGAGTAAACTATTGAAGTTAGGGCCTTGAAATTTGGTGAGTAGGATCGTTTAATTGAGTGGACACCCACTAAGGAAGAAATTTCGGAAATTCTACCCCTAAAGGTTGAAATAGGGGTTGATAGTTTGAATGGAAGTCTGACACTTTTTAAGTTAGAAACATGAACAGCAATGAGGTATACAAAGACGTAACATTTTAAGTTAGTCTGTAAATATATCCAACTTCCACGCGAGCAAAGCCAAGGGCAACAGCTAGTAATAATATAAAACATATATAAGAACCTACTTGGACAATCGCTGCAACTTCTCGTATAACTTTTATGTATTTTAATTTAATATAATTCAGTTAGGCATCATAAAAAAAAGGCTCCTCATTAATGGATATATAATGTAAGCTATATAATATATCTACACTGCATTTGGATTCTCCTGTCTGATGTACTTAAAAATTCCTCATCATTGTACCGGAGTCGTTGAATCACCAACATTGATATGAAGTGTTTTGCTGAGCAGCGGGTAAGTCTCGTGACATCGGATATGGTGGCAGACAATAGCTGAATTAAATTGTAAATTGCATTAATACTAATAAATTTATTGAGGTTTCGTATTTCCTTGGTGGTATGGCTTCCCGTAATCCCGCCTGGGTAGCTATCTCCCATTCATAATCTACTCTACCGCTAAACAGTACTACTTCATATTGTTAAGCTATGAGTGAGTCAATATAACTACAGGCACAAGGGACATCATATTTTAGTTTCAAGGTTTGAGGCACATTGGTGTCATGAGGAATGATTAATATTTCTGAGTCCGTCTACCAATGATACAAATATGCTTTGAATTTAGCACAGATTACCTTTCGTCAGTGAAAAGAATGAACTCAAAAACTCCAAAATGGCACTTTTGGGAAATTTAGTCATACACATTACTCAATACTAATTTATTTTCAGTAAATTTTTGCGTATCTCCCTTTACAATGACGATTTTCAAATAACGTTTTCAATGAGCAGAGTTTTTAAAGCTCTAACAAGCAACCCATAAATGACCCACATTTGAACTAAGACCTTTTCTTTTGAGATCGAGGTTTGTAGCTTATTTCACACTGTTGCAATTCTGGCCGGCACTGCTGTTGCTGCTGCTGTGCGATACACAAGTGACAGATTTTCATTTCACACATGGAACTTTTCTTGCGGTGTTTTCCTTCACTCCCAAGCAATGGTTGGTTTGAAGCGTCAGTAGCGCATCGGTTTATGGGCCGCCTAGCGATGTAAAAAGTTGCAGGATCGATCCTGACCCCTATTGGGCTATTGTCGTCCCCATTCCTAACACAAGTGATAAGCTTAAAAGGAGGGGCAAATACAACTATTAGTAATTCTTTAATTGCACTATTGCGGGGCATTGTTACTATTCTTTAAAAAAAAATGGTTTTTTAAAAAAAATATGTTTTGACCATAGGGGTCCATATCTAGGCTTTAAAGCTTTTCATTCTATTTATCCGTGTGTAAATAGACCACATGACGTCAACTTATGGAGGAAAATTAACATTGTAACTAGGAATTAATAACATCTAGTGGGCTTATAATAGCCAAACCCTTTTCAGACCCCTTTATGTTAGCCTTATTAAATAAAATTAAATTTGCTTCTGTATTTTGTCATTTACAAATATAATAAAATTTTAATATTTCATTGAAAAATGATTTTTATGTCATATGTTTTACTTTAAATTAAGAAAGCTACCTGAGAAGTAAAGTTTTTATACACAGTGTAATTCGATTACAAATGAGTATGCAAAGTAGTAGCTTGGTCATTGTAAACTCAGTTTCATAAAAAAATTATCACTCTCTTGGGTAAGGTCTCTCCTTTTGAGGGGAACGTTTAAAGTATATCCCACCACGCTGCTCTAATGCGGGTTGGTAAATATACTTATGGCAGTTTCTCATCCAATAAATACAGGTTTTCTCACTATGTTTTCCTTCACCGAACCCGAGATGTTTACCCGATTGTTATAAACACAAA
Source organism: Vanessa atalanta (assembly GCF_905147765.1). Classification (NCBI taxonomy): domain Eukaryota; kingdom Metazoa; phylum Arthropoda; class Insecta; order Lepidoptera; family Nymphalidae; genus Vanessa; species Vanessa atalanta. The sequence continues at coordinate 7,121,956 of NC_061890.1, forward strand.
CAACACATGAAAATTCAGTGTTGTTGTCTCGGCTTAAACCTCCAATCTTCTGTAAAGCTCCAACCAGTGGACCATCTCGACTCAGAAAACATCGTTTGATTTTCTTACGTTTTCTATTAGTAAAACGCATACAATAAATACGAGCGACTACACGTATTTGACAGTTATTTTGAAGTTAAACACGCTGTCAAAAGTTTAACTCATAGATCATTAAATTTTAAAAGGAACTTTCATGCACAATATTTTCCTGCCAAAACTTCGTGCTATGGAGGTAACAAAGACTTGTATTAGATATGCTTTAAACGTAACGAGCTGAACAACTTATTCAGTCTTTCGAATTTTTTAAGTTGGATCTAAATATTAATTTTGGGTTTGATTTTATTTAATTATTAATTATTATGACGTCAAACTATAAGAATGTGAGAGTTATCTATTATATTTTTCAAAAGAAGATCAAATCCTTGCTAGTCGTGTCAGAAATCATGTACTAAAACCTTTTCCGAAACGCAGTACACTTTTATGTATATCGATTGAGAAGTTTTTTACTGTAAATGTTCTACTTTTAGTCAAAGGCCTTCTCTTATTTTGTGGGGAAGCTTCAGAGCTCATTCAACCGCACTGTTCCAATGTTATGCGTCCAACATATGTGGCAGAATTTCATCCGATACAAGCAAGGCTCTTTTGTCTTCTTACATCACTGGAATTAATTACAAATAAATATGGAGTTCATGAAATATTTGTCGCTCATCGGATTTAAACGTCTTCGATTTACTGTCACGTTTTCTATCTAGTAGGCAATCTAGGCGCAAATATCAATTTTATTACACGAAATGCATTTAAATAATTTCCGTTAAAAAGTTAATTACAAATAATTTTATTTGTTTCAAACAAAACATGATAAATCTTTAACGAAGAAAGATCAAAGGAATAAAATAATGTTAAATTGAATTTGTTAATTAAAGCAATAATAAAGTTTTGTTTTTGGCCGTTACGGATCTTTGATGTCAAGAACACCGATCTTGGATGTAAATAAGGTAAGATTTTTTCATTACGTTTAATAATAACTTCGAAGATATAAATTTTTATTGCTTTTAATTTTTCCGAACAATTCTATGCTTAATAGACTTGAAGGTTTTCGTATCTATTAATTTTTACTTACTATGTATGTGATGTACTAATAAAATGTGTCCTTGTTTACTAGAACATACAGGTCCTGGGTTCCATCGCCGAGTTGGGATAAATTGACAATTTGGAAAGTCTCAGTAGTAGCTCAATGTATTAAAGTTTTTAACTCCTGAGTTTCTTGCTGATTCTTCTCAGTAGAATCTAATTTCCAAGATGATTTTAATATTATAGGAACAGCAAGTGCACTTGTATCTAGTCGCCCTCCATAAAAGGTGTTATAGCTAAAATTATCCAAGAGGACATCAGTTTATTCCTCTTACCAATAGCGCCCGTTTCAACCAATTTCTCATTAAGCTATATTAATTAATCAGTGTTAACTTAAAAGAAAATTGCCTGATGTAAGATTCTTTAAATACCATTATAATAAAAACATATCGACATTGCATTTTTATACCAAAATATCAAGATGGCTTTTTTTTTCAAATACCAATCCGTTTGAAATGGACTTTCACATCGTGATTATTTTAAGTGCTAATCCAAACAACATATCAATTGAATTTGAATTCAAAAAAAATAATTTCATAAATGTTCTCGGAATCGAAAATAACAACGGTTTAAGATAATCCGTAAACTAAGAATAATTTGCGCAACTTTATCCGTGTTCAGCATCTCAATCCAAAAATAATTGTTGGAATCCTTCCAGCTGACAAAAAGTCATAAAATTGAAATTCCATATTCTCTCAGCATGTGCAAGACAAGTTTCTTCAAGAATTCCAAGCGACACTTAAGTTAACTCAGGCATTTAATGCTGTACTTAGCTCATGATAGAAAACTATTAGCTTTATTAAGTTGACGCTTAAGTTGGCATCTGTCTATAACTTATGTAGTTACTCTGAGCTTGAAGTTTTGAACTTGGTAAGCAGATTGACATCAAATATTGTGTGCGAGTGCTTTATGTATACGCAAAAAGACACGATCAACGGCGTTGATGACAGTGGAATAACTAAATAAATAATTGAGGGAAATTAAACTGTATATTATATAATTAAGTAATTTTTCTTTTATCTTTAAACTACCAATCTGATTAATAGGTTTATTTTCAAGATCCATCCACTAATAACATATTCTACCACCAAATAGCGTTCCGTTTTAGATTAAAGGGCCCAGTGGTTTGACCCAGTATACAGGCACAAGGTACATAACATCTTAGTATCTAATATTAGGAAATGATGGCAATATAAGGGATGGTTAATATATCTTTGAGAACCGAGATGGCCCAGTGGTTAGAACGCGTGCATCTTAACCGATGTCCTTATGTCTATGGCCGGTGGTGACTACTTACCACCGAATGGCCCATTTGTCAGTATGCCTTCCTACTCTCAATATAAAATGGCGTGTTTTTCCATCGAATAAATGAGGTTAGCTAGTTATTAACTATTTATCTAGCTAATTTGATCAGCTGGCTAGGATAACGTAATCATGTACCGTAATTATGTTTTGAATTATCCAAATTGTATATTTAATTCTGGAAACATTTCACCGATATTTTCTATTATGTAGCATGAATGTCCAGACGCGTTGAAACAACCGCAGAATAAGTATTGTAAAAAATTCAATAATCCAAAAGAGTTTTAAATAAAAGAACCCGAGTCTGTCAAACTGTAGTCGCGGAGTTCATTTTTCTCATGTGCAAAACGTCGTCTCAAGTACTTCAGTAACATCTGGCGTCTGTCACGAGATATCGTTAGTCTAAGCACTTTTGTCTGGTACCTACACCTAGTCGTCGTTGTTTATATACATTTAATAATTCAAACCGCTTTTACGAAAGGTGAATTAAGTCGATCAACAGATTTGGACTTTTAATCAAATTGAAGTAACCAAAATCGATTTATTAAAAGTTTGTGTTAATATTTTCGGTGAATCAATGTCACATTTCTTTATTTTCAGATTGATGTCGATTACTTCTTTACTAAGCATAATATTATTTTATTGTTTCTACTGGTGATAGGAGCACTAGTAAATTTTTTGCCTAGAAAATTGGAATAGCGATTCGATGACGAAATGCTGATAGATCTGCCGTCATTCCACGCAGTCATGATTTGGTCAGTAGCCATTTTTAATATGGATTCAAATATACTTATTTAAGTTTCTAATGTAAATAATTATGACGTAAATAAACGTAACCACATTAATATGTTGAATAACAAATGAGGGTTTTAAAATGTTAATATTGAACCTTGTATGCATGCTGTCTGACTTTGATTGGAGGGCGACAATTTTCTTTGCGTATCAAATTTTAAATATAATAAAGGAATGATAGAATAGTTATATCGTCTACGAGGCGTAATCCGTAAACTAATTGAGTCGCTACTTACATCTACCAAAACGGGTAACAAGGTAGACATATAAAGATGACAGATCACGATATTAGACACTTCTGCTAGCCATAAGATTTTTTTTTATGGAATAGATGTCAAACTATGTAACTACGTAATAGTGACTATCACTGCCCATGGATATCTGCAACCGTTGCAGATACGTTGCCAGCATTAAAGGAATGAGTTGGCTCTTCTTTTGAAGATACCCAAGTCACATTGGTTCGGAAAACCGTCGTCGAAGTTGGTGCCACAGAGAGGTTTTTCGAGACAGGAAATGCAAAACGATTTTTTTTTTTCAATTTTTTAACAAGTTTCGTTTTGCGCATCCATTGATTTTTCGATTAACGACTTTTGTGTTTACTTTTGTAAAAAATATAGTTTATTTTATTTTGCTTGTGAAACTTTATAGAAGTGATTTAGAATATAGAATTTCTTCGTTCTTCGGTATAGTTTTTTCATTTTATATATAAAGAATAAATCATAATTATTTTACAGAAAAATACGGACGTGACCATTATATATTCTACATAATGGTCACGTCCAGCCTACCTTAGAGAACTAAATGGGATTAAGGGTTATGTTGGGATCATATTTTTACATATTTAAACAATCGTTTTAGTGTGTCGTGATCACGGTATGGAATGTCGTGCCTTCTGTCTATAAACATCGGGAGTTGCTCTATTTAGCCTGTGTTGGCTTAGTGCACGAAACACTTGAATCTTAAAAAAAAATTGCTGGTTGAAAGCCTGCGAACCCTAAGTTTATATGTTGCTTAATTTGTTTTCAACATATACGTATACGTTGCTTAATTTGTTTTTATAATTTATCTCGTGTTTGGCGGTGAAAGAATACACCTGAGGTGAGGAAATTTACCCGCATTGTGGTGACATAAGCGTAGTCCTATCTTCAAAAGAAGAGGAAAACTTTGCTCATCAGTGAAACATTACTTTTTAATTTATTATACCCTCCTTTTTTATTTATCATTTATAAATAAAAAATAAGTTAGTTTACGCCCGCGTATGAGTGGTGAGGGTATAGGTTTTAGGGAAAAAAGTGCCCTATGTGTCCAAATGGATAAAATACTTCCTGGTATAAGGAAGTATTTTATCCATTTGTCAAGTAAGATATCTAATTATATATGACGTTGACAGCGTATGGTCCGCCATCTTTTTTATTCATACTGGTTGGAAAAGAGTGTTAATGGGAGTTAAACGGCGCTCTAGTGAAGCGACGCGTCGATGGTAGCGAGGCAGCCATCTTGAATCGACAGATATTCAAGATTTGCCGCGCACCACGTTTGCGACGAATCGCTAATTTCCGACATTATCTTTATTCTTTTGTAATAGATTCGGTGATTTATATGTGTTTTTGTAAATGATTTATTAACGAATCGATATTGATGACTATTGTGAATATATCTGTGTAATTGATTTATTTAATTAAAAACTAACTAACTTTGTGAATCGTTATATATAAAATCGTTTGAATATACGCCCACTTGTCTCGAATGATCCTGATATTGCCAATAAAAAGTCTATATATATATTTATAAGATAAATCATTTGTAAAATTGCATTAATAAAAAAAGCATATTATTAGATACAGGATAATATATTTGGCTAACATAAATTTGTATTTTAAAGGGTGGCAATGAGTCAATACTGAGTTTCTTGCTGGCTTATCTCGGTAGAATCTACATTCCGAACCGGCGGTAGCTTAATTTAATATAGTTTGTTAAATGAAAGTGCTTGTAAAAGCCTACTAGAATAAAGTATATTTTTATTTCGAATTTGGTAACAAATAATTTTCTTTCATACTGAAATCTACTAATTACAAAATAACCAAACGAATGAGTACAGAAGAAACATTTGTCAAGCGAATTAATGAATATTCTCTCCTTAGTCACACACGTATTTTACTTAAGACTGTAATATATTTCTCAGGTATAAATTAAGTGGAAACGCTGTGTTCCCGCCGTGGTCTTGCTCATTAATCCCTACCTTACCTTCGAGAATTTAAGCATTTGCATACGAATCTTAAATGATGAAGGTATTCATATAATTGTCAGGTTTTATATAATATTATAAAACGTAATAATGTGAAATGTTCTTGTTCAGAGAATTAAGGGAGAGATATCTTGATCGTCTGTGTGTATTTCCATTATATTTTGTTTGATATTATTTGATTGTTATTGAGTTTGATGAGGACGATTGAAGATACAGTTTATTTAGCCAGTGAAGCTTTATTTTCCAATATGAAACAAATTTTCTTTGTACTATTATGTATTTTTTATTATTTGTATGTTATAAATGAAAATTTGAATAATTAAAGTCAAAGTCAAAAAACTTTATTCAATATAGAAGTGTTTACACTTGCTTATTGATTGTCAAAAATCTACCACCGGTTCGGAATTTAGCACCTCAGACCTGAGAAGAACCGGCGAAAGAAACTCAGCGGGATATATTTTTTTATTAACCATTTTCCATGTACAATGATAATTATATTTTAGTTATTTGAAACAGCCTGGAGGCGATCATTTCATTCCCAAGGTGTGCAGTCAACTAAAAAGTCATTAGTGTTGTAATATCCTTTAGCACACAAACGCTCTTTAACGATTCTTTTAAATTTTATAATTGAATAATTTTGAACGTTTTTTGGGATCCTGTTGTAAAAACGTATAATCGTGTAATCGGGTACTTGGAGTAACAAGTTTATTGTTGTTCCTAGTGTTAACAGAATGTACGTCACAATTTCGGGGAAAATCATTTATGTTTTTGCGTACATACATAACATTATCAAAAACAAATTGAGAAGCGACAGTCATTATTTTAATTTCTTTAAATTTACCTCTTAACGAATCTTTTGGGCCCAGGTTATAAATTGCACGAATAGCCCTCTTCTGCAGTACAAAAATAGTATTAATGTCAGCTGCATTACCCCAGAGTAGGATGCCATACGACATTATACTATGGAAATAAGTGAAGTACACAAGGCGAGCCGTATCCACATCAATCAAAAGTCAAATTTTTTTTACCGCATAGGCTGCAGATCTGAATCTATTCGCCAATTTATTTATATGGGAGCCCCATTGGAGCTTAGAGTCTATTGTCATACCAAGGAACTCTGTTGATTCTAAAACATCTAATGCTTCCCCGTTTAAACGTACACTCGTTTTGACACATCTTACATTGGGAGTAGTGAATTTAATACATTTAGTCTTTTTACTATTTAACATTAAATTATTAACACTAAACCAATTTACTATTCCAGAGAGAGTATTGTTCACATCGTCATATATTGAAAGACCTCTTTTTATTTAAAAAATTAAAGAAGTATCATCAGCAAACAATACTATCTCGAGTTTATCACCTAGGAGATGTGGCAGGTCATTTATATAAACAAGGAAGAGAAATGGTCCAAGAATTGATCCTTGAGGGACCCCCACAATAACTGGAGACCCGGGAGATCTCTTTCCATTTACATCAACCCTCTGAATCCGATTACTCAGATACGAAATCAGAAGACTGAGTGCAGTGTCCCTAATTCCATAATGACGTAGCTTCCTGGCCAAAGTTTCGTGTTGCACACAATCAAAGGCCTTAGATAAATCACAAAATATCCCTAAGGCATCCTGTGACTCCTCCCAGGCCTTGTAAATATTTTTAACGAGCTCAACACCAGCGTCAGTTAAACTACTAAAACAAATCCTAATTGTTTCTTGTGTAGCAACTTGTTATTATTAAAATGTACTAGCATTTGATTTAATAATAACTTTTCAAAGATCTTGCTAAGAGTTGGTAGTACAGAGATGGGCCTATAGTTGTTGGGGTCTGATGCACTACCTGACTTAAATATTGGTAATACTCTACTATGTTTCATGAGGTCAGGAAACACGCCACTAAGGACACATTTATTAAATATAGTGACAAGGTAGGGTGCGATTACATCAATTATTGAATTGACTACCTTGACAGAGTTATATATGTAATCAAAATTATTCTATCTCACAAAATGCCTGTCATAGCTTTACACGGGCACAATAAGGGTCTCTAAATAGATTTTAGATCGAAGAAAAAACATATAAAAAAATATATCGTTTTATTAAAGTTGAAAATCTCATTTTTTCTTTTCTATAATATATATGTATATATATTTAAAGGTATTGGTAGGCCGACGAGCAAATGGGCTGATGGTAAATGGTCACCACCGCCCATACACAATGGCGCTTTAAGAAATATTAACCATTCCTTACATCACCAATGCGCCACTAACCATGGAAACTAAGATGTTATGTCCCAAACTGGAAGACAACAATACTGAGTACTGCTGTTTGACGGTAAAATATTTATATTATCTATCCAGACGGGCTCGCACAAAGCCCTACCACCAAGTAAATATGCATGTATGATACATGTAAGTCTTACCGCTTGAATTTGAATCACTAAAAAAACAGCTTAGAAGAAGTACTTTAATAGATCTAAGCGTACAGATGACGGGAAGCGGCTTTGTTTTAACACTAGAAGGGTCGGGCTTCATACTATACCTTTAAAGACCGCAGCAGTCAATTTGACGGTACTAGAGGTTCAGAATACTTTTGAAATTATTGCGAAAATACCATTAAAAAAAAAACTAAGTCAATTTATTTTTTAAATTATGATAAATAATTTTACTAGGTACTTAGCATTTGTAACAAGTAATAGTTTTTTTGGAATCTTTTATACATTTCCCACAAACAGCTTTTTTACAGATTGTGCAGTTTTCACACGTTTTATTTTTTTACAATTACGATTGACTTGACATTGCTGTCTCTTATTGCTTGTTTTCACTATCACTTCTTTCAGGATTAGTTTCTCGTCTTTGAGTCGCAGTTACAGTTTTTTTTTTCACATACTCTGCACGTAGATCGCTCACTAGTTGAAGGATAAAATCATGTCGAGATATTTTTATTCCTGTGACTTTTCGGTACAGAATCCACGAGTTTATTGCTGCTAAATCAAATATATTGTAAAAAACATGAACTGGCCATCTCCGACTTCCAGCTCTTACGGTGTACTTGCGTGCCATTTGATCAACAATGTCTACATCAAATTTGGTTTCATTATAAAATTCAATTGTCTCAGGCAGCTTTTTTTTTATCAGTACCTATGCTCACGTTGGGGTGCAGAGTACTTAAAATGATAACATTTTTTGTTGGTTTTCCTTGATAGACTTATAAAAGTTAAGTCTTGTTGTGCGAATACCTCTACAAATCGGCGGTACTTCTCGTCTTGCACGCCGCATTGTTCCAACAATACTAGTCTTTTCGACCACAAGTTTTTTAGCCAAATTTAGAGATGTGAAAAAGTTGTCAGTTTCGGCCCTTTTTGAAATAGGGTTGTACCAGTTTCAAAACTACATATTCAGGTAATGAAATATCGTTTGAACGGTTTTCGTCTTTGCCTAGATACGGAAATCCTCCACATAGGTACTTACTCTCGACATCTACAAGCAGCCAAAACTTTATGCCAAATTTATCGGGTTTGTTTGCAATATATTGTAAAAATGGACAGCGAGTTTTTGACGGAAATAGCTGCTCATCAACTGTCAAATTTTCTCCAGGAATGTAACACATTTGACAATTATCTATAAATGTATTTCATATATCCGAAATCATCGCAAATTTGTCATTAGCTAAGCGAGCAGAACGCGTGCTTCTCAAATCAATCCGTAAGTATTTCATTATCTCCTTGAATCTATTTTTGCTCATAGTATTTTTGAAAACGGGTGGTCCCCAATTTTGTGACCACAAAATATCTAAATCTAGGTGGCTTATGTTATAGGCTCCACGAGCATAAATCAAAGCAAAAAATGCATCTAGTTCATCTAGGGACAAGTTCCAAGTGTTACTCGACTCGACTCGACTCTTGTCACGTGCTTCCTTTTCAATGAATTCTTTTATACGTCGTAGAATGTACTCATGAATAAATAGTCTCCATGCAGAAATTGGCTTGTTATTTTCAACATATCGTTTGGCGTATGGAGTAGGACCTGAGATTTCTCTAAGTATATTTAGCTGGCTTCGACGTCCTACTCCACTAACGTTTGCAGAAGTACAAGTCCATTCTGTGCCGTCACTTGCTACTTGTGACATACTGAATTCTGGTACTGATGTCCTAGCTGAACGTCTTCCGCGCGCTGTTCGCCCGCCGCTAATGGATCTACGAGATACCCCACGTCCTCTACGCGAATTTACAATAATATTGTTATTTATAGCAGAGGAATCTACTTCGGAGTCTTCTGATGAAGAAGTGTCTTGTTCCGGCTGAAATTCTACATCACGGGTGTCACAAGCACTGACTGATAAATTGTCATCACTTTCATCACCGGATACATCTAGTTGTATATCCCGATAACGCAACAGTTCTTGTTCTATTTGAGAACTACTGAGAGGGCGGCTCATTTTATTACAACAAATTACAACTACTCACAAGACGAAACCAATGTAATGTAAACAAGCTAAACAGTATCAACTGACTCAGAATTTAACGTAAATAAAAACAAAAGTACCTTCATTAGTTTGAAGAAATAGTTGTTTACTATTCTTATCGCTGATTTTATATGCCGTCATTTTGACGGTGTGCGGTTTTAGTAGGTATTGGTAAAGCAATCTCATATACAACATATAGTTTTATATTTTTTTTATACAGATTTAGCATAATAATAGCAATCTAGGAAAAGTCATAGAAACAAAAACATAGTCTGTAAAATATTTAAGAATGAAATCGCTGTGCGGTCAAATTGACGGTCTTGGTCTTTCTAGTGTTAAAACAGGGATTATAATAAAACCGTCGACTTCAGTACGAACTAGTAAAACTGAACAATTCACATACACTTTAAATTCTTTAATAGCAAAGTGGCTCAACCAATGTCACATTTTGCATATCAATATATGTATGTATGTAAAACAGAATCGAACATATCGCGGAACCCGCCGCTGTTAACAATATAGTCCAATTAGAATCAGCAACCATTGTTGCATCCTCTAACAATATAGGAATAAAAATCAACATTCAAAATTGGAAAATAGAATTTATCCACTTGTATTAAAGATTAAATTAGCAAAACTAAGTGTGTTGAATTGCACTTAAAATATTGGTTTCGTGATGGCAACTGCTGATAATTACTATTTGGTTTTAAGAATATAAACGGTGGATAATATACAAGTGGAATCGACTGTGTGTGAAAAGGACGGAAAATATTACTGGAAATTTAGAAAAAGAGAGAGCGATCAACTGAAAAGGATTAATGGAAAACTTGTACATCAATAAATCTGTATTACATTTTTCATTTTGATGATTGTTATATTCATATCTACATTACATTTTAGATACTTTACATTAACAGCCTGTCAATTTCCTACTGCTGGGCTAAGCCCTCCTCTCCTTTCGAGGAGAAGGTTTGGAGCATATTCTACCACGTGGAATGTGGCAGAATTTCACTGAAATTAGTAAGTTTCCTCACAATGCTTTCCTTGACCGCCGAGCACGAGATGAATTATAAACACAAAAAGCTCATGAAAATTTAGTGGTGCTTGCGTGCATTTAATAATAATAATATTAAGGCAGACGAATATCCAATGACTAAAATACGTGATTCTTTCAAAGTAAAAACCTTCATTCCAATAACCATTTTGACAAATTAATATCACTTTATAACCGTAATAATTATTTGGGAAATGACATAACTATGTAATTTTAGACGAAATTTTACCGCGTTCGTTCATGTAAATTTAATGAATATATTAACCAAATATGAACTTAGTGTTAACAGTTTGAATGATTAATTTCAACGTAAATGATTAAAGTCTGAGTCTTTGGTATACTATTGAAGAAGTTTAATGTTCTAATTTTCTGAAAATTTTCGATCTGGCGCATAATGCCACTTGCGATAAATTCATGACCACAGATAAAAAAATTCGTACGCGTCTAGCATATCTGATTTTCGCTTTTTTTTGAATCGGTAACCTAAGTAAGACTCAAAAATTAATACTCTTTGGAAATTTTTATTTTAAAATAAATAGTATTGGTAAATAAAAAAGGCGAGATAAAGCGGCCTATTGGTTAAGCGGTGAAGAAACACATCGTGAGGAAACCTGCATGTGTCTAATTTCAATGGAATTCTGCCATATTTACCAGGAGGAGGCTTTAACCCAGTAGTGGAACATTTACAGGCTACATTACTTTTAGAAAATAAAACGGTATTACCCCGATTTTTTAGCATTAGCATTAGCAGCCCGTAAATGTCCCACTGCTGGGATAAAGGCCTCCTCTCCCTTTGAGGAGAAGGTTTGGAGCATATTCCACCACGCTGCTCCAATGCGGGTTGGCGGAATACACATGTGGCAGAATTTCGTTTGAAATTAGAGACATGCAGGTTTCCTCACGATGTTTTCCTTCACCGCCGAGCACGAGATGAATTATAAACACAAATTAAGCACATGAAATTTCAGTGGTGCCTGCCTGGGTTTGAACCCGAAATCATCGGTTAAGATGCACGCGTTCTAGCCACTGGGCCATCTCGGCTCCGATTTTTTAATATTGTATTTATTGCACGTGTGTGTGTGTGTTGGGTATGACTGTATGGTATGACTGTATGGCTTTCGAATAACTTAATACATTATAAATTTAATGAAATTATAAGATTAACATGTGTGGTTACGACTAACAAGAATGGATAGAATACGAAAGAGGTACTTAAGACGAAGTTTGACAGTAGCACCTGCGACAGGGAAGCTGACATGCAATTGAACATTGCGGTGTGGACAAGTAATGCAAAAATATGAATATCTTGTCACTAGACGAGGTTAAGACAAAAGAAGGACTGCGTGAGAAATGACTTTTCCTAGATGAAAATAAGCAGCATTACGTTTAGTGCAAATTGTCTTATCAAAGAATCAAGAGAAAAAAATGATATTTAGATATAAAAAATATTTTAATAAAAACTAAATATATTAAAACAATATTCGTTTGTATATAATTATCATTTGTTTCAAACTGAAACACGACATTACTAAGTACAGCGGTTTATACCTTTCGATCGTCTTTCTCTCTCTTTCGTAAATCGGTAGAGTTCTTTCTGGCCTCTAGGGCTTTCCAGTGAGTTGCACAACTTCTCTTGTCCCTTGCCTCTGGCAACTGTTACCACCTACTTTGATTTCCTGTTCCATTCCTTGTAAACTTCATTTTTTGCATCTTTCAGACATGCATTCACATTTTCTACAGCCTGACATTATTTAAATGCCCCTTTCTTCTCCTTCAGTACATTTTGCACTTCTTCATTCTACCACCATGTGTTTATCAATCAAACCTCCTATCGACTCTCCAGACACCTCTTTTGCGACTTTCCTTATGTACCTGCCATCTCATCCCAACATCCACCGGTTTTTCTTTCATCCCATTCATTTCCATCATTTTTACCACTATTTGGTTGCTAAATCTACCAGCACTTTCTTCAACATATGAAAATATGTGATAAGAGTGTTGTACAATGTACATACCCAGACTGATTTGGACAAAGCCCTATTAAGTGACATCTCTTTCATAATAAAAATTATCTTCAATAAATTATACAGGATGACTGGTTAATTACTATCAATATTTAAGGAGAATACTCGGTACATGATTCTCATTCGAATTATGTAAAAAAAATAGGTACTTAATTTTTGACCAAATTTCCGTATAAATAAATAAAGTGTGGACACGTTCCCAGCCGTGCCGGCGGCGCGTGCGGCGGCGTGCTGATACAACACCACGCCGCCGCACGCGTGTGTCGCTAGCCCCAACCCCCGCCCCGTGGCTAATTAGTCGGGCGAGTGCCGCCGTAAGGTCTGTACGTCCGTCTTCCCGTGCGCGCGCCTAGCGATCGATCTTACGTGTATACCTAATCTGTCGGGTGTGCGTGTGACCCGTTATTACTTATTAGTAATTAAGTATGGCTTATCAATACACAAATGCAGAATACTTGGACATGGTTCGTGCGTATGCGCGTGCAAATGATAGCTTGCCGGGCGCAATCAATTTGTACCGGGAGATGTTCCCCAATCGTCGAGTACCTACGGCCAGCGTCATCTTAAACGCTAATCAAAGATTACGAGTGCTTTCGAAACTATTAAAAGTGACCCATTCGTATTAAATCGTGTGAAAGACAATATGCGTAAACGTGCCGAACTGTGTATCACACGAGAAGGAGCTCACTTTGAACATTTGTTAAGGTTAGTGTAGTTATGTAGGTAAATAGGTAGTTTAATGATTGACAATTGTTGTAAATAAGTATGATTCCATTTTTAAATACGCCGGAAATACCAAGATAGGTAAACAGTTCATATTATTTTTTGTGTCAAGTTCACACCATTTACCTAGTCAATAAATTGGTTGCTTAAACGAATGAAATATCTTGGTATTTTTGCCTGTCCTAAGCCAGGATTAAAGTATGAAGGGAATTGGATCATTTTTGATTATCCAAGGTAGCCTGCTACCCTGTTAACACGCGGCGGCGCGCGGCGTTTGGATGTAGGTAAACTACCGCGCGATAACTAAATGTACCTACCTACATAACTGTTTTGTTATGTAGGTAGGTATACTGTGTTCACACGATGCGTAATTAATTACATAACTTTTGGTTAACTTTACTTAGAAGTTTATTAATATTTATGTTATATTAATTTTTATTTTGTCATATATGATCGTCAAATATCACGTCCTCAAGTATCGATAGTAATTCACCAGTCACCCTGTATTTATTTGAGATTATCCACAACAGAATAACTTAATTCTAAATTTAAATTCATTCGTCTGAATGATTTTATAACAAAACAGTTTTAGTCTTTAAGAACGATAAACTCAAATTAGTACATCTTTGATCAGCGGAACTGGAAGTGCTAAATTGCTTCGGACATTTATCTAAAACGCTGGGCTGGTTGAGACGGGGTTGCTTTGATATCGAGATGAAAATGCTTCTATCATTGTACAGAAATGAAATATTTAACTTCGAAAACAATTAGATTCGTTGCCACTGGCGTGTAATTAAGTCGGTCTGATTAAACATTAGTTCGTTCGTGGATTTCTTTAATCAAAGACGGACATTATTTGATTACAACGATTATGTTTTATAACATCTGCATTATTAATCAGATGATCTTTTAATTAAATTAGGTTTTTGTGTAGGTTAGTTTGATGGTTGTTGTTACTCATTAAATATTTATTATGTAAAATGATAATAAAATTAGTAAATCTTTTTTAGATCATTACTTTGTTTTGACAGATTACCATTTTTATAGACATAAGACGTAAGCGGTTGCCAATGCCTAAAGACATTTTTTTTAATATATTTTTACATAAACAAAGTGCTACTAGCCTTGGAAACTGAGATGTTATGTCCTTTTTACCTGTAATTACACTGACTCCCTTCAAACCGGAACACAACAGTACTTTTTTGTTTTTTTATTGCCGGAAAAAGGCGTTAAGCGTTTCCCCCACATAGTGTTGGGGCTGGCCGGCGCAGAAAAAGCACAGTACCCTCTAAAAAACCAGCGGTACTCCTTCCGTCATTTGGAGGGACGTCACGGGATCGCTTGCGCATACTACCGTGATGTCCCTCAGTATGTCCAACACCACAGTACTTACCTCAACTCAACTTGGCGGTAGAAAATACGATGAGTAAGTGGTACCTAGTCAGATGGGCACAAACTCCTACAACAAAGTAGATATAACACAATATTAGATGGCGTTGCATTGACTTCAATAATGTTACCATCGGTTGATCGCCACAACAATTGTTACACTTACAGGAAGGACAACGTCTTCCAGCTTGTCCAAAGTAAGTCTTTCGTCGTACGTATTTCAGCTGGGGACGATAAATTACTATCAGGTGATCTAAAGAAAAAATATTATTATTGGAACGAAGTTTACAGTAGAACAGTCTACGGTAGAGTTAGCTGGCAGAAATCATCAACATGAGTAAAAAGCATAAAGCGTTATGCCGCCTACCCTCTTCTTTCTCTTTCTCTCTGTCCCTTTCTTCCACAAAAAGTTTTATTTAAACTATTTTTGTGCTTGTTTTTATTATATATACAGTTTAATTATATTTTTGGTCAACAAAAAAGCATGAGCACTTTCTTACAGTTCAATAAAAGATGATTTAAAATTGATATCAAAGAAAACGAATTTAAAAAATTATACTTAATTCAAAATATTTTGTAAAGTGTCAAAATTTGCTTTTATCGATTTAAATTCAATATAATCGAAAATCTCCGTAGACTTAATTTTTTTTAAGCGATTCGGGAAATAAATCGATCGACTAACATCAACTCCTCTGGACAGCCTATTATACTTTTTTAATCAACGTTCGTTTTACACTTGTTTATTCCGAAACACATGCCTCCGGGATTACACAATGTACAAAAAAAAAAAACGACACTGACTGCAATTTCTAATTAATATTAAAATCCAATTCAGTTTGCGTCTCGTTCGCTCGTGAA
This sequence comes from Vanessa atalanta, assembly GCF_905147765.1. Taxonomy (NCBI): domain Eukaryota; kingdom Metazoa; phylum Arthropoda; class Insecta; order Lepidoptera; family Nymphalidae; genus Vanessa; species Vanessa atalanta. Next base: position 7,137,973 of record NC_061890.1, read on the forward strand.
GTTTAATTTAGTTTGTCCGAGATCCGGATTCGGTGATACTATTTGCTTTAAAAGTCAGTGATATTTATTTTTTTCCTCTTTTAAACGGTCTCCCCCATTCGATGGAGATTTGATTGAATTACTTTGATATCGTTTTAAAAATAAGGAGATAAACGTTAAACCGCTTTTAATCGGTATTTATAAGCGGTTAACGCTATTAAACAAATTTTAATTCTATTATTGTGGCTTTTACGTTGGCACAGATTATTTCGCCAATGCCACTCTCTGGCTAAGGCCTCTTTTCCTTTTAAGGATAATTTTGGAAGCTCTTTCCAATGCATTTTGGAAACAAAGATACACGAAACATACAGGTTACCTCACGAGTTATTCTATTAGTTATTCTTGCGCCTGAGTTAAGTCTAATACGAATTCATTTTCAGTGAATCGTATATATCTATCCAATCAATAGCTCGCACCTCTACGGTTAAATTAGTAACAGCATGCATTAGTACGAGTGATTGACGCTCGTGCTTATAAAATTACTCAGTATGTGTGAGACGACCAATAACAAAGACAGCTTAACATAAAAATTAAATTATATTTCATAAGTTTATTGTATTAAAATATCGATAATTTAACGCGAGGAATGCGCCTTCTTGAATAAATAGATTTATAAACGTACAATGTGTATAGAAAATGAACCAACGTAAGTGTATGACGTAAATTTTCTTATTATTTGATTGTGTCAAATAAACATTATTGCAATTTATTAATAACACTTGTTCTAAAAATTATATTCTTCAATATTATAAAAACATTACAATAATGTATAAAACAAATCAAAAGTGTATTATTATTGTTATTTCGATAAAATAGTTTAAAAATAACATTATTATTTAGTAGAGAAAATTGTTGAAAACATGATTTAAACCAGGAAAAATTCTAATTGTAAGTAATAATTGAACGTCGTAATTTGGGTGCTGTCAGCGTCTTAATTTGCTTTGATCCCAAGACCGCTAAAGATTTATCTTGCGATTAATACAACGACAAAGTGAACTAATTTGTGTGCAAACACATGACAATCGTGCCATGACTTTTCCTTTCCTCTAATACTTTTTACTTGGTGGTAGGGCTTTGTGCAAGCCCGTCTGGGTAGGTACCACTCACTCATAAGATATTCTACCGCTAATCAGCAGTACTCAGTATTGTTGTGTTACGGTTTGAAGGGTGAGTGAGCTACAGGTAACTACAGGCACAAGGGACATAACATCTTAGTTCCCAAGGTTGGTGGCGCATAGGTGATGTAAGGAATAGTTAATATGTCTTACAGCGCCTTTGTCTATGAGCGGTGGTGAACACTTCCCATCAGGTGGCCCATATGCACGTCCGCCAACCAATGCCATAAAAAAAGAAGAAATCCAGGCGAGTAACATCGTTTTCATTATCTTAGTCTGTGTTCAAAATCTTCTGAACTCTTACTAAAATAACTTCTCCTGAGGAACCCTCATTAGTGAGATATTTTGGTTAGGTGTGTTTTCTCTTACACTCTATTCCAACCATAAGAGGAGAAAAGCCAAATAAACAACGTGACGGCAAATTGACGCGATATCAGTGGTCGAGAGCTTGATTAATCTATGATTATACACTTTGGATTTGCGAAAAAATTGCGTTTTGAACGTCGACGAAACTGTTTTCGGAAGAAAAATAAAAAATGGAAATAAGTAGTTAAGTGTATTAATGTTGTATTATAAATAAAGATATATTAATCATAAACTCTTAGTAATGTATAGCTGAGTTGAGCATGAAATACGTAAATCTTAGATTTGTTTATCTTTTTTCCCACTTCCACTATGTATAAGTGTTAGCTATATAAAATCATAATATCGTTTGTAACTTACGTCTTATTTCAACAACTGTTAACATTGACAAACTGTACTTGAATAGAAATAAACTTAACACGAACAAATACGTCATGTTTAATTTACTAGTACAGCAACAAGTTACGGTCTCTTGGCCGTCATTATGAACGAACTTACTTTCATACATTTGGCAAAAATATATATTTTTTTAGATGACAACACTGCACAGCCCTACCGGGGTAGCCGTCTGTAAAAATATAAGATGACTTCTGGGACCCTTTTTCCCGATAACGTTGTAAAAACGATAACTTTGTTCCTTTACCCATTGTGTTTAATTTAATTTTACTTTTAATTTGTAATTTCATTGTAATATTCCATTTTGCTATTTCTTAAATGATATTAACGTTTGATTTATTAAAATATTATATTAATTATTTCCGTTTGCAGTTACAACCATGTTAGGGGGTTAAGCCGAGATGGCCCAGTGGTTAGAACGCGTGCATCTTAACCGATGATTTCGGGTTCAAACCCAGGCAAGCACCACTGAATTTTTATTTGCTTAATTTGTGTTTATAATTCATCTCATCTATCACATGTGTATCCACCAACCTGCATTGGAGCAGCGTGGTGGTATATACTCCATAGCTTCTCCTGAAAGGGAGAGGAGGCCTTAGCCTCCTGAAAGGGAGAGGAGGCCTTAGCCCAGTATTGGGAAATTTACAGGCTGTTAATGTAGGGGGTTAAGTGTTAGTTATCCTATGTCTTCTTCACCCCTGCCAACGTCTATCCAAATTTACATGACGATCCGTTGAGTCGGTAAGGATCATAGTATTAGTTACAATTAAATTTTTCTTTATTGTATATTATTATATTATGCACTATAATAATACAATGTTCCTCATTTAAGTATTAATATACAGAGAAATACCTGTTTTATTTACTAATTTGTAATTCTGTAGATCTTGTACTTAGGATCTGTCAATAAACTTCACTACGTTAGAAAACCCAAAGAGTTCACGCAGTTCCTCCAATTCTGTAAAAAGTTACTTTGTTCTCACTCGTGAAATTTTGACAAACGATATATGATGATACGCCATTTTGATATGTGTATCCTGTAAATTATATAATTGTTGTAGTCAAAGTCGCATATCACATACTGACTAAGCGCTCGTGATCGATCGCAGTGTGTTTCGAGTTTCTTCTAACTGAATAGTCCTACTGGTCCCTCTCGAGACCTATTAGATTATCTTGCAATCAGATTCAGAAGTAAGGTTGCAGTTGCATCTTTGTTCGTGCACTTACTTCGTCACTGTACTCGAGAAGTCTATTTTATAAAAACTGGAATAAGTGATGAGCCGAGATGGCCCAGTGACTACAACGCGTGCATCTTAACCGATGATTTCGGGTTCAAACCCAGGCAGACACCACTGAAATTTCATGTGCTTTTTTGTGTTTATAATTCATCTCGTGCTCGGCGGTGAAGGAAAACATCGTGAGGAAACCTGCATGTGTCTTATTTCACGAAATTCTGCCACGCATTGGAGCAGCGTGGTGGAATATGCTCCAAACCTTCTCCTCAAAGGGAGAGGAGGCCTTTATCCCAGCAGTGGGACATTTACGGGCTGCTAATGCTAATGGAATAAGTGATGTCTCAAACAATTTTCTTTTTTCATAAATATAATATATAAGAAATAAAATTTCTTCAAATTACTCGTACTCGTAAATGCCTCGCCGGCATGTCACTCGAATATTGAGTCGCCCGTTACAAATTTATCAAAGCCGTATCAAAATGATTTATTATTTGAGATTACAATGGAGATTGGACTCGAATTTTACGGTTTTGGAAAAACAATCAAACTATATTCACATAACGTCAGATTGAAGAAGAACTGAGTCTCCTGTTTTCTTATTGATTGGCGAATTGCTTTTTTTTTAGGCTGTATTTAAATCAAATTTATTTTATTGAAGTAAACTTTACAATCTGAATTTCTGTATCGTCAATATTTCAATAGCTGCTCTTTTAAAAAAAACAGATTTACAATTATGTTATTCACAATACTATTGTTCGAACACTCCTCTTATGGAATCCGAGCTTAAATCTAGGCATTTTTTTCCAAAAAGTATTGTTAGTTTAATGAATAATAAAATTTATTGATTAATTTTGTCTCCATACACTCTTCAAATTTGTTAAATGTAATTTGATTATATTTTGCTATATTTGTTTTACATATATATATATATACTAGCTGACCCGGCAGACTTCGTACTGCCATAATCGATAAATAAAAAAGCTAAACTTTCGTATAAAATAAATTTTCAAAATAAAAAAAATAAAAAAATACTTGATATAAATGAGGTTTTATTATTATTATTTTCAATTAATTACATGTGTAAGTATATATTACATATGTAATTAATATATAATTAATTATTATATTTTATTTTTGGACTACTGTATTTGTCTTTCATGGATCACAAATGAAAAGATACGCCAAATTGCTTCGTTTCTACTTACATAGCGACCCATCTGGTACTGTGATACTTCATAATTTGCATCGGTTATAGCGACGACGGCCATATCGCTACCTTTGCTAATATATTTACATATGTACTTTAGACTTCACAGAGTTACAATGTTCTACATTAATGTGAGTTTCAAAAGCTTTGGACAATATTAGCGATTATGGCACAATACAACGATTGTCTACATCAATATTTTTTCCTATTACCCTCACAACTACCAATCGACCATTGTCCGCAACTGATCGCCGACGATACAATGAGTATCCATCATTTCCCGTGATGGTTTCAGCAATCAGGTCTCTTTGGAATCGCAAACTGATGGAAAACTGCAAACTGATGGAAAAGCACCTCAGAATATGATAGTAATAAGATTTACTTCACCTACACGTATGAATAGAAATTCATAGCAATAACTTTTTGTGGGCCTCTGTTTGGCATCAGCGCCTGTTACTTGTGTAACCATTTTTATATTAAAATGGTACCCATCTTCCCCCTGTCAGACGATCAAAGGAGATTGTGACACATCATAAGTCCTGTGTGTTTCAGATACATGTTTCAAATCATTATTCCGACGATGAAGCAATATCTCTAGACTGTAAATTTTCTCCTACAATGACATCATCCACTTCGTCAATGGTGAGCGAATTAAACCTCCTTGTGTGTCATCGGCCTCATCGGCATCGGCTCATCGGCAGGTGTTTTGTCAGTTCGAACGACAATATTATGGCTTTCGGATGGCATTCGATCCAATGCTATTTTGAACATGTTTACTAAATTGTTGTTCCGATAAAGAAAATATTGTAATTCATGGACAATGGTTCTCTTCACTGTTGGATTGTGAGCACAACGCTTACCAACTGGTATTGTAACATCTTATAATATTTACCAATTATTGTCATTTCCCCAATTTTTGCCGATTTGTCGGCACAATAATCTATTGCTGGATCAAAGTGGAATGCAGGATCGTTTCAGAATCACAGGACCACTGAGTCTGCGAGATCTCTCAATTTCATTATGTTACTAACATTTAATTTTATACGACTATTTTCTCGATCTGTCTCTTTCTGGTCATTAGTACGGATAACACGTGAAGTAGCTATTCGCATATTTGATTGTCTGCGACGACCTAAGTCAGCTCATGTTCTCCTCAGCATCGTAAAAAAAGTAAGAAAAATTCTCGCGCACTTTGTAGTAAAGTGTCATTATCACAAAGGTTAAAAAAGAGCACATCGCAAAGGATCACCGAAGTAAAGAAAGTTCTCGCGCACGTAGTTGTAACCGTCACTCACAAAGATAGAAGCAAAGAGTAATAATATACAGGGGGATAGAAGGATGCAGAATGCACTCTTTGTCATAAGAGGAATCAATCGTCAATATTGGTTCGATCTATTTGTTGGTTGGTTTGTTGGTTACCATGTTGCAAAAACATGATTATGGCGTCGATAATGACATCGATACCGAGCATTGATACTCAATGTTTATTGAGCACTAAACATCGATGTTAATTGATGACATCGGTGTTTTTTTGTAAACTTTGCGTCGTCCTAAAGGGAAGAAATTATTAAATTTGAGAAATAGATGTAACGATGTTTTAAATAAAGCAAAATCAATTTTAAAACATCTATGTTTTATTGTCTAACATCGATGATCATCGAAAATCAATAATAATCGACCATCCCTATTTCTAAGGAAAAACAAAGTTGTTTTTATTAAATTCCTAGCATTATTATCACACTTACTCACCTTCTAAACCTTCCATGGACTTCCACAAATAATTCAAGACCAAAATTAGCCAAATCGGTCCAGCAGGTCTCGAGTTTTAGCGAGACTAACGAACAGCAATTCATTTTTATATATATAGATATATGTATATATATTTATAACAATGCCAAAAAACATTCTCAGTACCGTAGGTAAGCAAAGTATTTTTTTTATTTATTATGTTTTTATGGAAGATTTTTATATATTCTTCCGTACGAACATAATATTATCATAAATATGTTGTAAAGCAGCAGTTAATAAACCTATTTCTAACCATAACCTAGCATAACATAACATAGCCTAGTAGTGCTTATATCTGCTGGTTTTCGAATTGTTTTAATTGCTTTAAAAGGGCACTACTTCATTTATCTGCTACCCCACTGAAGTGTGGAGTAGGTAGAGGATAATACTTAGATGGACGACTCAACAAACCCAAGTTCAACATTATTCAAAATAACCACGGATGAGTTGAACTTCGCAAGGAAAATAACATATATTTAGGATAAGATGATTTATGTCAAACCAACCAAGAACCTGTATATGCACTGCTAACTTTGTCATAGTTGCTTATCTTTCCACCGACTTTTCATCCCTAAGTGAAATCTATTTGTAAACAATGTACTAGATTGTTCGAGTTAAAGTATAATAACAATTGAATAAGATTGCTTTTTGTTTTCAAATATTTTACTTATCACCTACTTGCAAAATTGAGTTTGGTCTGTAGTTGTTTGGGTTATTTTTATCACTTAACTTAAATAATGGAATTAGTTTACTTGAATTGTACACATTTATTAAAAATAAGCTAAGTTAATAATTTTTAAAGATAAAACCCATAAAACGTCTCTTTAAAATTTAATGATTTAAAAGTTTTTAATACTCCGTCGAGAGGTATATTCTCAGAGGAAAATTCTACTTCATTCTTGGGAACGTAACGCTTAAGGAAGCCTAGGGCTTCATTGGATGACGCATTAAGTGCTTTATTGGTATTTACTGGAACATTATGAAAATACTCTTCGAGTTGGTTGGCTACATCCAAGTTTACATTTATACCTAATATTCCCTTTTATAATAAGTATTCGCGAGTAGACCCTGATTAGGTCATGTGTTCCCTGTTATTACAAGTTTTGGGCCCTTCTTCTTTTAAGAAGATCACGTCGGCTTTCATCTGCGCCCGTAAGAAGATAAGTCGATGAACAGCAATTATCGAGAGTGATTATTGGTATTACTCTCTATTCTCGGACTTCTAGCGGCTTAAAGCTCTTAAAATAAATTATATTAGTGGTAAGGTTTTGTGCAAGCTCGTACCACTCTTCATAATATATTCTACCGTCAAGCAGTAACACTTAGTATTCTTGTATCGGTTTAAAGAATGACGAAGCCAGTGTAACTAGACATAGAGGCCTAAAATCTTAGTGCCCAAGGTTGATGGTACAGTGTGGTACAGTTTAAGGAATGTTTAAATTTTCTCACGGCGCCAATGTCTATGAGCATGGTGACGTGATCACGTACAACCCGCTTGACTATGCTATAAAAAGGTAAAGTAAACGCTTAAAATATTAACAGTATACTTATAAGCCACCAATGTCACTTTAGAAACCACTTATGGCACTAAAGTAATCTTTTTGTTTTTACTTGTTGATCTTTTATTTTTTGTTTAAATGCTTAACGCATGTAAAACAAAAAGATATTTATTTTTATTTAATAATTGTCAAGAATCTTTACAGGTATCCTAAACTATTCGCGATCACTTTTGAATGTTGTATAATTATATAATATGCTTATGATAAATGATTTTTAATCGGATTTATAAAACTAACCAAAATTATAAGAAACAACACTTATTATTTTTAAAATTCTCTTCAAACACCAAATACAGTTGTCATTGCCACAGAGACACAAAAAAAAAACTGGAATATATAAGGACCCGTTATTGTACGATAGTCAAGACATATTCCATTATGATCCAGTAAATTTTTCTTCGTTTCTTCGTGTCTTCTCTCTACTTTAGTGTGGACAGTGAGAGGGCAAAGAAAAAAAGAAAAAATCGTGTGCAATGGATAGATTGGGAAGATTCTGCATTTTTTGCAGAAACGGATTTGCTGTAGCTGAAAGGAATTTAATCGTATGAAACCGTTAGTTTTTAATCTATATCGCGAGATTGTAAACTGTCAAAAGATTTTTTGGACACGTGTATCCAAAAATCATGCTCGTTGTTGAAAGAAAACATCGTAAGAATAGTATGTGTTGGATGAATTTCAGCCATATGTTAAAACATCGACCCGCACTGAAACGCGATTAGTTACGAAGCATCTCTTCGAGAAGAGAAGCGGATTTGCCCAGGTTTCATTAATATTTTACATTTACTTTTATCGACCTTATTTTTTTTATGATCGAGTTCCGTTTCGAATCCTAACTAAATTTAATTAAATTTTAATTAATATATATTAATGTAATCAGTACTAGATGGACAAATTAAAACAATAGAAATGTAACGAATATTTGAAAAGTCGAATAAACAATAAAAGAATAAAGGCGCACAAACAATGGCGAGGGTCTGGAGAAATAAAACAAACTAATTAACTTAAAGGTGATTTAGTAATATTGCTTGATATTAAGCAATATTTTATTAAAGTAAACAGAAAATGTTCTCCTTCATTTGGCTTCAATTTTGAACAAAGTACGATTCACGTGAAATATTTATTTAATATTTTGCCTCAATTATTGATAGCCAAAGTAAAATACAACCGATTTGGAAAAAAAAAATCGTGAAAGAACTGACGTTAATGAATGAATTTAGGAAAAAAGAAAGCAAGTCAATTCTACATCTAAACTCTTAACATCAGATTAAGAGTGTGGAAGAAGGAAATACACTTGTATTTGCGTACATTCTTGCTCATTATAAATTTAGATGTGTCTTGTGCAGACTACCCTCAACTACAGTTGGCGCGTCCGACATCGGTCAGGGCGCAAATTCTACCAGCAAATTGGCACTTTTCCGCAATCGAATCGAATTTCATATTCTACTACTATACAATGATCCAGTTGCTGTTCTGTCGAAGTTGGATCGGAATATAATCGGGATCTGTCATAACCTATATAAATAATCAGAATTTGCCCTTAGTTAGGATTATGAGAGGCTGCCAAGGTTGAAATTTATTTATGTGAGGAATAGTTTCGATTGGATCGGAATCGAATCGGGAGCTACCCATTAGGAGGAAACCATTACCATAAAAGCATATAAAAAAAACGAAACATTTTTTACATAACAATATAAGTGAATAATTTTGTGTTATCCTCCGCATTTAAATATTCAATTACATTGCAGAAGACAAGCAGTTATAATAGAATTAAACTTATTAAAATTTCTGAGAACCACCGCTACGTTGTTGAAGACAAAAACAAATGCGCCTTATTTAATAAAGTTCGTTAGTTATAAATGAATATAGGACAAAACTTATTCTAGATTCAGTTCATCTTTTTAGTCAATTAAAAGAGACATATTTGTTTGAAAAAACATGCAAAATATATTTGAAAACGAATGCATTTTATTCAAATAATTAGAAAACTATGTTAGGAATTTATAAAATTGGTAAAACTTAGTAAAAATGACTATGTTTAAATCTCATCTCATCGTCTTTGGACTTGTATCTATTTATTCTATATTTGACAGTTCGCCAATATAACTCTGTAAAATTAGTTAGTGCCAACATAGAGAGATCAGAAGTTAAAAAAATGGGTAAATTGTTCCAAAACTGGTTAACTGCACCATATCCTCATCTTTAATTATTTTTTTTAATTCTTTGAATAAAATAAATGTTGTTTTCAAGATATTACATAATTTATTGTTTATGTTATAAAAATAACGATAAAACACAATTTAAACTTTATTTAAATTAATACCATTCAAAGTTCGGATTGTTGACAATACGAGCGGATATGTGGATAGCAATTACAATTTCATTTTGGTTTGCGGCAGCCTCAAAATATGCGGCATCCCGCAAAGTGAACGGTATTATGAAAATTTCCAACTACGGAGGCAATTCCTGTATATATTTGCACATGTACTTCATACCGATAAGCAATAATACAAAAGAGAAAGCAATAAGTACGAATTGAAATTCATCGTTCGACTCTTCAAATCTTTTCATAATTTCAGTCGGGTATTTTGTCCATTAAATTGCAGATAATCACGAAAAGTAATCCAAGAACGACCATCGATCCGATGACAGTTAGTAATTGGTTTAAATTAAATGTCAGACCGCAATTTGCTCCCATTGTCGAATAAAAATGATCACGTCCCTTGGAAATATTTACACATCCAGCTCATTACCATGAGCAGTGTAACGAATGCAAATGCTATCAGAAGAACTTGGAGGATATCGACGTTGTAGCAAACATCACCCTTTCGCCCCATATTTTGTATTTATCGTCCGTTAACGATGTGGCATACGATCAGAAATAATAGCACAAGAATCACTATTGAGCCGATGATCATGAGAAGCTGGTTTAAATTAAAACTAAGTCCGCAAGTTGAATCCGCTGTTTTTCTACCCATAATTATTCAAGTTAAGGTCCACATATCTCTTTTGTATTAGTATCCATCGTGTTTATAATTTTTCTTCATTTTATTTGATTTACAGATAATTTTTACTTTTTAATTTGTTTTACGATTATACGTCAATTTGACGTACTAACAAAGTGTCGTTTGTCATTAAAAAAAAAAATATATATTTGAAAGACGGTTTTATGTAAATATATATATATAAATCGTTACTAATATTAAAGCTGAAGTGTTAGTTTGTATGGGTTAAATTCGGAATTGACCACTCTTAAAAACTTTTGTGAGATAGTACATTTATTGCGAAAGACTAATTATTTTGCTTATATCTTATAACTTTGTAGTGTTTATTTATTTAACGATAGAAGGCTAATCATACTTTGCTAACGTAAAGTTTTATGAATCGTTATTTTATTTATCGAATATATAGTTATCAAACAATATTTTGAATAATATAATTTAATCTTATATCTGACTTTGATAAATAAATCTTTTTGAACGTAAAAGCGCGTTGACTCACTGGTTGGCAGTAGCGTTTAATGCAGGTGATCCGCGCAAAGCGGCTAGTAAATAGTACCTAAAGTACTTCTAATTTAGTATAATTTCGTTTAACGTTCTCTTCTTCAAATTGTTTATATGTTACCTCGTTTATAACCTTGTGATTTGGACTGCACTGATGATTTTCATACAAGTTTTTTCCATCCCGCGGTATTAACTTTATAATTTTATATAATAATCTTTTTTTAAGGCTACGTTGGTGGTGGGTTTCTATGGCTTGACCACTTATAGTATTTATGACACTAGCGCCGTTAGAATGCTTTGTCATTACTCCAGAGTACACTACACACTACTACACTGGTTCACTCACCATTTAAACATCAATATAACACCACTAATCATAGCAATTTCCTGTTAGGTGGTAGAATGTTTGTATTTGTGGTACCTACCAAGACGGACATGCACAACACCTTATAACCAAGTAAAATATATCAGTGCTCATTTGTCTAAATAAATCGTGTTTGTGAAAAAAAATATGTCGGAACTGTTTAGTACCACGTCCCGCGTCTTATTCATTACACCTGACATAGGCACAATATATGTATAACAAATTAAAATAAAAAACTTAAGTAACAAATTTGTTTAATATTTCGTAACAATTTAATTAAAATTAACATGTAAATAATATTTAACAGCGAAACAAAAATATAAATCAGAGAATAAAAACCACAGACACAAAATAGTAGCAAAAAACAGTCTTTAAAAAACATATCAAGCGTGCAAATACCTTATAACCAACGATAACACCCAAAACAATACAATTTAAAAACAAATTTAATTTTAGGTTAAATTAAGAATACTAACAAATCCGAAAATCACTTCAAAACACGATTGTGAAATCACATATGTGATGCCACAGACTAATAAAATTTTATAATATATTTCATACATCATTACCGAATATTCCATTACATCCCGAATTTAACGAGTGAAGTTGCACTCACGGGGTATTGTTACTACCTTCACACCTTTGAACATTGACAGGAGCGACGGGACGACGAGCGGAACTTGGTAGGTAGAATTTACTTGTAGTACCGTTCGGACTTGTACTATTTACAATTTTGGCTTACTTTGTGTGGTAGTTATACAATTGTTAGAGTAATTATGATTTATTTACTTCTGCTAATTATAAAATAATAGTGTTTATTTAATTATTATTTAAAAAAGGAAGGCTTTATTAGTTTACAGTAATCTTGGAGAACTATTTATATTCAAAATATGTATTTAATTAGATTAACAAAAGAGAAATACCCGCTGAGTTTCTTTCGCCGGTTCTTCTCAGGTCAGGGTGTTTCCTTTTCCAAACCGGTGGTAGTGTTTAATTTGACTATCAGTAATTAAGTGTAATGCTTTCTTTATTGAATAAAGGAATTTGAGTTTAAGTTTTGAGTTTGAGCATGTTTATTTTAGTATTTAAGAGACGACTTAATAAAAAACATAAATTTTTGATTGTAAATTTAAAAAAAATCTCTTTGAATTCATAAAAGTATTGGTATAATTTATGCTCATTTTGTAGTCATATAGACTTTAGACTAGTGTGAAGATACTTTACTTAGGATACTTCTATTAAAAGTTAAAAATATCCAACAGTTGTTTATATTCTTCGTTATATACACAGTATCACGCTTCCAGTTTTGATTTCCTGCAAAAAAGGTAAAAACAATTACGTAACCTTCAATGTAGATCAAAATTATCCAAATATACGCGATGTACAGTAACACAAACTGCCCAATTATTTTACAATGTTACTTTAATATTGAAACTATTGACAAAAATCCGTTTAACTAAAATTTAACTAATGATATTATCAATATATCTGATTCCTATATTATATTAGACTGAGAAATCCTCCGACTCATTGGAGTAGCCTGGTGGATGACCAATTTTCATGGAGCAGAAATGATTAATTTCCTTGTATTTAATAAAATACTTACATACATTATTGGGAAAAACAAGTAACTACTGAACATTCTGTGCACGTTCATGACTGTATTGTATTATGAGTTTACTTGAATAAAGAATTTTACAAAATTATATATTCTTTGCCATATATAGTACTGACGGTACAAACAGTCATTCCACATAGAAACTAACCTTCTTCCCAGGATCTTAATATTTCTATTGCAAACAGCAAATTCATACAGCTCTATTTTTTGTACATTTTTATTAGTATTAACATAAGTTCTTATAGCTATCCATACATATAATAAAATTGGAGTGTCTGTTTGTAATATTAAAATAACCGCGTTTTACTAAATGCATTTGTATGTATAGACGGTACATATACCTAAATAACATTTTTTACAATTTTTGTATGTTTGTCAGTTGGTTCCGGCTAATCTCTGGAACGGCTACACCGATTTTGACGGGACTTCCACTGGCAGATGTAATAAGGAGTAACTTAGGCTACTTATATTTTAGAATTATATGTAAAATAATAACAAAGTCAAGCTTTTTTATTAAATTCGAACGCACACGAAGTCGCGGGCACAGCTAAATATTAAATATTAATTTTATTCGATCAAAATCAGTCCATTACTTTTCGAAATAAACGCCAAAGAAAAATTTTTATAATATTATTATTTGGAGCACAAGTGTGGAAGACAAAACTTATATACAATACTAATATTGTATTAACAGAAAGATAAGAAAAAATTTACTAAAAAATGGGCGTATATATATACTGAAAAAAAATGATGTAATTCCCATTTTTCAGGGGGATATGGCTATCACACAGGTCAAATCTTAAATTGACAACGGCAATGTGAGGAACTTTCGAACGAGACGTGTGTTTAGTAGAAGTGCGAAAGTGGTAGGTAGGTGGTGGTAGTGCAAAAGTGGTAGGTATTTAGGCAGTCTACTGATAATTTCTCAAGCAATCCTAAATCCTATATGCTATCAGCCCGACCGTGCTAGTTGGTAGTGCTAGCAAGACAAGACCCACAACTCAATAGAGACGTTTATGTAGTCGTAAAAAAAATATCAATTAAAATATACAACATATTTACAGTTATAATAATTAGTACTTACACCAAAGCGAGGTTAATAAAACACATATATATTTAAAACCGTTTTAATATATATAAAAACGAATCATTTATTCTAGTACAGACCCATCTACAGCAGTTTTTCCACACATCCTTAAATAAAATAAATTGACTACGTAACACCCAAATGCCAACTATTAACAGCCTTAGGTATGGAGTATTTACATTGACTTTTCATAGACAATATCTACGATAATAGGTAACCCAATTTGAAATTTATTATTTCGAAAAATCATTGCACATTTTTTTTTCTAATGTTTTATACATAACGCCATTCCATTCTAACAGTCTAAATTAAAAAAAATATTTATTATACCAGCTTCGATAATAAAGACATAATTTTATGCGAATTTATGTATTCGCAGAATTGTCTAAGCAGAAGACTTAAGTGGAATGACGTACGTACAAAGAAATACGTCTTTGGCAATAATAACATGCAACTTAATTCTAGTGCGAATAATTTAATATTAATAAAGTAGTATTAGTTATTCCAATTTGTTTATACCCAATAAACTAAAAATAATTATTGCTTTTTGTACTTTCTCAACGCCTTCCTGCGAGTGTTCTCCATACTCCTGGTTACCAACCAGACGCTGAACCGAGTCGCCAAGCCATGGATGGAATTGATGACGTAGAAGAAAACAGTATGTGGCAAGTAGCCTGGAGTCTTTGAGGTAGTTCCGACTAGGCTGATGGCGGATTTAACGAAGGTCTTCGCGGTTGGAGCAATTAATGTGCTCCTTCGGATACCTGACATGTTTGAGCATACGAACCCAGGAAGAACGCATTGGACTATGATGCCCTTTTTACCGTATTCCATATCCAGACCTTCTGAGAACTTATCGACGAAAGCCTGAAAATAATGTTTACAATGAAGCCAATATTGGAAAATTGGGAAAATAATTAACATAATCCTTTACTGAGCAGATATAATACTTTTAAGTGATGTAGATTAAAAAATATCTACTCATTAAGTTTACACTAATAATAAAATATTACGTTCGATATAATTAGGTAGATTAAGAACAGTGGAGAAATATTATCTTGGATTAATTAAAAACACTCGGTAAGTTTTACGACAATTTGCAGGAGGCGAGAACGGGGCTGAAAGTTACCGGATAAAATTACTCCGATTGAGATAGTTTAAATGAAAAAATATAATATCACACAGAGTGCATCGGGAATTAGTAACAAGAAGCGTAATAAAATGCCGCCATATTAATCAGAAAAGTGTCGTTCAATTAACACTCGAAGTTGATTAAAAATCATCACCTTTAACCCCTCTCTCCCTATTAGCAAACTGCGTATAAAACTCATATCACCTATTTTCCTTCGGTTACAATGACATATTTCTAACAAAATTTTCATCATTAGCAGCCCGTAAATGTCCCACTGCTGGGATAAAGGCCTCCTCTCCTTTGAGGAGAAGGTTTGGAGCATATTCCACCACGCTGCTCCAATGCGGGTTGGCGGAATACACATGTGGCAGAATTTCGTTGAAATTAGACACATGCAGGTTTCCTCACGATGTTTTCCTTCACATATACACAAATTAAGCACATGAAATTTCAGTGGTGCCTGCCTGGGTTTGAACCCGAAATCATCGGTTAAGATGCACGCGTTCTAACCACGACTCATAACAAAATTTACTCAACTTTATATTACTTATCATTAAACTAAATTTTAAGCCTGAGAGTTGTAACATTAATATTTCATAGCATGAACCACGAAATTGGTCAGCAGAGTCCTCGACTGTGGTCAATCGGAATAATGTTTCAACTAAAACCACAATTGAGATGCCAGCGTCATCATCGTCGAATTTAATCGAATGAATGAACCCCCCATTATTGTGTCATCTCAACTTGTAACCACAAGCGAGTTGAGTTGATTTATTTTATTAAAATCATATGATAATGTTTTAATTTCTACTATCAGACACGAAGCGATGTCACATCGTTGGCTAAATTCAATTTCTTACTGGTAAACGTATCTGTAGAAGATACAGACGTAATTTATTACTGATTTTCACAAAGTCCCAAGCATATCAAAATTATTCGTCGACTCTAATTATAACAAAAACAAACAACCCCAAAAGCTCTTAGTAAGTAAAATTATTCTATAGTTGATTCTAACAGATAAGAGGTATTTTAAAATTACTAGAATAATTGAGATAGTTCTATGTTATCTACCATATCTGATAATAGAAAACGTATAAAACTTAGCTAGTTTCACGTGACCTACCTTCGCGGCAGCGTACACGGTTAGTAGAGGGCTAGGTATGATTGACGATCCTGAACCGATGTTAATAACCACACCTTTCCCGCGTTTCACCATGCCTGGCAGAACGAGAGCGGTCATCCGAGTAACGCTTACGACGTTAGCTTTGATCATGTTGTTGACAGATTGCTCCCTGATTGAAGAAAAAACAATTTATTAAGACAATTTACATACAAAACTGCCAAGTCTCTCTACCAATATCACCACGAAACTTGTAAAATAAGTAAATTTATCTCGATAGCGCAAAATAGCTTTATTTTTCTCTTAATGAATTATCAATAGAACATACTAAACAGTCAAAAGAATTACATCATATGTTTGAAATGTAAGCACGGCGTTATAGTATTAAGGGATGTAAATTAAATTAAATTTTATATAAAAAAACAAAAACAAAACAAAATATACTTTATTCCAGTAGGCTTTTACAAGCACTTTTGAATCGTCAATGAACAAACTATTTGAAGTAAAGCTACCACCGGTTCGGAATGTAGATTCTACCGAAAAGAACCGGCAAGAAACTCATTTTATTTATTTAATATAGTAATAAATAAAAAAAATTTTTAGTTCATTAAAATAGTTAAATGTAGTATTCATAAGTTATTACATAATGGATATAATCCTAAAACGTATTAAGGTTAAATCTATACTAATATATATATATTAATATATAGAGGTAAAATTTGTTTGTTTGTACATAGAGAGAAATGTCAGGTACTAATTATACAATTCTAAAAAATATTTCATTGTTAGAAAGCAATATTGTTCCCGAATGGTATAGAGTATATTATATATTAACCACTAATTTTCCAGGCGAGGCGGCTCTCTAGTAATTGATAAAATAAAAAAAATAATTATATATAACAAAATCAGGACAGAAAATTATTAATAATTAAATTGCTTGTATTCAAAATGTTATTCTCTGATTATCACTCTCCATTGACGGTCAAATTTGAACAGGTGACCGACAAAAATTTACGTAAATGGAATTAGTAACACTCGATAAATGTTTCTTCGTAACAATCATATATTTTTTTCAATGGAATTACTTCTTTGAATACACGTTTCTATATTAAGCACAATTTATAATTATTCGAATTATAAAATTAGAGAGAAACAATACAATGCTTAATAATGAGGGTTAAGTATTGCCGATACTCTTCCTGACAAATTTGAGTCAATAGCAAACTGCGCAGGAGACGTTGCAGCGCTGTACTGTGTGCGGAAACACAAGTAGATAACATTCCCTTACTTCCATATTTCGATTGGACTACGATTCATCACGATCAGAGTTAGATCATGTACACGGTCATCACAATGTCCATTCCAAAAAAGACGGGCTTAGACTGGGATTAAATTATGAATCGCCCGGCCCAACGACTGATCCAAGACACCAAGAACTACAATTTCATAAGCTAAACCAGCGAAATACTCCATGAGAAATTCATCATTCATTCATCAGCAGCCCCCACTTGTCCACTGCTGGACGTAGGCCTCTCCAATTGCACGCCACTGTGGTCTATTTTCGGCAACTCGCATCCAGCTCCTGCCAGCCGTCTTGCGCAAATCGTCACTCCACTTTGCCTGAGGACGTCCTACACTACGTTTGACGATAATATACAATAAAAAAACTTGAACGCTAATTTATCTAAAGAAGAAAATATATATATCCACTTAATATTTTTTCATATTTATTTGACGATTGATTCTAATCTTACGATCGATAAATCATCCTTGTAATCATAGTATATCCAACTTTTTTTGTGCTTCGAGTTAATGCCGTTTGAAGTTCTGACGTCAAAATTTACGTTACAGAAAAACCCATAACAATTTTTTGCTCAATCCGGTACTTGTTATCCGAAATCTGTCTAGTCAATACCTAAATCAAAATAATTATTCTACACGTTATATACACGTTAAAATATTTATTTAATTATTGTTAAACAAATATTATAAAGTAAATACATAGGCGATCTCTGCGTCCGTAACTAACTCGTACTTACTTCTTGCGTTATAGAATCATACATTTTTAAACTACTAATTAGAATATCAGAGCATAAACGCCAATTTTTGATAAACAGAAAACGCCTTAAATGACTATACTATTCATATCTATAAGGATTGATATTGCGTGACAAATTAATTGGACTAATTTTATCGTTCATTGTTCTCAATTTTTTATGCTTATTTAGTTTCTGTGACTTCGAATTCATGATTTTTTTACAAAATAAGCGTATAATTCTGAAACGCATAAACAGTCGTGACACTAAACCATAAAACAAAACGAAAATAAAATTAGAGTCGCGTTGCCGATGAAGGGAGATGGCTAATATTTCTCCGATACCAATATCTATGGCCTGATGACTAGTTACCATCAGATGTCACATTCGCCAGTCCTACCTATTTAAAAATAATATAATTATGGCCCATATCTGTATCATGATCTGACTTATAGTTTGTTCTTCCAGAATAGCTCTACGTATGTATTAGAGCACGAGTCTACGCCATTAGTCCACTATTCTAACCAGTTCCTATCATCTCTGCGAAGATATATCGTAGTTTCCATCAAACATTCTCGTAACATTTATCTACCTCAACGTTCGATAGCAAGAAAATGCTTCGTATAATATTTCAATTTCACCGCAACGGACGCTCGTATGAACACCTGCTGCCTTTGAAAATAGCTTTAAATTGTGCGGTTGTTGCGTCCAATATCAATAGAAAGATATTATGTGACTATTTGATGTATAACTCTCCTTATGGGACTGCCGAGTAAATGTTTACCGTTTGCGTGTACAAATGTTATGTTTATATTTCTATTTCTTCGTCACGATTCAAAGCTTCTTGCATATGATGCGTCGTTATATATACGAGTACGTCTTAATTATGAAGTGACTTGTAATATAATATAATGTATACCGAAATTTATGTAGTAAGAAACGGGTCAATTTTTGTTTCATCTCGTCAAAATTGCAAGTTCCACCCGAACCACCTAGATGTCGGAAAATCCACAGAAATCAAAGGCATTTACTGTCTCCACTCTGTGGAACGAGCCCTCGCAAGCTGTTTTTTCGAACCGATACGACTTGGGAACCTTAAAAAAAAGAGCCTACACCTTTAAAGGCACGCATCTGCAAGTCCTCTGGTTTTGCAGATGTCCATTGGCGGTGGTAGTCACATTCCATCAAGTGAGCCTCATGCCCGTTTGCCACAAATACCATAAAAAAAAAAAACGTTTCAGCAATTTTGATCACGGCGACCAATCCCAAGAGAAATCAGTCAACTATGCAGGACATATTATAGTGCACAAGTGTGTGCACCAACACAGGTGCACTTTCTATTCCCTCACTCACATAATCCGATGAGACGGCAAATTCGACACGATCGAAATGCATTCAGCTGCGGGACCAATGGCTTTACGTGCTTTCCGAGGCGCGGACACTTCCAACGTTTAGCTCCGAGCCTCTTGCTAAACATTTTTCAACAGAAAACCCAATATTTTTTTATCGGTCCGACCTGGGGTTTGAGCACAGAACCTCGCAATCTGAGGCCTTATATCTAGTCTCTAGACCAAGCAGGCATTCATTGCTGTACATTGCTTATTCGACATTTCTTTGAACCAAATTTAACTCCCTATCCAAAGCAAAAATATGCTACTTAATATGCACTTACATGTCATTATCAACTCAATATATTCAGAACAAGTAACAACCCGTCTTGTAAGACGAAGTCCGTTTTTCTCCTCTCACTGATATTCCAGACACCGTTAAATATGACGCGCACTTTAATTCATAACGTATTTCTACTGAGATTTGCTAGATATATACTAAAATGTCATCCAATAGGTGCAGATTTGCCGGCGCTTTTCTTCGACGCTCCATCGAGATAAAATTTAAATAAAAATTCATTTTACGAATAACTTATATGATGCCCATACATGCTAACTACCTATTTACTTATAGAAACTATTTTATTTCTCTCCAAATTTCGAAAATTCTAGAAATAAACATTTCTTGGAAGTAGGGCTTTGTGCAAGTGTGTCTTTGTAGGTACCACTTACTCATCATATATGCTACCGTAAAAAAGCAAAGCTTAGTGTAAACTCTAGTATAGTTTCCAAAGTCGGTAACGCATTGATCGCCAATGAGGAATTGTTAAAATGTCTATAAAAAAAATCTTTTTTAATTGGACATAAAAGAGTGGTTAAGCATTAGTTTGTTTCAAAGCTTAGTTCAAATTAAATAATGGTTTCACGAAGGCTATTTATAAACACTTTTGAATTAATATTTTAGAAAAATGAATACATTAATATTATGTACACGTCTCTCACGCTCGCATACGAAATAAAAGTAAAAACTAAATACAAAAAATGATAACAATAACCGCAGAAGTCACATAAAACCATTTCGATTGTGATGCTGCCTTGAAAATTAAATCATACAGGCACAGTTCACACCTCTACGATAAATTGATATTAAAAAAAATAGGTATCGTGGGACAAAGTTTGTTGGAACGAAGTTGATTTCGATTAAACAATAGACAATGAAATAAATTAAAACAATATTATATAAATCCCAATAAAATTGTAATACGAATAAATAAACGAGAGGAGACGCCGGTTAGAACGATATATATATATATATATTTATTATTTAAAGCGAAAGCAATTTCGTATTCGTATCAAATTACAGACAGAAAGGAATAAATTAATAAAATTTGGGATAAGTTAAATGTCAAGAAATAAAATTATTATTCAAATCCTGTGTAAATTAAAACAATAACAAAATATCACTTTAAATAATATTTTATATAATACCCTATATAGAAAGAGAGAGAACATAAAAGGTCTGCCTACCATAAAAGGTCACGTCTGGTGAGGACATATCGTATTTTCCTCACTTGTCGATTTTTTCCAGTTACTACTGTAAGTCGCGTATTCAAGTTAGCTTGATCTTTTTGACAGACGGGCTAGTGATGGGAAACAAAAAATATAACAGTCAATGAAAAGATGGAATGCTAATTCAAATAAGAATTCAATTTAACTTTTAGCTTATTTTTCTAAAACGAGTTATATCAGCTAAAGAAACCCCAACCACTAGCCAAAGAGATCCCAACCAAAAGGACCCCCGTTCGTAACAATAACAATCGATTTTTTGTAATCGATATTTGTAACAGTTACTGCCTGTCATTCGCGTCCCTACCGTCCGACCGATGTAACATTGTTGTGTTGTTTCTATTTAAATTTTACTTTGACGCAATAAAAAGTCTTAAATTTTTCGGATAACGCTTGAATCTTTAGGGACTTTTGTATCATATGTATTTTTTAAAATATTTTTACAATCATTAAATTAAGAAAATAATATGTTCGTCATTGCAAAGTTATGTCGATCAGAAAAATTTACATCTGTCAAAAAGATCAAGCTAACTTGTACAGGGTAAAAGAGAACTTCAATCGATAAACTCACCAATCGGGTAAGTCCAGGAAATATTCAGGATAAGAGTACGATATCCCGACGTTGTTAACCAGCGTGCCGATCTCAAGATCGGTTATCTCTTTCGATATCCTGTCGAATATGGCGTCGCCATCGCAGAAGTCAGCTTGCACTGTCTTCGTACTCACTTTATATTCACTCTCTGTGGAAAAACCATTTTTATAAATAAAAATTGTCAATGTCTTGTTGTCAATGAAAACAATTACTGAAGGCGAATATTGTTTTTAAAAGATAAATAAAACACATCATAATGTAATAACAGCGTCATTAACGCATCAATCCTGACACCTTTGGCTATTGTCTTATAAGCTTTGGGCTTATTTCTGAAAACGGGGCATTGCTACTATACTTTAAACGCCTTGCTGTTGCTTGATAAAATGAAAACATAAATTATACTGTATCGAGAAAACAGCCATAAAAATGAAGAGATCTAGTTTAGAAGACTAAATTTACTTTAATGGCAAATTTTATTACAATCCATTCTGTGGTTTAGTCATGGTGTAGTAACAAACAGACAGACTGTGCCATTTGAAACATTTTGCAAATGAAAAAAAAGAAACACCCAACGGCGTTAAACCTACTACGACGGATCTTCACTCCTCCAAATATCTTTTGGATATAATTCCACTACGATGCTGTAATGCGGTTTGGAAGATAAACATGTAGCAGATTTTCATCCAATACATGCAGGTCTTACAATGTTTTCGTTTACCACCAAACACAAGATGAATCAAAAACACAATAAATCACTTAAAAATTCGATGGTGCTTGCCTATTTTTGAATCCAATTCATTTCTCTTGAATTCTCGGATAAAAGTCACTTGGGTGCAGTAGTTAGAAGACGTTAATTTATTATCTATACATAAACCTACATCCGTTGTTTTATTGTTCGAATTTTAAATTCTGGAACTGACAATCGGTTTTGAAATAAATATTCAAAAGGCTAATTAACTTGAGACAAAGACGGGGACTGAAAAACGTTTAGCGCGTGAAAACTATGTGCAGTTGAGCTATGTAGTTATAAATAAACATATAAAAATATATATTACTTGTTAGCTTACTATGTCATTTATGAAACATATAAAATAACATAACATAGTAGTGTGAAAATCATTCGTAATTATATATAAAGTTTATGTGCAATAATAATATAATATGCGACAAGTTATACCTTGTTATTTTTTATATTTAATACGTTGCAGACGGTTAATGGTTAATGACCACCGTCCAAAGATATTGGCTTTGTCCATCGCCAATGCATCACCAACCTTGGGATCTAAGATGCTATGTCCCTTGTACCTGTAGTTACAATGGTTCTATTACAATGGTACTTGTAGTTAAATGACCTTTAAACCTGAACACAACAACACCAAGTATTGCCGCTTGACAGTAGAAACACTAAGTTCTATTTGTACTGGGTTTTTAGTTAAGTACTGTCATGACTTTTGATAATGAGAATATGATACCAATAAATGAATTTTGATACTAATCTATTAAATACATTTAAGTGTTTAACTCACGTTTTTATTTATATCGAAAAGTATTTAAACATTATCAGAATATTGCAAATAAAAATTGAGAACATAATTTACTCTTACAACAAGCATTGTATTTGTATCGTGAAGTTCTATTCTAGTTTGAATGATGGTATGTCATGATTTAACTAATAGCTCCTTAGGTACGGCGCAGGGTTATTATGGAGTTAATATCGTAAGCGTATACGAAACTATCAGATATGCGAAATAAAAATCTCTCGGTAAACGTAACCAAAGCCGATAAATAAAAACATACGAAAATTTTGTTTTTTCCTAATGTTATAGTTAAAGAGAGCAGCTACTTTTATTTTAAAGCTTGTTTGTTTTTTTCTGTGATTATACGAATACTAAATATTAGCCTACAAATAAAGTCAAATGTATATTTTACAATTTCTACCTAATTTTGTATCCGTAACCTTATCCCGAATTGAAATTACATATACATAACATAGCTGGTACGAAGATGTAATCATAACATTTAGGTACGAACGTAAATACATACGTAACTCATTCATGTGTTTGGCTGAGTCTTTCAGATTTTAATAATTACTAATTATAAACTTACACACTAATAAAAAAAAGCATTTTGTTTTTCGCTATTTTTAAATTAAAAGATATAATCAAACTTGATTTTAACAGACTTTTGAAAGAATATTCTATTCACTTTTAAATCGTAATTTTACGTGTGTAAATTAAATGTGGAAATATAACCGGTACAGATTGTAGAGTCTACCAGAAAGAATAATTAAACGGGTCAAATTGTTTATAATTTAAAAGGCCGGCTACTTTTAAATTTGACTGGAAGAGAAAACTGTACTTAAAATATAGTACAAACAGTACTTGGTAGTAGGACTCTGTGTCTACCTAGACCAGGTTTGCGCCCATCTGGGTAGGTACCATCCATTCATCATATAGTCTACCACCAAGCAAGAATATTTACTACTGTTGTGTTCTAGTATAATGTTGAGTGAGCCCATGTAACATCTCAGTTCCCTAAGTTAGTGGTGCATTTGTGCCGTAAGGATTGTTTTTTTTTTACGGCGTCAATGTTAATAGTTAATGGTGATCACTTACCAACAGGTGGGCCATTTGCCAGCCTATAAACTATCGAAATTTCATGTAAATAAGAATAAGACCCATCCATACTACAACTATTGTAAACTAACGGTAATTGAATCGCACATTGTACATTGTTTATTGTCATTCGATTCGATTCTATTTAAACAAAGAGTAAATGAGTATATAATAATAATTATAAAAAATAAATACAAAGTAAAATAGTCTTTTAAGACTATTTACTCTGTCGCTAGGCGGACCGGAAGCCAACGCACTACTGAAGCTTCTTATAAACTACTTATATGATTAAAAAAATTATACTGTACCTATTTCAGCGGCAGTTGCTTTTAACTTGTCGATAGATCGACTGACGAGAACAATATCACAGCCACGGGCAGCCAACTATGGACAAGGAGACAAAAAACATATAGTAACCAATATATATAAAACGACTTGTCTCTCGTAAGTTACGTTACGTAGTAAGTTTTTAAGGGTTTAATCGGACATTATGCATTAAAAAGTAGTTCAAGCTTGATACTTAGCAAATTTCATCAAATCCGGTTCAATGGTTTGGCCGTGAAAGAGCAACAGACAGACAGACAGACAGACAGACAGACAGACAGACAGAGTTACTTTCATAATAGATAATAAAACATTTGTATATGTTAATAATTCTTATGTAAATAAATCATTTGTAATATAATATTTATACAATTGTAAATGTGTTTATTGGTATTTGAAAGATATATGCGAGTATTGTAAACAATCCAATACATAAATAAAGTTCCCCATCTAACGTAATACATAATTATAATTTTAACTAAACATATTCACTGATTAATTTGTTACCGAATTCAAGCAGTAATCGTACCCACAAAGAGCATATTACAATATGTTTCTCTGTTCTTGTATGAAGGGGGAATAAGCCAGAACATTCAAAGGGACGAGTAACATGACAATCCATACCCCTACCGAGGGAATGCATTAATAATATGAAGCATTGGCTCCTCCAATTTCAGTGTCTACAAGGATAAGCGACCATATAATTGGGCCGTCTGCCACTAGCATGCTACTTACTAGCAAGAACATACGAGATTAAAACATTCTTAAATTCAACTGAAAATATTATCTACGTTTTTAAGTATATTCAATAAAGTGAGTCATATATTTCATCGAGTATATTTTCAGATTCCATTCCATAGAATCTCGGATCTTGCAACAGATTTACTACGGTGAGGCTCCGTTAGGAACGCCTTCAGCTGTTGCATGATATGCTAATATCAATATAAAATGGAAAATCATATATTTCTATTTAAATCTAACTTTTATTTCTCTGTGAATTTTTCCGAGCTATTTCATTGATATTTATTTCATGTGTCGTAAGATTTTTGAATTTAGTTGGTTGTATATTTTTTAAATTATATCTGCTTATTCTTATAATTATGGCGAAGATTAAATGCATTGTTGGTCTAGTGGCTCAAGGCTCCTCTAGTTCCTGAGTTCAAACCCCGGGTCAATCTGATAAAATGTTTTTGGATTTGTCAATAGGTGTTTGGCTGGTCTCCCTTGAAATTAGTCGCTGTGGCTGAAATCGGTTAGGACGATATCATGTAAAAGTGTAAAGATCATTGTAATAGAACAAAAAATAGAAGACGCGAGACGGACCAGAAAAACGAACGAAAAATCTTTTAAGCATCCTGATTCATGAATAATGTTCTTCAATTTTCAAAAAATATTAAAAAAACCTAAATAGCTGTAAGTTACTTACTTCTTTGGCATAAGCTTTTCCGATTCCATCAGTGCTTCCAGTGATTACTGAAAAGAAAAATAAAGTTTCATTATCACAGAATTTGCATTGGCATCGGATCTAAGTGTGTAATCAAGGAGGTTTTCTTATAGAAGTTATAGACAATCTTAAAAAAAGTAATTATGACAATCAATAAAATATAGAAATAAATGCGATGACGTTTAAAACGGGTTAGACAGAAATAAAATATTATTTCAACTAAAATAAACGTGCATTTAAATGAGTTGTAGAGGGGGGTAGAGGCTTGTGCAAGCTACCATGACGCCCGACATTTGGCTCATCTTCGCTGGCCTCCAAGCTAAATGAGTTCCCGTGATACAGAGAGCCGCCTCCTCGCGGCTAGCCTATTGGATATAACGTATGACGAAGATCAAGAGTTCAATTACCGGCAACTACCACTGAATGACTCGCTAATTAATTGTTATTATAACCGAAATCTTTTTAATAGCAAAATTTTATACCCTAGAAATGTTCCACAAAACGTAACCTTCCAACATTCTCTCTAGTTGCATATCTGACCTCTAAATGTTATTCCCGAGAATAGTTGTGACCACGTGACGTAACAAAAACAATCAATTAATCAACACCGCAATGCTGACATTCGGTTTTAAACTTAAAAAGGACTAACCGTTGCTTTCACAGTTGTATTTAACTTTATCCGAGACTTGTTCTCTAAACTACCTCGTTTTGTTTGAATTTACAAAGTCTGGAGTATCGCGGCGTGAAAGTTAGGATTTTCAAGAAACTTTCTTTCTGATTTGGCAAAATAAATCTGTTATTATTAAGCTCACCATTCTGTAGGGGCAGTTATATACATACATACTAGTTGAACCTGCAGCTTTACCCGCGCGAAATTTTCAAAATACAAATTTCCAATCCCCTTAGCGGTAGAC
The DNA here is from genome assembly GCF_905147765.1 of Vanessa atalanta. NCBI lineage: Eukaryota > Metazoa > Arthropoda > Insecta > Lepidoptera > Nymphalidae > Vanessa > Vanessa atalanta. Next base: position 7,165,315 of record NC_061890.1, read on the forward strand.
TTTACTAAAATCCGTATTCGTAGCGGAAATAAGGAACCTACCTGCCAAGATCGGAGATTTCATGATTAATCAGTGAGTTGTACTTCGCTTTTATATACATATATTATGTAATAATCTTTACAATTATTAATTAGAACTGCAATAATTATCTTGGAATTAGCCACTAAGATTAATAAAGGTCAGGTTACAATATATAGTTACAACAAAATTGTGTACATTCACAATCATATTAATTATGTTGATAAAATTTATAGGACCCGAAGACTATACCAATATTTAAAAACTTAATATTGATGGATACTTATTATTGATAATAATTGTCAACCCACTGATCACGTATTGTACTACGAAAAAGCCATACTAAGTCTCTTTGGGTTCCAATAAACAGGGTAAGTCAACCTTTGAATTTACAAGCACTGGGGATATCAGTAATGTTTTTTTTACGGTGGTGACCCTTACAACATCTGTTCTATTCACCCGTCCGTCTATCAATATTAAAAAACAAAAACGCATCAATATACATAAGTTTTCCATGTATCACGAATGAGATAACAATTAAATTTTAACACAAAACACTACCGATTCAATATTCACGCTGAAGTGTCATGACTGATGTTTAAGGGTCAAACGTAATATATTGAGAAGAGCAGTAGAGGTATTCAATAAGAAACTCGAAATTCACTGCAGAACACGAGCGTACAATATTTACGTTGTTAGCATGTGATTTACGTCATTGATAAAATGTAAAGAATACAGGTATCAAAATAACGTATCATCGTAAGTCGGTCTTCAACATTTCACGAGTGAAATAACGGGGTGAATTCTTATAGAATCGAACTACGTTTATATCCTATCGATAAATTGTAACGTGTATTTGTTCCCAAATAAACGTTTAATCGTACAATCCAATGTGTAAGCCATCTAAAAAAAGGTTATTTACGTATTTTGTACCATTAACCGGTATTACTTTATGTCATTTAAAAATGTTTATTTTGTTTCTGAATGATGAAACATTATTTTTTTATTTTTTATTTATCTAGTTTACTTTGTGTGTTTGTTTAACAGGCACAGACTCTGCACCGTTCAGTTTTACTCAACCCTCGATAGCACAGTACCTATCAATGTTCTTTAGGAACATTATGATATTATCCTCGTTACTTTTCCACGGGAAGTTAAACCCACTATAACAGCCAATAATAAAATCAATATTAAATATTACAGAACTTTGTCAAATACAAAAATGTACACATAAAATTTATATAACGTTAATTTAACGTAACGTTAGCCAACGTTCCGATAGCTTAAGTATAATTCCTGTTTCAAATTCAACATGGCGCGAGAGCATAATCGTATATTCGCTGGATAAAGCTAAGTCAACAATTTACGTTGGGAGAGGGTATTTGCATAATTTACAATTGATAACGCGAGCAGTTAGCTCAACTACAGACACGTCTGGAGCCTGAGAGTCAATAACAGGAGTAATATGTTAGAATGAAGATTCTGAATTCAATTTTAGAAAGGATTAGTCGTCTTCGGCTCTGTCGTCACTTATGTTTCAACGATTGCTTACATGGAATAGAATTCGTAATTGAGAACAGACTCCAGATTTTATTTATAGTTCAGTATATCAATTTGTGTACTAGATATTATAGCAATAAACTAATGCCTCGTGGATCTAGTACCAATTCTCTAAGCTCGAGGTAGTATCAAAACCCGACTCAGGTCATTACAAATATATTGGGTTAAGAAATCATCTGTATTAGAGTTTGGAGATTAGAAATATTTACGCTCTCGGATTTTCGATGACTTTAACGGTTGTCCGTTGAAGATGTTCAGGCAGATCAATATCCCTAACAATATGCCTATATTATATAATACCCGGCCAACTATAATAGGTAGGCAGCAACAGGTACGGGCAAATGGGCCACTTGATGATAAGTGGTCACCACCGCCCATAGACATTGGCGCTGTAAGAAATATTAACTATCCTTACATCGCCAAAGCGCCAGCAACCATGAGAGCTAAGATGTTTTGTCTCTTTTGTCTGTACTTACGGCTTACTCACCCCTCAAGCCGGAAAACAACAATACTGAGTATTGCTACTTGGTGGTAGAATATATGATAAGTGGGTGGTACCTTCCCAAGCGGGTTTCTACAGAGCCCAAACACCAAGTGAGAGTGTCAAAATAGTATACTATTTAGTCTTATCAATTTCCGTTCTCATTTATGAACCTTTATCTATCTTTATTTACATATCTTCAGTGTCATAATTTAGCTCTAATGAAATATATTCCATTAAATACAGTTATTTAGCACAAAGTATCGATAAAAACAGCACTTAACTACAACGATAAAATCATCTTGATTTTTTTCTAAAAAAAAAATCAAACCACAACTGAAACGACTAAACAACTATTCCTAGTAAACATTTAAACTTATCGAGCAATTTTATATCGATATTTTGCAAAACCAACAAGTATGACAGAGTAAACTACGAACAAACGAAACGAACGATTCAACTTTATTCATAGTTCCGGCTCTATTTGCCATATTTTGTATACAAAATTTTACGCATACAAAAAAATCCATCGATATTTTTGTTGGGTACGTTTCATGAAATTCTGTATGGATCGTTTGTATGCTGTCAACAGTTTAATATTCCGCTCATGATATTCAAAACTCAACACAATATTAACATACTAAATAACCAGACAATTGGTGCTATGTGAAAGCCCGTCTTGGTACTGAATCAATTATTCTGCATACGTATTCCCGATCGAATGGCGAGTGAGCCAGACTAGATACAGGATACAGGGCATTGATGTCTTCTTAATAGGTTTTTACACAGGATGGTATATTTTAGCAAGTGTGGCACAAGGCACAGGGGACACAATATCTAAGTTGGCAAGGTATCGCATTGTCGATATAAGGGACGGTCGATGTTTATTTCAGTTTCAATGTATGGTTGTTGGAGACCAATGGCCATCAGGTGACCCATGTACAAGTTGGCGAAATCAATACAAATAAAATAATGGTTAGTTTGTTTAACATATAATATTGATTATCCTTTCAGTGTGATTAAATATTAAGGTCAGGTAGAAGGAAATCTTTTGACCTTTGAAACTTCGTAAAAAAACAAACGAATTGAAAGGAAATTTAAATAATATTAATCAAAAAAAAAACAAACCGACATTGTAATTAAAAGTAAATGACCAATAAAATTATTTCATTTCGTATGTGACCTTAATGAACTTGAAGTTAAAATTATAAAACATAATATTTTATCGGTAATTTTGTAAAAAATATTTTTTTTTAATTGTACAGGTATGCCTTAAAGGACAAACAAACAACACTTAATTTTTCGTATTAATTTGTAATATGTATAGGAATAGTATAACAAACTAACTATATTATACGAGTTTGATGCCGTTGCAGTATTCTGCAAAAAATTTTGCAAACCATTTCAAGTTGATACGCTATTTTTATGCGTTATTTAAATAATAATAATTAATTTAGCCGAGATGGCCCAGTGGTTAGAACGCGTGCCTCTTAACCGATGAATTTGGGTTCAAGCCCAGGCAAGCTCCACTGAATTTTCATGTGCTTAATTTGTGTTTATAATTTATCTCGTGCTGGGCGGTGGAGGAAAACATCGTGAGGAAAACTGCATAATTTCAACAAAATTCTGCCACATGTGTATTCCACCAACCCGCATTTTTTATATTATGTATACACGGTACATATACCAAAAATAACATTTTTTTACAATTTTGTCTGACTGTTCCAGCTAATCCCTGGAACGGCTTATTTTGATGGGACTTTCACTGGCAGATAGCTGATGTAATAAGGAGTACCTTAGACTACTTTATTTTAGAAATATATTATTATTTTAAATATTTTATATAAATAATAATAAAGTCACGCTTTTCTGTTAAATTCAAACGCACACGAAGTCGCGGGCACAGCTAGTTTTTGTCATAAAATTTGAATATATTTTTATGCAATATTTTTTTCGCGTCAAGCGACTCGTGTATATTTATATAAAAATTATAAATTCTAGGTCAACGGGAAGTTTTGGGGCTGTTGACCTTAGTAATTAAAGTTAATATCAAGTATATATTAATTATAACCTTGACTAAGAGATGTATTTGATAACATAATTAGTCGATAGCATTTCCGGTTCTTTAATGATATCTTGAAATCATCACTAATAACTAGAACTTGAGAACTTGTGGAGTCTTCCTCCCCTTGTCACTGCTGAGAGTAAGGAACGAGTGTTAGATACCCTTTATCATCCCCTGTATCTCTTACAACATGTATGCAAAATTTATTGATTGACTAGATAAGATTTGAAAGCGTAACAAACTAAGCGTAGTAGTAGCGTAACCTTTGGCATATTGTTACTGGTTTTCGCTAGGGGCTCCAATCGCGTTTCAGGGGGTTAGTCATTAGCTGAGCAAGTTGCCATGACCTTCCTTGGGGTTCAAGCTTGATTCATAACAAATTTCATCAACCGTTTGATTCAGTGGTTTGTTCGTAGAGTTACTTTTGCGTTCATAATATGAGTATAGATCAGTATATATATACCTATGGTTACGTATGGCGCACCTTGGTGTAGCTCTGTCTAGCTGTTCCACATACAGGTCACATTATTGCGAAAACACACACAAAAAAACAAAAATATTCAGGTCCTGACACTCACATAGAACACCAACCATCCCAATCTAACGGTTTAAAAAACGTGGCATTTACGGGATCGTACGGGATTGGGAGTAAGATATTATTACTATTAATAAAATATTACGTATTTAAAAAAAATAGTATGAACTCGCTTTAAGCGATTTATAAATTCGTAAACAAGCCTTGAATATTTATACGAACTACCGGTCCTGACTTTGTCCTTTTGGAATAACAATTTTATATACTTCTCGATTTGTGTCACCTACCAGATCAAGTTTAAGCGATCCATACATCCATATATTATACCGACAATTTTTTTTTATCGAAATTCATTCAACTATTCACGAAAAATTTAGTTACACACACAATACACTTAGAGAAGACTTATACATATATGTTATATACATAAATTTACCGATTATATGTGTAAGATAATTCTGATAAGGTCAAGCATATAATTATATATTGTAAAATGTGATTATTTCGTGCTTCCGTATATGAGTTTGTTTTTAATATGTTTTATTTTTTTTATAAAAATTCCTGCGCAGGAGGTATTATTATAGGTACAAAGTTGAAAAAAATATCGGAAATAATTCAGACGCAAAACATGCTTTATGAGGTAAGCACTATCAACTTCCAAAACCGTCCAAAAAAAAAAAACATTCGATCCTAAAACTAGAACCTTTAACCTCGTGATATACAGCCGCCTTATATATGAATACATACTAACCGCTACCCAAATGAAGGGATAAGTTTTATACTTACTAGATATTTTTTTTGGTGGATTTTCAACAAATTTTAACTAAAAATTGTACAATGGAATTTCTTTTGCAGGACTTCCGTAGAATTTAATTTAGGCTAATTGCTTTATGTTTGTTTAGAAAACTCACTTTCTGCTATAAATATTAGTCGAGAAAGCAAGAAAGCGTCATGACTATATTCGTTCTTTGTCGAATATATATAACCGGTATTAGCAATACGTTTGTTTAAATCGTCATCATAAGCGTTAATAGCGCAATGGTTTACGGGCCGCCTAGCGATGTAAAGTCGCAGGATCGATCCTGACCCCTTCGGCTATTGTCGTCCCAACTCCTAACACAAGTGATAAAAAAGGTGGGGTATACAGGAATATTAATAATTCCTTAATTAATTTAGGACATTGCCAGTATTAAAAAAAAAAAAAAACATGTGTATTGGAAAATCAAAACTGCTTGATAAAGATTTAGGACAGCAGAGCAGACGAGAAAACATAACTTGTTGTTAATGGCTAAAATGAATAACGTCAGTGCCACGAGACATTAAATTTGTTATTTTACATCGGCAATTTACTATAATGATTGGAATTCCAGGTCAATAAACCCTGTGGTTTGAGCCTTGTTGTCTCCTTGTATAAAAAAAAATTCAATGACTTTCGTTTCTGTACATACAACTCACTCTTTAAAACGGAATACAGTAATACTCATTATTATTTTGATCAATTGTTGAATAAATAGCAAGTATCACCACATTTAATTCAAGTGGTGACTTGGTGATATCTCAATTATTAGGGAACACCACAGATTATAATAGTTTAGTTTGTAAATAAATAAAATAAATAAACGAGCATGTCGTATTAACGATTATACTTTCTATTTCCGTACACAGCATTTGTTTACATAAAATACAACCTTGTACTTTAAAGTTTAAAGCATTGTTCTCCTTGAACTTGTCTCGCTAAGTGAAAGTGGCGGTCTTGTAGAATCAACGTCACAGCCTTCAAGGATTTTACATTCGAATTCATACTGTATTTCCATGTAATAACGCTCAGTATTGAATGGTTGTAAAATACGCGTATAATTTTTACGTTTTAATAACTAATATTTGTAACATTTCTATATTGATACCGAGTATCGTGAACAGAACGATGCAATGATTGTTCTGATGTCGATTCATATTTTAACCAATCGGCAAAAAACCTTTATGAATAACGCACCTATCCCTACTAACTACGTCTACGTCACGAAGTACTACGTTCATTGGTGAAAGCCATAAAAAATTTACTACACTAAATATTAATTTTAAGTAATTTCCGTATTTAGATAAATATTGATAATTAATTTGTTTTATATTTAAAATATATTAAATAAAATTTAAAGGAACATAAAATATTGAAAACGTATTAAAATTATTTGGATGCCATTTCATAATCCTAAAACATTAAGTTAAAAAAATTGTATTAGCACCAGCACCAAAAATGTGTACCAAATTTTAGTTCATCGATTGAATAGTTCCTGGTTCCAGAAAGATCCGTGTAAGGTTTGTACGGGCTGAAGGTAAATGAGAGCTTGTCGCGTAAGTGTAGCGTGCAGTAAATTGTACTGACATTGGATATCGACGGTAGTAAAGACCGCTTGGCGGAAGGTTAACTAATCATATCTCCCCTTGATTACATTATAATATGACTATTATTATCTATGATATAAAAATATTATCACTAGTACCCAACACAGTACAACCTCGTGACCGATTATATCGGATACTATTAATACCACATTACTAGACTATGAAATATATAAATACTCCTTTGTAAATTCGACAAATTTGTCACGACGACAATTGTGGTAGTCTTACTTAAAAGAGAACCACCATTTCAATGTAACTGTGTTGAAATATGAAGAGGCTGCAAAGCGGTTCGCTAGTATAGTTATATTTTGTTTATTGGCGCTGTAGGAAATATTAACCTCTTTTAACAACGCCAATGTGCGGACCTTAGGAGCTAAGATGTTATGTCCCTTGTGCCTGTTGTGACACTGACTTACTCTGGCTAAGCTATTCTGCAAGATCATATAGACAATTTGTATGCTCGTTCCGTTTAAATATTATAATTAGGTATTTATATTCAAATTTTTACATTATATTCTTGGTGGAAGAGCTCTGTGCAAGCTCGTCTGGATAGGTACGACCGACTCATGAACTATTCGACTTATTTCTGTGTTCCGGTTCGAAGGGTGAGTGAGCCAGTGTCATACTTGTCACAAGGGATATAATAATTTATTTCCCAAGGTTGGTGGCGTTCTGGAGATGTAAGCACCAATGTCTGTGCAGGATGTTGTAAAATTTCATCAGGTAGCCATCGGTCAGCCTATCTATGTCTCCTACCTCATCGAATAGCTCTACATACAATTAAAAGTACTAAGCCTTAAGTTATAAAATAATAATTTGAAAAAAAAAAACGTAATGAAATTTCTTAAATACTTTCAACTTCGTGTTACATAGACAAGATGATTTAGTGGAATTTTAATGAGGACGTGAATCTTAGGGGTGATAATAATTATCCCTTTATATTAAAAACACTATGGCATGCACGAAAACGTTTAGGCCTTTAATCAACCATATAAAAATTATTAATTATAATGAGACTAGATTAGAATTATGTTCGTGTTTTGATTCAGTTATATTTATTATTATGATTGAGAATAATTATTAGTTACGCTGGATTAAAATTGTAGCAATTTATAAAATTTGTATGAGAACGAACTCCTCGATGGTGTCCGATCACCACTACCCATATAGGTACATAGATATTGTGAGAAATATTAACCATTCTGTACATCGCTAATGCGACGCGTTTCATCTTTCAAAGCGGATCAAAGAACACTGTGTATTTTTCTTTACGGGTCGAACATGTCATATATTGTTTATGCTATAGGTGGCAAACGAGCAGGAGGCCCACCTGATGAAAAGTGACTACCACCGCCCATGGACATCTGCAACACCAGAGGGCTTGTTATATGTTGTCGGTATTATTGCGTTGCCGGCCTTATTATATGATCGTAGTTTATGAATAACTCTCCGTAGGCAACTCTACTATACCTTAGCAAATCTTCTAATTTCTTGATACATAGTAATCGGGCATTGATTGGCAAAACTATTGTAAATGTCACCGGAGCATTGGCACGTGCCACGTGCTAGATTGGAGTCCGTTGACGAAAACAAAACGAGGCAGCTTAAAGAGAAAGTGTAAAACGAACCTAATGCTCGTCTATTATTAGTTTTCGAAACACTTGACTATTAGTGCGGTTACTAACGGCTGTCTCATTTATGAATTTTATAATCATTGCATTATAAAACAGTCCAATTTCCGTGTCTGTTTGTCTGAACGTGGTAAAATGAGAAATTACCGAACGGATTACGGTACGATCATAAGGTATTCACCATTGGACGGGGTTAACATATTATCTATATATGTACATATATAAAAGCATAATACCACTCACTGATTAATCACGAAATCTCAGAAACCAATAACACCTACAAACTTGAAATTTTAAGCTCGGATTTTACGAAACTCCACTCCTAGGGGGGGCAAACGAGTAAGTGCAAAGGTAGATACAATACCAAAGGGCATTCTTTTCCAATCAACTCTAAAAAAGGGTGAGTAAACGGTGCAAATAACACAAAGTTAATAAATAAGGTTCGATGCTTGTTGAACATGTCGGAAAAAAATCAAGCCAACTGGGAGCACATACGTATTACGATCTAAATATTTTATGTAATCCATTATTGTACATGTGCGGAGCCGACGCGAGTAACTAGTATTAATATAAGCCCTTAATATTTTATTAGTCGGTAGTAAGGAAAACTCGTGCAGGCGATCTTATTTGGTAGCTATAGACCATTTTTATTCGTAGTACAATTAAAAAAAACAGTATTCGTATAGTTTTTTTCACAATTTATTAATAACAATTTTATGTTTGAATTTCGATCACTGGGCATAAACTAGTTAAGTAAGTATTCAATACTTAGACAGCGGATATTATTGATTTAAAGGTTTTATAGAAAAGGCACGAAACTTACATTAATTAAAATATTTGTGCCATAGATGTGAACAAGAAATATAGAATTTGGATTACACAAGATACGAAAGAGTATCGTTCGCATACGAAAGAGTATCGTTCCAAAAAAAAAAGTTGCTACTTATATGAAAATATTCCGTGCGAGTGCTATACTAGAGGAAACTTTAAGTAACAACACTTAGTTTTCCTTTCAAAGTTGCCCTGAAGAGCAATTCCGACTGCAAAAGAGTGAAAACCACTTAAAACAAAACTTTAAACACTCTCCGAGCACATATAAAGCAAAAATTAAATAAGAAAGTATCTCATTTAAGTTTTTTTTATAACATCTTCCCTCTCACGTTCCCACAATCGTTGGAGTGATTTTGTCGAAAGGGACGGAAGTGTGAAACAGGAAGCCCGGTAAACGCGCGCTATTTGATTTAACCAATCAGTGCACGGGATTTTAGAGTTGACAGTTATATGATACGAACTTGATATTACTGTTGCTTATTCCCAGTTTTAGAAATTGAACTGTAAAAAGTATAAGCTTATTCCAACACCACCGATATGAAATGATCGCCTCCAGGCTGTTTCAAATAACTAAAATATACTTATCATTGTACCTACATGGAAAATGGTTAAAAAAAATAAAAAAATATATCCCGCTGAGTTTCTTTCGCCGGTTCTTCTCAGGTCCGAGGTGCTAAATTCCGAACCGGTGGTAGATTTTTGACAATCAATAAGCAAGTGTAAACACTTCTATATTGAATAAAGATTTTTGACTTTGACTTTGACTTTGACCACCACCACTGAACCGTCGATCACACGTCCTGTATTTACCTTACTATATGAAAAATACATGATCTCAAAGATCAATGACCATCTATTATATAATACATACATATACTGTAGACAAACTTGACGGATCGCTAATATTATAAGAATAATAAACATATATTTATTTTATAAACTTTACTCAAATATTAATCTTTAATCATAAATTCTTATAATAACCATCAATTTCGTCGATTCAAATATTCCTATTTTTACTATTTATTAACTAACATATCAGTAACATACACAGACATTTATTTGGGTCAAGGTGAACAAGTGAAGGTCAAGGTGTAAGGCGCGTGCGACTATGGCAAATAGGTATATTGGTAATAGGTGCTAAGTATGATATTTCTTTAATCATATACGATTCATAGAAGAGTTTATTTTCTGTTATTCTCGGTAGGAACTACATTTCTGATCAGCGATAGCTTTATTATTCATTTATATTATAAAATTATAATTCTTAAACTAGTTACTAGGACACAGATTATAAAAATAAGAAGCAAAGAATGTCATAGTATAACTTTATAAGCTGCATGTTGAGTTAAATGTTGACTAAAAGTGTACACAGTGTTAATCATATATCTTTAATTTAAAACATAGATTGTGTTCATTATGTATCGTGAGCTTCCGAATAAAATGAATAAATATTATTACGAGCATATATATATGTCGAAAGATGCCGAACAGTTGGGTTCGGGGATTGATCCGACATTTGGAAGACTATGTAAGCGTGCAATGGAGATATTCACAAAATAAAACGTATTTAATATCGTCTAATCACTGTATTGATTGATTCAATGATCATATACCACAATAATATCAAAGGATTACAATAATTCATCTCGATTACGAGCAAATCGGTTTGCAAGCAACCATCGCATTCAAATCGCCTGTCAAAACATAACGACTCGCATTGCCATGACACTTACAACTCCATTCGGGGTGACCATTCGGGGTGAATTCGGGGTGGTGGTGACTTTTAAGAGCGTAAAAGTGTATCAGCCATCAAACATTATTGCCAACTACTCGATTCATTAATTATCCAAATCAACAACCAAAGTAACCACGCTCCGATATATATATATTATTATTTCGAACTTTGTTACAATACAAACCCATCTAACTACAAGTGTTAGCAGTCATAATGAGACGAATAAAAAATCGAATAAAGTATATATAAACTAAGAAACAGTATTAATAAAATAAGACTTCAATTAATAAATCAGGGTCGTTGCTGCGGAAAATTATAAACTGCTACAAAAAATACATTAGTTATTATAAAAAGTCATATTGAGTTGCTCGATTGAAGTTCATAAGCAAGTACATTTATATTAATAATATAATGAGGTAAAATTTGTTTGTTTGTGTGTAGAGTAAGTAATATCCGGAAATAATCATACAAAACTTTAGAAAGCTTTATTTTTTCTGAGTGCTTTTACACCTCGGTCCTGAGGAGAAGAACCGGCGAAAGAAACTCAGCGGGATATATATTTTTTTTATTTTTTTTTCATGTTACATGTACAATAATAAACATATTTTTGATTTGCAGCAGTCTGGAGGCGATCATCTCATTCCCAAGGTGTGCAGTCAACTAAAAAGTCATTAGTGATGTAATATCCTTTAGCACACAAACGCTCTTTAACGATTCTTTTGAATTTTATAATTGAGTATATAGTATTGATATATGTTTAGATCTTTAAAATTACACAACGGATCTTGATACGTTTTTTTTTAATAGATTGATAAATTGATTCAAGAGGGAGGTTTATATGTATAATAAATGCACAATATAGTAGAGAAACACTGATAATTTCAGAGGTATCTAAAGTGATGTCGTAAATAACCACATTTTTTGCGCTTAGATAGCAAACGCTGGCTAAACCCTACGAGATAGATCAACTTAATGTACTACAATATTGTAGACCTTAAGAGATCTTCAAAAAAGTCCGCGGTGATATATGTCTATCTTTTAGGGATAACCCACAATAACCATTTTTTATATATTATTTTTTACGAGAAATAATGACTTATTTTCGAAGCGATTTTAAGCAAAGCAGCATTAATCCTTGTCCAATTATGTAGGCACATTAAATACATTGCGCATTTTAAATAGATAAATTTGGCCCTTTACATTATGTAATTTAAATGAATATTTTCGAAGATATTACACATTTAAAACGCAGGGACTTAGCGATTTGTATTGTCTAACGACTGAAAAACTGTGAACGTAGACATTCTTAAGACATTCTGTATTATATTTAGTATCAGCATTGCACCCGTGCGAAGCGGAGCGGGTCGCTAGTTCAAATATAAAACAATCCTTATAAAAAAACACTGAACTTTGTCTTTCCGTCAAATTGACTTCTAAAATCGGTCGTAAATGAATAACTTTTAAATGTCAAGTCAATAACCAAAAGATTTCGCTACAAAATGAAAGAAACCAAGGTTAAAATATATTCTAGTCTTCCTTTTCTGTGTAACCTTTAGATATATCGACTTACATAGGTAAACGGGTGACAATGCGATAACCTTCGTCTGGTCGGATTGCCTTGTCTCTACCGATATGGATACAAATAATTCGGATTCAAAACAATTTAATCCTAGCTGTTATTTAAAATTATTGAGAAAAAAAAATAATAAAAATAATCAAACATTTACTAACAGAATTATGAAATGTCAGAACATAATTGCTATTTAAATAATTAAATACTATAACTAGTTTTCGCACAGTGGTCGAGATTCGATGGTAAATTTAAAATTAGAGGATAATATTTATGAACTTGTGAAGCATTTTATTAATACTCTTTTTGGATCGTTTTTAGGGTTCCGTATCTGTAAATGAAAAAGGGAACCCTTATAACATCATTTCATAGTCCGTCTGTCTGTCCGACCCTTTTTTACCGAAACGGGCAGAGGTATAAAGATGAATTTAATACCTAATACTTAAATCTGCGGTCCATTGAAGCTGTGAAATAATCAAAAATCTGAGTTTACGCAATAAAAAGATACGGCTGTTCACAAATGGAATCAAAACCTATATAGTTAAATATCATACAAAAACAGAAATTCGATTGAAAATATAGGAGAAAATGTTACTGAACTGTTTTTCCTTTGCCTATTAATACATAGATGTCAATTTTATTTAAAAAAAATTAAATATCAAAAAGTTACAAAATTAGACTCATTAATTAATGCTTCCCCTCTCCTACTATTATGTTGTACCAATAGGGTCCATAATGATCACATCAATGTAAACTTACCTCATAAGTATAACTCATGGAATAATAAACGTTTGAGTATTCAGTATAAATTGAATGTGTATAATACAGTACAAAATAAAAAAAAATGATATTAAAGATTTATTTTTCATAATTTACTTTGTTATCAAGCAAATCTCCGCACTTCATAAAATCACAATTACAATAGCTTAACTGCAAGGCGTATTGTTAGTGCCATTAATCCTTAACCAATTAAGTACATTAAATGCATTGAGCATTTAATATAGATCATTATGGCCCTTTACAGCATGTAATTTAAATGAATATTTTCGAAGATATTACAGATTTAAGATTAAAATATATTCTAGTCTTCTTTTTCTATGATAACCTTTAGATATATCGACTTACAATCAAGTTCGTTCATATTCATCGGCCGGTAAGAAATTCATATGGTTGCCTTAGTCGATTATTTTGCAACCATTAATATTAATAACAAAGGCATTTATATGGGCTCAGTTTACTGGTACTCAGAAATATATACTATTTATGTTTCGCAGTCGAATAATTGAATACAATAACCCACTCAAGTGTAGGTCAACCTTTACAGACAGACAAAGGACGTTCCACTTGTGTACATCTTGCAATGTGTCAACTAGTTGCCGACCGCTGCTTCGCTTGCGTTCTAGGGGTTGGTCTTCAAGTTGTTAACATTAAAGTCAGTCCTTTCTCGGAATTCAAAATTGCTACATAACAAAATTATATTTTGTGTTTCATGGCCGAGAAAGAGCAAGAGATAGACAGAGTTACTTTCGCATTTATAATATTAGTATATATGTAAAGTAATCGTTCGAATATTAAATACATTAGAGTGTAACAAACAAACATACTTTCTTATTTACAATATTAGTTAGGATATGAATTGATACGAAGTTGTCAAATTCGCAATGTCTAAACATCCTTCTCGGGGAAAAGTACTCATTTCTTATGAAATAGCTCTCGCCCTTTTCCGACAACTTGAATGATAATATCACGATACCCTTATCACTGTTATCGTCGAGATTTATCAACATTGCTCAATCTTGTTCGTTCATTTCGTTCAGACGAAATTAGATCGTTTTGACAATGCTTGAGCTATGTATACGTACGAGTAAGTCGATTAAAAAAACAATGTGAAAAAAAAAACACATTAGTAGCGACCTTTTGCACAGTACAGCACAGGTGCAATGTATTTATAAAAATATGATATAAATATATTTTTTATCCTATCATTAGTTAAGGAGGTACCTAAATACAAACAAACAAATTTTAACCATATATAATGTTATTATAGTATATTATTGTGTATAGCACAGAAGTATCGACATCTGCTTTTAAAAATTGGTAACATTTTAAAAGTTGACATAGATATATTTTAGTTCTAATATTTAGAACATATGACAACACAGAAATAATTAAAACATTATTTAACACGTTACTTATTAGAGCTAACCTTTTAACATATTTCTAACTTATTATAGAGTTTGTATTCTTGGTAAGTTAAGATGCAATTATTATAACATCGAAACTCGAGCTGATGGGATGACGGAAGATGGAAGCTCTTTAATACCAATGAAATCGTATCTCATTATGTTATTCTACTGAGATGAACTTCTAGCCGTCCGCCCCGATTTCGCATGTGTTAAATAATCATTTTTTAACCAATGAGAAATTCAACAACCGATATAAGTATATAACTATATCGTGATATTCCTAAAAGTACGCATTGCAAATGTAATATTCTTTATTATAGTTTGCACAAAATGTTTAAAGTTAATGTTATTTATTTTGATAAGGATTCATACACAAAATGAACATTGTCCTCGCAAGTACCTACTTGAATTAAGTATATTTCCATTTTGATTTCAAGCTATATTACTTATCTGACAAATTTAATCCAAATGATTAATTATGTCGTGAACTCTACGTCTTTGAATTAAATAAAGAACAAAAATATTACTTTTAATTCAATACGTTATACGATAATGACGCACGGAAGCGGAAAAAGAAGCAAAAAAAGTTTAATCGTGTTTTTTTACACGAATGCCTTGGAGCGATCACTTTACATTAAGAGTTCGCAAGAATTAAAATACGAACGTACAACGTAATTAAAAACAAAATTCAATTATTTTCTTTATAGTGTAAGTAGGTACTAGGCGTAGTGAGTGTGTACGACAACAAGACATAATTATACGTACTTTACGGGTCGGTTATGAGTTTATTTAACTGCCTCGATGGTCTATTGGATATAAGGGCATAGATCCACAGGCTTGAACCAAAATCCCAGAAACCAAAACCCCAGGTCGGACCGATAAAATGTTATTGGCGTTTTTTTCTAATATTTCTCAGTAATAACCCGAAGTCTTGTAAATGGAAGCGTGTACAATGTCGTGCCTCGGAAAGAACTTAAAGCCGATGGTCCCATCGGATAATGAGAGAGAGAGAGAGAATAGAGTTTACCTGTGTTTACGCACATACTTGTGCACAAACACAGGTATTATATTATAACATGTCCTGCGCAGTTAGTTTCCCTTAGCCACCGTGACCGAAATCGGTCAGTACGACAACATCATGATTTGATTAAGACGTTTTTAAAGCGATTTTGATTATAACGACCAAGATAATAAAGTTCCCTATGTTCAGCGATACTAATCGATTTAATATGTATCATGAATGTCGTGTTTGTATAAAACGAATAAATAAATGTAACTTTTAGACAGTCATCGTTTAAAATTCTTTGACCTGTATTAAAGTAGGCAAATAATTGACAATATTGAAATATTTTCGTTCGGTTACCATAGCGACACGTAGGTTTTTTAGTCAGTCGCCATGTTTGAAAATTCATAAACATTGTATAAAAAAAAAATATTGCTTTAATGCAAGTTAATATCATTTTATAATCGTGTTATTACTTAAAACTTATCTGACTGTAAACATAACTATATGGTTATATAATTGTTTGAGAGAGATAAAATACACGTTAAGTGCTTTATTTTGTCTTTAAAATTATTCGGTAACGACAATTTTAATAGTTGATTAACACGTCAATTATATTGATGATTAATAATTAATAAATCGTACTTAACACTTTTATAATTTATCATTAAGTAATGTTTTCAGTGGAATAGGTATTATTAAAACGTGTTTAATTGTACAATTCGATCGACCTTTGCAAATGTACCTACGTGACATCGGTAAATCGGGAACTCTGCATATTTATGCATATATACGAGAAAGCTAAATAACATTATCGATGAAAATAATTATATGTAAAATCATGATCAGTATTACAAGAACGAGACGAAGATATGAAAATTAAAAAATAAATTGTTAGGTAATACTTACAAGCCCATTTTCCTTTTGATTTGAAATCCACTTTGTTGACTGCCGGTCCAATAACGTAAGTATAAACTAAATTAACTACACATTTAACAATATAAAAAAGCAAAGCAAGCAGGAAAATTATACCGATCTTTTCTAAGTAATTAAATTGAGCCATTATTTAAAATGTAATTATATATTCACTTTGTAAAAATTGAGGTTATGTTTAGAGAGACCGCTCACTACCAATTGACACAATTCACGCATGCGTACTGACGTCCGAAGAAAGTAAGTTTGCGCATCGAACGATCCGAATTCCGAATGAACACGTACGATAAGAACGGAATGTTTCCGGATTGAAAAGAGATAGCGATTAATAATAAAGCGCTATTTCTTTCACACGCGCACGGTTAATTTTGAGGGGCAAATTGGGCATGTTACGTTATAACAAATAGATGCAAAATAGAAATGAAAAATTTTATTAAACCTAAAATATTGTTATGTTGGTAAGCGTAACTATAATTTTTGATATATTATTTATTTTTAAATATTTTTTTAAATTATCAAACAAACGTTAAGTAGGTTTTGTATTTGCTTTATTTAAAAAAAAATATGTTGTCCGCGATGGTCCGCGACTAAAATGATTACCAAAATGCTTCTATTTATGTTTGTCATATTGCGTGAAGTCTTATAAGGTTTTTTGTCTTTTAAATGTTTTAATTATTTGTTTTAAGTTAATTACTACTCATTTCATTCATATGTATTATTATTATTTGTTTTAATCCAGATTTACTCACTAATTACTCAATATAGGTACTTGTATGTTTAATATATTTTCAGAAATAATTTTACATTTATGAATATGTTTAAATATTATGAATGTCTGCAATTACCTTCCATGGTACAGATTAATATAAATTTTAAGTAATCACTAGTACAAATTTAATCTATTGAGTTATATTTCAAAATCTATTTTGAGTGCAATATTTGTAATTTTATCGATGCACGCGGACGTATTTTTTATGATTTTTTAAAACTAGTTGAGCTTGTTTTTTTTTTAATTTATAATTGAAATTTTAATATTTTTATTGAATGCATTGTATTAGAATTATATATATTTATTTATTTATATAAATTTATGTATGTATCTCCAAAACAAATTAACTTTTAAGCCAATTGATAAAATCTTCTAAAAGAAATCATCTGTTTTTGCGGTGTAGATATATAATATTTTTTTAATAATAGATTCATTTTATTGTATATAAGGAACGTGGTCTCAGGGTACTAATATGACAGAAAACAGAAAATGTTAAGTCAATATGGCTTAGGCTGACTAACTATCGACTTAAATTGTCTATCAAAAATGCTATGGGATTAAGTCCTTTTTTATCGAATAAAGCCAAAGTAGATTGCCTGTATATACTATTATTTTTTCTACTATTCGGTTTTGCCCAAAGTTTTCACATACGTATATAGTTCTACGTATATTGGTCATGAGCTGACATATCTACCATCAGACATATCATATTTCCGATGCGAAGACGAGGTGGATAGCCAATTGCCATTATGGTATTGTACGTTTAGGAATATATAAATTATAGTATTCGTTTTTGTCCGACGACATAGTTGCACATAATGTGGAGCTAAGACGTACATATATCTAGACGGCTTTTTGAACTTCATCCCAGGGCCTCGTGGATTCAAGAGGGTCCCAGCTAAGTCAAGTCAAAGTCAAAAATATAGGATAATCCGAAAGAATTCATAGGTAACTTTATTAAATTAAACAGGTCGTATGGTTTCAAGTCTATGTTCAGATATGTCTTAGGTGGGCCCCTAAATAGTGTTAGCCCAGGGCCCGAGGGACGAATGGCAATTTATTTAATGTATGAGTCTCCAACAAAAGATACACACTAAATACATATTCTTATAATAAAACTATATAAGGTTTACAAATCGTGTGCACCTTCAATTATAGAAGACCATAGCATGCACTATTAATAAAAAAATATTTAAATACAATTTAGATAAAAAGTTGAAAAATAATATTAATAAGAATAACCTTATTAATTAAACTTCTTTTTTTAATATTATCTTAATATTAGTTTAAAATTTTAGTGAGACACTCTGAATTTGGACGAGCTGTAACGATGGATATCGAAAGTCGAAAACGTCGGCGTGCACAGTTCCCAGTCAGCTTTGCCCACGACAAGTAAATATTTCTACATAGTATAAATTAATGTTGTTTCCCGCCGTATGTACGCTTAGATCTTTTAAACTACGCGACGGTTTTTAATGTCTTTATCAATAAACATAGTGCTGAAAGAGGAAGGTATCATATATGCTGATTATTTTTAAGGGGGAGACTCCTGAATTTCGAAATTCCTAGCCGGAAAAACGAGATTTTTTTCTTATGTTTGTTCTTCATTCTTATAGTTGCGCCAAAGATCAGCTAAAAGCGTACAATATAATAAACATTCTCAATAAAAAAAATGTAAAACCACTCAGCACTAAGTCACAAGATCATTTTTTTTTGGTAGTTTAGCGTACGAGCAAATGGGCCAACTGATGGTAAGTGGTCACCATGGACCATAGACCATGTCTCTGTAAGAAATATTAACCATTCCTTACATATCCAATGCGCCACCAACTTTGAGAACAAAGATGTTATGTCCCTTGTGCCTGATATTTCACTGGCTCACTCACCCTTCTAACCGGAACACAACAATACAGAGTACTGTTATTTGGCGATAGAATATCTGATGAGTGGGTGGTACCTATCCAGACTTGCACCAAGCCCAGCCACCAAGTACATACGTAGCATTGAAAAGTAAAGTTATTTATCCGATAATATCTATTAATTATGCTTAAGAATAAAATAACAAATAAATACTCGAACTATTTAAGTACTTAATTAAAACTGTAATCAACACTAACGAATAGCTAAAGTAGAATAAACTTACTTAAGTTAATAGATTGCTTTCAGTGATAAGTCGCATTGTACTTACACGATTTTCAGAAATGTTATGAAAGTTATTAACTCAGTAACTTCTTCGGGTCTCAGAGCTGAAATACTTAAGGTATACTCTACAGTCAAAGGCAGACGCGATTCCCATTGTGTAAAAAAAACGATTTCGAAATGCAAGCAATGGTGGCTACTAGCTAGCTTATACCAGCCCGGGAGGAAGGAATTCGGCAGAGTTGACATTTTCGTGCCCCGGGAAGCACGTAAACCCGTTGCTTTGTGTCTGAACGGATTCGCCATCGAAGTGAGACATGAAATAATAAAATGAGTTCGAATTTAAAATGACCATTGTAGAATCTGAACCTTTGGTGTTATATTAAGTTTATACATTTAATACATATCCTCGCATAAAATATTTAATTCAAATCGAATACCTTTTTGATTGATTTTTTCCCTAAAATCGCTTACTCTCTTGTAAGATATAATCAGCCTTACTCGCTGGAAAATTTTAATTAGCTTCTAAAGTTGATACTTGTTAATTTTGCGATAGTAATGTTTTCAATTCACTCCCTAAGAGAGAAGTTTGTTGAAATAATTCCGCTAACCATAAAAAGCAAGATACAAGATATGAGAACAATAAAAATGATTGATAGGTACTGAAAATAAATAATAAATAACACACTTTAATTTGCATTGCATAAAAAAATATCACGACCTTCATATACAGAACCTGCAATCATCAGACAAAAACCTTAAGTTCTGGTTTCCTAGACTTCAATGTCGTTGCAAGGCGGCGGCCATAATTATGACAGGCGCGAAAAGTCCTTTTAATATATATTATTAATCGCCTTATTCAGTGTTAAAAACGCCGACCAGATAACCTTCATATTGTTTTAGTTATATATATTAAGATTAATTTAATAAGTTAGTCTAATTATAAATATAGATAAATTGAAAACACTTGGTTTAAGTTTGTTAAAATAAAATCAATGGTAACACAAAATGATTGCAGTTCGTCATAATATCATCTTATACTCTGGACCTAAGATGTAGATGTTTAGTATGGTGAAAAAAAAAATTCTTTTTGTTGGAAAAAGAAAGGAAATATTTATAACTGAACTGTAAAATAGTTAAGCCCTTTCAATGTCGAATTGCAACTAAAATCAATAAAGGTGTTTTTAACTTGATGCGTTTAGCCAGGATTGAATCAAGTGTAATGATAATATGATATGCAGCGCCGGATCTACCATATGGCTTTTTGGGCCCAGGGCCTCGTGGCTCCAAGGGGGCCCAAGCTAAGCTTTTGTTTTTTTTTTATGTCAGAGGTGGCAAACGAGCAGGAGACTCACCTGATGGCAAGTGATGTATCGGTTCGAAAAACCGCCGGCGAAAGCTCAAGTCAAAGAGTCAAGTCAAAGTCAAAAATAGACGATAATGCGAAAGAATCCATAATTTTATTAAATTAATCAGATCGTATGGTTTGCAGCCCTGCGAGTCCTGCAATTAATCGAACCCATTAAATTAATAAAATTCAAGTCTAAATTTAGGTATGTCTTAGGTGGGCCCCTAAGTAGTGTTAGCCCATGGCCCCTTAAACTTACGGTCCGGCTCTGATGATATAGATTAGTTCATATTAATTGCAGTACAAGTGTCTATGCTCGTATAATAAGGGGAATTCGACTTATTGAAAAAAAAAGAATATAGATATAAAATTTTCATGATTTCATTTTGTAGTATTGAAGTCTCTTCTAATGTAATAAAAAAATATCAAAACCATTAGTTTTAACTTGCAACAGAAGTTATTTTAGCTTGAACATTTTTATTCCTTAAGTATTGACGTTTGAAAGCTCCCGTAGGAAATTTAAAACAGCATTCACACTATATACTTGTAAATTGGTTCATGTTTAAAGTACAAAACAATTTAAAGAACATCTTGCCATTTGTTTGTGATGTACGTTTACAAATAAGGAATTGATTTAGGTGTGATTTGGCCTTTTTATCGCCTTTTCTTGTAACAGTAATAGTTCTACAGCTGGACTGAGACCTCCTTTCCCTCTGGGCAGAAGGTTTAGAGTTTATTCTCCTACTCTGCTCCAATGCAGGTTGGTTTTATTGAAATGCAGATTGCCACGTTCACGATTTTTTCCTTCATCGTCTCATCGTAAAATGAACTCTTTCTTACCACTGGACCATCTCGACTCTCGGCTCGTCGTTCCATATTTAGAGGTAAATATCATAGAAAAATGAAATTGCACAGACACACACGCACACACATACATATATAATTCACGTTATTTTCTCACCTCTGTTAAATTTTAGAGTTAGTATGCACTTGCAGAATTATCAATGCTACCATTCTATTAGGTGTACTGGCAAACAGCAATACTACGTATTATTGTGGTCCAATTTGATGAGTGAGTTAGCCAGTGTAACTACAGGCACAAGGCACATAACATCTCAGTTCACAAAATTGGCGGTGCATTGGCGATGTAAGGAATGTTTCAATTAATTTACAAAGCCAATGTCTCGAGCATTCGTGACATCTAATCGGGCCACCAAATCTAAGATTTCGGAATTTAGATATTTGATATAGTCATAGGTACAGAAGCTCTTGATAAAAAAATTACACAAATTTATTTAAGTGTTTAAGAAAGTGTTTGGTTCTTTGTTCCTAATGGTGTCGATGTGTTTGTAAAACATGCAACAACTTACTTGGTGATAGGTCTTTGTGCAAGGCCGTCTGGGTAGGTACCACCGACTCATCAGATATTATACCGCCAAACAATATTACTCAGTATTGTTGTGTTCCGGTTTGAAAGGTGAGTGAGCCAGTGTAACTACAGGCACAAGGGACATAACATCTCAGTGCCCAAGGTTGATGGCGCATTGGAGATGTAAGGAATGGTTAATATTACTTACAGCGCCATTGTCTATTGGTGGTGGTGACCACTTGCCATCAGGTGGCCCATATGCCCGTCCGCTAACCTATACCACAAAAAAAACATGCACGTGTGCATCGATCTGGATAAAAAATCTCACTCTTTAGTTATTCTTTAACGAAGTACGAACAGACTGCAATGCCTTATTCCAGTTTGACTAAACAGTGCTAGTCTACACTAGCTTCATACATATTTTTACATATATAAGGGTTCTAACATCTTGGACGTCAAGGGTATTGAATGTAACCGAAATGTATTTTTATTCCAGTAATTACAATAAAGCATTTTTGAATCGTCAATATTCCAACTACCGTTTTTGAAAGAAACCTCTAGAAGAAACTGCAAGAAGCTCGCATAGTTCTTATTATATGCGTATACCATTGTCCATTGCAAAAACGTTCTCTGTACCGTATGCAAGCGTTACAAATTTGTTTTTATTCGTGTATTAATAGTATGGATGACAGTCATCTCATGTCATCAGGTTATCCATTTGAACTCACATAACTAGATTACAAATAAAAATAAATACATTTTTGTACTATTTGCAGATAGTTGGATCTTTGCAGCACAAAAAATATCGGATTTTAATGTATCGCGAGGCAGAGTCGTGAGGGATTACCACAAATACGTCCTAAATCCAAGATTACGTCTGATGGAGCTAAGTGTAGCCATTGATCTCAATGCCGCGAGAAGCAAAGTTATATTTAATTATTATTGCTGTGGAATTCTATTAGTTACGCGATTGTTCGAGAATTATTTTTCGTTTAGAATATTCTATTTTAATTCTGACGTATCATGATACGTTATGACATTTTCTTAATTTTCACAATTACAAAATACGTATATCAATAAAAATTTAAAATGACGACTGACATACAACTCTCAACATAACCGGTGAATTCTTTAGGTAACGTTTGTGACCTCTAAGGAAGAATTTTTCAAAATTCATCACCCAACGTAATCCGTTAATAAGGGATTAAAGTTTGTATGGAACTTTTTGAGAGTTAGAAATACGGTATTCTTAACTCAATATTTAGGTTTCTGCGTCTAAATTAGAGCTCTTGCAACGTTTTTAAAATTCGTCCTAAAGATGCTGAAAAGGGTGATTAAAGTTTTTTTAAACAAACAAACCTAAGAGGTTTAAATAAGAGATGCATGTTTGTATGGACGTTCGTCGCTACACAGATAGTTTGCCTTGAGGTAGAACGAGGATCTGGGCTACACAGGCTAACAAAAAACTCTAATAATAAATCTAAATAATCTAAAATATTGTTTTTTTTTGTCACGGACCAGCAACTCCTTCTGATACAAGCGTTAAATTTATTTTAGCTACAATTTATGGAAGGAATAAAAAAAGTGAACATTGTTGTTCAAAGCAGGACTTTAAAGAAATATGTGTTTTGTGTTATTCATTGGCATTAACGCTTACTTTTATAAATTAAAACGGAATCGACTCAAATTGGCGGTTTATTTACAACCTTCATTTACGGAAATCGACGAACTGAGAAAATCCTTCAAATATATATCATATTTTTCTACCAGAATAATTTTTGTTCGACCTTATCAGATACAAGGTAAAGGACCGCCAAATATGATTTAAATATTATATATTTTGTTTACTCAAATTGTATTATAAATTCCGTGAAACTAACGGAAAAGTGTACAAACTTTGCACGTATATCAAAGTCAAATGTTTATTAAGTATAGAATTATTACACAGAATATCAAACGCAAATTTTGAATTTGAATACCTACGAACATTCTGGAATATACTTTTTTGTATTTTAATTATTTCAGAACTCTCATGAACCCTTCCTGGAAATTGCACCAAAATATCTCTAAGAACTTGGGCACTACTAATGATTCTCTTACGAAGCTTTAGTTATTTATATATATACAGCACAGTACTTTAAGAACTAACATACAAGCGTATTACACATTAATAATTCTCTGTGAAATAGTTCTTATAAATAAGTAACACTGACCGCTAGAGTACATAAGATGGGTTTGAATAGACTCGCTAGATAGTATGTGCCGCCCTAATAGCATCTATAAAGGGGACAATGCCTTCGAATCGGTAATAGCAATTTCAAGATCCGTTCTAACGCAATAAAGACCCTTTATGGAGAGATGTTTAGGCATGGTGGTACATTTGTATAATTCATAGGCTCTTATCATGGAACGACTAAGAGAACTTAGCACTGATGTCATTGACTCGGTCCTGTTAATATTAAAGGAACAAAAGTTCTTCCGAAGAATTTCTGTTCAATTTCATTAATATCTGTATTCGATATAGAATATACTTTATTGGCAGTCAAAATCTACCAATGCAAATTTATATTCAATATGTTCTTATGATTTATTAGTATATGTAATTGGAAAGAAATAAAATATTAAGTATCTGTTAATTCATATTTGTTTTTGTAATGCCTACGCTCTGTGTTACTTAAATGTATGTATGTCTCAAGAACTTTTCTTTTGTGCTATTTTTGGAAATTCCAATTAAGTGTCATTTGAATGATACAAGTGATACTCTCTGATCTCAGGGAAGTTCAAGTTTCACGAGCTTTATCTTAATCTTAAACTAGTTTAACACGCGGCTTTGCCAGTATATAAATCATTGAATAACAAAAATCCCTCAAAATCAGCCATTTTGATGTGTGGTAGTTATTGTTATTGGTTAAAGTATAATAATTTGTCAATAATTTTTCGCTGGCTTTAAGGATAAAATAATAAATCGTAAGGAAACTTGCATATCTGAAACTTCTCGAAATTTTTTTTTTTTATGGCATTGTTTGGCGGACGAGCATATGGGCCACCTGATGGTAAGTGGTCACCACCGCCCATAGACAAAGGCGCTGTAAGAAATATTAACCATTCCTTACATCACCTATGCGCCACCAACCTTGGGAACTCAGATGTTATGTCCCTTGTGCCTGTGATTACACTGGCTCACTCACCCTTCTAACCGGAACACGACAATACAGTGTACTGTTATTTGGCGGTAGAATATCTGATGAGTGGGTGGTACCTACCCAGACAGGCTTGCACAAAGCCCTACCACCAAGTGAATGTATGAAGAGAGTACCTTTAAGCCACACCGAGCCAGCGTCCTGGACTGTAGCCTAACTATTCCAATAATGAAATGGCCCAGCAGTACTGATATACTATAAAGTATAACTAGTATTGATATTATTGTTTTTATTGAGCTATTGTTGGCATTGAATATGATTTGATAGAGTTCCCTATCAACACATATTCGACTACCGACCACCACCGATATTTAGTATTGTTGTATCCTTGTTTGATGAGCGATTGAGCCAGTGCAACTGCAGCCACCAGAGATATATCACTGTAAATAATAAAACAAACACTGCACAAATAAGTAAATTTTTAAAATTTTAAGTAAAGTTCAATCACTTTAGAAACCTCTAAAATAATCAGTTTTTCTCTACTATATTGTGAATGTATTCTACATATAAACCTCTTCTCTTGAATCAATCTATCTATTAAAAAAACCGCATCAAAATCCGTTGTGTAATTTTAAAGATTAAAGCATACACAGAAACAGACAGCGGTAAGTGACTTTGTTTTATACTATGTAATAATTTGCTATCTTGTCAGAATGTCCATACTAATAAATGAATACAGTTTTTTTGTAAATGTTGCCTGCCTAAAAACCTACTAAACAGCTTATGTCATAAAATACAGCTCGTTTCGCAGACGGTTATAGTACCTACATAAAATTATTATTATTATAAATATTTCCCGAGAGGTACTTCTTAGCAACTAAATAAGAATATATAATTTTGCTATAAAATATTTATCAGGAATAACTAAAACCTATGACAAAACCTTTGTACTCCCAAGTATCCAATCTCTGAACACTACCAGTATAAAATAATATATTTATAAAACTGATTTTATTTTATTTTCATTCAATATTAATTTTCTTCTGATTCCAAGAAAAGGTCGTCTAAGAAAGTTTAAAAATCAGTGGGTTTCATCGGTCTCTTTAATGAGACTAGATATTTATAGATCAACAGAGATGGATGTATATATAGATCGGTTAGTAAAAACGTAGTTTAGTTTAATAGAAATATTGATATCGTATCGATGAAAAAACAAATTAATCAATGAAATGATAACTACAAATAATCCATACCTAGTCATATCATCATATAATAAAATTGGAGTGTGCAGCGAGAGGTATGAAAAACACTATATCTGGCAATTTGCTGGCCACAGTCATAGAAAACACAATGACAAACAAAAAACAATGCCTACATCTAGTGTAAGTTTTGAGCAAATAAATAGGGTTCCCAACGAAGTTTATGTCGTTTTTATGGTTCCAAATACGGAACCCTTATAGATTCTTCATGTCTGTCTTATACGGAACCCTTCATGGGCGAGTCAGAATCACACTTGGCCGCTTTTTTTTATTTATTTTTTAATAAAAAATAACAATTATTTAATCAATAATGTATCCTACCTGATTGTCACCCACCTATCTAGAAATCACCCGGTTTCGTCTAAGACGACTCTTTCAAATGATATGTTATAACAAAATCATTTATTTATAAAGAATTTTCAAATAAAAAAAGCTTGTTTTCATACCTAATATATAAACGACTTAAAATCAATTTCACTGATTACTTCGACGCTATTATTAACGAATGTAGCATCAATTTCGCCTCATGAATTTTAAAAGGGAATTTCGCCATCGACGTCTCACCTGTTGGGATTCAAATAAGCGTGGTCTCGTTGGGATTGTACGCGAGATTTTTTAAATAAAATTATCGTAATATCTGATTGAAAAGGTAATGTATGTGTATAATTTTTGATTGTTCGATTGACGGTTTTTTTTTAATTTTTAATAGATAGATGTTCAGGAATTTGTGATGTACACTTGTTGCTTTTATTTTAAATTGGTGATGTATATATATATATAACGGCGAGCCGGCAATATTGTTTGGTTCGGGGTTACCATCTTCGTCATACATGTTCGCAAATAATACAACAAATCGATAGGTGGATTATCGTATATTGATTTTTACAATATTTCGTTGGCCGCCACCACATCTGTCTTATCCTTCTTGACAACTGCCATTTTATGTTTTTCTAACGTGACAAAGAGTGATTGTTTTCACAGGCCATGCAGAATCAAATCTCAAAGCGAAGAGATTACAATCAAAGTATTTAATTATCTGACGCTGCGACATATATATTATGAAGTTGATCAGCAAACTAGCGCTATTAAAATCAATCAACCTAAGTTTCGGAAAACTTGAAACGTGTCGACTTTGATCACTTCTTCTGAAAATCAAAATCCGTGAACCATTTAAACGACCTTTATCTTGTTATATAAAACGAAACACTTTCAATAAACGTAGAAGAAAAGTTATATCTAACGACCTTTGAAACAATTCAACGGAGCCATTAAAAATACAAAACTTAGTTCAAGAAATTAAGTAACATAAAAAATTACACCAAAGGCTGTGTATATTTATCGCTTTAAAACACGAATAAATGCGAGATAAAAGAAATCAGCGATCCGCTGTATTGAAATAAAAGAAGAAAGCGAGAAAGTTGAAACAACACAAAGTATGAATTATATTTTGCAAATTTATTACCCTCTTAACACGCAGCAAGAAAATACTGCCCAACCTTAGAACATTAAAATGACGGCAACGAGCTAAAGTTTGAGAAAAAATAAGCGCCTACATTTGTTTGCTTGTAAATTGCGCAGGAATCTTTGTTGCTTGCAATAAAAGTCACTTAAAAGGAATTTCCCTCTAAATTAAGGTGAAAGGCCTTACACAGGCAAGATTGAAGAGGGTCTCATTGTGAGATGTGGCTTAGGTACAATTAATTAATTCTACGTTCCTATGATATAGAATTCTTCGCTAGATGTGACTTGCCAGCGTTTTTATAAAAATTGATACTCTTGTGATTAAAATCCATAAACACATATATGTTTTTTTTTTATCATGGATGCATGACACAGCTCACAAAATACAGGAAACAGAAAATGATTGCATTTTCTGTGGTGACACTGATTTTTATATTTTATTATTTTATATCGCAGAAGGTATGTAAACTAAATTATTACTATTAAATATTTACTATAAAAAAAATAATTACATTAGATGATAGAGGCATTAATTTTGAAAGACCTGCTTAAATTATGTCACATAAAACCTCTTTATATTGATTAACGATTTCCGAACGAAAATGAGTATACCTATCCTTACTGTTTGAGTTGTTCTTATGTAAGACTTGGGCCTTAAAGTTTTTTTTTTTTGCCTTTGGTGTATCTATCGTTAATTTGTATAATTTTTATGTATCTGCTTTTTTATTTGGTCTAAGACCCATTTACTGAGCCTGCTAAGTTAATTATATATGCTTGAATTGATTTTATGTGTAAAATCGCGATAGCAAGGACCATTTCAATAATTTCGAAAACGAATTTAATAGAGGCATCCAGTTTAAGCCCAGTCTCACTGAGTGCGGCAATTACTTATCTTGATTCAAAGTGTTCAAATATTTTTATTACAGCTGAAATTTCTACAATCTATTACAAAACGTTTAATTTAACCTGATTTTTATCATTATCATTGCAATTGTTTCGATGAATGTAAAATTTAATTAAACAAAATACTTCAGGTTATTCTTTACTTTATTACGTAAATGGATACTATCTGTATTGATTTTCTTCTGGTCGCTAATCAATCAATTTTCGTTCATAAGAAATTTTGAATTAAAACAAATTTAAGGTCTGAGGAGCATTACCATCTTTACCACAGCACACATGGGGCCACGTGCCCAGGGCCCCCATCCTGAGAGGGCCCCGAAAAATCATCAATTTACAAAATTAAACAAAAAACATATCTAGCAAAAGGGCCCCAAATTCATGGGTGCCCAAGGGCCCCAGCATAGTTTGAGACGGCTCTGCTGCGGAGTATATTCCATCGTTTTTTTTTTATAATATTCCTCACATGTTTTGTGTTCCAACAGGAATAAATCTTATTTTTTTTTAATTATCATATTTTTAAAAATTAACAAAAGAGAGCGCTAATACGATCTTAGAGTGAACCGATTGAAGCCGTTTTAAGAAACGATGGAAATAAACTTGTATACAAGTTACGCAAGTCGCTCTCGCACCATTTGTCAGCGGAGACAGATGATGTAATGACGTAGATATTTACCGTGAAACAAATTAGATGACGTGACACACCTTGACAGTAATTATTTAATAATTAAAAAAAAAATCGTATTCGTTTTTTTTTATAATATATGGTGCCAGAGACAATATTTATTGTTTTAGAATGTAATTTAAATAACTTGGAATGTATTCAATCCTATGAGATGTGAATTTATTATACGGCTCAATAGGAGCGCTGGTCTGAACCAGATATTTCTTTTTGTGTCGTTACGTTTTTATTTTATCATAGTGCCCAAGGAGGTGAAATGAGATCTCAGCCTGAAGAACATTCACGTCAGCGTCATAATTTTGTTTAATTTTTTTTTATATTCTCTGAAAAAAAAAACTCACTTGAACTTGAAATAAATTTATTTTAAATTTCAGAGAATTTAAAATATATTAAAAGATTTTTATAATAACTGTAGAAATTATTATCGCCTGAAATGGTAACAATATATAATGATTGGATTTGGTAAATTGCTCTTGAAAATATGCAGGCGAAAATAAATATAACATTGTTAAAAAAACCTCCATTTTGTTTTTTCTGTTAGATGTTCTTCTGGCATGGCATGGCATAAATGCTGGTTGTCTTTCAACCCTGTACTGCCGCAGTAACTTATGAACTTATGTTAAAGGAGTGACAGATAAGATAGCTAGAGCAAATATGCGGACTATCTTCACTCCTTTCAAGAAGATAGAGCAAATGTTGCGATCAACTAAAGATAGCTTTCCCTTGGAAAAACCCGGAGTTTAAAAAACGATTATAGTTGTGGTAAATCCTATGTTGGTCAGACGAAGCGTACGGTATCTTGTCGTATCAACGAAAATATCAAGTCGGTAAAAAACAATGATATCAAGAAATCAGCCATCGCGGAACATCTTCTGGAAGCCGGGCCTAACCATTGGATCGAGTTTCGTAATGCTCAGATACTCGCGACAGAATGCCATTACATACCCCGACTGGTACGAGAAGCCATTGAAATTACTAAGTATAGTAATTTCAATAGGGAAGATGGGTTTCAACTGTCGAAAGTATGGAGTCCAGTGATAAAGATATGCAAACCCTTGAATAATAATATTGTTTCGAGTGCAAATAAAACAAATAGTAAGGGTGAAAGTGACAGTGGTAGTGGTAACCAGTGTATGCGCAGCAAACGTACGAGAAAGGAGGTAGTCTGATATGGACACTTCTAATGCCGTCAACATCTACCCGCAAACGTCAGTCTCCTGAACAAGACATTCGTAGATAATGTCGAAATAACGAGCTCCACCAAACAAAAATAAAAAACATGGTAAATATCCTGTTTTAAATACTGTTAGTAATGCTTACATTTATTTTAGTATCATTTTTTTGGCACTGCAATGCTTTAATACCTAGTCTTAAAGCGAATTTGGCCATAATATATATAACAGATATATTTACGCTTAAAAATTACTCTTTAGTTTTGTTAAGCGCATGCGTTGTATATAAAATTTAATTACAAGATTTCAATGAAATAGGATCGTTCAGTGTGACGTTAGTCGCACCTGACGGCTTATTTAAAAAATATATTATCTATACTACTGCTACTAAATATACTAATATTATAAATGTGAAAGTAACTCTGTCAGTCGCTCTTTCACAGCCAAACTAATGAACCGGATTTGACAAAATTTAGTATGAAGCAAACTTGAACTCCAAAGAAGGACATAGGCTACTTTTTTTGCCTAACACATGACCGACTCCTAAAACGCGAGCGAAGCCGCGGGCGACAACTAGTTAAATATAAATATCAGCCGAATGGAAACTTATAGATATATATTGTCCGAGTTTCAAATGCAAATTTTGTTTATGTGAAATTATAAAAAAAGGCCCATTATTAAATTAGACGGACATAGGCGACATACTTTGCCACCTTGCCTCAATAATAATTAATTTCTATGTCTATATCATTGAAATGACAGTTTTTATCAACTTTAATTAAATGTAGGTAATACTTGTTGTATTTGAGTGGTACAGGGATATGTAAACATATATAAAATATAAGATGTTTAATGAAATGATTTCATATTTAATTAGAAACATTACATTTGTGATACAATTAATTATTTAGCGGTAGGAATAAAATTGTATATCTTATAAGTATAAAAATTGCAACGATTTTTGCGGAATTCCTACTTTAGATTACCAAAAATATGAATACAGCAGCGTTGCAGAACTATCTATAGTTTGACTATCGATAACTGACCTCGAAAACTATTCAGAATATAATACTATCGATAGTTTTGGACTATCGATATTTTAGGTTAAAAGTAATCGATAGTCTATCGATACAACACTAGGACACAGTACATATATTTTCCTACTAGTAGTAGCAGTAGTATCGGTTTAATTCATGAAATATCATTTATTAATAATTATAATAATATTATTATTATTTCAGCTATAACCGTAGTAAGCTATTTTTATCAAGTTGTTATCTTATCCTATATATAAAATAATAATTTAAAGTGCAATTAAATTGAGAATTTTATTTAGTTTTTATATACCTTTATAACCATTGTTACTTCTGTAAGATGCTCTTAATAAAAAATAAACAAAAAACACTGTGTATTTCATATTTGTAATGACCTTAGAAAGCCCACCTTCAAATTCATTCGCGGCGTGACGTTTCAGAAATACTAATCTTGTGTCACTCAGAACATTTACTTAATTTATGTTATATACACAATTGGAACGAAGTTCCTTATCGCACGTTGTGACAGGGGGCTAGTCGGAAAAAATTGTCACGAAAAGTTGTAACAACACTTTTTGCTATAGTAAGCCTTGCGGCGTGCGCATGTTTCTCTGTCTGTCTCTCTCTCTCTCTCTCTTTCTCTCTCTCTCTCTCTTTCTCTCTCTCTCTCTCTTATAGAAAGCAAGCCAAATATTTTCATTTCTATTTCGTATTGAACAGTGTGGTCTCGCGACGATTATTTTTGTTGAGTGTATACAGGTTTTTTTTATTTATTATGTAGGTACACATAATAAATAATAAAAAATAATTATTATTATAAATAAAAAAAAATAAAATTTTATTACAATTCCTTCACTAATTAATCGAAAGGAACTTCGTTCCATCCGGGTGTCCCTTGACACCTCTCAACTTTCTTTTTATGTTATTATTATTATCATTATATTATTATATGACACTATAACAAAAATTCGTGACCTTGAATTTTATTTTGAACGACTATGATTCGCCTCTATCCCAGTTATCATACAACACTAACGCTTAGGAAAGAAGTAAGGAGTATTGTTATTATTTCTAGCTAATTCTTTAAGCTGATCCGGTAAAGATATTTTAATAAACATCGAACCTTTGTTGCTAAAGCATACTGATGTTAATGGTAGGAATTTTGCCCAACTTTTATCAAAGGTTTTGTCCGTCGTCAAAGTTATTACTGTCCCGGTGGAATTTTAAGAATTTCAACGAAATTGTTAAATGAAACCCGGCCTCGAGATTAAATTTAACGACCTTTAAAAAAAATTACATCCATGTATGTTACCACACAGCTGTTTTTGAAATCGTTTGGGACTTGCAGTTAAAGACTTCTGACCGTGTCTTTATATAGTAAGCTGTATAGTTTTCCATCGTAAACTAAAAAATACTTGAGTATTTTTGAGTCAAGGTATTCAAGGTCAAAGGTAACAATCGTCTACAACAATCAATTGGATTATAAATAACGTTAAAAGTTATCTTTTACCTTTTGTGTAAATTGCTGTGAAATATCTTTGGAAAAAGATTAAATTTGCCGCAGTCCGTTCGCTGCTTTGTGTAAAGTTCTAGCTTTCGTCTTTTTCAATGTGATAATGCAATCTGCAATCTAAATTAAAATCGGCATCGTGGTCTGGGGAGCTATTCTGTAAGGAAAAACTTAAAACTTACTGCAAAACACGATCGTTATGCGTCAGAAATTGTTTATACCAAACAGTGGCGTAGCTAGGTGGGTAAGGGCCCCGGTGCATAGAAAAAGAATCGGGCCCTCGCCCCCTCTTTAACGTATATTGGCATTCAAAATTATAGATAGTAATAAGAATAGGATACAGGATACAGTGAGTTGAACATATCATTAGTAAGTTAAATCCATACTTCATCTCTATTCAAAGCTCTTTTCATAGCTTAGGTTAGAGGGCCCCCAGAGCTCAGGGGCCCTGGTGCACTGCACCACCTGGCCCTACGATAGCTACGCCACTGATACCAAACAATTATTGAAAATCGTTTGTCTTAAATAAGCCTACAGAAAAGTCCGCGACAGCATTTGTGCCTTTTAAGGTAAACTATAGGTTATTTGCGAAGTCATTTCTTCCAATTATAAATAATTGTCAATCATTATTCAGATAAATATATCTAATATATTTTTTTTATGATATGGGTAGCCGGACGAGCAAATGGGCCACCTGATAGTAAGTGGTACAAGAGCGTTGTAAAAAAATATTAACCATTCCGTACATCACCAATGCACCTCTAACCTTGGGAACTAAGATGTTATATCCCTTGTGCCTGTAGTTACACTGGCTTACTCACTCTTCAAACCGGAACACAATAATACTGAGTACTACTGTTTGGCGTTAAAATATCTGATGAGTGGGTGGTACCTACCCAGACGGGCTTGCACAAAGCCCTACCACCAAGTAAAAGTATCTGTAAATAGTTGCCGAAATGAGGCAAAAACATTTTGTACGTAAAGCATGTTCCAGTGCTTCGCATCATAAGACTTTGTGCAATTATCTTTTACACTATAACATTTGAAGGTGCAACGAAAAATATCATTCGATATGTTTGTCTGGATAATTGACCGTTACAATATATTTTAAACTTGACTGTAAAAATTATTAAAATTTGCTGTGGAAAAATTTTGATCTATTTTTCACAATAAAATTACGACCCCAAATCAATTTGAATACTATTCATATTTATGATTTATGACATACATATATATGTAATTATAAACTTCATAAAATAAACATACTAACCGAATATTTTCTTGCGAAGCGCAATTCTATTTTTTTTATTATTTAGAATTTGCTACCGTGCGAAGACGCGACGGTTCTCTAGTTTGTTTTAAACGCCGAAAAATAACTTTATTGCAAAGAATTTTAAGTCAGTATTATATCTACTCCCGATCAACAATGGAGTTAACATGTAAACATACCGTTATTCAATTAAATTCAGATACAATACACTACCTGAGAAAATTGTATAATCTAGATAATCCAGAAAGATTAGAAGCGTCAATTGACATTTTAGTGAAATGGCTTCAGAAACAGGATCATTTTATTAAGAAAGATTTCTGTAAGTATTACACATATACATAGATTATAATTCTAAGTTTTATTTTTTATAAAATTAACTTTGAATCAATCCTAAAGGATTTTATAAATAATCTGTTACGTTATTATATCGATGATATAGAAGAGACACGCTGAGTGCAGATTTTGTAATTGTTTAGGAGAGTTGTTGTTTCAAAATCTGAAAATTTCATTTTTACCTATGAAACTTAACGCTTCTTATAGTGAATTTGTAAGCAATGCCTATATTAGTTAACGAACTGGTTTAACGTTCACAAAGAAGACTATTTGTATGAATTAATTTAAAAAATGGTTTACTAAAAACTTCATACTAATTCTTATATACCATAATGTTCACTTATCATTTATGAACGATCTATTAAAGCACATAGGCTTTATGTACTGTTTTATGATTAAGCGGTAAATAAAACTTATGCCACTAATTAACTTATTTGTCCAGCTTTCTTGACAATCATCACTTGATACGTTGTAGAACCCAAAGTTGTTGAAAAATTAAAAATAATAAAAACACTTTGATCTATTGTGAGTGGCGAGTACTGTCGAATCACACAAGTAAAATGACTTATGTGCCATTATCATGATTTATTATTTTTGAAATGGTTAATAATTTCATTTGAGTCCGGCTCCATAGTAGTTACGACAAATCTGCACTTTTAAATCAAATAGAAGGGCGAATACATGATCATTTAAATTGAATTTGAATTTAGAACGTCTCTTTTTTAGTTCAAATATATTAGGTGTTATATCATCACGTAAGGCTTAGGAAAATGAAAAAAGGACATAAGGTATATAAAACTGTCCGGTCATATTTATTTGTTATGATAGGTGGTCAAGTAGATCTTCGTTACGCTTGTCCATTATCAAGGCTACGTGTTGAATGCTCGGGAAAAACATCTCTGAGTTTCCTTATGCTTAATCAATATTTAGTAATTATTTTCGTATTCCGCGGCGAAAATTACATATGTCGGATGATATTAAATCACATTTAAGTAGCACGGTGATTTAATCTCCAAAACTTTTTCTTAGACGTAGTTCCTACCTAGGACATTTATGAGCTGTTACTGTCCTTCACCAGCTGTAGAATGGACTACAAAAAATATTCAGTTGGTGGAAGGTTCTTTGAAAGTCCGTCTGTCATCATATATTCCTTTTTTTCTTTTAAAAAAAAAAGAATACAAGCAATTCCCCATTTAAATAAAGAATTACTAATATTCCTATTTATCCCTCCTTTTAAGCTTATCACTTGTGTCAGGACTGGGTACGACAATAGCCCAAGGGGTCAGGATCGATCCTGCGATTTTTTACATCGCTAGGCGGCCCGTAAACCATTGCGCTATTGACGCTTATTCTATTTTCTACCGCTAAATATCAGTTAGTCTTACTTAATCTTAGTATTGTTGTGTTCCGGCTTAAAGGGTGAGTGAGTCAACATAACTGCAGGCGTAAGGGACATAACATCTTAGTTCCCAAGATTGGTAGCCCATTAGTAATATGAAAAATGATTAATATTTCGAACAGTACCAATGGTGGCCCATCTGCCAGTCTACCTACCTATGACGCAAAAACAAGTAAAAGCTCCCACTAACACTTTTTCGGAAAAATTTAATATATAGAACCTATTTACTGTGTCCAATTTTTTTAAGAACGAATGGATGAAGGAAAAACGAATGGAAATATTTTTTCGTACAAATGGGATATATATAAAGAGGATTATTATATGTATATTATGTATCGGTAGCAATTTTTTTTAAAATAAAGTAAGCCATTTGGACTTGGCATGTGACAAGAAAACAATTTGTTTTCTATTAACTCTATCGCCTTTATCTTTAAACGTTGTTTACGAATAGATGTACATAAGTGTGTCATCTTCTTACGAATGTAAAATCTATGATGTCAGAAAGAAAGAGTTAAGTGTTTAACAACATAGATTCACACAATTTTATAAGTATTTATAATTAACGTGAGAGTATTTTTTTAAGTTATGTTAATATGCGATTGATGCGAGATTGTAATCCAACACTTGGATTACAATCTCGCATCAATTCCGTATAAAAAAAGCCTATATTTTTTTATATTACTGTGGTATTTCTTGTATTATAAACATTTTTAACTTTTTATGAGCCTACCTGGTATTTACATGATGGAATCTACAGCCTTAGAGGTTAACTGTGAGAAAACAACAGCCTATGAACTTCACACTATTGTAATAAGGCTTGGAACTTATTCCATTGCGATACAAGAATGCGGATTGATTGAAAGATTTGATGCATATTTTCATCCGACACATTGACTTTTTAAGAAATTTTCCTGTACTGTCGAGGACGAAACGACTAATAATTACATACTGTGTGTGACTCCCTCGACACCTCGCTTTTGTTCAAAATATTTTTTAGGACATTCGTAC
The DNA here is from genome assembly GCF_905147765.1 of Vanessa atalanta. NCBI lineage: Eukaryota > Metazoa > Arthropoda > Insecta > Lepidoptera > Nymphalidae > Vanessa > Vanessa atalanta. The sequence goes on from NC_061890.1 coordinate 7,203,062, forward strand.
CTTTTTCCTCTGTCTAAAATTAATTCTTTGTTAAATTGTAACAATTTAGTAAATTGTAATCAAGAATCCTCTTTAACTTTCTGCACGTCTACGGCTGGAGCTCTTCAAAATGAGACTATAAACGAATTTTTATGTGCAGCTATCGTCCCATAGGTCGTCGTCGTCAAGGGACAAAAATCGGCTTACGCTATTAATATATAAGATATGAAGCTTATACATGTAGTGGTGCCCGGGCTTTAATCCACGTTCTTCCGTTATGATTCTAGTTTAACTATTGTTTATGTCGTGTCGTCGTCAGATTAATTAATAAGGTAATAAAAAATACATTAGAATTAAATTAAATTATCATATAAAAATATTTACAAAATTTCACACAGTCCCTTTGTCTATTTTTTTGCAATTAAAAATGTATAATTAAAGTAGATATATTTTTTTAACACAACGTTGCTGCGTTGAATGAATGAAAATAAATAAAGACTAAACCGATTACTGTGATATTTTAATGTGATTTTTTTTTTAAATTTACTATTTAGGAGCCTACTGTATCCCATACCACGACCTTGAAAGGGAATCATAAAAAAAATAAACTTGGTATTGAGGATTATGAGACTATGCGCAATAGAGCTTATCATAGACAAGAAAATAATCTTACAATGATAAGGTAACCATTCGCATATGACATGAGGATAAGCAGATGCGACGATCGCGTTGTTGATATGGCATAGAAGTCCCTCTCATACTTTTTCCGTACCTGATTCGTTTATAGAACGGACATGGTACGTAACGATGTAATGGTATGACTCCTGTAGTCAATATTGCCTATCAACTTCAGACATTTCACAATCGTGTTTCACGGTGAGTTTCGAGTTGGTTCTCAAAGAATAGCTCTGTAGGATTGATACTGATTCTTCCTGGATTCAAATCCAGGTATATCCAAAAATATTAGTATTAGCTCGGAGTTTGGAAGTTTGATGTTAAAGCCATTGTTCCTGCGTCTGAACACTTACTAGTCGTCATCACGTCAAATTTGTCGTCCCATCGGATTGTAAGAGCAAGGGAATAGAGAGTTTACTTGAATTTTCGCATGTACTTGTGCCTTATAATATGACCTGCGTAGTTAGCCGATCTCTCTTGCGATTTACTGCCAACCGAAACCTGTCAGGATGGCATCGTTATGTTTAGGATATTGGGCAAAGGTAAAAATTTCGAAGGTTTAAATAAAAAGGCGGTCGAAAATGATTTTGTAAAACATTTACTCCATATCTACTGTGTTAAAAATGTTTTTTTTTTTTACTATTACAGCTAAAGAATATCTGGAAAGGGCGATTATTTTTAGCAAAGGTTCCGTAGAGAGGGCAAAGTTGAAATTGGACAAAACTTCGACGTTTAAAACGTTACTTCCTCGATATTTTCAGGCGTTCGATGTGAAAAAGGCCACTATTCTACAAAACATGTAAGTTAAAAAAAATATCGATATTATTCAGCACTACTGTACCAAATTGTATGTAATTGTAGGTTTTGAATGACTATTGATTTACAAATGGGTTACCTATATGAAAATGTCACTGCCACCCATACACATAGGCGCTGTAAGACATATTTAACATTCCTTACCAAGCTTGGAAACTAAAATATTATGTACCTTGGGCCTGATGTTATACTGGCACACTCATCCGTCAGGTAGAATATGCGATGAGAAGTATCTAGCCAGACATGCGAAGTTATTTGTGATTATGTGTATTCTAATTCATAAAACCCCTAAAACTCTACAAATATATCTTATCGTCTCCTTAAGATTTGGTTAGTAAATAATAATGAATGTGTTCTCTATAAATTTACAGACTTTGTGGAATAGTACCAAAACTGACGAAGGACCACAACCGAATCGTGGTTACAAAAAATGTGGGTGATAATTTCTCGCGTATTATCGACTTTTATAAATACACTATTATGGTGAGTTTTTATTAAATATTATTAATCATGAATATTTTTTTTTTTATGTGTTAGCATAGTGTTTTTATCTAACGACTTTGATAAGGTCAAGCAAAAAAGGGTCCAAAGTGTCCAAAGTCCAAAGTATTCGTCTATTTTATTATTATAAAAACTGGAAGTCATATTGAAGATTTTTATAGAGACACAGATATCTATAGAAGATCAGACACTTAAACTGAAATTTAATTGACAGATTACCAGAGACTTATAAAAGATTCCTCTGGTCATTAAATTCATTAACGCTGTCTGTACCCGACTTAGACATGGTCAAAATAATTTACCAGTTTAAGTTAAAATAAGATTATAAGATTATTATTTTTGCTGGTGGTAGTGGTGGAAATGTTAATAATGGAACGATGGAATTTACATTTAACTTTGACACTAAAAAGTCCTAAGAAAAAAACAAAATAAAAGAAAAACATATTAGCAATAACAAGGCACCAGGTGAATCACATGAAACTCCTAAAAGCAAGTTGAAGACTGATACCTAATATTCTGTAGGTATTGCTCCCGATAATTTTGTTATTTGCAAAGGCAAAAAAGTTAACGAACTTTGTTAAGGCTATCTGAATACAACTCAGAAAAGTATTTTGTTCCAATACAGATAATAAATGTCGTGATCGGTATATTGTTTTACTAGACCGTCACAACTACTATGGCAAAGATCTTCGAAAATAGAAAAAATATGGACTGTATTCAGATAACTTCAGAGACGTAAAATCAATATATCCGAGTGCTGATTTTCTCATTCAAAATATAATTTATGCAAGTAAGCTTTAGCAGGCACTTTAAAACCGTCCTTTTACAGTATTATATTAAATGCAAACCAGTGATAACTTTGTTTGCTTGCTTGCTGAGAAGAGCTCGCAAAATGCAAGAGCTTACTTTTCATTTATTCCTTCCGTTATATCAATAACAAGTTAGGTCAATGAATTACAATTGTATTTTTGATGAGTAACAATGATATTTCAAATGATACAAAGATTTAAAATAAGAGTCCTTTAAAAACCAGACACGAGTGTGACACATATACCATCTCAAGTTTATCTATTATATATATATATATATATTATATATTTTGGATTTGGATTTGAACAACTAGCTCACTCGATCCTAAGAATGCTGAACAAAACTGATGTTTTTGAATAAAACTTTTTTTTATCTGTATGTAGTCGTGCTGTTGACCCTTCTGGTCTTTACAGCGTTACCGGGCGATTAAAACAAAAAGATGCTACTTACAAATATATAAAGCAATTAGCGAATCTTGCCATCGAGATGTAGAAATGTCTACAATTTGACATAACGCCATCTAGTAGTCATAAGTTACGTGTACAATATTAATAGGAAGAACATTAATCTCTTTCTAACTTTACTTGGTGGTAGGGCCTTGTGCAAGCCCGCCTGGGTAGGTACCACCCACTCATCAGATATTCTACCGCCAAACAGCAATACTCAGTATTGTTGTGTTCCGGTTTGAAGGGTGAGTGAGCCAGTGTAACTACAGGCACAAGGGACATAACATCTTAGTTCCCAAGATTGGTGGCGCATTGGTGATGTAAGGAATGGTTATTATTACTTACAGCGCCATTGTATATGGGCGTTGGTGACCACTTAACATCAGGGAGCCCATTTGCTCGTCCACCTACCGATACCATAAAAAAGTCAAAGTAAAAATTAAAGGATACCATTGAGAGCTGATTTAAAGACTCCATGAAACATGCTTGTGTCCTAGACGATGGAGTGAACTATATTTAGCGTGTTTGTATGTGATTAAACCGTAGATGAGATTGATCGAAATGTACATTTATTGAAAATTAAAAGTGTAATACACGGGGCGCATATCTCGTAGAACCGATAGATTGCAGAATGAAAATGTATATGAGTGTTTCTAAATCGAAATACATAGCGTTCATTGAGACCCACCTCCAAAAGGTTAAAATACACCAATAGGAAGGCAAGATCCCCGCATCACTCTTGTTAAACACAATCTATTCATGAAGGTCATATGTAATAATCTCAAGGCAGACAACATATGGTAGTGGGCGTTTGTAGGTTTAGAAGAACTAACCGATTAGAAATTAAAAAGTTGTCATTTTTTTTTAAATTAACTTTAATTTCTATAAAGTATTATACTTTCTCTAGAAAGATTTGTGTATTATTTTATTTTCTCTTTTTATTCTTTATTTTATAGTACGTGATGTAGGCTAATAGGTATTTTTTCTACTGTAATAATTAATAATACCGTCTATTGATAGTAAGGCGTATGCTGAAATTCAACTTGATCTGAGGCTGTTTTTTTCACTAAATTGCTAAGATTCAATAATTTATCGTTCTTATTATTTGTACTTATTTTTTGTTTATTGTAATTATTTTTAATTATCATTATATAAGACTTAATAAATGAGGAGGAGGAGAGCCGAGATGCCCCAGTGGTTAGAACGCGTGCATCTTAACCGATGATTTCGGCTTCAAATCCAAGCACCACTGAATTTTCATGTGCTTAATTTGTGTTAATAATTCATCTCGTTCTCGGCGGTGAAGGAAAACATCGTGAGGTAACCTACATGTGTCTAATTTCAACGAAATTCTGCCACATGTGTATTCCGACAACCCGCGTTGGAGCAGCGTGGTGAAATTTGCTCCAAACCTTCTCCTCAAAGGGAGAGGAAGCCTTAGCCCAGCAGTGGAAAATTTACAGGCTGTTAATGTAGGTATTACTTGACCCTTGAAGCTGTCACATGTGTATATGTTGTGATAAAACATTTACATCAATCGTTCTAATTGTATTCTTAATAATTTATTATTATTTGTATAGATTCAATATACTATACATATTATTCTTAATTTCTATAAGACTTATTACTTTATGTAAATTTTGGGTCACAATCTCCCACAATGATTCAAAGGACATGAGAAAATCTCGCAGCATCTTCAAAGAACATAAACGCTATTTCAAGAAATTCCAACGTAAATCTTTTGTTTTATTATTAATGTACATTACCGATTTTTTACTTAAAAATACTTTTTTGCATGTTATATATGACCAGATATAAATAAATAAATAAATAAATGTATATTGGACAACATAACATACATTACACTGAGCCCAATGTAAGTAGCTAAAGCACTTGTGTTATGGAAAATCAGAAGTAACGACGGCACCATATACACCCAGACCCAAGACAGCATAGAAAACTAATGAACTTTTTCTACATCGACTCGGTCGTAAATGGAGACGGAACCTCGGAGCGGCGTACCCATGAAAACTGGTGTACACGGAGGTCGTCAGGATATTAGCACTGAAAATGTTTTAATTCTGGAACACAACAACAATAACCGATACTTGAAGACAACCTATTCAGATGGACTTGCACAATAATTTTATAGTATATTGTACAATCTTGTCTTTTCAGATTTGCGAATATGTTAATGCCTGTGAATATTGTGATAGTTTTATCGTTGTATTTGATGCCAGAGGAAGCAATATCATGGACTATATAAAATTCTTTAGCCCTGTTGATATGCAGCAATGCATTTCAATACTGATCGTAAGTATTTAAACGTGTACTACTGATACCGGCATCATTAATACGCGGTCTTTATGTCACATATTTTGCATTAATTTTATTTTTGAAGCAATAAGATCCTATTGTTAGTCATATAATCCATTATAATCTTTGGTGTTAAAGTCGAGTGAATTAAAAATTCGTCCTACTAATATTCAGTATATCATAGTACTGAATATTAGTAGGACTGTAGATATGTCCTACGCCATCGTTCGTTTGGAAGCCATCGTTCGTCCGCCATCGGCACCTGATTAATTCTGTCACCTTATTCAGTCGGTCATACAATCTGGAGGCTGCACTAGGTTGAGTCCGATCAGATGTTTAATATTTGTCTGTTGTCCTTTGTATTGTGGACGTCGTCTATTCCACAATTGGCCACCTCGTTAATAGGTTGTGGATTGATTGCCATCCCAAAATATTTCTTTGATCTTTCTATTGTTGCGACAAATATTCTAAGTTCTCATCAGATTTAATGGATTCAAGGTTAGAAATAGCTTTAGAGCAATGTTTTCGCGAAAATTTAAAAAGATTTCGTTCGAGTTTAGTAAAATTGGAAAAATTCTTTTGAGGAAAGTCTATCCTTCATTCTCGTGACATTAATGGATCTTTATACCAACGGCTATTGGTGAATATTTTGTAACAGTTAATAATATTAATTAAATTAAAACGGTTAATTCGTAATTTTTTAAACATATTCCATCTAAGCCGAGCACTTATGCCCGCGTTTTTTCAGGAGGGATACAAAATGAGAGTTAAAGGATTTCACTTCCTCACTCCATCGAAATCAATAGATACTTTAATTAGTATTTTTAAGAGAGCCCTGAGTCCGAAGTTACGTCAGCGTATACAAATACACCGAGATTTGGAGTCATTGCACAAATATGTACCGAAAGAAATTATGCCCTCTGATTTGGGAGGCCAAGAAAAATCGATAAAAGAATTACACGGTAAGTCTCGAAAGAAAGCACTTTTATTGATATAATATTATACAATACTAGAAAACCAACAGCCAGTGACTTCTCTAAGTATGTACACTTAATATCAGTTGAGTTCAAAAAGTTTATGCATTACAACGCCTTGTGACAAGTTAAAATAAAGTGGATAACATAAAAATCTATGAACAAGAACATAATTATTATATACTTCGCGTTCCTGGTAATTGGTGTCAAATGTCTATTACCAAGAGATATGCCATTTTATATAACATCCATGTTATATCATGCAGTTCAATATTTTAGTGTCACTACTACCAAAAGTGTATGCAAAATTTTAGATCAATTTCTGAAACTAGATGAAACACCCAAAGTAGCAGATAGAGTTAGTAGGCGTGAATATTTTTTTATTGACGGGCTATGGAATTAATGACAGAAGGAAATTAAAAATACAACATTTTACATCTAATATTTGGTTTAAAAAAATTCCGAATAGCCTAACGATTGATTTGAATTTTTGTATAGACAGGCATTTCGTCGTGCTGACAGCGAATACGATTCCCGAAATTAAATTTTCAAGGTCAAAAATAGAAAATCAAAATTGTTTATGTTTTTTATATTTATTGTGAAACATCAATTTTGGAAGTCAAAATGTTTCCGACTTAAGTGCTAATTAAGTTAATAATATAATTATATTCTTTTATAGACGATTTAATGAATATAATGACTTCGGATGAATTCACGGCGTTTTTGAATGACATGAGGTTAGCGGCTACCGACGAGACCTGCAGGAGTGATGATAAATTCAATGACCAGTACATGGGGATGCCAGGGTCTTTCCGAAAGTTAAATATTGATTAATTTAACTTTTTTTTCACACTAAAAACTCAAACGATATTAAAAGATGCACTTAAGAAATTTGGTAGGTTAACATTGCTAAATTGTAACTTGCTTTCGCACGGGTAAACTTAGTTCCAAGTTAAAAATTAAATATTGTAGGTATAAATAACCTTCTAATTTCAATGGTTGAATTTAATGTTTAAATATAAAAAAAGTATAAGTAAAAAAATCACATTTTTCAATATTTTTTGTTGGGGTTGATATTAGGTCTCTTTTTTTATTGTAAATGCCATTTGTTTTATCTCTGTAACGATAAAAAACAAATCTGATTAAACCTTTGTAAATGAATTTTTATTTATGTAATTATTATTTATAAATAATTTATAATTACAATAAAATCTAGTATATAATCAATGTTTTATTTAAATGTTTCATTTTATAACTTAGGTTTTAATTAACAATAGCATTTTTTTAGCAGCCTGTAAATTTTCCCATTGCTGGGCTAAAGGCCTCCTCACCATTTGAGGATAAGGTTTGGAGCATATTCCACCACGCTGCTCCAATGCGGATTGGCGGAATACACATGGCAGATTTCGTTGAAATTAAACACAGGTTGCATGTGTCTAATTTCAACGAAATCCTCACGATGTTTTCCTTCACCGCCGAGCACGAGATGAATTATAAACATAAACTAAGCACATGAAAATTCAGTGGTGCCTGCCTGGGTTTGAACCCGAAATCATCGGTTAAGATGCACGCGTTCTAACCACTGGGCCATCTCGGCTCTCATAATTAACATTATTAAGAAATATTTGTCAACAGACCAAATTGTTACGTTTCCATAACAATCATTCTCATAATATCATAATCATTCATTACCAGTTCTCTTGTCTTTATAAATCCTGTAAAGATTATTAACGCTCGAACAGTACTTCCAAAAATCGTTACGTGACAGTTACAGCCCATTAGTATCTTACGACTGGACAATGAGCTTCATATAATGTCAAGCAGAAGGTTTGGACATAATTCCACCAAACACTCTTCACTTCGAATATACACATGAATGAATGAATGATGGCAGAATTTCAGCTATAACATGATGATTTAATTACAATCTTTTCCTTCACCAACCAAAACGAATTACATTATATAATTTTATAAATAAAATATCTTATGTCAATGGCACCAGCGATCTACACATATTTAGGACATCTTAGTTCCCAAGGTGCGTTGGTGATATGAGTAATGATTAATATTCCTTGTAGAACTATGTATTGGCAATAACGCACTTATTATCAGGTAGCCTATTTACCAGTCTGCCTGCACAGTGCGCCTATAACATAAAAAAACAAAAGACTTCGACGCTGTTACTTGTGAATATAGCGCGAGGAAACCAGCAGGTGACGCATAAAATGATCTGATCATGTGTAACCTTGAATTGAAGCAGAGTATTGGCTTGGTGTAACGAGTTGAAAACATGTTTCGCGAAAAAAAAAGAAAGCCTTAATCCAGTGCCGAGACATTAAGAGGCTGCTACTTACTAGCTATATAAAAATTTGCTTTATAAAATAAAATAATAATAAAATTGCTACATAAAATTTTTGGGTTTTTGCGTCAAATAATTCTTACTAGCAGTTCGGAACTTGGATGATGGATGTGTTTGCACTCCCTTCCCTCAGAATTCTCGAAATGCCGCTTTAAATATTTTTGGTGGTGTCGGAATTGTCTATTGTGAAAGTGAAAGATTAGTTACTGAAATCCGTAAAAAGGACAAAATCATATTTAAAAAAATATATAGTTTGGACATCCAGTTGGAACGAAGTTGCTTTCGCTATATACATATATATTATGTTTTAAATAACAGACAACAAAATAACCATATAATTTTTTTTATTACAAATCAAATGTGAACAAAAAATAAGTGTAAATAATATTATATTAAGAAATCGTATACATATAGAAAGAGATAGAGAGAAAGAGAAAGAGGGAGGGGCATAAATTTCTCCTTACGTGATGATTTCTCTCAGTTCACTTCAATGTCAACCGCGTAAAAGAACTTAGTTCCAAAAACACAAAACCTATTTATTTATTGAATAACTCCCTAAAGCATATCTCCATCGCCTTCATCATTCGCAAAGGCAACCTTGTTATTCGGGGTCTGGATTCGATAACATTGTACAATGCACCGCAGATGGTATTTATTGATGGATGCGCTTAACAGAAAATTTTCCCTAGACAGCTTTTAGACACGAATTGAGATGGAGTAGCTATTATCTACTCTTTTCTCTTGAATTTATTTTTTAAATATTATTTTGATAATTAAAATGTCCGATCATTATATTTGAATTTACTAATCTTTAAAGAAATTGTAAAGGCATTGAACTTGGCTGCAGCAAGTGTGATCGTGGGCTCAAAAGCAGATTAAAAATAAAACAATGTAATTGTCTTGGTCTAAATATTTCTCATATGTTTGTCACCAATCCTCGAGTCAGATTCTAGCGAAAATCAAGTATTTTCTTTCAATAAGACTTTTTTAAGTACCTTTGAACGGCCATGATACAGGATTGATTTGTTTGTAAAGCTATCTCCGATTTGAAATGTAGGTTCTAAGGTAAAAACAGCAATACGTTCTATAGTTACATTTTAGCATATTTTTTTTTTAGCATTAGCAGCCTGTAAATTTTCCCACAGCTGGGCTAAAGGCCTCCTCTCCCTTTGAGGAGAAGGTTTGGAACATATTCCACCACGCTGCTCCAATGCGGGTTGGCGGAATACACATGTGACAGAATTTCGTTGAAATTAGACACACGCAGGTTTCCTCACGATGTTTTCCTTCACCGCCGAGCACGAGATGAATTATAAACACAAATTAAGCACATGAAAATTCAGTGGTGCCTGCCTGGGTTTGAACCCGAAATCATCGCTTAAGATGCACGCGTTCTAACCACTGGGCCATCTCGGCTTTTTTACTATAGTTACACCCTTGTCAAATTAAATTGTCAATGTCAATTCATAGGCGAATGAACCTTTGATAATTATCACACTTGCAAATAAACAATGTCATATATAATTAGTTTAAGTTATAGCAAAATGATACCGAATTGAAGTTTATTTTAGATTAGTCCACGTAAAAAAATAATATATATTGACTGATTGAAGTTAGTTGTAAAATCTCTGCGGACCTCTAAATATTTTTTTATGGCATAGGTTGGAGGAGTAGATGGGTCACCTGATGGTAAGTGGTCACCACCGCCCATAGGCAATGGCACCGTGAATATTAATCATTCCTTACATTGCCAATGCGCCACCAACCTTGAGAACTAATATGTTATGTCCCTTGTGCCTGTAGTCACACTGGCTGACTTACCCTTCAAACAGGAACACAACAATACTAGCGGTAGAATATCTGATGAGTGGGTCCAACCTACCCAGAAGGGCTTGCAAGAAGCACGACCACAAAGAAAGATATTAATACATGTTAATCTGTAGGACGGCGTTTATTCATTTAATGATTATTTATGTCAGTATAGTACACACAGTTGAAGCGAGTAGTCACCTATTATTAAAAATGGATACAATACCGCAAGACAGAATCTTAGAAACTAAACCAGATACCTTAACGGTAGTCCGTAAACAGTACAATCTGGATAAACCCGGACAAATGAAGGAGGCCATCAGTATCCTACATAAATGGGTGCAACAACAGAAACATTTTAAAAAGAAGGATTTTAGTGAGTAACATTGTACCTTATTTAGTTAGATAAATTAATTTGATCGTAACATATGCGTAATAGAGACGCGTGTAAAAAAATGTTTGAATATTTAGGCGTGAGATAATGGTCACGTTAAGTCACAACTGAACTGTTTTCTAACACCGATTATTTTTCATTTAAAGTAAACTTAGTGAATGATTAATCTAATAAATAAAAAAAACGATTTAGTTGTTGTTATATTTATAAATAAAATGCTAATAATTTATTATAAAAGTAATACTTTAATAATCGTCAAAGAAAATAATAATAATAAATTTAAGCCAATTTAATATTTTTGCTGAAATTATCATCTGGACTTTTCCTATGATAGTGCTTAGTGCGCTTCTCGCGTAACTTTAGCTATTCCCTTAGCTCTTTGTATTGCTGGATTCCTAGTAAGCTAACTAGTGTTATTACAGGATAAAATTTTAGAATTGGTTAACAAAATTCCATTAATGTGTGTCATATAGAAAGTGATTTCGTTTTAGAATATTTGTTAGTATATCAATAATATATGGTGGCCGCAAGCTATGCACGTTTATTTGTTTATCTGTTCTTTTATATCATCTAAAGCATGTATCATTTGACATAATGTTTTTTTTTGTATTAGACTTCAGTTGTTTTTTTTTTATTTGTACATGTTGCATGTAATTCAATATAATCATGACTCAGGTGTCCGTTAAGGCTATAAGCGTGATAGATAGTCGCTTCGTTTATTATAATTTTAATACTAATAATGCTGAGATTACTTATATGAAAAGAAGACAATTTGACGGATTTTACGGACACGTTATCGTTTGCCAACCTAGAACATGTTGTAATATAGATAAATTATTTAACACACAATTAGTTACGTTCAGATAAACACCGCCACCTTGAACTAAAGACCCTTCAATTATGATATAAAATATTAAGTTAGTAGTTTTCCGTAATTGAGTTTTACTTTTTGTTATTAACTGGTTAACACAGGTTTTTATAAACAACCGGTTACTCTTTCAAGGTCAAATCGCTAAAATTGTATCGAAGCAATCTTGAACCTCAAATCGGTCATATAAAACTTCCGACGAACCCGCTAAAATACGAGAAAAACCACAAGTTGTCGGTTTTATATCTGGTTACCATGTAGTTTCTTTTGTTTTAATATATTATTCAATAGGTATCTCAATGGGGTTCTCTATTTTCGATTCTATGATCATATAATTTAGAACGATTTTTGTTCACATCTAAGGATGTATATACGTATATATTTAACTAACGTGTTGTTTTGGAGGCGACGTCCACGTCCTACGATCTCGGGGCCCTCGACATTTTACAAACAGGTTGAAGTGTATTGTGATACTTTAAAATATTAAATGTTATTTTTTTCTTATTGGTAATTTTTTTTTTTTTTTTAATAATGTAATTGAATTGTATTTATTACTAAGTAAATCATAATGAGTATTGAGTGTTTTTTTATGACAAATACATAGGCGGACTGGCAAATATTATACATAGATAAAAAAATGCATGCTTACTGTAAAATATATAAAAAGATCCTTTTATCACCAATGCGCTACTAACCTTGGGATTTAAGATGTTATGTCCCTTGTGTCAACCGAAATACAACAGTCTACCTACAACATCTACTCGTGTGGCCAGTGGAACCCAGATTTGCATAAAACCCTACCAAATAAAGTGAGCGATTATTTGAAATTAGAACGTGATACTATGATAATATGCAAAATATATCAATCGAACAGTATCAATGTTAGTTATCTGTTTAACCTCAACTCAGTAACATACGCCATTCTAATCGCTGAGTCTAACTGGAAGGGATGACAAATGAGAATTCCCTAAAATTTTTGTTTCTATAGTAACCCCTAAAAAAAACTGTAGTAACTGTTAGACAAAGATTTTTTTTTTGACAGAAAGGGCTGTTGTTACATTTGATACAATATAATCATTTTGCTTTACTAGCGTTAAAAACAAATAACTTTATTAAAAACACCCCGAAGTTCCAAGGTTATAAATAAACCGGACATCTCAATTTTGCAAGATAACCGTTTCAATATATTAAAGTAACCAAAATATAAACATCAGTTAGTTGTCTAACTTTTCTAACTTCGTAATGCATAACTGCGGAGTGAGTCTCCTTATCAGGGACGATAAATGAGGATTCCACTGAAATTTCGAATCTAAGGTGATTTCTGTAAAGTCTTACGTATTTTTACGTCGTCATAATAATTAGGTTTTAGTTTCCGGACAATATTAAAAATTAGAAAACATAAAAGTATCACAACTGCCTTTAACATTAAAAGGAAGATCATTTATATATAAGTATTTATTAATATATATTCGTTGCAAACCGCCATTGTATCAGCGACAACGTTTGCTTACAAAAAACAAACTTTCACGACGTAATCAACACAATATTACAAATATCTAAAAATATGGGTCACTCATAAATGTGAAATATAGAAAAAAATGGTTTATGTACGATATAGTTTAATACTTTTATGAATGTAATATTTAATATTGATGGTTTTTACATCAATAAAATTGGTATAATCTCAATTATCAACTCTACAAATGTCAATTAAAAATAGTTACTGTATAAATCTTGATCGAGTGGAATGGTGGCAAGAATGCTAGCAGCATTTCCCCGTTGAATCGCAATTCCGATCTAGGCAAAAAACGACTCATCCTCCCTGTCATATTTAGTATTAGTAAATAAAAGATAATTAAAAAATTGTTGCATATTAAAAAAAAATTATGACAGCAGAGTCTCGTTACACTAACAATTGTAGTCTATTGTTCTTAACGACTCTTGTGTCTTTTCAAATTACCTTTTCACAATACAATAACCGTTCCTGTCGAGAGCTTTCAAGTATGAGCGATGGCTCAAACAATAAAACAAATGCAGAATTTGTATTGAACAAATAATCGAAGAATTAATTTAGAAATACTAAATTAAATTTGAAACACAAGTTGTTGGGAAACAATCAACAATTGTGTATCGAATTTTGAAATTAATTTAGGCAAAATAAATAATATGCCTATTATTTTTGATTGTCTGGGGGTAATGCTGGGTCAACTGTTGATACTGTTTACTCGGTAGAGGTACTCACTCATCAGATATTCTACCGATAAACAGCAGTACTCAGTATTGTTATATCCCGGTTTAAAGGGTGAGTGTGCCTGTGTAACTACAGACACAAGGGACATAACATCTTAGTTCCCAAAGTTGATAATGCATTGGCGATAAAAAAAATGGTTAATATTAGTTACAGCCCCATTGTCTGTGGGTAGTGGCGACCACTTAACATCATTCTGATCCCAGTGTAAGTAGCTAAAGCACTTGTGTTATGGAAAATACCACCAACACCCAGACACCCAGACCCAAGACAACATAGAAAACTAATGAACTTTTTATACATCGACTCGGCCGGGAAATCGAGGTCCTGAAAACCGGTGTACACGCTAGTCGACCACGGAGGTCGTCTAAAGTTAGTCAAATAAATACTTTTAAAATAGAGCGCCATGAGTGTCTATAATATCAACTCAATTCGGTTGGTTGGTACTAGCTTACACGTAAGGTTTTGCGAACATATTATTAGTATATACGATGTAAATTTACTCCTGTTTACGAGTACTTAGGTATCAAATTATTTGTGAATTTTAAGTCCGAAACAAGCAATCCAAAGCATGTCTGAAAAATGTAAATTAAAAAAAAAAAAACGAATCAAGCTTCGTCTACAGCAAATAATATGATGATAAGATGCAAAATTTTCCGTTGTTTACCATTAAAAATATGTAATTATTCATTTAAAAAGTATAAACATTTGATGTAAACGAAAGTTACAAGATGTTCGCGTTGAAAGTAAGATTTATTCGCAAACATTTCGGAGTAAAAGGTAATTTCAAAGTTTGTATTAAGAAAAATAAGGAAAACAGTCACGGAAAGCAAAATATAATTGACGGAACTTATTAAAATTGTGCCTTAAATCAAAAAAAGCAATTTCAGTTTTAAACCGACCTTTACAAATGTTTTATTTAGTTGATGAGTATTACACGTACACTCGCTTTATTTTGTAAACTGAGGAACGAAAATAAATATTTTCTTAATTATATCAAAGATGCATTATTCATGTGAAACATCTTTTGGGACGTCTAGGGGAAATAAGACTTGTATGCCGTGACGGCGTACGGCATAAAGATATATTATGGCACTTTTTTTAACAAATGACATATATGTTAACTTATAAGTTAAATAGTCATTGGTCTTTAAATATTTGAGGTATATAACCACAAAAAATCATATCATTTTGAAAAGATTGATTAAGGCATTAGTGTGATACATTAATACGTTTTTGTATCGTTTAATAATAAAATGGTAAGCTGTATTATAAAATATTCAATGCACTAAATTGCCTTTTAACTATAGCCTTCTATCCCGACCTCCTCAGGTGGGAGATTAAGCACCCGGATCACTTTGGGCGTCGCAAAGAAAATGTCTCGTTAAAATTCATGAGGCGCAATTGTTGAGTTTCACCTAACTTGAGTGATATTAGATTTTTCATTGAAGGTACCGTTTACCCCAGTTTACCCTTTGCGGTTTCATACCAGTTTAGTCTTCATACGCCGGTGGAATTTTTACAAAGAATTACACAGAATGTCGGGTCAAGCGTACACATTTTTAGCATATTGACCTTTTAGGTCTTGTAAAATATTTTGTAAGCAGACTTTAATTATAATTATTAAAGTGTAAGGGGTAATTAATAATTCCATTATTATTTATAATATTAATCTACGTATTGGATTGTCGGAATAAATAAATATAAATATAAAATTGGACAACATCACATACATTACTCTGATCCCAATGTAAGTAGCTAAAGCACTTGTGTTATGGAAAATCAGAAGTAACAACGGTACCACAAACACCCAGACCCAAGACAACATAGCAAACTAATGAACTTTTTCTATATCGACTCAGCCGGGAATCGAGCCCCGGACCTCGGAGTGGCGTATCCATAAAAACCGGTGTACACTACTCGACCACGGAGGTCGTCAATGCAGTCACTAATGAGTTAACCGGTTCTTCTCATTAGAATCTACCACCACCATTCATATATTTTACCAACATTTTGTGATACTTTGTGTTATTGTAGTCCGTTTTGAAGGTTAATTTTGTAACTACAAGCACCAAAGACGAAGTATATCAGCTCCCAAGGTTTTTTGCGCATTGATGTATGATTATTTTTTTTCAGTGCTATTGTGTATGAGCGATAATGATTACCTACAAACAAGTCGCCGATAATTAATTAAGATATTAGTTATATTAACGTTTTATGTAGGCACTTATCACACCCGCGCAAAGCCGGATCGGGTAGCTGATGGCTGACATCGTAATATAATATGCTAGGTTTATAAATTGTTGTAATCTATACATATAATAAAATTGGAGTGTCCGTTTGTAATATTAATATAACCGCGTTTTACTAAATGCATATGTATGTATACACGGTCCATATACCTAAATAACATTTATTACTATTTCTGCCTGTCTGTCTGTTTGTTCCGGCTAATCTCTGGAACGGCTGCACCGATTTTGACGGGACTTTCACCGGTAGATAGCTGATGTAATGAGGAGTAACTTAGGCTTTTATTTTAAAGTTATATGTGAAATAATAATAAAGTCACGCTTTTTTATTAAATTCAAATGCGCACGAAATCGCGGGCACAGCTAGTATTAAATAAATATATTATTATTAATGTTTTTACAGGTGAATTTTATTATGAAGCTGTTATCATTGGCTGTAAAGGATCAATAGAAAGAGCAAAGAGCCAGATCGATAAAATTTGCACCATGAGGACGTTATTGCCGCAGTTCTTCCAAGATTGTAATGTTAAAAACGACTTTGCGGACTTACACAAAATTGTGTAGGTACACACGTTTCATGTCTTAAGATTAAGCTGGGCTTAGAATGTATTTAAATCGTAGAGAGGGGATTCAAAGTCGGAAATGTACTTCTTAATTTGTGTGTATAATACTTATGGGAAATTAGAACCGTGTTGTACCAATCAATTGAGGTACCAACTCACAGAACTAATAATAATTATATTGTTATGTAGATTTAAAGCATAAAGGCAAAGTTGTGATATAAAAACAAAAACGTCTTTAAAATAATATCCTTAACATATATATACACAGCGCCAATGTCTATGATGATGATAATTCTCTATCAGGCCCGTGTTTTTTTTAGTACCGTATAGGCAACATAATATACTACTAAAAAAAGTACATCAAGCGTGACCGTTAACATAGATTAAAAATAATATGATATAAATTAAAATATCTTATATATTAAACGATGACTATTGGCAAATTCACAAACCTAAACCACCAGAATTATTCGGCAATTTTAAGGATAGGTTTTTTTTTATGATATCGGTAGGCGGATGAGCAAATACCTGATGGTAAGTGGTCACTACTGCCCATAGACAATGGCGATGTAAGAAATATTAAGCATTCCTTACATCACCAATGCGACACCAACCTTGAGAACTAAGATGTTACGTCCCTGTAGTTATACTGGCTGACTCACTCTTCAAATCTGAACACAACAATACTGAGTACTGCTGTTTGGCGGTAGAATATGTGATGAGTGGGTGGTACCCAGACGGGCTTGCACAAAGCAATTAATTCTGCGAGGTGAGGCCGATTTTTGCGAGAACGAGTTTAATTGTTAACTATTTATGTGTTTTTTTTACTTATTCCTATTTCTACTAGCAATAGGCATTTTGATTATGACTTAATTATATACGTATAAATCTATTGTTCTTTTTTTCATATTTTTTTAGTTTCAAAACCATTTATATATTTTACGTATTGTTTTCAATTTTGATTAGATTTTTTTAAAAGTAATTTGCTCTTCTCATCCACGTGCTATCTCAATGCGTTGGAATCTTCCAAAAATAAATATATAATGTCAGTCTTTAAGTTCAGGAGCGTTAGCGAATGGATTCTGAACAATAATTATTCGACCAGTAAGATCTCTCAGAACGTACGTCTAACCGTTTCTAACGGCTTGCTTCAGAATGCAAGCAACAGATTTAGTAAATAAAAAAAAAAAAAAACACTTGCGTCAAACTCTAATTTGTCATCATATGCCGAGGTGTGTAAATAAATGGCGTTTTTTTTTTAAAATATTTAGCCGTGAATGTTTTTTCCATAATTGCCGAAAGTGCCATAATAAGATACCTTTACCTTCACTCAAACGCTTTAATTATAGAAGCTCGTTATGTCTACCTGTTCTGGACGGTATATTTTGATATATTGTCATAAGAGCCCTTGTTTTAGATTAGCCGTTTTCGCGACATGTTTTAAAGGGATTGTGAGCCTAATATTTATCAGTTACTCAAATACTGTACAAAAGTTTTTTTTTTTTTAAATATAATGTATAGAAAAAAATCTTAATAAATATTATAAAACAACTTTTTTTTTCAGCCATTCAGTGATTCTGCCTAAATTAACAGATGATCATTATAGGGTTCAATATAACAAGTTCACCGTGAACGCTATCAAGCCTTCACAATTCATGGAGTACTATAGATATAATATTATTGTAAGTTATTTTTACTTCATTTTACTACACTTCGCTTCGCTTTATTTTATTTAGAACCCAACGGTATATAATGAACGCACTCTATATAAATTAAAACAAACACTATGTTGAGTAAACAGTTCTTATCTCTAAAGATAGGTATTTCCTAAATATATTATAGAGTTAACTAAATTAACTAGAGCCGAGATGGCCCAGTGGTTAGAACGCGTGCATCTTAACCGATGATTTCGGGTTCAAACACAGGCAGGCACCACTGAAATTTCATGTGCTTAATTTGTGTTTATAATTTATCTCGTGCTCGGCGGTGAAGGAAAACATCGTTAAACCTGCATGTGTCTAATTTCAACGAAATTCTGCTAACATGTAGCAGAATTTCGTATTCCGCCAACCCGCATTGGAGCAGCGTGGTGGAATATGCTCCAAACCTTCTCCTCTAAGGGAGATGAGGCCTTTATCCCAGCAGTGGGACATTTACGGGCTGCTAATGTATGTAATGTAACTAAATTATTTATATATCGAGATTATTACTTTATATTTCATCTATTAGATGCCGATTACCGCGCTTATGACTTGTTTTTTTTTTGCATTAATCATACAAGTTTGAGAATTTTATTAGTTCTGTCAAACCAAATAAGTTACTAGCATTTGTTATTTTATATTTAATGAAATTTTAAAACATAATTAGTATTCAAAATTCCTTTTATAAACATACTTGATTTACGGCCGATAAATTATCAATAACGCAATAGTGATGTTAAAGTTGCTTGTTCGATTTTGACCCCTCTTGCTCATAACAAGTTACGCTTAATGGGATCAATATGAATATACATGTTTCATTAAAACCATATAGAGCTAATATTTATAAGAATTTTGATACCAGATAATACGAGACAGGGCTGAAGTGGTCATTTTGTTAAAATGCATAAATTTTTCATTACAAAAGTCAGTACTAGTCGGTTTCCTGCGAAACTTCAAACCGCGTTTATTCAAAAGTTTTTTTAGGATATTCGAAACCTATGACAAGTTTTTTTTTGATTGAATTTAATCGTAAACTGCAAGTCACATAACAATTTACATTTGGTGCGAAAATTATGAAACCTTTTTTAACCCATTTTTTTTTGTAATGTCTAATAGTAGGTATACATAAGTTCAGTTAGAATTTCAGTTTGTTGATAACAATTTACTTTACGTTTTTAATTATTTTTGCTTATACAGCCGTATTACCGATCTATAAAATGAATTCTTTGTTAAATCGTAACAATTTAGTTAATCAAGAACCACTTTATTTTTCTGCCCATCTACATCTGCTCTTCAAAATGAGACCATAACAGATTTTATGCGTGCAGCTTAGATTCTTGTCCCATAATCACTGGGACAAGAATCGGCTAACGCTATTAATATATATGGTAAAAATGATAAGTAAGGATTAGTTAGTTGACGCTAAGATTCTGAGTACGCAGAGTCGAATTCTTCCTGGGGCAAGTTATTCTTTAATTAAATTCCACATACAATTTTATTTTTGCTAATTCATAAATATAAATCGCTTGTTAAAAAAAGAACCTTAATTAATAAGGTATATTATTCAACACAAGATCCAAAAAAATCGTGGAGTTGGTACTATTTGATTGACATAACTTTGTACTTTAAAAAGAGTAACTTAACCGTTTGTCTCGACATAATTTACATTCCGAACCGGTGCTAGCTTTACATTAAAAACAATCGTATGAAATGATTCAAAAGTAAATATTGAATTTATATAATACAGAACTTGTGATTTAGCAAAACACAAGTTCTGTATTATAATCAGATAGACTAAAAATCTAACACGTTCAGCCGTAGTAGACGAGTTAAGGCTTTGGAGCCGTTGGGGTTTCACGAGATTTAAGAAGCACATGTGTTTAAGCACATCTAACTGCCTGACGCGCTGGGTTTCTACTAAAAATATCTTGACAGAAAAACTCATTAATTTTTAATTGCCGGAGATTGAGAACCAACGAGGGGGAGGAGACCCAAGACTTCAGGTTTAGCGGTATTATAAGAGGGCCTAGTAGATAATTAGTTACATATATATTCACACATATATAAAATAATGTGTTCACACACATATAAAACACAGAGGCAGTCGTTTAAATTTTAACTAGTGTAGTCACAGCTTTATTCGGGTAGTGTACTCGTTAAATATTTTTAATTGAAAACGTTATTTATGTTTAATTAACTTATATTTATTATACGTTAAGTTATCGCTTTGTAGTAATTTCTCGTAGATAACCTTATGAGGTCGAAACCAATATCAAAGCATATTAAATACCCATGTTTTGACTAATATCGAGTTAAGTAACGATCTTGTAAAATTGCTTTAGGATATTTCAAGGCGCTGGATGGCGTCATCAAAATTCATCATGGTTATTGTGCATAAATGTTAGGGCGATTAATAAAACTGTTGAACTAATCCTTTTCTAAAATAAAGTATTAAAAATATAATAATCTTATAACGTAATAGTACATAGCTGATTGCCGATGATATGGCGCTGGTTTCCTTCCTATTTCTTCTTAATCATAATGGCCGCTTCATTATCATAAACGCAATTCTTCTAGAGTGTTGCAAGAAGAGTCTTGTTTCTGGCACTCTAGAAGAATTGCGTTATATATATATGTCGGAGGAGCAGGATGCCGAACAGTTGGGTTCGGGGATTCATCCGACATTTGTAAGACTAGGTGGCCGTGAAATGAAGATATTCACAAAATAAAACGTATTTAATATCGTCTAATTACTGTATTAATTGTTTCAATAATAATCGTACAAAACAAAAATATCAAAAGATTACAATAATTCATCTCGATTAAGAGCATATGGGTTCGCAAGCAACCATCGCATTCGAGTCGCTTGTCAAAACATAACGACTCGCGTTGCTATGATACTAACAACTCCATTCGGGGTGACCCGCTCTTAAAAGTAAATCAGCCATCAAACATTATTGCCAACTACTCGATTCCTTAATTATCCAAATCAACAGCCAAAGTAACCGCGCCCCGTTATATATATACTTATAGATTCAAACAAATAGTAGCCTTTATTGTATCATCAATTGAAATATTTTACAATAAAAACTTAACTACTATGGCCTACTATGGCCTACTAAACCTAATAACTAGGGTTAAATTTGTTTTATATTAACGAGAAAATGTATTAAATATATATTTATATTTTTTTACAGCAAGCTGAATACATAAAGGCCCACGACTATTTAAACGGATTCATTATAGTGCTCGACCTCACTGAAACCAATATGGTAGACTTTGTGTCAAAAATAGGTCTCAGTGAACTGAGGCAAATTCTATCCATTCATATGGTAAGTTTGTATACCGCTGGTGTTATCAGTCTTATTATATTAGTAAAGATAAACTAAAATTAATCATTTTATTATTAATATTCCATACAATATTCTAATAGTAGGGCTTTTATAATATTCTATTCTATGTAGTTCTTGATTTACAGTTTTATCTATACGTATTTTATATGACACGATACATATGTATACCAAAATAACATTTTTTACAACTTTTGTCAGTCTGTCTGTTTGTTCCGGATATTCTCTGGAACGGCTGGACCGATTTTGAAGGAACTTCCACTGGCAGATAGCTGATGTAATCAGGAGTAACTTAGGCTACAACAGTTACTTTTTTGTTAAATTCAAACGCGTACGAAGTCGCGGGTTCACCTAGTTTATATTATAGATAGGTTATAATATAAATTGATTTTATTATTAAATTTAGTAGAATTGGAAATAGTTTGATCTAAACCTTTTAATCCATATCAAATCGTCAACCAAGGTTTCATATGGTACCCAGTTGTGGTTAATTTATTGTGATAGGTTTTCGGAGCAGTTCTCAGCGGTCACACAGTGACTGCTGGTTGCTAGAACAACACTTTTTAAAACTGTGTTTATCAAAACAAAAAGGAATAAATATGTGTTTAATTAGTATTTGTAATTTATTTCTTGATTTGTAGTAAAGATTAACATCCTGCATGTGTTAAATAGCAATTTGCCACACGTGCGTCTTCACGTAGGCCCCTACGTGAATTTGTAGCCTTGTTTCACAAGCCTAAATGCTACAAAAATAAAAAAAAATAGTTTAGCATCAACATCTTCACTTGTTTTTCGATGAAAATAGTCTGTCAATACGCCCGACTATCAAACTCTTAACTTTTTTTTGAGTATTTCTTACCAGAAATATACAATAACAGTTTCCTTGCTCAAACTCGGAGATTGAAACCAAACAGGACCCAATGAGGAAGTGAATACAAACAATTATATCGAACCGAATAAAACTCTAAAAGCTTGAAGAAATTTTGGGTTCACAAAAAAATTTTATAAGTCCAAATTAGATCTGTTTTAAAATAAGAGCAATGAATATCGACAAAGATCAGCTGAATCATTTATGTAGTGTTACAGTAGACTTCATTTATTAATTGAATTATAATTTTCGTAATTTTCAGGAAGGTTATGGAGTTAGAATTAAAGCTATTCATATTATAAGTGCATCAAAGGTCATTAGCACTTTTGTATCGATTTTGAAACAAGTTTTAAGTTCTAAGATGGCGGATAGAATAAATGTTCACAAAAATACCGAAGAAATCCATAAGCATATTCCAAAGGAAATACTTCCGAAAGACTTTGGGGGAGACGAACGCTCTTTAAAAGATTTGCAACGTATGTTGTTTATAAATTAGTCCATACTTGCTCCATAAATCACGTAATTTACCTATGTCCTTGTCTGGACCCGGTGTTTATATTATGTCAAATTTCATTACGATCAGATCAGTGGTATATTCAGTATGACATAATTCCAACGTAGAGACATTTTCCTTAATTTTTCAGAGGAATGGCTGGAAGTACTTTCATCAGAGGAACACATGAAGCATATGCAAGTAGTTAATGCAGCTGGCACAGATGAAAATTTCAGACGAAAAGACTGCTTCAATGATCAGTATGCAGGAATGCCTGGCACTTTTAGGTCGTTAAGTGTTGATTAGTTGAGTTCTTTTACTAAATCTTTAAATGTATTGTTTATAAATTATATCCAAACAATTTGGATACAGGTATGTATGAAGATTGAAGATGAAGATTTATTTGGATCTTTTATCTGTTTTTCCGAAGAGAAACTGGTGACTCGGAATTGCTATTATTTTTCATTCGAATTACAATTTAATTTATATGGTCTGTAATATTTATGTCCTAACAATGGAATTGTGTGGGAAGATAATTTCATGAAATATAAAGTATTATAATTTTACCTCTATGTTTATAGTTACAAATGAATATGAAGTCGTTTTTATTGTATTGCTTTACTGAATAAAAACTTCTACACTACATAAATTTTGTTTTTAATCGGAAAAGGTTTAAAGAGTAGTATATAATGTTTTTAAATATGTAGATAAACTTTGCAGTTTCATCCTCTTTGATTTTAGGCTATTGACGTGACCATCGTGAATACCATGTTTTAGTATTATAGCAACCAAGTATAAAATAGTTACCATTTTATCAATTAGTAGTGTTTATTATTTTTTATAATATTTGATATAATTGAAAATAAACACGCCGCCGAGTTTCTTTCGCCAGTTCCCTCAGGTCCGTGGTGTTTATTTTCTAACCGGTGATAAGTTATATTTCTTGCCTGTATTTTTTTATATTTGTCGAATGTGATTTTAATTATGAATTATATTTGTGTTTTTTATTAAGTTCAAGATTAAACATATATATTCAAAGTAAAAATACTTTTTTAAAAAAGTTTTTATTTGAATGCGCTAAAAAAAAGAGAATAAAATTTTCCTTTAAAATTTGAAGTATCAATTTATAACCTCATTATAGACAATTTCTTTAATCATAAAATTTTAGACTCATAAAGTCTATTCATCTATCATTCAATGCATCATTGTTGCAAGGTCGTGTGCCTGTTTATTTCGAACAGTCTAAATCTTCAATAACAAGACCTTCTAATGATTTTACCCTACTTAAGGCCACGTATGCTTGACCAGAAGCAAAGAGCTTCTTGCCTAATTAAACAACGGCGTGATCGACAGTACTACCCTGCATTTTGTGTACTGTGCAAGCCCATAATATAAATGGCACTATTCTTCGTTCCACGGTTCCGTGACTATATTTTGCTGGAAATTGCACAGACTTGGGCTGAATGAGGTGAACATCGTCTTTACCAAAATCTATACGGACGGATGGTATATCAGTGTCATACATTTGTGCTCTTCGGAAGCAGGGCCATATAATTTCAGTAATATGCCCAATGGCACTATTCACCAGACATTTAGATACATCTACATTGTAACGCAACATCACCTTGGCCCCAACAAATATTTCTAGCTCCTTAGGTAGTCCCTCAGTCTTGTTTATGTCTGATGGTATAATATTATTTAGATCTAAGGTTTCAGTTTTTCGAATACAATCTACTAGACTATCCTGCGCAATGATTTTGTTAATAGTTATACCACGAGATCGGAAATGTTAGAGAACAGTTTTGTTGTGATTGTATACTTGTTGGTTAGTGAGATAAATTCGCAGGGCTTTTTCAATCGCAAATTCTCCAGTTGGTTCAATGCTTAGCCGATTCATTAAAATAGCAAAGTGCTCAGATTGAATTATCATGTATTGTCATCCAAACTTAACGTGTATTTCAGCCAAATCGGTTAAAGATATCTGCATCAAAATTGAGTAGCAAGATTCCACCCGCACATACATATATACAAACATTGCAAGTTAAATAAAAGCTTTTAATAAAAAAAATATTTCGACATGTCGAAAGTCATGACTTTTCTTTTAAGTAAACGCTTATCAAAGATGTTATACTCACTTATGGACACTAAGGAGAATTATAATTAGTATTCATATCATCAGTGTCCATTATTATCTTTTTGAAAATAAAATAAAAACAGACGTTTGGATATGTCTTAGTAGACAGTTCTCAAATAATGGCGTTAATGTTTACTTTTAAAGCAAGAGTATCCAACGATGTTGAAATAGACAAGCGTTTATATTTAAAATAATTTTCACCGAATGCCAAGTCACAATATATTATTATTTCATAATTGAAAATTTATGAATATTATATTCCATTACATATGAATAACAATGACACTTTATTACATAAATAATGCAGATTAAGTCCTTTGGTGGGAAACGCTTTACAAAATCAAGGAACGCTAAAGACTGAACCAAACGTTTTTCATAAAAAATTGCTTCGTGTTCCTGTAACTCAATAGTGTTATATACAAGACATTATTTGTAACACAAGGTAGCGTGACCTGAAACAGAAACTGGCGTGACACAAATCGTTTATTCATGAGCGTTGAAACATCATTCCTGTTCCCTAACGGATGCTGGAGTCGGTGTATTCTGAAAGCCACATTTATTATAGCTATTCTTATTAAAACTGCCTATAGATTGGTTTTTACAGTTTGACATGTAATATTTGACATGTAATATTTTAAGAAATGTAAGCAGCACTATCTGTGCGTACACTCGTTTGTTTTGTTTGTGTAGTGTATATACGTCTCATGAATAAAAATATTGACATTGTGAATTTTGATTTGATGAAGATGTGAATAAATTGGGCGCAGAGACATTATTTATCGATATACTTCACAATGCAAACGGAATATATATGTCCCTTCGCCTTGAAATTATGCAATTTTTTTTTTTTGTTTTTCATACTTTGCCGGAATTAAATTCTTCGGCATCGTGCTTTCCAGCTTTCTCCTTCGTAATGTGGGCCAATGACTAACCGTTCCTGTGCAGAGGTGGAAAAGAAAGCTGAAGGAATTTCCCGAAGACAGATTTAGCGAGAGACAAGAACGCATGCGTTCCTGAAGGTAGGCGCAACAGTCGACTGCCAATTCTACCAATGTACTCCGGCTTCGACTTAACGATAAAGTGTTTGGAGGACCTAGCAGCATCAGTTACTGGCTGGCTTCTTTTGCACACATAACTTGCACCAAACATAAAAGTTTTGATTAGATCAGCAACCGATGAGGGCATTAAGCTTATTGCATTGCAAGGTTTGGATCGTATTCCATCCAGCACGCTGCTCCAATTTGGGTTGGTTTTTTTTTTTAAATAAGCAATTGCTGAACCAAACTCCAAAATTAATTTTTATTTATTTATAATTACTTAAGATTATTTTTATCTTACTATAACTTGATAACTCCAATATTCTAGGGTCCCCTTTAAGCCAAGCTTATGAGAACTCAACTAATCAACACTTAGCACTCTAAAAGTACCAGGCATTCCGGCGTACTGCTCATTGAAACTGTCTTTTCGTCTGAAAGTTTCGTCTGTACCCGCGGCATTCATTTCTCGCATATACTTCAAGTGTTCCTCTGATGATAGAGCGTCCAACCATTCATCTGGAAAATAAAAAATAAAAAATAATAAGTTTAAACATGAGGTAATAAACAATAAATAGTTTATATTAAGCTAATAAATAAATAGTACAAAACATAAAATACACTATGTTAACTGCGTGTTACGCGGTAAGATAGAATTTTCTACGATTCTGAGAGGTATCCTATCGTAAATATTTCGATGGGGTGGGTCATCACCGTCCAGAGACATTTTAACTGCAAGAAATATTAACCATCCTTTATATCGTCAATGCGTCACCAACCTAAGGAACTAAGACCCCAAGAACCATGTCCCCTGTGCCTATAGTTAGAAATCAGTCGTTACAAATTTTTGAAGATAATTGTTAATAATCTCTGAAGTGATGTTACTCTTTCAGCATAAGAATAAACTATTAAGTAAATATAAATATGAAGCATTAGGTATATTGAAACGATCCTCCGGTATTTGCAATACGTACTGAAGACGACTAACGCAGGAGTTTTAGTTGGTAATATTGATACCAAAGTATTTAGTCTATATTTAGTTTTAAGTTCTAGCACCGGTTATTTAGAACAGCTTTCAAATTCTGGTGGAGAAATTAAAAGGACGATGCCTGAATACCGATGTATTCAGCCATTGTACCCTTAATATCTAGCTTCAGATTCTAAAGCTTTTGGTCTTTTTTAGTTTTGTTTTTGTATTGTTTCGATGATACTTTAATCACATACATACTTCGTAAATCTTTTGAGCAGCGTTCTTCCCCACCATAATCTTTAGGCAATATTTTATTCGGAATATATTTATGGATTTCTTCGACATCCTTGAGAACATTTATTCTTTCCGCGACCTTAGCACTGAGGACTTGTTTAAGAATCGCCACGAGACTGTTGACGACCTTTGATGTACTTATAATATAAATAGCTTTGATTCTCATTCCGTAACCTTGCTGAAAATTTAGAACAAAATTAATTATATCAATAATGTTATCTTATATTGATAAATGACTATTGAACTGAAAAATCTACTGATAAAACCAATATATATACAATATACATGTAGGATATTCCTTTATAATTTATAAAATAAAACTTGCACCAGAGACTGGACTTGGGAACGGGCTTGCTTTATTTTTGTAAAATGTAATCTATATAATTTGGTACGGTAGACTATCTTTATCGTCTAATTCGAATAAAATGTATACAATCAATATACTTACAATTAAAATTGACAGCACTTGTTTCACTTCAACGGGATTAAGTTTTGACACAAGATCCATAAGATTTATTTCAGAATAATCTAATATCACAATACATCCGGCCAAATAGTCGTGTACTTTGAGGTAGTCAGCTAGCTGTGAATAATAATCGAATTAATTTAGTTGTTGAACAATGTCTTCAACAGGGTTTTTCGAAGAAAGTTATTTTACACTAGAGTGGACTGACAGAAATGGTCAAGTAAAAAAAAAAAACGTTTGCGTCTCGGAACTGAAGTGATAACTTAAGCTGTCCGAATGACGGCTAGCACTGCTGGTTAGAGTGAGAGAGGAAGAACCTGCCTACTGCTGCTATAAGTAAGAGAAAGGGCAGCCAGACGACTGGTGCCGTAAAGCGTTACGTAACGAAACGGCTTACACTCCCATAAGAAATTATCACTTCAAAAAACTTTCCGTCTGTTTTATTTCTTTCCGACTCTTTTCTTTTTAATTTACACGGAAAATTAAATAAAAATTTTATTCTTGTCTTTTAATTATTATTTAATGTTGATTTATATCCTTTCTTATAGCGCCCAATGTCTATGAATAAAATATAAAGTGATCGCCCGTCACGATATATAATGTTCTCATGGTCACACACGTTCGTGTCTTGAAGTACAAATTCTGTTTCTGAAAACCTTTATCCGTATGTAAATTCTGATCCGAAACACAGCGTCATCTATCAAAAACTAGATATATCGAGTTAATTTATTGACCTTAATAATCATTTAGGTGATAAAAGTAGTAAAAAATAACTTACAATAATATTCTTCCTATAGTAGTCCATGAATGTTGACTTTTTAATTGTGCTGATGTCAAAAACCTTACTTATAATGACCCTATAGTAATCATCTGTTAATTTCGGAAGCGGGAATAGGTAGCTGAAAGTAAAAAAAAACATTAATATTAATCTCAATTGCTAGAAATATATTGATTTTGTCAAAAACTGACGTCGAGATATTGAAATTAGCACTATTTATATTTTATATTTAAAAAAAAAAAAAACTAGTAGCTGTGGCCCAAGCTTCGGGAATAGCTAATATTCTTATTCATGCCTTCAATTAAGGTGAAAGCTATGATTGTGGACGACCATAGTTCAAACCTGTGACTTTTTACATTGCTAGGCGACCGTTAACCATTGCGCTATTGGTGCTTTTGGGGTAAATATTTTGAGAAAATTCCCATTGCCGCCACAGCTAATATCGGAATACTTGGCGTTGATGTTTCAAGCCTCGTTCAGTTCCGCGGTCAATTGGAAGGTAAAGCCAAATTGACTTCCAATTGACCGTATCCAACGCAGAGCAGCTCGAATTATCGACAAACGATCAAGCCCGGTCTGCTTGACCGGGCTTGATCTTTGTGAGACATTTTTTGCCTTGCAAAACCACTCTGTGGAATCACCTTTCCCCGGCAGTTTATCCGAACCCATACGACTTGGCAACCTTCAAGAAAAGAGCGTCCATGTCCATGGGCGGTGGTAGTCACTTTCCATCAGGTGAGCCTCCTGCTCGTTTACCACTAATAGCATACAAAAAAGCCACGGTTGAAAATTAGTCGTTTATATGTTTATACTTACACAACTTCGTTTAAGGATTCGAAGTCGACTTTAACATTATAATCTCCAAAGAACTCCGGTAACAACGTCCTCATCGTGCAAATTTTATCGATCTGGGATTTTGCTCGTTCTATAGATCCTTTACATGTTATAATACAAATTTCGTAATAATGTGGATCTGTGGAAGAAATAATTTTGAAGTTCTTAGTGACTGGTATACGTTTATGCCGAATTAACGGTTTTCACAACTTTTCTTAAAGATACTCTGAGCTAAATATTTATCAGGTACTTAAACAAAAATACCGTACATGAGATTGGTCTCTCATAAATAGAGAATCTTTTGAAAAAATTCTAAATAGCATAACAATTATTCATATTTATTTGTCATAAAAAACATGTCTTCAAAAATTTTATAATTCAAATTTTTGTAACAGAAATCCAAACCAAAATAATGAATCTGAAGAGATTTTTGTTTGAATTTGCTTTGGAAATAAAGGTCGGATTTGAATATTATTTTTCCATTCACTTGATAAATTCTTAATAAACAACACATTAACGTCGTCAACACTAAATAAATGTTAAATGATGCTTGAATGTTATCTGACAAAAATGTCTAGATCGCGTTAAGTCTATAATTTTACTGTACAGTTGATCGTGATTAATAAAGTTTCGACGACTAAGCAAGTCAATAGAACGCCGCAATATGAATAGATACTCATGAGCGCATACACACAGACATCGTTCTAAATAACGTAATCATAAAATGTTTTTTTTTTTATTCAAATAGGTAAGCTGACTAGCAAATCGGCAACTGATGATAAGCGGTCACCACCGCTCGGTGACATTGACACTGCAAAAAATAATAACAATACCAATGCGTCACCAACCTTGGAAGGGCAAATAATGTTATGTGTCTTGAAGACACACTGCTCACTCACCCTTCAAACTGAAGACAAAAATGATAAATTTCGCTGTTTGACGGAAGAATATGTGATGAGTGGAAGGTGTTTGTCCAGACAGGCTGGCAATAGAAGTTAATATTAAAAAAAAAAAACCATTAGGTTTAACATATAATTAGGTAACTAAAAATAAGAGAAAAACATTATGATGACGAGAATAACTCGCTTCGGAATTAAATTAAATAAAACAAAAAATGAATCATTTATAATGTATTAAAAAAAAAATAACCTGGAAAACCTTGAATTGCATTAATTAGAGAGAATAATTTATTACATTCAATTTATATAGTTTTAATGCACAAAACAGATAACCTATACTTAAATTTAATGAAGTAGTCTTTTTTATACAATACTTTTTGTCATTTAACATAGACGTCGGTCAAAGACGATAAGAGTTCGTATCGTTCGTTCGACCTACTCGTACCAGGGTCTCATAATTCTTATTTAGTAAATATTCAACTAGTTAACGACTTCGCCTTACAATACAATATTTATCATAATCATTAAAAGTCGAATATTTTTACAAAATAAAAGCTGGTGTTGTCTTGACTGATTATTGCCAAGGTGTATTAGTCAACTGCGCAAGACCCGTAGGGCACAATGACTGGTAAACATATTCTATTTTAACATTTCGATGGGATGGGAAATTCGATACGAGAGGAAAACGTTCAGGCGCAGGACAAACGGCTTTATGTATCTAGACAACGGGAGTGCATAGACGTCCAATTACTATACTCGGGGTTGCTATTAAGATTTTTCCAACAGAAAACACAACAAACGCAATATATAACACAACAAACACAAACGAAATCTGTGGCCTTATAAACTAGCGACTAGAGCAACGAGGCAGTCTTTGGCGGCGGTTAGTATGTACACGCAAATTTTGAATAAATTTAAACTGGAATAATTTTTAGGGTTCCGTAACCTAATGGCAAAAAACGGAAAACTTATAGGTTCTTCATGTCTGTCTGTACGTCTGTATGTCACAGACACATTTTTCCGAAACTATAATAACTATACTGTTGAAACTTGGTAAGTAGATGTATTCTGTGAACCGCATTAAGATTTTCACACAGAAAAAAAAACAATAAATTTTGGGGGTTCTCCATGCTTAGAACTGAAACTCAAAACATTTTTTTTTCATCAAACCCATACGTATATATATAGGGTATGGGTAGATCTTTAAAAATGGTAGAGAGGTTTCTAATACCATTTTTTTTCTTAACTGAATAGTTTGCGCGAAAGACACTTCCAAAATAGTAAAATATGTGTAACCTCGAAAATAAGAGAATGATAAAACTAAAAAAACTGTATGATGTAACATTACCATACAAACTTCCACCAGAAATTGGTTTGAACGAAATTTAGTAAGTAGTTTTTTTTAATACGTCATAAATCGTAAACCGCAATTGACCTTTCATGCAATCAACTCAAACATAAAAATAAAAAATTGAATTTCATAATTATAAACGTTGTTACTTGCTGCTACGGAACCTTTCATGGGTAAGTCCGACTCGCACTTGGCCGCTTTTTTTATACAATATTATGTATTATTGTATGTATGTATATGTAATACAAGTACGACGTTTATAAAATAAATCATTTTATAAACACGAAATGATATTGAAATAAAATCTTATTCTGACTGTAATTAGCTTCACAAGTATCTTTTTTTTTTTTATCCAGAACCAAAACAAGATAGCATAAAGTTATTTAAATAATACCTATATTAACTAATATTATTTTCAATACGAGCTATGAAGGTGACCCCAAAACACACACACACACACACACAAAAACTTCAACAATAAATGTAAGAGTGTAGTTTTTGGCACAATATACTATTTTAATTTATAATTTTTATTATCATGTTACTATAATAATTTCACACTCTGAGGTGATGAATCTCAGAATGGCTTAAAAAACTGTCGTTAACTCCTAATACCCCAAAACTGGTTTCCATAATTCGACCATCAGGAATAGTTTTACCCCGTATGATGAATTTGGCAAAATCTTTTCTTGCTGTTAATTTCCGTTCTATAAAGAAATTAATTGCAAATTTTCTTCTTAGTTGTTCAGATATTTTAAAATTTTATTTAGTTTAAAATCAAGTTATACAAACCAGCTTAGAAAAATCGTTTCGTTAAAAAATATTTTTTTTATTTTTTTTTTTATCAATCATGCTCAAACTAAAATAATTATTTAATTAATTATGGTTCTATTTAAATGTAATACTTACTAAAATCCTTCTTTTTGAAATGTTTCTGTTGTTGTACCCAGCCATGTAGGATACTGATGGCCTCCTTCATTTGTCCGGGTTTATCCAGATTGTACTGTTTGCGGATTACCGTCAAAGCATCTTGCTCAATTTCTAGGATCCTGTCTTTGGGTATGGTGTCCATTATCAGTTTTAAGTTACCACTCGTCTCAACTGCTCAAATAAACTAAAAACTCTTAACAGACGCAGATGTGACAGTCAACTTATTAAAATTATCATAAAAACGCAATCTTTTTCGAGTTCGTTAAATTAACCTCTGCGGTAATTCAGGGATCCGCTGAGAATGACAAATAACTTTGATTCAAATACAATATATCCTTAGCACTAATATTTTAATGAAAATATAATAATTAATAGAAAGAAAATATTTTTGTTATTCACTATCGTGAAACCATCTGGGACCAAAACCAATTTCATTGAGTATACACTAAAATGTTGAAGAGAGGAACTGCTCAGTTTCTTGCCGGTTCTTCCCGGTAGGATCTACTTTCCAATCCGGGGATAGCTTTACATATAGCACTACAGTGCTTAAAAGTGTTTTATGAGTCTACTTTAATAAATACATTTAAATTTTGGATTGAATATATGAAAAAAACCCACTTGGCATTTAATTCCTAGTGTATCGTTGGAGTCATAAACTTTAAGTAATATCTTAATTAACTGCGTAAGATGTAATAAAAAGAATATTTTATTGTTTATTTATCATTTAAAAATTTACTTTTGCCGTTCACTGCTGGAAAAAAGCCTCATAGCCCATAGAACACCAACCGTTTCGGTCTTGGCCGTCCCGTAGTTTTTCGTCCGTCCAACTTTTTTGTTGTTGCACAGCTAGTTTATATTATAGATATAAATGGATTTTATTATTAAATTTAGTAGCATTCGAAATATCTTGATCTAAACGGATGCTCTTTTTATCCATATCAAGTAATCAACCGAGGTTTCATATGGTGCCCAGTGGTAGTTAATACCTATATTGTGATAAGTTTTCGGAGCAGTTCTCAGCGGTCACATAGTGACTGCTGGTTGCTAGTACAACACTATTGAAATCTGTAAATATTTATTAAGACTCAAGGGAATATATATGTGTTTAAATAGTATTTGTAATTTATTTCTTGCTTAGCAGTAAAAAAAGGTTAACATCCTGCATGTGTTAAATAGCAATTTGCCACATGTGCGCCTACAAATTCACGTAGGTCACTCCAAAATTTCATAAGTATAAATCAGCTCTTTTCTTAAATTATTGTATTGAATATCGACAAAGATCATGAACCATTTATTAGGTTACAGTAGACTTCATTTATTAATTGAATAATAATTATATTATATTATAAGCACATCAAAGGTCATTAGCACTTTTGTATCGATTTTGAAACAAGTTTTAAGTTCTAAGATGGCGGATAGAATATATGTTCACAAAAATATCGAAGAAATCCATAAGCATATTCCAAAGGAAATACTTCCGAAAGACTTTAGGGGAGACGAACGCTGTTGATAAGCCGTACCTATGTTGTTTATAAATTAGTCCATACTTGCTCCATAAATCACGTAATTTACTTATGTCCTTGTCTGGGACATGTTTATATTATGATCAGATCAGTGGTATATTCAGAATGACATAATTCCAACGTAGTGACATTTTCCTTAATTTTACAGAGGAATGGCTGGACGTACTTTCATCAGAGGAACACATGGAACATATGCAAGTAGTTAATGCAGCTGGCACAGATGAAAATTTCAGACGAAAAGACTGCTTCAATGATCAGATATTTGATATAATTGAAAATAAACACGCCGCCGAGTTTCTTTCGCCAGTTCCCTCAGGTCCGTGGTGTTTATTTTCTAACCGGGCGGTGATAAGTTATATTTCTCTCCTGTATTTCTTTTTTATATTTGTCAAATGTGATATTTTAACGGAGTTCATCTTAAGTTTCATTTATTATAGAAATTTAACGTTGATTAAAGTATGAATTATATTTGTGTTTTTTATTAAGTTAAAGATTTTTCATATAAAAGTTTATTTCGACATGACTTTTGTTATAAGTAAACGCTGACTATACTTGATATTTTGAAAATTTTGTTTCATAGTACTGTACTGTATAGTAGCGTTTATGTTAATTTTGAAACAAATCAATGCAACGATGTTGAAATAGACTAGCGTTTAAATTTAAAATAATTTTCACCGAATGCAAAGTCACAATGTTGCTGCTTTCAGCATATCTCCAAGAAATTTTGAAAAAGGTTTGCTTGGTTAAACAGTATTTATTATTCTCTTGGCCTCATCTAATAGGGTATGCGCAGAGTTATTTAATACAATGCTTAAAACAGTATATTGGCGAGTCCTTATACCAGGCAAGGCAGGCCAGGCATTTTATCGGCGGCAACGTTTTCTGCAGCTACAATAATGAATGGCGTTGATGTATACGTTTAGCCAGAAAAGTCTAACCAGTCTGATCATAGTCATAATAAGATAATTTCCTAAGTCATGAAACAATTTTTTGATTTCTATTTATCTCGACAAACTGAATTGCAATACTCAACACTATATTTAATATCTAGACACGCGGTAGCGTGTCAGCCAAGTTCTAGTAACAGAACTGGCGAGCAGCACCGTGTGTAATATTACACGAACCATTTGGGGCCACTTTTGACCTCCTCATAACTCAAAAACTATTTGACATAAATGTGTCAAATTTGGCTCATATATTGAAACTCACGAGATACATATGTGTTCCAAATTTCATAAGCGCATCTCAAATGGTTATTTAGATATTTACGTCTAAAAATCGTCATTTTTATCACTGACTGACCTATAGATCAAAACTATAACCTACTTCCAGGTGACCTAGAAAGTTGAAATTTGGCATGCAGGTAGATAATTAGGCCAATATAAAGGAAAAAATCTGAAACTGGTAATTTTTTATCATTTTATTATAATTTTTCATTTTATTGGGTCTATAGGAACACTTATATACTTAGTTCCTGTAATAACTGTAATAAAAAAAATGATGTAAGAACCAGCAATCAAAACTTATAACAGCCGGTCTTAATGTAGATTTTAAGGTTTTAAGGATTTTAAGGGTGCAAAATCATTATACTTAAAAAATAATAATAATAGGCATTTCGGTACATGGCGCGCGACGCGACGCCTGAGCAGCGGGATAGGAGCGTTGTGATTAAACCTTAACGCGAACGTGTCTGAACGAGTGGCAACCGCGCTCATAAGAATTATTTCAATGCCTTCCGATGGAAGCTGCCTAGTCTATTCGACTGCATATTTTTTGTTTGAGTATACTAGTATACAACAATAAAATAGGTTTCGTGAGACTGTAGTAGAGTATGTATATCGTAACAGGAATGATTTAAGTTTGTACTCTAGCGCTACAAACGGGGATCCTTATTGCTTGGAAGAACAGTATCGAGCAAGTATGCTGATGTCAGCAAAGGACTGGTGAATGGGTCCAATGGAAAAATAGAGAAAGTGCATTGGGGACGTCGACAACAGCAATAGCGCACGTAAAATAACAATTCAATTTAAACATAATTTAATTTGCGAACATTTTTTAATTTATAGATATTAAGTAATGTACATATCCCATCAAAAACATAAATGTAAAAATGAGAGCCAAGTTAAATATTATGATATATACCTTGGTTGTTGTCTTCAACGACAAAAGAAGTGAGATCTAAATTTGTGTCAAGTTAAATAGTCCTTTCTGAAATTTATTTATAACTACATAAAATATCATTTCTTCTTATAACTTGGGGTAGTATATTGTTGCCTAAGGTCTGACTTGGCTAGTTCTTATATAATTAGTTAACACAAATTGTAGCTTGTGTTTAGTATAACAAATTATAACTCAGAACATCTAAGAAGAATGGAGGACAGCTCAGTATTGCTTAGTTAGTATTAACGTACATTAAAAACTGCGATGGTCAAGTCACTAGAAAACATGAATCTTAACCAGATACTGCGAGTTCATATCCAGACAAGTACCATTGAATATTTGTGTGCTTAATTTGTGTTTATAATTCATTTGTAACAGGCTTAGAACTTACGAAGGCTATAATATAATTCGTATATGAGAACTAGCCAAGTCAGACCTTAGGCAACAATATATTACCCCAAGTTATAAGAAGAAATGATATTTTATGTAGTTATAAATAAATTTCAGAAAGGACTATTTAACTTGGCACAAATTTAGATCTCACTTCTTTTGTCGTTGAAGACAACAACCAAGGTATATATCATAATATTTAACTTGGCTCTCATTTTTACATTTATGTTTTTGATGGGATAAAACATCTACATCCCGTAGAGTGTGGTATCCCGATTTATGAATAGAGTTATTTTAATATTATTGCTGAATTATGAATTTGGATTGCTGTATATGGTACGTATATTACGTTCACAGATATAATTCTACTTAATCAGTCCATCGTATCATTGGTCCACCTGTTATTGTAATAATTTTTCTATTAAAAAAATTATGTAATCATTCTTCGACTATGTTAACCATATCTGTAAACATTTAATTGTCAAGAGCATTTACGAATAAACAACAATAAACGTAACATAATTGAAAATTTACGAATATTATATTCCATTACATATGAATAACAATGACACTTTATTACATAAATATTGCAGATTAAGTCCTTTGGTGGGAAATTCTTTACAAAATCAAGGAACGCTAAAGACTGAACCAAACGTTTTTCATAAAAAATTGGTTCGTGTTCCTGTAACTTAATAGGGTTAAATATACAAGACATTATTTGTAACACAAGGTAGCGTGACCTGAAACAGAAACTGGCGTGACACAAATCGTTTATTCATGAGCGTTGAAACATCATTCCTGTTCCCTAACGGATGCTGGAGTCGGTGTATTCTGAAAGCCATTTATTATAGCTACTCTTAATAAAACTGCCTATAGATTAGTTTTTACAGTTTGACTTGTAATATTTAAAGTGGTATAAAGTGTAAGCAGCACTGTCTGTGCGTACACGCGTGTGTTTTGTTTGTATAGTGTATATACGTCTCATGAATAAAAATATTGACATTGTGAATTTTGATTTGATGAAGATGTGAATAAATTGGGCGCAGAGACATTTATTATTTATCAATATACTTCACAATGCAAACGGAATATGTATGTCCCTTCGCCTTGAAATTATGCAATTTTCTTTTTTTTTTTCATACTAGCACTTTGCCGGAATTAAATTCTTCGGCATCGTGATATCACACCGCGGGATTGTTGGTGGTCACTTTCCTCGGTTATCTAGAGTTAAGTTGGATGCGAAGAAAGAGTCTAAAAGATCAGCTTTCTCCTTCGTAATGTGGGCCAATGACTAACCGTTCCTGTGCAGAGGTGGAAAAGAAAGCTGAAGGAATTTCCCGAAGACAGCTTTAGCGAGAGATAAGAACGCATGTGTTCCTGAAGGTAGGCGCAACAGTCGATTGCCAATTCTGCCAATTTACTCCGGCTTCGCCTTAACGATAAAGTGTTTGGAGGACCTAGCGGCATCAGTTACTGGCTGGCTTCTTTTGCACACATAACTTGCACCAAACATAAAAGTTTTGATTAGATCAGCAACCGATGAGGGCATTAAGCTTATTGCATTGCAAGGTTTGGATCGTATTCCATCCAGCACGCTGCTCCAATTTGGGTTGGATTTTTTTTTTTAAATAAGCAATTGCTGAACAAAACTCCAAAATTAATTTTTATTTATTTATAATTACTTAAGATTATTTTTATCTTACTATAACTTGATAACTCCAATATTATAGGGTCCCCTTTAAGCCAAGCTTATGAGAACTCAACTAATCAACGCTTAGCACTCTAAAAGTACCAGGCATTCCGGCGTACTGCTCATTGAAACTGTCTTTTCTTCTGAAAGTTTCGTCTGTACCCGCGGCATTCATTTCTTGCATATACTTCAAGTGTTCCTCTGATGATAGAGCGTCCAACCATTTATCTGGAAAATAAAAAATAAAAAATTATAAGTTTAAACATGAGGTAATAAACAATAAATAGTTTATATCAAGCTAATAAATAAATGGTACAAAACTAAAAATACACTATGTTAACTGCGTGTTACGCGGTAATATAGAATTTTCTATGATTCTGAGAGGTGTCACGATTATCGTAAATATTTTGATGGATGGTAGTGGGTCATCACCGTCCACAGACATTTTAAATATAAGATATATTTACCATCCTTTATATTGTCAACTAAGATGCCATGTCCCCTGTGCCTGTAGTTAGAAATTAGTCGTTACAAATTTCTGAAGATAATTGTTAATAATTTCTGAAGTGATGTTACTCTTTCAGCATAAGAATAAACAAAGTAAATATAAATCCCATCAAAAACATAATTGTAAAAATGAGAGCCAAGGTAAATATTATGATATATACCTTGGTTGTTTACTTCAACGACAAAAGAAGTGAGATCTATATTTGTGCCAAGTTAAATAGTCCTTTCTGAAATTTATTTATAACTACATAAAATATTATTTCTTCTAATAACTTGGGATAATATATTGTTGCCTAAGGTCTGACTTGGCTAGTTCTCATATACGAATTATGATATAGCCTTCGTAAGTTCTAAGCCTTTACAAATGAATTATAAACACAAATTAAGCACTCAAATATTGAATGGTACTTGTCTAGATATGAACTGGCAATATCTGGTTAAGATTCATGTTTTTTAGTGACTGGACCATCGCAGCTCTTAATGTACGTTAATCCTAACTAAGCAATACTGAGCTGTCCTCCATTCTTCTTAGATGTTCTGAGTTATAATTTGTTATTCTAAACACAAACTACAAGTTGTGTTTATAAACATATAAGAACTAGCCAAGTCAGACCTTAGGCAACAATATATTATCCCAAGTTATAAGAAGAAATGATATTTTATGTAGTTATAAATAAATTTCAGAAAGGACTATTTAACTTGGCACAAATTTAGATCTCACTTCTTTTGTCGTTGAAGTCAACAACCAAGGTATATATCATAATATTTAACTTGGCTCTCATTTTTACATTTATATTTTTGATGGGATATCACTACTTTTTGTATATAAATTATTAGTAGGAACTTATTAATAACAAAATTAATACCAAATGGTTTTTGTTAAACTATTCCATTTTCTTATTTACGGGGCATAATTATCTCCTTTTTTATACGTTCTTATTTTTAAGTATAATGATTTTGCGCCATTGATGTGCGCTAAATGCTAGTTAATAACGTAATAAATACAAAAGTCGGCTATACTCATAAGTACTAAAACGGAAATATTTGGATTTAAAAAACATAAGGGTGGTATTCAACTTGATATATATACATGTGAAGACCTTAAAATCCACATTAAGACCGGCTGTCATAAGTTTTGATTGCTGGTTCTTACATCATTTTTTTATTACTTACAGTTATTACAGAAACTAAGTAATATAAGTGTTCCTAATAGATCCAATAAAATGAAAAATTATAATAAAATGATAAAAAATTACCAGTTTCAGATTTTTTCCTTTATATTGGCTTAATTATCTACCTGCATGCCAAATTTGAACTTTTTAGGTAACGTGGAAGTAGGATATAGTTTTGATCTATAGGTCAGTCAGTGACCTATAGATCAAAACTATATCGTTTATGAAATTTGGAACACATATGTATCTCGCGAGTCTCAATATATGAGCCAAATTTGACACATTTATGTCAAATAGTTTTTGAGTTATGAGGAGGTCAAAAGCGGCTCCAAATGGTTCGTGTAATATTACACACGGTGCTACTCGCCAGTTCTATTACTAGAACTTGGCTGACACGCTACCGCGTGTCTAAATATGAAGCATTAGGTATATTGAAACGATCCTCTGGTATTCGCAATACGTACTCAAGACGACTAACGCAGGAGTTTTAGTTGGTAATATTGATACCAAAGTATTTAGTCTATATTTAGTTTTAAGTTCTAGCTCCGGTTATTTAGAACAGCTTTCAAATTCTGATGGAGAAATTAAAAGAACGATGCCTGAATACCGATGTATTCAGCCGTCGTGCCCTTAATATCTAGATTCAGATTCTAAAGCTTTTGGTCTTTTTTTAGTTTTGTTTTTGTATTGTTTTGATGATGCTTTAATCACACACATACTTCGTAAATCTTTTGAACAGCGTTCTTCTCCACCATAATCTGTCGGCAATATTTCCTTCGGAATGTATTTATGGATTTCTTTGACATTTTTGAGAACATTTATTCTATCCGCGACCTTAGCACTGAGGACTTGTTTAAGAATCGCCACGAGACTGTTGACGACCTTTGATGTACTTATAATATAAATAGCTTTAATTCTCATTCCGTAACCTTGCTGAAAATTTAGAACAAAATTAATTATATCAATAATGTTATCTTATATTGATAAATGACTATTGAACTGAAAAATCTACTGATTAAACCAATATTTTATATACACGTAGGATATCCATACAACTAGCTAGAACCAATAAAAAACATAAGCGCGCTAAACTAAATAAAACCGCTATTAAGTTGTCTTTTTGGTTTCAGACACTACGGTCGATGTTGGCGCGACTTGTAATTTGTAAAAAGTGTTCGTTGTGTTTTATTTTGATTTATAAGCTTAACTGAGTAAGTAGTTTAATTAAATATGTATAAATTGGTGTTTTTTTTTTATTTTAAGATCAATTCAAAGTTAGAACTATTTTTAGATTGTTAGTAAATTGTTTTAAGTAATTTATATACTTGTGTATTTTTTAAATCTATTTCACAACTGGATGGTAAATTTCGTGTTTAGTATATACTAATATTATACATACGAAAGTAATTCTGTCTGTATGATACTCTTTCATAGTCAAACCGCTGAACCAAATTTGATGGCACATTATATGAAGCAATCTATTAATACCTAAAATCTGACAAATAATTCTTAAATACGAGTGAAGTCGCAAGCGACGACTAGTACATAGTAAAAAAAAAATTGCACCAGAGACTGGACTTGGGAACGGGCTTGCTTCATTTTTGTAAAATGTAATCTATATAATTTGATATGGTAGACTATCTTTATCGTCTAATTCGAATAAAATTCATACAATCAATATACTTACAATGAAAATTGACATGACTTGTTTCAATTCAACGGGATTCAATTTTGATACAATATCCATAATATTTGTTTCAGAACAATCTAATATCACGATAAATCCGGCCATATAGTCGTGTACTTTAAGGTAGTCAGCTAGCTGTGAATAATAATCGACTTAATTTAGTCGTTGAACAATGTCTTCTACAGGGTTTTTCGAACAAAGTTATTTTACACTGGAGTGGACTGACAGAAATGGTCAAGTAAAAAAAAAAATACGTGTGCGTCTCGGAACAGAGGTGATAACTTAAGCTGTCCGAAAAAAGGCTGGCACTGTGGGTTAGAGTGAGAGAGGAAGAACCTGCCTACTGCTGCTATATGCGTAAGAGAAAGGGCAGCCAGACGA
Organism: Vanessa atalanta; assembly: GCF_905147765.1. Lineage (NCBI taxonomy): Eukaryota > Metazoa > Arthropoda > Insecta > Lepidoptera > Nymphalidae > Vanessa > Vanessa atalanta. The sequence goes on from NC_061890.1 coordinate 7,245,680, forward strand.
CTGGTGCCGTAAAGCGTTACGTAACGAAACGGTTTACCCTCCAGTAGAAGTTACTACTTCAAAAAGGTTTCCGTCTGTTTTCTTTCTTTCCGTCTCTTTCTAGTTTATGCAAATTTTTATGTGTGTTTCAATTTACACGGAATTTTAAATAACGATTTTATTATTGTCTTGTAAATATTCTTTAATGCTGATTTATATTCTTTTTTTTAGCGCCCAATGTCTATGAATAAAATATAAAGTGATCGCTCGTCACGATATATAATGTTCTCATGGTCACACACATTCGTGTCTTGAAGTACAAATTATAGATTCTGGTTCTCAAAACTTTTATCCGCATGTAAATTCTGAACAGAAACACAGCGTCATCTATCAAAAACTAGATATATCTAGTTCATTTATTGGCCTTAAAAATCATCCAGGTGATAAAAGTAGTGAAAAAAACTTACAATAATTTTCGTTCTATAGTACTCCATGAATGTTGACTTTTTAATTGTGCTGATATCAAACATCTTACTTATAATGACCCTGTAGTAATCATCTGTTAATTTCGGAAGCGTGAATACGTAACTGAAAGTAAAAAATCATTAATATTAATGTAAATTAATGTAAATTGCTAAAAATATACTGATTTTGTCTATAATTGACGCCGAGATATTGAAATTAGTACTATTAATATTATTTATTAAAAAAAAAAAAAAAAAACTAGTAGCTATGGCCCAAGCTTCGGGAATAGCTAATATTCTTATTCATGCCTTCAATTAAGTTGAAAGCTATGATTGTGATTTACGACCATAGTTCAAACCTGTGACTTTTTACATTGCTAGACGACCGTTAACCATTGCGCTATTGGTGCTTTTGGGGTAAATATTTTGAGAAAATTCCCATTGCCGCCACAGCTAATATCGGAATACTTGGCGTTGATGTTGCAAGCCTCGTTCAGTTCCGCGGTCAATTGGAAGGCAAAGCCAAATTGGCATCAAAAAAGCTCGATGTGCTCAGCAAGGCAAGACAGTATTTCACGTCGGCCCATCGCCTAAGACTATACAAGACGAAATATCGACGAACGATCAAGCCCGGTCTGCTTGACTTTTGGCTTTGCGTAGAGTTGGATCACTCTGCATCTTCTACCGCATTTTTCAAGCGGAGTGTTCCGAGAAATTAAACAATAATCCAAACGGATTAATCGCAGCTGCTGAATTTCACCTTCGGACATCTCGTCAAAATTCCAAGTTTCACCCGCACCACTTAGATGTCCAAAAATCCACAATAGCGAGATTTTGTGAGACATTTTCTTCCTCGCATAACCACTCTGAGGAACCAGCTTTCCCCGGTGGTTTATCCGAACCCATACGACTTGGGAACCTTCAAGAAAAGAGCGTCCATGTCCATGGGCGGTGGTAGTCACTTTCCATCAGGTGAGCCTCCTGCTTGTTTGCCACTAATAGCATCCAAAAAATCCACGGTTGAAAATTAGTCGTTTATATGTTTATACTTACACAACTTTGTTTAAGGATTCGAAGTCGACTTTAACATTATAATCTCCAAAGAACTCCGGTAACAACGTCCTCATCGATCTGGGATTTTGCTCGTTCTATAGATCCTTTACATGTTATAATACAAATTTCGTAATAATGCGGATCTGTGGAAGAAATAATTTTGAAGTTCTTAGTGACTGGTATACGTTTATACCGAATTAACGGTTTTCACAACTTTTCTTAAAGATACTCTGAGCTAAATATTTATCAGGTACTTAAACAAAAATACCGTACATGAGTTTGGTCTCTCATAAATAGAGAGACCAAACTCATGTACGGTATATTTTTCTTTTGAAAAAAATCTAAATAGCATAACAATTATTCATAATTATTTGTTATAAAAAACATGTCTTCAAAAATTTTATAATTAAAATTTTTGTTACTGAAATCCAAACTAAAGTAATGAATCGGAAGAGATTTTTGTTTGAATTTGCTTTGGAAATAAAGGTCGGATTTGAATATTATTTTTCCATTCACAATAAATTCACATTCATAATAAATTCTTAACAAAAAACATAATTAAAATGGTAAAACATATAATTAGGTAACTAAAAATAAAAAAAAAACATTATGATGACGCGAATAACTCGCTTCTAAAACGAATACATTTATAATGTATCAAAAAAATTAATCTTGCGAGTTGAAGGCATTAATTAAAGAGAATAATTTATTACATTAAATTTGTTTTTATTCTTAATATAATTTTATTAAAATTAAATAAAACATATCAATAATGACAAAATTAATATAGACGTAAGTCAAAGACGATAACAGTTCTGCCTACTCGTACCAGGGTCTCATAACTTTAGTAAATATTCAACTAGTAAGCGACTTCGCCTTACAATACAATATTTATCATAATCATTAAAAGTCGAATAATTTTACAAAACAAAATTTGGTGTTGTCTTGACTGATTATTGCCAAGGTGTATTAGTCAACTGCGCAAGACCCGTAGTGCACAATGACTGGTAAACATATTCTATTTTAACATTTCGATGGGATGGGAAATTCGATACGAGATGAAAAAGTTCAGGCGCAGGACAAACGGCTTTATGTATCTAGAGAACGGGAGTACATAGACGTCCTATTACTATACTCGGGGTTGCTATAGAGTTTTTTCCAACAGAAAACACAACAAACACAATATATAACACAACAAACACAAACGAAATCTGTGCTCTTATAAACTAGTGTAATTTCAGTAGTTCGGGATGGCAAAATAAAATTATGTTGTACCATGATGTTTCAATCTCTCTCTATATTTTTACAATGCCCCCAATCATCCAATTGTTTTCCTTATGACAGCTCAATCACTTTTAAAATAAGAAATAGTGTTACATGCTAGTATTAAATGTTATAAAATAATATCGACTAAAGTTGTACAAATTATTGATCAATTAATTACAAAAATAATTGTAATAATATGTAATAATAATAATAATGTGACATTATTAATGATATTATTAATTATGATATCCTATGACGTAGCACCGTATTGGAGGCTAGGGCTAGTCTCGTAACACTAGCGACTAGAGCAACGAAGCAGTCTTTGGCACCGGTTAGTATGTACAAGCAAATATATACATATCATAAAATCGTAACTGAACGAAATCTGGACAATATACATAGAAGATATTTGAGAAAAAATAGTATTGGGGGTTTATCAACTAAATACATCACAAGAAGGTGATTTTTAAAATTTATGTCTGTTTGTCTATTCGTTTGTTATCTCTAATCTCGGAATCGACTTAATCGATTTGTAAGCGGTTTTCACTGATTTACACTGTAGTAACCTTGGGGTAGCATATAGCGTTTGTTTTATTAAATACGAGATGTTATGGAACCAGGGCTGATGAGGTTAAAACCTTTTTAAAGAGTTCCAGTGGTGTTACTATAAATATAAATGGGTATGGCGCAGCTGATTTTATTCCACGGTTCCTATTTACTCCAAAAAAAAAATCATTTACTTTTAAACAAGTCCACTACACACGGCTAGCTTTAGTGACTCTGTCGCGTAATTGCAACTGAAAAAAAATCTATGCTTTAATCCCCGACGGCACTATGTGTAATATCATGTAACATACATTACGCAGTTACACAAATACTTACAAACAATGCCACGATAGATTCAAAGATACACGGAAATGTCAACCATATAATACTACTTTTGAGGATTAACAGATCGAACAGAGTCGCTTGTTTTGAATAAATTTAAACTGGAATCATTTTTATACAATGATATGTATTATTGTATGTATGTATATATATTACAAGTACGACATTTATAAAATAAATCATTTTATAAACACGAAATGATATTGAAATAAAATTTTGTTCTGACTGTAATTAGCTACACAATTATTTGTTTTTTTTTTTTTTATCAAGAACCAACTTATTTTATTGTATTACATTTAACTAATATTATTTTCAATACGAGCTATGAAGGTGACCCCAAAACACACACACACAAAAACTTCAACAATAAATGTAAGAGTGTAGTTTTTGGCACAATATAATATTTTAATTTATAATTTTCATTATTATGTTACTTTAATAATTTCACACTCTGAGGTGATGAATCTCAAAATAGCTTAAACAGCTGTCGTTAACTCCTAATACCTCAAAACTGGAATCCATAATTCGATCATCAGAAATAATTTTACCCCCGTATGATGAATTCGGCAAAATCTTTTCTTGCTGTTCATTTCCTTTCTATAAAGAAGTTTATTGCAAATTTTCATCTTGTTTGTTCACCGGCTTCTTCGTTGGATGTCAGTCAGATATTTTAAAATTTTATTTAGTTTAAAATCAAGTTATAACCAGTTTAGAAAAATCGTTTCGTTAAAAAATAAACTTTTTATTTTTCAAACCACTCAAATTAAAATAATATATATTTTTTTAAATTAATCATGGTTCTGTTTAAGGATATCAGGCTAGTTGAATGTAATACTTACGAAAATCCTTCTTTTTGAAATGTTTTTGTTGTTGTACCCAGCCATGTAGGATACTGATGGCCTCCTTCATTTGTCCGGGTTTATCCAGATTGTACTGTTTGCGGATTACCGTCAAAGCATCTTGCTTAATTTCTAGGATCCTGTCTTTGGGTATGGTGTCCATTTTCAGTTTTAAGTTACCACTCGTCTCAACTGCTCAAATAAACTAACAACTCTTAACAGACGCAGATGTGACAGTCAACTTATTAAAATTATCATAAAAACGCAATATTTTTCGAGTTCGTTAAATTAACCTCTGAGGGAATTCAGGGATCCGCTGAGAATGACAAATAACTTCAATTCAAATATTTTTAAAGTTTTTTTTTTTTTTAAATGTATTTATTATCTTAGCGAATCAAGTTTACAATCTTTAGCACTAATATTTTAATGAAAATATAATAATTAATAGAAAGAAAATATTTTTGATATTAATATCGTGAAACCATCTGGAACCAACACCAATTTTATTGAGTATACCTACACTAAAATGTTGGAGAGAGTAACTGCTCACTTTCTTGCCGGTTCTTCTTGGTAGAATCTACTTTCCAATCCGGGGGTAGCTTTACATATAGCTGTAGTGCTTAAAAGAGTTTTATGAGTCTACTTTAATAAATACATTTAAATTTTGGCTTGAATATATAAGAAAAATCCCACTTGGCCTTTATTCCTGGTGTATCGTTTAAGTCATAAATTTTAAGTAATATCTTGATTTAACTGCGTAAGACGTACTAAATATAATATTTTATTGTTTATTTATCATTTTATAAAAAAATGACAAAAATTAAATATTATTATGAGATGACGATGATGATGAGATGATGAAACGACACAAAAAAATAATTAAGAGAATAATTTTTCACATTATACTTATCTTTATCTTAATATAACCTCGATTTACCTCGAATCACGTTATTTAGCATCCGATGATTAAAATTATTATTAATCATTTGCAGCGCTTAAACACTTAATCAATTAACCATTACGATGTCCATGGTACAGGTTCAAATTAGCGTTTTAATTGGCTTAGCAATATTAGTATTTGGATAGAAACTTTGGGTGTTACCTGTATCTTTGGGTGTTTGGGTGTGTGTAATACAAACCGCGCTCATGACGCATTTTATACGTAACGCTTGAAATATTTAATAAAAATATATGTGGGAATGTTAGGTGTGTGATTGGGAGGTACAATGTGAATATCAAGTCATTTGTATTAAACGAAATTTCAGTTACATAGCAATTCAGGCTCTAATTTTATATATTAAAAATATTTATGAATTATATCTGAACGTTCTTATCAACACAATACGAAAGTTTTCGAAGATCACAGTATACATTTGAGTCACTTTAGCAACGAATCACATGTGTCAGAAAATGATTGACAGTCTATGGAATGGTTATTATTTATTACAGTACGAATTTCTATAGGCATCGTTTTACCATCAAGTGGCACAACTGTCCTACTGTGTACCTATTAACAAAATTAAATACTAGAGCGCCTTGTGAGAATTTCTGAGTGATTTATCATTCGTACATTTCATTGGTATATAATATATGTCCAATATATTGGAAGCGTCAATAGCCCAATGGTTTAAGAACCGCTAGCGATGTAAAAAGTCGCAGATTCGATCTTTAATCCATAAGAGTGGGGACGACGATTGTACATAGCCTACTTGTCATATCTACTCCTAGTAAAAGCTTTAGGATTAATTTTCGTGGGAATGGGAATATTTGTAATTTACTGAAATAATAGTATTCTTAAAAAAATAGTAGTTACCCCCGTTAATATACAGGTCATATAGTTGTCACAGCTTCATAAAACGGTGCTTGGCTTTAGAAATGTATAGGTAAACTGCTTAACATTTTTTAGCGCTCACGCTTAGAATGTTTAAGAATAGTTGAAATAAAACTAGTTTTTTTCAGTTTTTAAGTGCTCGAAACGTCGGGATGTTAAAATAAAATAATTAATATACGCGATTAAATCCGTTAAAAACTAGTTTTATTTCAATGTGTAATAATCGCGAAAATCTAAGACAACATTATTGTACAGTTATTTGTACAGTACATTACAGTAGCTGATTATAGTTTTATTTATGCAGAAAATAATATGATTTTTTTTGTCTTTAAGAACCGAAACAACGCCCTAAATTAATTAAGGAATTACTAATATAATTTACCCCTCCTTTTGAGCCTATCACTTGTGTTAGGAGTGGGCACGATAGTTATAGCCCTAAATGATTATAATATAATTTTTTTTTTCCTATTTTGGTAATTGATGTTATTTTTGTTTTGGAAACTATGCAACGATGCTTAATTAAAGTATCGTTTTTGCTCTTAACAAAGCCTCGCCAAGAGCAAAAATCACGACATCCCAGTCCTAGTTCCCAAGGTTGGTGGAGCATTGGCGATGTAAGGAATGGTTTTATTTCTTACAGCGCATTTGTTTATGGGCGGTTGTGACTTCTTACCATAAGGTGGCCCATATGCTCGTCCGCAAACATATACCATAAAAAAAGACCCCAGGTCACCCGCGAAACTTTCGTTTATTCAATATACTTTTTAGGAATTTCGAAACCTATTTTAATTTCATTTCATTCCAAACTGCAAGTTACTCATTAATATTTGGCGACAAAATGATGAAACCTTGAATGAAATCTTTAATGTCAAATAGTACGTCATTTGTTCAATCCAAATTGAAGTTTGTCGACAATAATTTACTTTGATTTTGTTTAAGTTTTTCAAAACTCTAACCGGCCAGCAACTCTTTCGCTCTCTAAAATTTATTCTTTGCTAAATTCTAACAATTTACCAAATTACAATCAAGAATCCTCTTTATTTTTCTGAACAAACTGGCTGGAGCTCTTCAAAATGAGACCATAATCGTAACACATTTTTATGTGCAGCTCACACACACCCACAATCACTGGGACAAAAATCGGCTTACGCTATTAATATATAAGATCTTCAGCTAAATTAAGATTTTCATATGAAATAATTAATTTTATAAATATAATATATAACGTTATTTTCAACTATATTTTTTGGCTTAGATTGTTGTAATTAAGTAATCACTAAAACAGGCAGCAGCATTTTTGACGGTCGGTTCGATAGCAAATTAATGAAACTAAAAGTATTTATGGCTTATAGTAAAAAGTGTGTCTTGTTTTTGTTTCAAACGACGGACTTGGAGTTAAGGCCAAGCGGGAACCTTTTTGTAACAGATGGTTTCATAATAGTAAATAATAAAAATATTTTCTTTCTGTAAATTATAATAGCGTCATTAGAATAATATATGTCCTTAGATGTATAAAATTTCAACATTAAGTTAATGAATAAAATTTTCATTTTATTGGGTTGATACAATTTAAAAATATTTTATCATATTGTCGACCGAATTGAAGTTATTTGTCATTTGTCCGCGGAACCCTGAGGAGGTTAATTTATTAAACTTGAAGTAGACTGCGTTTTCCTGATTATTTTAATATTTGTGTCCTTTGGTAGTCGTTAGTTTATTTGAAGCAGTTGACACGAGTGGTTACTTAAAACTGAAAATGGACACCATACCCAAAGACAGGATCCTAGAATTTAAGCAAGATGCTTTGACGGTAATCCGCAAACAGTACAATCTGGATAAACCCGGACAAATGAAGGAGGCCATCAGTATCCTACATGACTGGGTACAACAACAAGAACATTTCAAAAAGAAGGATTTTAGTAAGTATAATTCAACTAGTATAACAATATTCAATAGAACGTAATTAGTTGAAAAAAAAAACCGTTATTTTGGTACGGACGTGATCAATAAAAATAAAAATTCCTAACTTTATGTACTAGACCTTCACTATTGGTAGTTTGTTAGTACTTTGTTTAACCTTATATATGATATAGTGGTAAACGGGTAAATGGGCCTCCTGGTGGTGGTCAGTGGTCACCACCACGTATATAGTAAAAATATTAAGCATTTCTCCCATCACCAATGCGTCACCAACTATGATGTCATGGTCCTTATGCTTGTATTTACTGACACGCTCACCATTCAAACCGGAAGAAAACAATACCACTGTACTGACTAGTAATGCAAATTAGGCATTCGAATATCTGTTTAATGAAGATAAACCTATTCAGGGAAATTATCCAATTTTTTAGCAAACATATTTCCTTGTGACTTATAAGTAAAGTAAAGCATGTCACTGATGGACCAAAGCTTCCTTCACACTTGATTTTATTTGATAGTGTCAATAACAGAAGTAATTTATTTAGGAATACCTGTTCCTTCCAGTTCTCTATCGACTTTGTAACATTTGTGATTTTGATTTTAAAATTTGCGAACAATGGTCTGAAATGCTATCTATGTACAGAAGAGGGAAAAGCCAGAAGGGCAACATATGAAATGGGAAGTGTAGCTTGAGTTCAAGAGTACTCATGAAGAGATAAAATCAGAACTTTTTCTTCAGTTTTTTTAAGGATGGCTTGGTTGTAATTGGTTAGGCTATGAAATGGAAATTTCATAGCCTAACCAATTACAACTATTTGGCTCGCGTGCAGAATTTACATTAATTTTGGAATATATAGGCAGATTTTAAGATATGTACGCTATGTGAAAATTTAAGATGTTCAATCTGTGGATTTTGGGCGATTTTTTTTTAATTTTACCATTAAGATTAGGCTCTATACCTTCATCAATTTTTTTTATGTCAGATGTGGCAAACGAGCAGGAGGCTCACCTGATGGAAAGTAACTACCACCGCCCATAGAAATCTGCAACATCGGGGGGCTTGCAGATGCGTTGCCGGCCTTTCAGGAAGGAGTACGCTCTTTTCTTGATGGTTCAAAAACCGCAAGCGAAAGCTGGTTCCACAGAGTGGTTGTGCGAGGCAGAAAATGTCTTAAAAATCGCACTGTTGTGGATTTTCGGACAACTAGGTGGTACGGGTGATATTTGGAATTTTGACGAGATGTCCGAAGGTGAAATTCAGCAGCCGGGATTAATCCGAACAATTCCTCGGAACATTCCTCGGAACGGTCTTAGGCGAAATACTGTCTTGCCTTGCTGAGCACACCGAGCTTTTTTGATGCCAATTTAGCTTTGCCTTCCAATTGACCGCGGAACTGAACAAGGCTCGAAATATCAACGCCAAGTATTCCGATACTAGCTGTGGCGGCTATCGGGTTGTTGTCAAATCGTGGAGATACGACGAATGGTGTTTTTTTGGCGGTTAACACGCAAACTTGCGTCTTTTTGGGGTTGAAGTGGACTATGTTTAGCCAGCCCCAGTTCGAGACTTTGTTTAACGAAGACTCGATTTCAGAAACAAGTTTGTTCCGGTTTTCTTCGACGTTTTCCCGAGAAATATTAGCACGGCCGGTGTATTAGGTGTCTACGGTACTGACGTCTGCATAGCAGTGACCCCGATGGAAACCGTACTCCATTACCTTGGAGAACAAGGAGGTGATGACTATAGGCCTATAATTGGACGGGTCTGAGCGGTTGCCCTTTTTAGGGATCGGATGCACCTAAGCAGTGTTCCCGGAGTTCGGGACGATGCCGAATGCATAGGATTGCCAGAAAGGACGCGTTAAGACCGGCGCCAAGACTCGGTAGCACATCCATGGATGGGAGGGATGCCATCGGGTCCATTCAACTTATGAATATCCAAGGAAAGAAGTGCTTTACGAACTGCACTTTGCCGGAATTTAACCTCAGGCATCGTGGTATCACACCGCGGGATTGTTGGTGGTGACTTTCCTCGGTCATCCAGAGTCGAGTTCGCCGCGAAGAGAGAGTCTAAAAGATCAGATCAATGGAAAAGAGGGCTGTCAGAAATTCCCTAAAACAGCCTTAGCGAGAGACCAGAACGCACGTGTTCCTAAAGGGAGGCACACCAGTCTCTCGCCAATTCTGCCAATGTACTCCGTCTTCGCCTTAGCAATCACGTTTTTGAAGGACCTAGAGGCAGAGTTATATTCCTTTCTGAATGCGCATCACGAGACGCCGATGCGTTAACCCAGTCTTGGTAGCGTTCCCATTTTAGTATTGCGTTGCGTTAGTATTTTTATTTGCGGACGATTTAAAATTAACAAAAGTAATTAATAACTTAGCTGACTCAGAGCTCTTTTAGGTGGATATCAATGCTGTATATAATTGGTGTAAAAAAAATAAAATGGAATTAAACGTAAGTAAATGCAAGCATATAAAATTTACACGCAAGCTCAATAAAATCGAAACAATATATAGCATTGATAACATCAAGTTGGAGGAAATTTTTGAAATGAGTGATTTAGGTGTCATTTTTGATGACAAGCTTACTTTTGTCCCGCACTTCAATAAAATAATTGCGAAAAGTTCCAAAACGTTAGGATTTTTAATGAGAAACGGTAAACACTTCACGAATAACACGAAAAAATTAATCTATAACGCTTACGTCCGTAGTGTTCTGGAGTACGGTAGTGTAGTGTGGAATCCTTGTTACAGTGTACATCGTCTGCGTATAGAGAGATTACAGAAGCGATTTGTATATCATCTATCCAGGAACAAAAAATTCTCATACAATAAATGTAATAAAAATTACAGCAATCTCTTGAAAGATTTTAACATGGATAATCTCTCTGTACGCAGACGATTATTAGATCTTTCTTTCCTATTTAAGATAATTCGTAACGAGATTGACTGTACTCACTTACTTGAAAAGATATACTATCGTATTCCAAGGCGTAATGCTCGTAGTTTTCTAGGTACTTTTGATGTCAGAATATTAAAAACGAAATTAGGAGATAATGCACCAATACCTAGATCAACTCGGTTGTACAATGGTTTTAGTCAAGATCTAGATATTTTTAATGACTCTGCCATGATTTATCGTAAACGTGCGCTAGAATTGTTGAGAGATGCAAATAAATAATAAAGGAATAATAAATAATGTTTAATAGCTATTTTTTGTTGTGCTCTCTTAATTTTATTTTATATTATATTGTATATTTTTAGTGATTTTTTGTAATTTAAACTTGAATTTAATGAATTATTTAATTTTAATTTGTACCTATATCAAATCAAATTATTTGTGTTTTTAATTTTAATTTTATTAAGTGCATGTTTAATTTTTATTATGTCGTTAATTTTTATCAATTTTAACTTTTTTTTTTTAAATCTTTCTACTCATGTTGCTATAATTATGTGTTAATGTATTTTTAAAACAAATATTGTAATTGTTGTGGCTACTTTAAAAAGCTTCACATGTTAACTATTTTCATTTAATTGTGTTACATTTATCATTAAAACATATAGTAGCTACTAGTGGTCCTTAAAATAAATAAAATAAAAAAATAAAAAATAAACAACCAAACCAGGGCTGAGACTTGCCACCGATGGGGACCGCAGAATACGGAATGAATAGTTCCATACCCTGAAGTACCACATCGGTGACAGAGTTAGCAACAACGCTCGAATCATCCGGCGAAACAAACCTGCCACCATTGGTAGGATGCAAAGAAGGACTGCATACCATCCCGATATGCTGACTTGTAGTGCCACACTCGGCGGCAGCCCACGAAACGAGGTTGTGAGTACCGCGCAACCGGCACTGTACTTCGGACGAGACAGTGGTTCGACGAGCCCAGAGGGGGATCGACGATAACCTGGTAGCCATCCGGATGGGAAGTCAGCAAAAGGTCCAACAGGGAAGGTGTATGATCCTCCACGTCTGGTATTCACGTTGGCGAGGTGACTAGTTGTGTCAAATCATATGCGAAAGCGAAGTCGAGAACAGATCTACCCGCATGATCGGTAGGGCGCGATCCAAGCCATTCGGCATGGTGGGCATTAAAATCGTCAAGAACTACGATCTCTGCGGATGGGATCTGCTATCTGCACGGAATCTGTAGCCGTTGTAGGACGTTCTCAACCAGTCGGTCGGTTTTACGGCTATGGGACCTATAATGGCACGCATAGATTCGCGGATGATTGTCGCAATCTACACGCAGCCAAATAATCGATAGGTCCTGCCCTTCAAGGCCGCCGAGGCGTCGAGGAGCTGATATCATCTCTGACGTAAACGCCCCGAACAGTGGCGAGCGCAAAATAAAAGAATTCGGAGGGCAGCCTGGGCACCCCTGCTCAGGTGGTGTAAGTCCTGAGCATGGATGCCCAGAGAGGGATCTTCCACCGCAGTCGCTGATGGTACCCTCCTGGGGTAATAAAACCAAATTCTGCACAACCATTATGTTTTGGGGGGGAGCGGGATCGGGCCTCCGGGACTCTCACATACCGGACGAAACGCAATAGCAGAGCTACCACTTTACGCCGGTTTTAAGTGAGAGAGTGGTACTTCCCCTGGCGTGCCAGCCTATTCGGCTGCAACCCGAAAGTATGCAGTGTGGCACTACCACTAGTAAATTATCATCTCAAGATGCACTAAGGAGGCAAAATGTATCTCTATGCAGAATTTTTATGCTAGGTGTAATTTTATTAATATTTCCGTTGCGATTTACTTGTACTTACTAACAGTTGGTGATTGCCAACGGAAAGATATTATGTTTTCTATCTAGAAAATCTCAATAACAACTCCCAGTACAGTAACTGGAAGTGTATGCGTTCGCGTTATCTCTTTCTGACCTCTATATTAATGATAAAAAGTTTTAAACAAAAAAATGTCTGCTTCTGACATTAAAACGACATTCATTTTAAGACCAAAAAATATATTAAAAATCAAAATTAATTTCATGTTACAAAAATATTTTCCATCATGTACGTCTTTAATTCGCAAGATTTAGTTTTTGTACACTATAAATGAATTATTTTATTTATTTTGTTGAATTTAATTACGAAACGAGTCTTGATCACGTAATCATAATGTTTTTCTTTTATTATTACTTCCATAATTGTATGTTTTCCCTGATTAGATTTTTTTAAATACTAATTTAAATTCTTATCTCGTCTGGTGGTAGTTTTCGGACAGTTTGTCTGGACAAATAGCTTCTACTCATCACTATTCTATCGCCAAACATCAATACTTAGCATTGTTTACTTTGGTTTGAAGGTTGAGTGACCTAGTACAAGAAAATAGAACATCTTATTTCCCACGATTGTGGGTGCATTGTTAATGTAAGGAATTGTTACTATTTCTTACGGCGCCAACTTTTTTGGGCGGTGGTGACCACTTACAATCAGCTGGCGAATTTGCCAATCTGCTTACCTGTTTTACTAATAAAAAATGTTTTATGACTACTTTATTTAGAACAATGTCCGTACGTATGCGCTCACGAGTATCTATTCGTACTGACGTGTTTTATTGACTTGCTTATTAATTGAAGCTTCATTGATTACGGTCAACTGCACGGTAAAAATGATTGACTTAACGGCATCTAGACATCTTTGGTAGACAATATTCAATGTGTTGTTGTTAAAAGTCAATAAAATGGAAAAAGTTTTTTTCTAACCCAATCGATAGTTCCAGAGATTTGCACATTCCCAAAAACATCTCTTCAGATTCAGCATTGTCTTCGTTTAGATAACAGTACTGAAATTTTAAAGGCTGACTGAGATTATAAGTAACTTGAATCATCATTAATCAATTTATTGTGTAATTTAAGAGGAATATCTGTCGCTAAAAACATCAAAATTATTCCTTCCACAGCACCATATTATTACGAAACCAGTATTATAACGTGTAAAGGATCCATGGAACGAGCAAAATCCCAGATCGATAGGATCTGCACGATGAGGACGTTATTACCGCAGTTCTTTGGAGATTACAACATTAAAGTCGATTTCGAATCCTTGAACGAAGTTGCGTACGTATGAATATGTTTACGACCAGTTGTCGTTGGTGGTTTCGCTCCCGTTTTAAGGGTTGGTCTTTAGCTGTAAGGTATAAAAAAGTAGCCTATGCCCCTCCATTTGGCTCAAGCTTCATACCAAATTTCATCAAATTCAGTTCAATGGTTTTGCCGTGAAAGGCCAACAGACAAACAGACCGGACCATTTATAAATGTTGCAGTCGATAAATCAGTATTATGGAGTATGCTGGTACATAGGTCCATAATATAATAATATAATATTGATTTATATTTTTTTGATTAAATTTCTTTTGATTTGATATCAATCCGCAACAAATGTTTGATAGCAACAGTTGCTAGGCTCTAACCGTAATAGCACCACTGAGGTTACTTTCGCATTTACAATATTATACCCTGTACAAGATAGCTTGATCTTTTTGAAATTTTAAGACTGTTTCTATTATATATTATTGCTACAAAGTAAAATTTAAATAGCAACACTGAAAATAATAAACGCTTGTACAATGTTACATCGGTCGGACGGTAGGGACTGAATAACAGGCAGTAACTGCTACAAATATCGATTACAAAAATCCTCATTAAAGATCATTGTTAAGTTATTGTTACGAACGGGGGTCCCTTTGGTTGGGATCTCTTTGGCTAGTGGTTCTGGTCTCTTTAGCTGGTATAACTCTTTTTAGAAAAATAAGTTAAAAAAAAATAATTCTAATTTATTATATTTTCTGTTTCTCATCACTAGCCCGTCTGTCAAAAAGATCAAGCTAACTTGAACAGGGTATAGTATAGATTTGTACACATTAAATCCATAACAATATTGATTGACGGGTGCTGGGATTAGCTACTAATACGCAAATGGGATTATTTAATTGCAAAATATTTACTCAAAATGCGCAATCAGCGTAGGCCGCCAAGCAATATAAAAAGTCAGAATTTCGGTCCTGATTCCTTGAAGTATTGTCGTCCACACTCCTAGTAAAGCTTTGAACTTAACTGGAGCGATAAATAGGGATATTAGTTTTTCCTTATAGAAAGTACTAATTTTAATATCTCAAACCAAGTCATAGACAATACGACTATATTTCTAGATATTGTGTTTAATATTAACGTTTTCTACTTTCAGCTACCTATTCCCGCTTCCGAAATTAACAGATGATTACTATAGGGTAGCTATAAGCAAGCTTTTTGATATTAGCACAATTAAAAATTCACAAGTCATGGACTACTATAGAAGGAATATTATTGTAAGTTATTTTTTACTACTTTTATCGCCTAGATGATTATTAAGGCCAAAAAACGAACTAGATATATCTAGTTTTCGATAGATGACGCTGTGTTTTTGTTCAGAATTTACATACGGATAAAAAGGCTTTTAGAACCAGAATCTATAATTTGTACTTCAAGGCACGAATGTGGGTGACCATGAGAACATTAGATATAGTGATCACTTTATATTGCAAGCTTTTATTTAACATGCAATCTTGCAACTCAATTTAGAAGCAAATATCTTTAACCGATTGACTGTGTGACGTCATTCTAAACCTAATATGGCGGCGTACTGAAGATAGCGGACCAATTATTTTTAATGCACTCCTATAACATGGATATCAAATAAAAGGGCTTGCTAAAATTAACTCGAAAAATAATGTGACATAACTCTTAATTAAATATGGCGGATTACTAAAGCTTGAAACTCAATTTTGAAGCAGATATATTTAACCAATCGAGCTGACATTTTGAATACACGTTCAGGATGATAATGCATTGTTATTGTTGTGTGTGTGTTGTGTATTGTTGTTTGTCATTCTAAATCCTGCATGGCGGAACATCCAAGATGGCGGTTTTTTTTTTATTCATTCCTACAATATGGATATCAAATGAAAGGGCTTACTGAGAATTAGTAAAAAAATAAAGTGACATCACTGTAAACCAATATGGTGGAGTAAGTTTTTATTGCTTGCCTATAATATGGGTATCAAATGAAGGTACTTACTGAGAATACGAATACGAAATAGTTTATTTACTAAAGAGTAAAAAATAAATAAATTTAAAAAACTTTTTGAAAGCAAGCTTTTATTTTAATACACTAAAACTATAACAGCATTTAAAATTGACACATTTGACACAATTTATATGATATAAAAGCTTGTTATATAAGCAATTAATGAAATAATTTGATGTGAATAATTTCATCTATTAAAATTTTCAAACTAATTAAATTAGAGTACTTAAATCTTACATCATACCAATGTGCCACCAAGCTTGGAATCAAAGATGCTGTGCTTCTCGTGCCTACAATTACATGGGCTCACTCACAATTCAAGCACAACGAGACTAATTATTATTGCTGGCATAATATCTGACAAGTGGGCGGAGTCTACCACGACGGGCTTGCACGAAGCCCTGTTACCAAGTAATGTGAAATACAACAAAAAATATTTTTATATCAATAATGTTGCTGACAATACAGGGTGTTTGAAATAATGCATTTGTGGTTACAATATGATAGGATCGTGATTCTATTAAGAAATAGCTTTCCCCTTAATACTTAAAGTTGAAATAATCCTATGTATAAATCTATACTTACAATAAACATGAAAAACATTTAATTTACAATCTGTCTTACAATCACGAATTGATTGAATTTACCTTGAAATTCTACAGAACTGACAGACAAAACGTCTTAGTATAAAATAAATCAAACTCAAGCGGTTAAAGAGGTGTCGCATGTTATCCAGTTGGAGCAAAGTTGATCTCGCTATATATCATGTATTGAATAAAAACGTTATTTACTTTTATTTGGTGGTAGTCCTTTGTGCAAGCCCGTCTGGGTAAGTACCACCCACTCATCAGATATTCTACCGCCAAGCCGCAGTACTCATTATTGTTGTGTTCCGGTTTGAAGGGTGAGTGAGCCAGTGTAACTACAGGCACAAGGGACGTAACATCTTAGTTCCCAAGGTTGGTGGCGCAATGGTGATGTAAGGAATGGTTAATATTTCTTACAACGCCATTGTCTATGGGCGGTGGTGACCACTTACCATCACTTGACCCATTTGCTCGTACCGACATCATAAAAAAGAATATATTCTAAATTACGTGTGAATTAATAACTATAACAAAATATAAATTAAAATCATTAAATAGCATAAAACAAAGTCGCTTACCGTTGTCCTATGTGTGCTTAGATCTTTAAAATTAAAAAACAAACCTTAAAAAGGTCTTCAAAAAAGTCCGCGCGTATATTTCTATCTCTTAGGGATAACCCACAATAACCAATTTTTCATCCTTTACTATTTACGAGAAAAATTGGCTTATTTTCAAAGCGATTTTAAGCAATACAGCATTAATCTTTATCGAATTAAGTACTTCAAATACATTGTGCATTTTATATAGACCAATATGGCCCTTTACAGCATGTTATTTAAATGAATATTTTAAAAGATATTACAGATTTAAAACGCAGGGACATAGCGGTCTGTATTGTCTAATGACTGAAAAACTGTGATCGCTGTAAGACATTCTGTAGTAAATTTAGTATCAGCATTGCACCCTTGCGAAGCTGGGGCGGTTCGCTAGTAATATATATAATACTTGAAAGAGACGGGAAGACAGAAAAGAGCAAGAAAGGTTGCTTTAACGGTTTAATCTCACGTGACGAGTTCTGTTTTCTCTAATAGAAGCCACTTACAAGAAAAAAAATGTTACATAGTACGTAGTAGCTCACTTAGTGGTAGGTCTTTGTGCAAACTCGTCTGGGTAGGTACCACCCACTCATCAGATATTCTGCCGCCAAGCAGCAATACTTGGTATTGTTGTGTTCCGATTTCAAGGGTATGTGTACCAGTGTAACTACAGGCACAATGGACATAACATCTTAGTTCCCAAGGCGTATTAGCGTTGTAAGAGAAGGTTAATATTTCTAACAGCGTCAATGTCTATGGGCGGTGATGACCTAGCATCAGGTGCCCTTTTGCCGGTCCGCCTACCTATTACATCAAAAAGAAGCTTAACGACTAAACTGAATTCATAATTTTTATTTACAGCTAGCCGAATATCTCAAGATACACGACTATGCGGCCGGAATGATTTTTATTCTAGATTATTCTGAAACAAATATTACGGATCTTGTGTCAAAAGTGAATCTTGTTGAATTGAAACAAGCCCTGTCGATTTTCATTGTAACTATTTTAATTGTATAAATTTTTTTCAAATTAGACGATAAAGATAGTCTACTTAAGCAATTTATAATGTAATAGTTATCGCCAGCACTTTCGATTTTGTTTTCAGGGTTGTTAATTACATTTTAGGTATAAGTAGATAGATTTCTTCACACCAAATCTCATCAAATTTAGTTCAGTGATTTGATCGTGAAGGAGTATCAGACGGAGTTACTTTCGCATTTATAAATTGCATTTATCAGTATAAAATAATATTATTTATATGTTAACTAAATTTTATTCTTAATTTTCAGCAAGGTTATGGAATGAGAATCAAAGCTATTTATATTATAAGTGCATCAAAGTTCGTCAACAGTCTCATGGCGATTTTAAAACAAGTTCTTAGTGCAAAGATCGCGGTTAGAATAAATATTCTCAACAATGTCGAAGAAATCCATGATTACATTCCGAATGAAATATTACCGAAAGATTATGGTGGAGAAGAACGCTGTTTAAATGATTTACAAAGTATGTACCTATGTGATTAAAGTATCATCGCATCAATACAATACAAAAACAAAACTAAAAACGACTAAAAGCTTTAGAATCTGAAGCTAGAAGTTAAGTATTTGTATAAGCTTATAAAGATTATTTTAATTTTCCAGATGAATGGTTGGACGTTCTATCGTCAGAGGAACACTTGAAGTATATACGAGAAATGAATAACGCGGGTACAGACGAAACTTTCAGACGAAGAGACAGTTTCAATGAGCACTACGCCGGAATGCCTGGTACTTTTAGAGCGCTTAGTGTTGATTAGAAGAATTATTATAAGTTTGGTTTAAAAGGATTAGCAGAATATTGATATTACCAAGTTATACAAAGATGAAATTTATCTTAAATATGTTATAGATATGTTATTTTTATATTCTAAATAAATAAAATAAATTTTGATCTTGTTCTGTTTATATTATTCTGATATTTTTTTGCAATATGTTCGTGTAACGTTATTATTTAATTGCACCGGTTACATCCAAAGTATTTTCAACTTATATAGGGCTATTCTTGTCACCACTTCTAGCACACACGTTAAGTTTAATCGTAAGGGTAAATAGGAATATTAATAATTCTATAAAATAATACTATTCTTTAAAAAAAGTATAGTTATCCGTAAATATACAGCTCGTATACCTAGTTGTCACGGCTTCATAAAACGGTGCTTGGCTTCAGAAATGTATAGGTAAACTGCTGAATATTTTCTAGCGCTCACGCTCAGCAGTCTTAAGAAATAATTTATTTAGTTCATAAAACATTGTACAGCTATTTGTGTTATTTGGGAGAGCAAAGTATGGTAAGGTTATAGGAGTTTATGCAGAAAATAATATAATGAATAATTGATCGATGGATGATGCAGAGAATAATATTTTAGTTACTGAAAATATTTTTAGACCGGTTATCGGTTACCTTGGCATACATTTCTCTGATAAAATTAATGCTTTTTATATTGCTAAATTAGAGAAACAAAAATCGCTTTTAACATAGTCTCGCCAAAAGCAAAAGTCACGACGATATCAGATTATGAAACAAAAAGAAGACGGAGAGCGCGGAACATCAAAGTGGAGCAACTAAAGCGAATACACATTAAAACACAACATTTTCGCTTATTGTTATAATTGACTCTTATAAACTATTTATTTTAAATCAGTGCTGTACCTATATTACAAAATAAATAATAAGACGTTGACCTTTCTGGCGTGCTTTAATAGATTTTCAGGATTGATTTATTAGCCCTATGTGGGTTTTTGAGGCTCAAAATACGAATGAATTGACGCATATGATATTATGTAACCTAAAAAATAATAATAAATTAAGCAAAAATAAAGTGTTCTACATTCAAATTATATTTATCATTTATAAATATAAGCGATTTTTTTTTTTAATATGAATTATATAATTCGAAACGCCGTGTAGATCAAATACGACACGTGAAATTAATAAGCTTTCTTTTGTATGATAATCGTTAAAATGTAAATATAGATATCCCCTGTGATACTTCAATATGTTGGGCACTCGTCAAAGCTGTCGGGTCTAAATTGGATATTATGCACAAATTGAATCCGCCCTACTCGGGCACCTGTCAACAAAATTCATGCCCTCCGTGATATTGGCTGGTATTGTGAAATCACTTGCGCGGTACCAATAGAATTTATGTTTATCAATTTCACCGTAAACTACTTCAATTATATATTTAAATTAATAAATGTAACAATGTGTTCAATTGAAGTTTAATCACAGCATAACAGAATTCTCATTATATCGCCATTTTATTGAAAATTGTAATCGTTCATTTACTGAAAATAATAATTTAAATTTTTAAATAATATTATAATACTAGCTTGTTATTTTGTTATTATAATTGTTTAATTTATAACACTAACAACACTACTAAGAAAACATATTGACTTTTACTTAAATTTATATGTCTATAGATTATGGTGTCATTTTGAAGAGCTCCAGCCGTAGATGTGCAGAATAATTATTAAATATATAAGAGGATTATTGATTGCAATTAGCTGAATTGTTACAGTTTAAAAAATTATTAATTTTAGAGAGCGGAAAACATTATAAAAAAAAATTGACAACGTAAACAAAATTAAACTAAATTGTCATCGACGGACTCATATTCTAACTTAAATAATTTATCCTATTAGACATTAATAATTTGTTTTAAATAAAGTTTCATAATTTTGGCGCCAAATGTAGATGAGTGACGTGCAGTTTATAATGGAATGAAGTCAAAATAACACTTGGTATATTTTTAGAAATTCCTAAAAAATCTTATGAATGTACGCGAAGTTTCACCGGCGGTCCGTTCTAGTGTATATGTATACATTTGTCTTCTTTAAAGTTATTCCGATGTCATTGGACCAACAACAAAAGACAATATGAGAAAAATAATTTCACGATCGTGCACGTGACTTAAACTTAGAGAAAACTAGCTGTTTGTCCTGACTTCGTACGAGTAAAATACATACAAAGTTACACTTCCCAATTCACCTGTTAAAGTTGCTATTTCAAAAAAAATTAAATTACTGAGTGATGCGTTGAAAGTCGACGTGAAAGAAGTATGATAAAGGGATTTGGTATCATTACATAGTATAAAACAAAGTAGCTTAACGCTGTCTATATATGTATACTTAGATCTTTAAAATTACACAATGGATTTTGATGCGGTTTTTTAAAAGATATATTGATTCAAAAGCAAGTTTTATATGTATATCTAATGTATGTATAATATAGTAGAACTCTAAATAATGTACTAGGGTATCGTACATATTAAAAAGGTCTCCAAAATAGTCCGTGATTGTATATGTCTGTCTCTTAGGGATAACTCACAATAATTATTTTTTATCTTTTACTTTTTATGAGAAATAATGGCTTATTTTCGAAGCGATTTTTAGCAATACAGCATTAATCATACATTATCCAATTAAGAAGCTTAAAAACATTGTGCATTTAATATAGACTTATATGGTCCTTTGCAGCATGTAATTTAAATAAAAATTTTCGAAGATATTACAGATTAAAAACGCAGGAACATAGCGGCTTGTATTGTCTCACGACTGAAAAACTGTGAACGTTGTACGACATTCTGTAGTATATTTAGTATCGGCATTGCACCCGCGCGAAGCCGGGGCGGGTCGCTGGTAATTTATATATATTAATTTCAAACCAAGATCCATTTCAAACGCAATTCGTACAATCAATTTTTTCATTTAACATTGCCTGCTATCTTTCAAATGAGAAGTTTTCAAAAGTATGTATAAAATCACTTTTAAGAGTACTTTTTAAAAATAATACGAATACTCATCATACGCAAAATTTGAACTTCATTTCGTTGGGTAAACACAGAACAGTACACACAGATCTAGTTTTTTCTTCTTCGAATTAAGTATTATATTTTGTAGGCATTTCCACGTAACGAATATTTTCCGTTTTCAATTTGAGAGCCAAGGAAACATTGAGCCCCAATCATTTTTGTTTAAATTAAGCTCTTTCGGAGATAAGCTATCAGGAATACTTCGTAATGGATTTTTTGTCGAACAAAAAGTAATTTCAACCCTAAATATGAAATAGGGGTGGCAAACTTGTGGATTTGTATGTTGTCGTATCTCCGTCGATAGGGAACCGATTTCTTTATTGTAATCTTTATTGTTTGAAGGTAGTCCTAAAAATGTTAACAAATGAACTGCTCGCGTAATGGTGGCCTACGAGCGAATTTTTTTGGATCTAGAATTCAAATTTTCGTACGTATATCATTTTATATCTTCGTCAATTGTAAATTATGGGGGTTAAGCAATTAGTGATATCAGCATTGTCTCACCATTGAAGACACCATAACATTGAACTTGAATCGTTTTTCTTCTTTAGTTTCCTCAGCATATGCATTAGGAGACAAGGGACTCACTAGCGCTCTCTATCTCTTTTACTCATATGATCTTCTGCTATAGCAGATATATATATTCTTTTTTTAATTCGCCTAAATCTATTGAAAATTTTATATAAACACAATGATAAATTATAAATTATAAAATTGAATGAACTACTCTCGTCATAGTTTATTAAAAAAGGTTTAATTGTGTTAATTATTACAATAGGTAATTAATGACGATGGCATATAAGCATATATCTCCTCCGGTAATATTTACCTTGGTTATTTTTATCAGGAATTTTAATTATATAATAGCATAGCATTGAAATGTTATAGTGATATGTATCAGTAATAGCGGAATTAATTATTGTATAAAACGAAGAAGAAGAAGTAACCGAAAATATACTTAAAACGTCACATCTAACCAACACACAACTAAAACTGTTTAGGTAGATTAATTATCTTCGTTTCATATAAAGGAATTTCTGTATTGATGCCGAAAATTGCGATGAACTGAAGTATCAATATTTTTACTATGCTTAATTTGGTTTTATAAATCGCCTTGGTGGAGGATAAAAATAGCTCGAGGAAACCTGCATAATTTATCCCGAAGAAATTCAGCCACATGTGTATAAACGAATTTTACGCCTATTCTCTTTCAGAATCTTGAAAATAATGAATAGACTGAATAATTGCTGGATCTCGTTTAGAAATTAGTCAGTAAATGTCCCATTGCTGACATTTGAAGGGAATGCAAGTTGTTTGGTACATATTATGTAACAGAGTTATATGTAGGTTATGTTTTCCTTCGACGCAAAGCACGAGATGAATGGGTTCGAACTCAAAATCATCAGTACAGATGCATACGTTCCAACCTCTGGTGGAATAACCTCCACACCTATCAAGAGAAGAAAAATCTATTATGTTGCGGCAATTATTTTTTTTTCATCAATTGAAAAAGTAGAATATGATATCAATAAGTTTTAAGTATTGTACTTCAAAGATAATGTTCCACAAAATAAATACGAGTATACCGAAGAAAATGTAGCTTACGGCGTTTACATTGAAATTCATGAGATATCACCCGTATAGCGCGACGCTGATCGAGCTCCTTTAAACGGAGAATCAATAAAATTGGTATACTGTATGGTATTTTAAAGTCGCCGCGATGATTATTTTTATTATAAATAAAACTGCTGTATATGCTTTAGTCTGTTCTTATAAAATCGTTTGAGCTGACTGAAAATCAACGCGCAATCAAAACAGAGTCTAAAAAGCAGAAAAACAAAAGAAACATTCGCAACCGTTAAGTAAGGTTTTTGGAATTTTGAACTTTATAGGTGGAATGTAGGCTGGTGCAACTTTGTACGAATTTTACTCGTATATACGTGGGTCGACAAATTATTTTATAAGTATTCAAATCTTGATTACTTACAAAATTAGAGTATTGAGTATGAATTGAGATAAAATATTTGTGATTGCAAATTTATATATATATATATATATTTTTACATGGCAATAACTCCTATTCTATTATAGATACATGTTACCTAGGTTAGGGTGCAGCACCCTTGTTTTCTTTGAATGTATGTAAAAAAACACTTAAGATACATTATCATTATTTCAAAATAGCTGACGTGTTCGACGGTGAAGGAGAACATCGTGAGACCCGTGCGTGGGCTGTATCCAACTCACATTGCATCAGCATGCTAGAGAGCAGCACCTTCTCAATTTTTTTTCAGAAGGAGTCTAAAAGCACCAGTGGGAAATGTACAGGCTATAATATTAATTTTCACTTTTACTTTATGTGATTTAAACTCTCACTCTTACGTAGAAATTACCTCATTAAATACCTATTATAATAAACCTACTTAAAAAAATGAAGCTTAATAGAAATAAGAACTCCTAAAACTAATGAATATTTGCAGCAGAGAGAGGATTGAACCATTCAAGCGTAATAGTTGACTACTAATTCTACTATTGAGGTTTTTCCGTTGTTATAAAAATTCTAGGTCTTAAGTAAGTCGCAAGTTCAAATAAGAGAAATGTCGTCTGAGCTACATGTGCTAATTTTCTGTGTACGATTCATCTTACGCTCGGCTTTGAACGCAAACAATGTTGGTAAAGCTGCATTTGTCGGATGAAATTCTGGCATATACGACGATGTTACAAAACCCATCGCACACATATTCACAGCTCCTAATTGTCAAGGCAATGACTTACCTTGTTTATTAAGGTAATACTTATTTATTTTTAAAACAAACGGTATCCTTTCTTTTTTTTTTAAATCTTCCTTTATTATAGAGGGTTTGATCAAATATGATCACGCCACCCTCATTGGAACATACACAGTCTTATTACATCATGCAAAATTATCTTCGCTTAATAGCTAATAAAACAAGTCTATACAACATTTGTGCCTCCTCCGATTGAGGTAAAGCCAAAATACTGTTACATTTTCCAACCTCATGTAAATTTATTCCATTTTTAAATTTCATAAGAGACCTTTCAACTTCGTTCCGGACACACTCCACCATGACATGATAAGCGTCTTCTACTTTATGGCACTCCGTGCAATTAGGTGTGTCATTTTTTGCCATTAGGAATGCAAAACTATTTAATGGAATATGTCCGTATCGAAGTCTCAAAGCAAGAACAATATACAGTCTGGACAAAAAACGGTATCCTTAAATTAAATAAAAATCAATGAATAGCTTCATATCATAATTGTGCTAAGTTATAACGGTTACGATACATTTCCGATCCAACTTCGACCGAACCGCAACTGGATCGTTGCGTAATGGAATAGGGAACGATTAAGGTCAACGATTACATTTCGATTCGATTGCGAAAAGTTCATAACGATAGTAGAATTAAATTAATTATCGATGCGTTTTGTTGAGTTAAGGTTATCCTTATAAGAAGTATTGCTGAGATTAATGAAGAAAAAATACAACAAAAATAAAACATTTTTTTTTTTGTATTGCACAATAAATAATTAATTAAAATAAAAGGCAATTAATTCTTTGTAAGTGAACAAAATCTGTCATTAAATTATTCTTATGAATGCTAATAAATTATATAATCTGGTTCGGTTCCTTGAGAAAATTATTGTGCTACTTTCATTTTAATAAATATAAAACGTACCGTGTTTTATTACCAGTGGTTCATTTATTCTTTTAGTAATTATATTTAGTGTTAAGGTGATGCCACACTGCACTTGCAAAATTTTATAAAACGTTGTCAAACTGTAATAAATTTTAGTCATAAATTTTTGTCTGACATTAAATGTATTAGGAAAGTTACACGCCTTGAAAAGTAGCTCCGATGTCCAAAATGCATAGCGATTCTGTAATAAGTCACTTTGTATCTCACTTGCGAAATGTTGACAACCGACTTACAGTACGCCATTTTGATACGTGTATCCTATAGAATTTATAATAACTATAGTCGATGTCGCATATCACATTCTAACATTTCACGCTCGTGTGCTGCGGCGAGTTTCGAGTTAGAGAATAGTGATACTGATATAAAATCTGTACAACAATATTAGAACGTGTTCATAAATGTGGTGACGTTGAAAACATGTGACGAATCAAACATATGTTATTTTATGTTTAAATGTTAATTATTTTTCAATAATGTTTTAATAAATTATCAATGTATTTTTTACAAATGATTCGAATTTATGAAACGGCAATGTTAATTTTTCATACAGCATACATAAATAGTATTGTATGTATTTATCGATTATAAATAGATACTCAGTTTCGGGCCGGATTTACGAAGTAAAATCTAAATTCTGAACCAGTGTTATTTTCAAATTACATGTACATAACTTCGTAAAATATATCAAAATTATATTTTGATTTCGTAATACGACCAATCAACTCTCCGAATTCATTCATTCGTAAATATGTACATCATCCGTTATCATCGATATATAAATTTGTATTCAGACAATTCTTACGTTGTTATTGGGAGGGAGTTGATTGGATACGCATTTCAATACAATGTTCTGATTTCACAAAGAAAACAATTGCGCTTATATCGACAGGGCTATTCTTATGTGATATTAAATATACTTTTTTCATACGGAGAGAATTCTAATATTATGAGAAATGTGCTGTTTTGTATGTTCAAATGTATTTTTAAATAAAAATTGGCGCGATTATTTTCAAAGAACATAATTTTATGTGCTTCTTTGTGATAACTCAAACATCGTATCTAAATCGGTAAAGTTACGAAAAATCGGCTAACAGTGATGAAAGTCTTTAAATATTAATTATTATATTAATAATAATAATATAAATAATTATATTAATAATATTAATATAATTAGTGCCGAGATGGCCCAGTGGTTAGAACGCGTGCATCTTAACCGATGATTTCGGGTTCAAACCCAGGCAGGCACCACTGAATTTACATGTGCTTAATTTGTGTTTATTATTCATCTCGTGCTCGGTGGCGAAGGAAAACATCGTGAGGAAACCTGCATGTGTCTAATTTCAATGAAATTCTGCCACATGTGTATTCCGCCAACCCGCATTGGAGCAGCGTGGTGGAATATGCTCCAAACCTTCTCCTCAAAGGGAGAAGCAGAGAGTTTAATGTAATAAAAATAATTATAATACCTATTTTATATACTTATACTTTGATATACTTCTTATCGTTTCATTGTTAAATCGGTTTAATAGATAACAGTTTTGATTTTATCGATTAAAGATATAATATCGATTTAAAAGATCTTTTTCAGCAAATACAGTTATCTTCGTTTATTATCTGTCCATCGACCTATTAATACTCATACGTTATTAAAACATACATTTAATACGTTAATGTTAATAAATTTTATTGTAAACATAATATACAGAAATTTAAGGACTCAAAATAAATAAATAATATTACACGCTAATAAATATTACAAGAATGTTTCTTTCAGGTAATATTGTTTAGCAGAAATTAATTCTCGATAGTTTCAATGAATCATTTTTAATTAAGCTTCGCATATTTTATCGCTACGCTTTCCCTGGACCAGAAACTTAGGTTCACGTTAAGTATAATAACGGCTAAGCAATATCTAGTGAAGCTAGTCGTATACAAGTTACCGAGACGGTATGGAGTTATTACCAAAGGATTCTTTATTTGAATTCAACCCGGATACAATACAGTATTTAAGAAAACAATATGATTTAGATACACCGGGAAGGATTGAGGAAGCTGTCCAACTATTGCATGACTGGATTGAAAAACAACCTCATTTTATGAAAAAAGATTTCGGTGAGCTAAATTTTAATAAATAAACGCTTTTTAATATATAAGGGGTTTTCTTATAAAGTTACTTATTATCATGTCTGCTGTAGTCTCATATTGAAACATACTATACGCTATATAAGAATTGCAATTTATACATTTTAGGTATATAAATTTTAATTATATCATCAGTAGAACTATTAACGAAAATTTATTGTATTTTGATTGATAATTTATACTACCGTTGATTGTCGAGTATGTTAAATAAATAAATTTACTTAAATACTTTTAGTGTTTTTAACATTGTAAATAAATTATTATTATTTGGTCTTAGTACTTTTCCATCACGGTAGGTACTCCTCAGATAATCTACAGTTAGCGTTATTGTGTTCCTGTTAAAAGGGTGTGAGTCAGTGTAACTTCAAGGGATGTAACATCTTAGCTCCAAAGGTTGGTAGAGTCGACAGTCTATGGTGGTAACCATTTATCATCAGAGGAACCATTTTATTATAAACAAACATTTATTTATTTATTACATAAATAAATATTTAATCTTGCCAAACATGTTTGTTTTATATTTCGTAATTACAATTAAATACTAATTATTTCCATTGAATACTAATTATTTTCATCGTCAAACAATTATAAGAGTTAAAGATTAAAGTATGAAGTTGTTTTAAATATTCAGTATTTTAATGGAGACTGTATAACTAATCACCTACAAAAAATATATTCAAGGTCGAAAATGACAAGGTCATGTATTAAAAAAAAAAACATATCTCGTTTGTTATTTATCTACTGAGTTTTAAATTTATTAGAATAATTACGTAGAGCATCGAACTCTTTATAATTAAGATCTTAAGCAGTATCTGAAAAATTCTTAACTAAAAATTGATGGTATTATTTTTATTCGACTGTAAATTCAACGATTATTTTGCGAGTTTCGTGACACGGATGTGAGTCTATTGAATCACTATTTCACCTGTATATAGCTGGCTAGCTTTTTTTTAGCATTAGCAGCCCGTAAATGTCCCACTGCTGGGATAAAGGACTCCTCTCCTTTGAGGAGAAGGTTTGGAGCATATTCCACCACTCTGCTCCAATGCGGGTTGGCGGAATACACATGTGGCAGAATTTCGTTGAAATTAGACACATGCAGGTTTCCTCACGATGTTTTCCTTCACCGCCGAGCACGAGATGAATTATAAACACAAATTAAGCACATGAAATTTCAGTGGTGCCTGCCTGGGTTTGAACCCAAAATCATCGGTTAAGATGCACGCGTTCTAACCACTGGGCCATCTCGACTCATCTCGGCTGGCTAGCTTGTCAATGCCTTATTACTCCTAACTTAGTAGAGAAACATAATTGTTTTATGTTCAGCTTCTATTAAGTGACAACTTGTAATATATAAAATTAGGTATTATTGTCCGTTCAATATATTTTGATGAGTGTTAAATAGAAAAAATCGAAATGTACTTTATTCAACTTACAAGCATTTTTGAATCGTCATTTTACTTAACAATATTAAGTCAAGCTACCATCGGTTCGTAATGTAGATTTTACCGAGAAGAACCGGCAAGAAATCCAGAAGTTGCTATTTTTCAAAGACATACGGCATGTCCACAACTAATGGCAACATTACTTGGAAAATACGAAATTATATTTTGATATCGAATAAAAGGTATTATTATTAGAAGAGATATATTTTATTACATTAATAGATATATAGATCGGCAAATAGGAACCTGTTGGTAAGGGATCAACGATTGCCCAACAACCTATCCAGTATCAACATCATAAAAAAACATACCGAACCGTTTAATGTACGTACTCATATTTATAATCAACACATCAACATCAACAGCCTGTAAATTTCCCACTGCTAGGTTAAGGCCTCCTCTCTCTTATAGGAGAAGGATTCGAGCATATTCCACCACGCTGCTCCAATGCGAATTGGTGGTATACACATGTGGCAGAATTTCGTTGAAATTAGACACATGTAGGTTTCCTCACGATGTTTTCCTTCACCGCCGAGCACGAGATGAATTATAAACACAAATTAAGCACATGAAAATTCAGTGGTACCTGCCTGGGTTTGATCCCGAAATCATCGGTTAAGATGCACGCGTACTAACCACTGGGCCATCTCGGCTGTCATAAATTATTGAGGATTTTTTATTATACAAATAGAATTATTGTTGATATAAAATATCGATCCATAATAATACGATTATCGCAATCATAACAATGTTATCTCTTGTAAATTAATTGCACGGATTCATATTTTTTTATGATATATTCTTAAACGTCACGAGGCAGAGTATAAAGTACCTATTTACGTTCGTGTCTTGTAAGACGTTATAGAGGCTATTTGGCGTTTTTTTCGTTTTAGGAGGTTATATGATGTGTTTTTTCGGAATTGTGTCGATGGGATAGAGCATAGAGAATCGTATTTTTATTGTATTATGACATTATGTCCGGCTTTGCGGTTGATGTTGATATTGACAATTTACATTCTACTAAAAAGATCCTTACGGACTTATAATTTGGGAGACCAAGGATCTATGTTTTTAAGAAAATTGTTATTATGACAGTAGCGTCACATATTTCGTTTAATATTAGTTTTGTAACAATATTCATTATTAATTAGAAATAAAATTCAACAAATTTTATCAAACCTTCGCCTTCATAAAGTAAATAATTCGTTTTTAGTGCGAGATATATAGAACCTTTTATTCCACAATATACACATCGGCTAGGAAGCATTCCATTTTTTATTCAAATAAACTTATGAGTAAAACCTATTTCGTATTGCTCTATAACATACATGACAAAATATTCATATACTCTATTCCAACCATAAGAGGAAAAAAGTAATAACATTTGACGGCAAATTGACGCGATATCATTGGTCGAGAGCGTCAATGAAACTATTATCGAAATTTTGGAAGTAAAATTAAAGTATAAATAAGTAGTTAAGTGTAATAGTGTTGTATTATAAATAAAGATATATTAATCATAAACTCTCATTAGTGCACAATAATAGCTGAGTTATTAGCAAATCGCATGAAATACGTAAATCTATGGTTTGTTTATCTTTTTTCCTACTTGCATTGGAATAGATTATATATTAATTGATTATTGGATCTCGTGTAGAAGTCATCTTATTGTACGTAATTTATTTATTTATAAAAGACATTTATATTGAATTGCATGATAGTTCTTTAAGGTCCACGTACCAAATTAGTGGTAACGCTTTACGATTGAGAAGTCTATTGATATATTGATATTTATTATTCGCGTGCACAAAAAGTAGGTAAGTTCGTGAGTGACTTTTTGTTTCGTGTGCAGGTATTGATGTTCATAAGTCATCTCATGATCGAATGTAAACGTCACTAGAAAACCTGCATATAACATTGACCTCTGCGACCTTTTGTTTCATGCGGATCAACATGTACTGTCTGCAAACGAAAGACGTTTTGAAATAATCTCTAAAGTTCCAAATGTTCTTAAGACATCAGTCTTACAGTAACTGTATAAAAATAAACTAAAATTTTTATATAGTTTATTTAATAAGATTTGACTTCCACAACGAAAACTTATTGTGAAATTTGTATTATGTATGGTTAGAATTTATATATATAGATAAGAGTCTGTCACCACAAAAGAGCTAGAGCAAGTAAACTTTATTAGCTTGGTGTGTGTGATAGCTACGCTTGATTCTCGTTAAACGTCATACTATTTTGTCAGTGTGGGTACCAACTGTTTTACCCTGTACATGATAGCTTGATCTTTTTGACAGATGTAAATTTATCTGATCGATATAACTTTGCAATGACGAACAAAATTATTTTCTTAATTTAATGATTTTGAAAATTGTAAAAATATTTAAAAAAATATATACAAAACAAAAGTTGCTAAAGATTCAAGCGTATTATATATTATTGCTTCAAAGTAAAATTTAAATGGAAACACTGAAAATAATAGACGCTTGTACAATGTTACACCGGTCGGACGGTAGGGACGCGAATAACAGGCAGTAACTGCGAAAAATATCGATTACAAAAATCCTTATTAAAGATCATTGTTAAGTTATTGTTACGAACAGGGGGTTTTGGTTGGCGTGTCTTTGGCTAGTGGTTGGTGTCTCTTTAGCTGGTATAACGCTTTTTAGAAAAATAAGTTAAAAAAACATTGAATTCTAATTTGAATTTCGCATTCCATCGTTCCATCGACTGTTATATATGTTATATTTTCTGTTTCTCAACACTAGCCCGTCTGTCAAAAGAACAAGCTGACTTGAACAGGGTATAGGCACGTTTTTCTTCGAAGCGTTCACAGCTTTGACAGTTCATTAATAGTCAAAGGATGTTTGTTAATGGAAAATTTATCTTTTACAGCTAGAGACTATTTGGAGAGGACAATTATTATATGTAAAGGTTCAGTGGAAAGAGCTAAAGTTAAATTAGAAAAATTATGCACATTCAGGACATTGTATCCGCATTTCTTTGTAACCGGCGATGTTAAGAATTTTAAATCTCTAACAGATTTGTGAGTATACAATCTATATCTTTACGTATAATAAAAGTGGTGTGTCTATTTGTAATATTAAAATAACCGCTTTTTACTACATGTATAAAAAATACGGTACTTATACCAAATTTTTTTTAACAATTTTTGTATGTCTGGTCTGTTTGTTCCGTCTAATCTCTGGAACGGCTGGACTGATTTTGACGGGGCTTTCACTGGTAGATAGCTGATTTAATAAGGAGTAAGTGAGGCTACTTTTATTTTAGAATTATGTATAAAATAATAATAAAATCACACTGCAATATCCAAATACCACCATTCCGGCATCACGGGTGCCTCTGACTTAATATCTCAAATGTTGCCTAATACAGAATTAATAAGTAATAGTAAAACCTGCGAGCAGGACAATAATATTTTTGTTAAATTCAAACGCGCACGAAGTCGCGGTTACGGTTAGTTCTTTAATAAATACCCAACCAAACCTTCATATGAGCAAAGCAGGTTCCATCGAAATTGCGAAATTCTTCATTTCTTTTCATGTCGTAACTACTCAATCGAGCGTCATGAAATTGTGCCTATACGTTGTCCAGGGAGCAGAAAAGGAGTGAGGGCTCAATAAATACCCCCATCTCTCATACGTAGGCGAAGTGATCGGAAACTAGCTAACGGCTTTGTTTATAAATGCGGTTTTGGCACATACATATTTCTCTCTTTGTGTCATCATTACTATATATACGTAGATAAATGTTACTTTCACTTAACGCAAGATATATTAATATATGTATATATAAATTACGCACATAAATCTCAGTGGTACGTCTCGTTTACGAGATCCTCGCGTTTTATAAATTGATGCATATATTTTTTGATCACATACCAAAACATATATGTATAATGTATATTTATTTATATTTAGAAAAAAAATATTTCTTTGCACGCCTAACCTCTGCGACTACCCAATCCTTGAGAAAGGTTAGACTTTGTCACGCCATAAGCCCCTGTGGATTAACGGTATAAAACACGCCAGACGTATTCGCACAGAAATACTTGTAATTATTATTAATAGAGGTATTATAATATGTATTATATTTGGCTCATCCTGATTACTTACTCATAATACTTATGATCGATATTGTCTGCTAAAAATATTCAAGCCATGGGGTCCTGGTACACTGGAGCATTATAAAAGTATATATGTATTAAACTTTTATTTTATATCCAGCGTGAATAAACTATATGAGGGTTAATTAACATTATTAGAGCTACCATCAAACGTTATATAGCGTAGAGTTCACATCCCAACACATCGTTTTCTCTCTTTCTATCACGAGCAATTTTACATTCGAGTGAAGGAGATAGAGTACTGTATAATGATTATTCGTAATGGTATAGTTACTTAATTGTTAATGTTAAATGCTTAAATATAGTTACGTTTCTAGAGTAACTGTTAATAAACTTCAAACCTCGCAAATGTTAACTACGTAGTACTAATACTGTTGTATTTATCTCATTAATTTGACGTGTTCATTCTACAGTACTGTATTTAGCAGAAACCGATTTTGATAAATTAGTTTTGCGCTGAGTTGTCATAGAGATTAGAACACGTAAATCTTAAGCGAAGATTGCTGGTTCGAAACACCACTGAGTTTTCACTTTTCATTTAACTCATTTCTCAACGTACATATAAAAATCGACCAAGCTGAATGGCAGCATCTTGGTACCAACTCTTCTCTTGGAGAGAACGATGATATAGGCTAGCAGTTAGATATTTATACGCTTTTGTTTTCTTATAATTATGTTTCTAATCATACCTTATATGTAAATCTTTTAGACATGGCGCGTTTCTTCCGAAACTGACAGAGGACCATTATAGAGTCTTCATGTTTAGAAACCAAGCGAAAGTTCTCGAAAATGGATTTAATGAGTTTTATCGCTACTTTTTTAAGGTATTTTTTTTGTATATTTTTCTAATGTATTAATACATCAATATAGCATATAATTACAATCATTTTTGTGAAGTAACACTACCAAAATACCTAACTATGTGCTAGGTGATCTCGCTCTTACGTATTAAATACCTGAAACTTAGAATAAACTTGACAAAGGAAAATAGTAAATATAAAATATATTAATAATATTTGTGTGTATTTATGTGTGTGTTATATTTGATGTCAAGTAGAATTGTTTTGGTTATTAATACGAAGGTATTATACGCAGTTTTAATGTTCTTGCTAAAATTTTGTGGGTAGGGCTTTATCTCGTCTGGGTAGTATCACCATGTCATTAGATATTCTACCGCTAAATCACAAAACTTTGTACATTTATGTTTTGTTTAAAGGGTGACTAAATCAGCGCATCTACAGGTACAAGGACATAACATTTTAGCTTCCAAGATTATAGGGCTTATATTCTTTGAAGCGCCAATTTCTAGTCTAGTCAGCTAGTCTGCCTGCTGATTGTATAATTAAATAAATGCAATCATTGGACCTTAACATCATTTTAAACCGGTTACTCGTGTAATAATTATACATCGCAGTTAACTCCATATTTAATTGACCCTGATGTTAGCGTGCACTTAGAAATATTAACTGGTTTTTAATTATAAAAGCTTAATCCTTGATAGTCAGGTAAGAAATTATTGGTTAAACCTTGCGCGACATTATGTCAGAAACCTTCTAGAAGGTTCTTTTGAAACGTCACTTAACACTTTCAACTGAATAATGTCCAAATTTAAACATAAATACCCAAACTGGAGATCATGGTTCAAATCAAATCCAGCCCCACAAAATTTTGTCAGGTCATCGTAACGATACCTCAATGAAGACGCAGATCCACTCAATCAATGAAATCAATCAAATCGACTTAACTAAAGACAATTTAAGCGTATGAAAATTTTGTGGTGTTTAATTCGCGTGTGCCTTTTATAAAAAAAAAATGCTAATGCGCCTTTTATATGCCATCTGAACTATCTACGTGTATTATTATTTTGTTCACAAATAATCCAGTGAAGTTACCTCCAACGGTATTTTTGTGTAATTTTTCTGCATGTTGTTTAATTAATATATCTGTAAAATAATATAAAATATTTCAGCAATGTGAATATTTACAAGCTCACGATTACTGCAATGGAATGGTGGTCTGTATTGATTATCAAGACGCTGCTATAATGGAAGCTGTAAAAGCATTGAATGTTGCTGATCTACGACAAACCTTGGTAGTAATGAAGGTACTTTAACACAAATATACAATTCCGAAAATAGCAAAATATATAGTGATGATTTGACGTTGAAAAATAGCAAATTGGGCAAGGATGGTGCAAACACAGGTGCATCATTCCCTCAACTTTATAATCGGACGGGAGTGGAAGGAGTTTAGGTCCCGAGGAGTCAGGTCAGGAGTCCCGTGTGTACACAGACACAGACAGAAAAACCTTATAACTCTACTATGGCTTGAACTCAGGACCTCGAGATGCCACTAGACCATCGAGGCAGTCATTCAACAAAAAAGCTCTCTTAATAAATAATGTAAATAAATTCATAAATGGTTTTATTGCTGAAACAATAATATATTCAATGTGAAGATTTTTGGCGATTAAATTATTTCTTTTGAACATTTTTTTTTTAGGAAGGATATGGCATGAGAATCAAAGGATTGCACTTTCTGTCTGAATCGAAAGCGATGGATATTGTCTTATCTATATTTAAACAAGTATTCAGCGCAAAGGTCTTTGAACGAATAGTAGTACATAAGAATGTTGATACGTTACATGATTTTGTGCCTAAAGATATTTTACCAGAGGACTATGGCGGCAAAGAGAAACCTCTATTCGAACTTCACCGTAAGTCCGTTGTAATTATTTATTTAAGATTATTTTTGAAGATTTGCTAACCATAAGTTATGTTCAATTAAAATTTTGAGCTGAGTTGGCCCAGTGATTATAACGCGTGAGTCTTAACCGTTAATTGTAGTGTCAAGCCCAGGAAAACACCAAGGAATTTGAATGTGGTTAATTTGTGTTTATTATCACGTGCTCGGCGATGAAGGAAAACATATTGAGGAAACCCAAAATGTGTCTCATTTCAATAAAATTATGACAAATGTGCATCGACAAACTCGCATGAGAGAGATGTTGAAAAAGCCCAACAGTGGGACAATAACAGGCGTATTCTTGTTACTTTATGAATATATTAAAAAATATTACAAATACTACAAGTTTTTAGAGTAGAGTAATGTACAAAATATTTTATACAATCGCCATATCACATTTAAGTCTAGATGGTACCCGTCTGGGTACCACCCACTCGTCATATATTCCAAACTGCAATTGGCTTAGTATTGCTTGGGTATTGATTTGAAGGGTGAGTATATTAGGAGGGTATTTTCACTGTAACAACAGGTAAATGGGACATAACATCTTAGTTGCCAAATTCGATCTAAAGAAAGGTTATTTATTACATCTACAATGCTTATGGGTGGTGGTGACCACTTACCATCAGGTGCATTTACCCGTTCGCCTGCCATAAAAAAATAGGTGGTATATATTTCCACACAATATATAAACATTACGTACGGTTTTGTGCAAGATTTTCTGGGCTCTTACTACCCACTTTACATACCCACGTACATTCTTCATTTCTTATTCTACCGCCGAACAGCAATACTTAGTACTGTTGTATTTCGGCTTGAACGAAGGTTGAGTCGCTAACATTACATCTCAGTGACCAAGGTTGACGATGTAAGGAATAGTTAACATGTCCTACAATACCGATGCCTGTGGGCGTTGGTGACCACCACTGGTTGGTCCATTTGCTGCCTTACCTGCCAACTTTAAGTACATACTTCAACTTATTACTGTATAATAAAAATACAAAATACATTTTTTCGGATTTCAGAAAAATATCTAAACATACTGAGTTCCAAGGATTTCACTGATTACACAAATGAAATGAATAAGGCGAGAACCGACGAGAACTTGAGACAAGGAGACAATGACTACTGTTTGGGGGTCACGGGAACTTTTAGAAAATTAAACGTTGATTAAAATTAATCAATTGAAATTATATTTTTACACATCATGCAGGAGGAGCCGGAGAATGTTGTCCTTATCCCAATTTTTTTGGGGTCGGCGCAGCATGTCTTTCGTAAAATCCAACCATCGTTTCTTTGGTCATCCCCTTCCTGTTTACCCATCCAAGCTGAAGATCTTGTTCACAACATGGTCCTCATTCCACCGCATAACATGCCATGCCAATTATATTTCTACACGCGATAAGAATAAAATATTTTACTTTTAAACGGATATGACACTACGAAGTTAGTTGCGAAAGAGAGCGATATATATGGCTATACTCTTCTCTTCTCGTTGTATCAACCAGGTTGATTGAACCCCAAAAGATTAATTGTTATATAGTCGAGAAAATTTAATGTAAATTGTTTTATAGTTGGCTATCAAATTCCTACTACTATTTAACGCGCGCACAAAAGTATACGCAATTTTTTTATAATCAATTAATTTGGATTTTTCTGTCGCTGTTGTATTTAAACGGAAATTTGGTTCGTTTATTAATATGTATTATTTAGACAATTTTTTGTTTGATTTTTTTATCCCCAGCTCTACAATCGTCTGTTTGGCGTATTTATTGTGTGCGTAGGTGTGTGTGTGTGTCTGTGTAAATTTAGAGTAGCCATGATAACGCTTAACGTAATAAAGTAACATGCAAAATAAAAGAACAAAACTTCAAAAGTACGATGAAGTTACCGCTTACTCTTGAAGTTCGTTAAAATATTTTATTATACCATCACGATACGTTGAAACATTTCCCAGCATTTGAATTGTTATTCAATTTAAAACAGTTTTATGGTATATTTAAATAAAACAATAGAATTTGAAACGCAATGAAAACCGACATTAGTTTTTACTTCCTCCCAATTCCCACATCTGTGATTATTATTATTGCTATGTAGTTTCTTATCACGTATATTTTCAGTGCGTTATCGTCCTAATATTGTCGTTGCTATCATTCCACCCGCTTTTATGGCCTCTCAGGGTGATATAGCAGACATCATCACATTCCTTGTAATTTATGACCGTGGAAAAAAAAGTAACGAATAATATACCGTGACAACTCATTACACGAACTGAAACATAATAGCGTAATAGAAGCTCTTGCGTCTAATTTTATTGTCACGGTTAATAAAGCAAAGGATAAAAGTATATTAGATATTAGGCAATAGTTTCTGTTTGTGTAATTGTTTATACGCCAGAACCGTATTTATTGGTAAAGTCAAATACATTTTTATTGTTTTACAAGAATGACAAAGATGACCATTATTACTATAAAAATGACATAATAGTTACTTTTGAAAAGTCTGGTGTATGTTTGAATGTGGCAGATTTTCATCCGATAATTATTCCTGATCATGTTTGCTTTAATTTTCCTTTGTTAATTTAGTAATATTGTACACGTAATTAATGTAAATATTTCAACTTATTAATACTAGATGGCGTTATGTCGAATCGCAGACATTTCTACATCGCGATGGCAAGATTCGCTAACTGTTTTATATAGCAGTATGAAAA
This sequence comes from Vanessa atalanta, assembly GCF_905147765.1. Lineage (NCBI taxonomy): Eukaryota > Metazoa > Arthropoda > Insecta > Lepidoptera > Nymphalidae > Vanessa > Vanessa atalanta. The sequence goes on from NC_061890.1 coordinate 7,284,952, forward strand.
GGTTCAATATAATTTATGTTATGATAGGCGTTTTTAATCGTTTAGACAATATTTATTTAGGTTGTTTCAGTACTTGTACTTTATATCTAAGTGATGATATATAAATAAATTTACAATCTATCCTAAGAAAAGTTTCTTAAATATATATTAATAATTAACTAATCATCGTGTGATCTAAGATCGGTAATATCTATTGTTCTTTTACTGTATATATGTATACCGTATCTATACTGCTTTGATTGTAAAGTGAATGACATCAGTAGAGTTTAGCTACTTGCCAGGTCAAAATTATCAGCAAGAATGGAGAATTTAGTATAGTAAAATTGGGGCTTGAATTGTATACAAATAATATTTAAAAATAGTTACAAACATACTATACTGTGAATGGTGTCAAGAATGCTAGAAGCTTTTCTCGTTGATTGCAATTCCGATCCTTTAGGAAAAAAAAACCAACCCTTCTGTCAACAGTGCAGGCAATAAGGCGTGGTGTTATGATTATCTCTTGATAGTCCGCTCAAAAGAGATATTTCATTGGAGAGGAGTTTTATAGCCAGCTTGCCAGCATAGTTTGCCAAAGTCAAATTTCTTATTAAATATTTAAAAGTAACAAAAATACGATGCAGAATGTGAATCTTCCGTACAAAATATTATAATTTGAAATTATCTCATACAAAATACTGAACGCCTACATAAATTATTCCGGACCACATTTTGTACATAGAGACGATTGCTCTCAAAAACTTTTAGGCGTCACGTATCTCGAAGTGTACAAACCGGCCTAAGTAAACTCAACTCTGGTTTGATTTAATTAAAACATTCAGAACAAATGTATCTTGTATTACTAATGCTGTTTCGTTATAAAGAATAAAAAAATTAAAGACATTTTCGATATAATAATTCTTCACTAATTTTGATATATTAATAAATAATAATAAAACAATTCTAACTTAATAATTTTTAAAATTATAATATAAAAATATTTAGGCTAGAAAATTAAAGACCAAACTTTTCAAAGTCCCCACTTTCTAATATCCATGTGTGCGCTTGTGTGATGTTCCTAATTCATCTTATCTATACCAATAAATTACAATTTTTTAGCTTTATATAAGCTAAAAAATTGTTTATTTGACCGTGCTAATGTCAGAAGGTACATGTCGAATTTAAAATAAAGTTACTTATATACGTTAAGTATTCCATCCCACTTTTCTTTTATTGTAATAAAAAATGGGTTAAACGAAAATAAATAATGTCTCCCGTGTGATCTAAATGGAAAATAAATAGTGTGGACGTTGCGTACATACCAATTTTGACATAGATAAATTGAACAACTTTTTTGGTATACTATGCTATGTCTATTAAGATTTACTTGGTAGTAGGGCTTTGTACAAACCCGTTTGGGTAGGCACCCACCCACTCAGCAAATATTTTACCGCTAAAAAGTAATAGGTACTTAATATTCTTGTATTGCAGTTTGAAAGGTGAGTAGGCCAGTATAACTACAGGCACAATGAACATAATATCTTAGCTTCCAAGGTTGGTGGCGCATTGGCAATGTACGCCAATGTCATGACAAAATAAAATCAACATCATAAACAAAAAAAAAGCATTTACTGCTTCGTCGTGCTAGCGACTATATGACAGAAAACGAAGTCCTCATTATAAATTTAATCTCGAACCAAATATTTATTGTTTTTTTTTTTCTGACAAAATATGTCCTTATCAATCTTGAGATAGGAAGTTTAATGATACTCGTGCCTTGGCAAGAACGTAGCCTTGACCCTGCGTTTGATCTCTCTTTCTATGTTCGATTTCCGTCTTGTTGTATAGTAAGAGAACACGTACTGTATGTTCTTACTCTTGTTTACATATAACTTGTGTGTTGTAATATCTCCTGAAAATGGCTAGAGGCATTGACAAAGTCAGTCAGGGACGCCCGGAAGCTTTGAAAATTTAAATAAACTCACTGTAATATATATATATATTTACAGGGATGCATCGATACGCCTTTTGCCGATACGATACCGATAGCGATACACTTATCGAATTTAAATAAAGGTAAAATAAATGTAAGTAGTACATGTTAATTGATTGTTTTTATTTTAAAAAAATATAAATTAAAATAAAACGTTACAGACTTGGAATGTGAATATTGGTATTTAAGTTCAGTAATTAAGTCAGGGGGAAATACGGGGTATGATGTATGAGAGCGTCATGTTTGTCGTCTCGGCGTACGAGTCGGACCAACTTTAGAGGCGTACCAATATATTTCCCATAAAAATAAAATGAAACAGTTAACTTCTAATTGTATTTAAAAATTAACTCGAAAACCGAAGGCTTTATTGTGCGCAGCTGCACAATAAACGTAATTTTCTCGTAGCAGATGAACCATATTTTAATTAAGAGCACGCGAGAACCAACTCCATTGTCAAATGTCTCTTAAAAAGAACCATAAAAAATGTTCGTTGTATACGGTTAGTACTTTATTATAAAGTTAAATTATTCTTCGCCACCGTTATTAGACTTTGTAACACTGTTTACATTGTTTAAAAGTAAAAGACGTTATTCTGTTATCTTTAGAACTACGTTAAAAGCTTTCATAATTTTATACGAAATCATGTCGATGGGGAATATGTGTGTCGTCTATATCATATATATCGTAACATATATTTGGTGGTAGGGCTTTGTGCAAGCCCGTCTCGGTAGTTACCAGCCACTCATCAGATATTCTACCGCCAAACAGCAGTACTCAGTATTGTTGTATTCCGGTTTGAAGGGTGAGTGAGCCAGTGTAACTACAGGCACAAGGGACGTAACATCTTAGTTCCCAAGGTTGGTGACGCATTGGTTATGTAAGGAATGGTTAATGTGTCTTACAACGTCATTGACTATGAGCAGTGGTGACCATTTACTATCAGGTGGCCGGTTTTTTTATGATATTGTCCGCCTACCGATATCATAAAAAAAAAGAAAAAAAAGTCCTTAATAAACGTAAACTATTAATATAGTCTGGAAATGCATGCAAATGAAGCGAGAAAGCAGATTTTAGATATTTTGTAGGAAGGGCTTAGAATCAAGTGCGTCGCCGCCATCTTGAAAAAAGGGGTGAATTTTTTTTTTTTGTGATAACCCGGCTGTGTGATGTGTTACGAAAATTATGATAAGATACTTTTTTATTGCTTCATTTACGTTCTACAATTTAGGTTCTATGCATTTTTGACCTTCGGTTGATGGTTATTGATATATCGAGGGCGAAACTGAAAAATAAAGTAATCGTGCATTTACGACGTCTTTTTGCTATTTTCACCTTTCTCGTGGTATATTTTGAAAAATTTAATATTATTAATTGAAACTTATTATTTAAACTAAGTATTTAAACTTATTATTTAAAACTTGTAGCTGCTGCTGATACCTACAAAATTGTATTTTTTTTAGACAAAAGTTACGTTAGGGTTCGCATTCTTCTTGTTCAGCACTATTTATTTATATATTTAAAAAAAAAATTGTAGTTTTTATAGTATATATAATGAAAAAAAAAAACGCCTGGATTTAGGCTCGGGTTCCATCACAGGACATTAATTATTGTAAAAAAACAGCATTGTAAATCTGTTTATTTGAAAAGAGCAACTATGCGAGTTTCTTGTCGTTTCTTCTCGCTGGAGACTTCTTTCCGAAACGGTGATAGTATTTTAATATTGACGATTCAAAAACGCTTCGTTGTGAATTTTACTTGAATAAACTTGATTTGAAACCTAATATATTCTTCATATCGTATAAGATAAATATAACATACTTTTCTATAGTCTGACTTACTAAAAATAGCTATAACAAATGTGGCTATTCTGAAAATGCCGGCTCCAGCGTCCGTAAGGGAACAGGAATGATGTTTCAACGCTCATGAATAAACGATTTGTGTCACGCCAGTTTCTGTTTTAAGGTCACGCTACCTTGTGTAGCGAAAAACGTCTTGTATACATCACATTTTTGAGTTACAGAAACACGTAACCTTTTATATGATAAATGGTCGATTCATTGGTTATATTTGCCTTTGGTCTTTGACATTGCTCGAATTTTTAACGTATCTCCAATGATGGAATTCAATCTATTAGATTACTTGTATTTTATTGTAAAACTATTCGATTGAGTTTTATTAAAGACATGTCAGCTTTGGTCAAGTTTACCAAGCGTGCTGAAGGCGTCATCTGGGTTTTGCATATTATTAAATTTATATTAACAGCCTGTAAATTTGCCACTGGTGGGCTAAGGCCTCCTCTCCCTTTAAGGAGAACGTATGGAGCATATTCCAACACGCTGCTCCAATGCGGGTTGGAATACACATGTGGCAGAATTTCGTTAAAATTTGACACATGCAGGTGTAGTGATATGTACAACTAAGAAGGAGTGTTGAGCGAGTAAAAGTTGAAGAGAAAGAGTTTATAGATAGAAAAGACAGTTTATTGAAAGTCACAAGCACACACACACTAAAAGTCAGAAGAAGAAGAATAAGTTTAGAAGAGGCACAGAATTACACAGAGACAGTTACAAATTATAAATTATAAAAATAGGACGCGGCGGATACAATTTACTTAGAATTTCGAATTGAGTTAATAGCGTGTAAGCGTACAGCTGACTGCCCAATCGGCCGGTGCATCGTCCATCGGCGCGGCGCAAGCGCCGCCCCTTTGTGACGTACCGTTCGAGACAATGGGACCGGGCAGCGGCCGATCTATTTATTTACTACTAATAAATATGTTTGCGTGACCGCTTTACATACAAATAAATATGTGTATTATTTTACAATATATTTTTTTATCTTTATTTATTTTTACAAATTATCTATTTTTTTATAATAACATATTTTTTTGTAATTTTTATATTTTTTATATTTATGAAAATACATAATTATGCTACACAGGTTTCCTCACGATGTTTTCCTTCACCGCCGAGCATGAGATGAATTATAAACAAAAACTTAGGACATGAAAACAACATTCAGTGGGGCTTGCCTAGATTTGAAACCGAAATCATAGGTTAATGCACGCGTTCGAACTACTTGGCCATCTCGGCTCATATTATTCTATAACGTATATCGTAATCTGTTGTAGTTGCCAAGATTGTTTAGTTATAGGTAAAGTTTTACTGAACTGCATTGAGATCATAAGGTCGTAAATCGCGTCATTTTAGAGTCGGTTAGTTGTGCATCTCCAGCAACGAGACCCTTAATATGTAAAAAAATAGACCATTAAAAACCGAGTGATAAGTGTTGATCGTATTATAATTCAATCTAGTATTACCTTTAATAAAGACATTATTATTATTAATATTATTCAGAATACGTATACAACATCGTTTGAATTTTGTTATTAAAAAAAAAAAAATGATCGAGTTTTATTATCAAATGAGTTACTGGCTTAACTCATTCCTCCATTCGATTTTCGAACGAAAATAACTGTGGAATGATAATATTTTGATCCAAATCCAAGTCATATTCAATATCTTCATAAAAATAAGCAGCCCTTAAATGTCCCACTGCTGGGATAAAGGCCTCCTCTCCCTTTGAGGAGAAGGTTTGGAGCATATTCCACCACGCTGCTCCAATGCGGGTTGGCGGAATACACATGTGGCTGAATTTCGTTGAAATTAGACACATGCAGGTTTCCTCACGATGTTTTCCTTCACCGCCGAGCACGAGATGAATTATAAACACAAATTAAGCACATGAAATTTCAGTGGTGCCTGCCTGGGTTTGAACCCGAAATCATCGGTTAAGATGCACGCGTTCTAACCACTGGGCCATTTCGGCTCTCAATATCTTCTATTTTAGTAAAATTTACAATAAAACATTTTTGATTCATTAATATTTCAACGCTATCCTAAGCTTCCAGCGTGAAGGAACAGCAAGTAACTCGCGTAATACTGTATTTGATGAATCCTTCGTTGGAATTCGAGTTTAAACCCAAAAGTATTAGCTTAATGAGTAAAATTATTGATTGAGTCTCAATATTTTTTTTCGTTAAATATTAAATTAGTTTATCTTATTGGTATTTTATTATTGTCCAAAAGACACTTACAACATATACCAGTGTTACCATCAGCTTAAATAACAAAATAATACTCTAAAAAAACAAATGAAATCTTTGAGAAAAAATTACATACAAAAATATGAAAGGGTTAAAAGTAATGGACGACGATTTACCCCTTAAGTATTTTTAAATATACAATCAGAATATCCACTAATCTAAATAAATATTTATTTAAAAATATAATTCAACACGAAATCGTCAAACAAACAAGATTTACCTCTTGTAAATACCTGAAAATAAATGCGTGCACAAAAAAAGGACACAAAATTTTGTAAACATTTTTTGTACAAACAATTTTCGACGCGCACGAGCTTTGAATATATTATCGCGAGACAGAAAGGGCAAAAGACGTGTAAATATTTTACAAAGTCGGCTTTTTTGTTTGTATAACCAAACCCTCGATTACAAGTCACCTTTGTGAGATTGAACGATGAAAAATGATTTCATATTAATAAGCCTAACTTATTAATATTCTACATATTCCACTTGGTGGTAGGGCTTTGCGCAAGCCCGTCTGGGTAGGTACCACTCATCAGATATTCTAACGCCAAGCAACAGTACTCAGTAATGTTTTGTTCCGGTTTGAAGGGTCAGTAAGCTAGTGTAACTACAGACACAAGGAACATCTCAGTTTCCAAAGTTGATGGCGCATTGGTGATGTAAGGAATGGTTAATATTTCTTACAGCGCCATTGTCTATGGGTAGTGGTGACCACTTATCATCAGGTGGCCCATATGCTCGTCCGCCAACCATTGCCATAAAAATAAAAAAAATAGATATATTGAGTCATGAGGACGGTCTATATGTGTACATGCACAATATAGTAGAGACACTGATAATTTTAGAGATTTCTGATGTGATGTCGTAAATAAACAATTTTAATTGCGCTTATATTGCAAACACTGACTGAACTCTACGAGATAGATCAAAAGAATGTACTACAGTATTGTACACCTTGAAAGGTGTACAATTATGAAAAACCGCATCAAAATCTGTTGTGTAATTTTAAAGATCTAAGCATACATAGGGACAGAAAGCGGTAAGTGACTTTGTTTTATACCATGCAATGGTGTTCTATAATAACAGAAAATAAAATATAAATGCATTACCTAGTTTCAAAATTATTTTGCAACATTTTCCTCTGCATTAAACTTTGCTAAAATACGAGAAAAGATGTAATAGATATTAACGTTTCAATAATGTAAAATATTTCACCTGAATTCTTAATTAAAATGCTTTGGGTATTTCTCGTGCTTCATTTAATTAATTCTCGTGTACTATTAGAAATAAAACATTTGTAACTAATGACTGACAAAATAGTAGCCCCTAAAATTCCCTCTGCGGGGTGAGGGGGGAGTACCCTTTAAAGTAAAACTGACTTTGTTCACTTATTGGTAGGGCTTTGTGCAAGCCTGTCTGGGTAGTTACCCCCCACTCATCAGATATTCTACCGCCAAACAGCAGTACTGTGTGTTGTTGTATTCTGGTTTGAAGGGCTAGTGAGCCAGTGTAACAACAGGCACAAGGGACGTAACATCTTAGTTCCCAAGGTTGGTGGCGCATTGGTGTAAGGAATGGTTAATATTTCTTACAACGCCATTGACTATGAGCGGTGGTGACTTACCATCAGGTGGCCCATTTGCTCGTGCACCAACCATATCATAAAAAAAAACAGATTGCTCCACAATGGCTGGTTATGCAACTATTATCGAGATATTTTCCTCGGAAAGTAAGTAGGCCTTGACCAGAAACCCGCGTTCTTTAGTTCTTTGTGAATACCGAATACTATTTCGGCATCTATTTTTAAATCATAATAAATGAGTATGACAAATAAATGAATAAAATATTACAAATTAAACAAGAAAAAAAACCTAATGAACGTCGAAATAATAATAGTATAATAATTAAATTATTCAAACTAAAACCTGATCTCTTTTTCTGATACTGATATTTTTCGTTTGCCTATATTTGTACTGTAGTTGATTTTTTTATTTAAATTCAACTCGATAACTAAACCAGTCAAACAGGGCAGCATATTAGATTATGCTACTAATCGCCGTATTGGAATCGTAAAGGCTTAACTCCAACTATAATTTTCGTTATCGATACGTCATATTGTTAATAACAACACGCAGGTATCGATGCGTGAATCGTTCGTACAAAATACGAGAATCGATAAACAATCCAGAGATGTATGTAATGATTTGCAATAACATTTTATGATAACCGACCAACCACAAGAGGAGAAAAGCCAAATAAACAATACTCGACAGCAAATTTACGCGATATCATTGGTCGAGAGCTCGATTAATCCATGATATTCACTATGGATTTGCAAAAAATGACGTTTTGACCGTCGACGAAACGTTTGTCGGAATTTTGGAAGTAAAATTAAAGTGTATATAAGTAGTTGTCATATAAATAAAGATATATTAATCATAAACTCTTAGTAGTGTGCAATATAGTTGAATTATTAGCAAATCGTATGAAATACGTAAATTTAAGGTTTGTTTATCTTTTTTCCTACTTCCATTGGAATATATAGAAACTTTATAAGTCAACCATCCTTTGTTCATGACTAGTTCTAATTTTAGCAGATTTCAGTTCAGGTTGTGGTGCAAATGTAGGAAGCATTCTTGACAACATATGTGCCTCATTCCCATAAATTGGTTTGAATCTTCTGATCAGCAGCAGCAGGGTTAGGGTGTAGTATATGATTAGCATACATTTTAAATATAAGTTTTTATTTTAAGTAACGTACTCAAATCCCAAATACGATGAAGTCATGTTTAGAATTTTTGCCCACATTTTAGTTTTATCAGGAGATTGTGGAAGTCACTTAAGTCCATAGTACTTGGTAATACAAATTCAACGATCCACCAAGATATTTTGAGTGGATATGGAGTTACTACGGTCACCTCACAACCCCGTTATGAGAACATTACAATATTTTTTTTTAAATTTGATATTTTTTATAAATATAACAAAAAACATGTTTATATTTGAGGTAATTGAATATATTTTATACGCAGTTCCGACGCAGCCCAAGGGTTGGCTGGTAGAGATTGTTGTTTTTTATAGCATAGGTTGGCGTTCGGATAAATTTTCCTTCTAATTGTAAGTAGCTACTACTGCCCAGAGACATTGGTGCTGTAAGAAACATTCATCATTCATTCATTCATCATGATGTTATGTCCCTGGTCCCTGTAGTTACACTGGCTCATTTATCATTCAAACTGGAACACAACAACACTAAGTATTGTTGCTTGGCAACTGAATGTAGCATGAGAGTGAAGTATCTACCCAGATGGTCTTCTTTAATCCTCCACAAAGTCTAAAGTATCATTATAGCAGCGTCTGACCTGCCTGTTCTTAATTTCAATTCCATCCGCTTGTAAACATTTTTTCAACAAATAGCGTGATGGATTTAGCTCTAAACCGTCTCAAAACAAGAGAAGACTTTTAACTAGTAGCCGGAAATACACTGATACACATAATACATTATATATATATACAAATATAAATACACATACTCTGAACCCTTTTCCAAGATATTCCAGAGATATTGTCCAACAGTACGAATTTTGCAAATTGCCACAAGTTTTGGTTCTAGAAAAAACTACATGAAGCATTTCGCCTTTTTCAGTTTCTTAAATATATTTTTTACACAAAGAATGCAATAAAGGTTAAACATGGTAGTAAATTGTTTTGTTGAATAAACATTTTAGAATGTTGTGTGAATATTGTCATTGTTAAGTCTAGTGCATAGTAATAAGAGGAAGAGACTGAAGCGATAGCGATTAGATCTAGAAACCAACACAACGGTATTTATATTTACATATTATGTCTAATAAATATCTGTTGAAATAAATTTTTAAAAGTATAAAACCGAAGTATTTTAATTTAAAAAATAAACCTAAAAAATATAAACAAACCTAACCTAAAAATCTCGATTCCACGTTTATTCGTAAGTCAACATGTTTTGTTTTTAGCATTAGCATTAGCAGGCCGTAAATGTCCCACTGCTGGGATAAAGGCCTCCTCTCCTTTGAGGAGAAGGTTTGGAGCATATTCCACCACGCTGCTCCAATGCAAGTTGGCGGAATACACATGTGGCAGAATTTTGTTGAAATTAGACACATGCAGGTTTCCTCACGATGTTTTCCTTCACCGCCGAGCACGAGATGAATTATAAACACAAATTAAGCACATGAAATTTCAGTGGTGCCTGCCTGGGTTTGAACCCGAAATCATCGGTTAAGATGCACGCGTTCTAACCACTGGGCCATCTCGACATGTTTTGTTACGGTCATATAATTTATATGCTGAAATGAAAAATTTGTAATAAAAAATTTATAATGTAAACTTACTTTTGGTATCTATATTCATTTCAAAATAGACTTTAGGAGTCCTTTTTTTTCTAAAAAGACGCATTTAAGCGTTTCCCCAGTATGATGCTGGGGAAGTGGGACTCACCGACGCCGAGTGTGCCGTGTCTCATTAGGGATATCAAACAATCGCTAGATTTTACTAGCCTTTATTTAGCTGTCACTAAACAAATATCATCATCGTATAAATCAAATCGCGTTTTTCTAGTTAATGTATCCTTAGTCTTACGGAGGTGTTAGTGCAAAAATTTTCCGTTTTGCGCTCGGTACAATTCAAATTGGAGAGCACACGTAATTTGCACGGTGAGATGGAAATACTACTCGTATTACAAAACTCTTAAGTTAAAGCGAGAGGTGTAATTCATCCTTTTTTCTTACTTTAAATGGAGACGAGATAAACCAGCTAGGGGTGGTCTATAGACGTTGTAAGAAATATATTATTATAAAGTATCGATCTATTCACTCCCGAAGGTGCACCCGTCTACATTAAATTAACGAAGTGCATTAGTATGAGTGCTTGTGCTTATAAGGTGTCTTAGTGTGCGTGAAACGATTCCAATAGGAGTAGGTAAGCATAGAAAAAATATAAAAAAGATTGTATTTGAATTAATTAAACTATTATTTACGACGGACGGGGTTTCCTGGAACTTGTACAAATATGCGTACAAACGTCGGAACTAAGATCTTATATCTCTTTTACCGGATGTACCGTGAATAACGGATGAATGGGTGCTTGTTCTTCAAAGTTGTTTTTTTTATTTATATATATATTTAATAATATTAACATCAATATATCAAGTAATCAATTTGTCCATTGACGTCCCATTTGCTGTCGAAACACTTGGCCCTTGGAGTAATGGTGCAAAAAACTTCATCAAAAGTATAACACCTCGCATTATTGCCTCCACTGGTGTCAGGAGGGCTGGTATGTTTTAGCCCAGAGGATCGGAATTGCGATTCAACGGGGTATATATATTTAAGCGCTTAATGTTATCAATTCTTAGGTTATTTGTCTTAAATAAATTTTCTTATTATCGTAAAAAAAAAAGCAATCAATTAATTAAATTAAAAATTCTAAGTATTATATTTTGTATATTAACTTAACTACCATATATATATATATATATATATATACAATCTGTCTGTATATATATAGCATTTACTTTACGTTACGTATGATTTTTTTAAAAGTTTAAGTATTAGCTTGGAAATCGACTTATTGTTTATTTGCCGAGTAATATTTAAGAGAAAGATTTAAGCAATGTGTATTTAGAAACAACGATGAAGCGTTCCGTGTTTACCTTTTTTCACAAATATCTGTAAATATTTTAATAGATCACTTGGTGGAAGGGCTTTGTGCAAGCCCGTCTGGGTAGGTACCACCCACTCGTCAGATACTCTACCGCAAAATAACAGTACTCTGTATTGTTGTGTTCCGGTTAGAAGGGTGAGTGAGCCAGGGTAATCACAGGCACAAGGGACATAACATCTTAGTTCCCGAGGTTGGTGGCGCATAGGTGATGTAAGGAATGGTTAATATTTCTTACAGCGCCTTTGTCTATGCCATTAAAAAAAAAATAGATCAAAGAGAAGAAAATTAATTTATTACTAACATATATTTTTTTGTTTCATTTAAGCAAATGAGATCAAAAATAATATGATCAGATACATAAGTTCATATTTAAATTAATAATTAGTTTGAGTTAAAATATCCCCATAGAAAATTGTATCGAAGTCGAAGGTCACAGACTGAAATCTGCGCAAAACTATTCTTTTATGATACAGGTGGTAGACGTGCAGGAGGCCTGCCTGATGGAAAGTGACTACCACCGCCTATGAACATCTGCGTACCAGAAGCTGCTGATCAGGCCTTTAAGGAATGTGTACGCTCTTTTCTTGAAGGTTGCCCACGGTTCGGAAGAAACGTCGGCGTCGATTAATAATATCATTTACATCTGAATTAATAAAACTAACTTGTTTTCAATTAATTAATTTGATTTATAATACAATTCGTGGTAAACCTGTAATCTGTATAACCATATTTAATTCTTATAATATATTTTTTATCGACAATTTAAAGCTGGTACAATTGATAAGATGATGTAAAAAATTAGTAACATAAGTGACAATTATAAGTTCTCATTTCAAGGAAGGGAAATAGACTGGAATGAAAAAGTGGATGGAATGAAGAAATATAGACACCGTTTGACGAAATCCTATAAACAAAAATTAGTGGAATATCTTTTAGGGTGACATATAGATAAAAGAAAAAAAAAACGGATTCCATCACAGGACTGATTGAACACTAATTTTGAATAACAACATTGTAAATCTGTTTATTTGAAACGAGCAACTATGCGAGTTTCTTGCCGTTTCTTCTCGATGGAAGCTACTGTCCGAAACGGTGGTAGTGTTAAAATATTGACATTGAAGTAAATAAATATATATATTACGATATTTATTTTATAACAAACTTTTTTTATTTACATAAGAATTATTTACACTAAGACCTTAATATACTAATGAAAAATAAATATAATTATCGTACATCATGATCACGTAAAGTGTGGGCAAGAACGATTGCAGCATTTCCTCTTTGAATCTCGAAAATCAACCATGAACTCCGGTCAAAAAATTAATCAGCCCCCAGGTGTCGGCACTATCCAAGGTCCAAGTTAATCAATACCAAATGACGTAAGTAGATGTTCATATATACACACACATTACTAAGTGCATGTGCGTCTGTCCTAGATACGTTAATGCATCTTATTTATATGTTTCACTATATCGGTTCCGTAAGCCAAGGTAATTAGACGCAAGTGGGATGTGACAGCGGTCTCGTGGTTGACAGCATATTGAAATGCAATTATCGACCTTATTCGATTTGATCGTATCATTGTTGTTTAAAACTTATCAAGTAATGATTTAATTATTGGTTGTTAGTATTCTTGTTCGTGATTGGTCAGTAGGGTATCTTATTTAACGGCTATTGGTCTAAATATATTATTTATTTTTAGTCCTCTTTTATTTATTAGCTGTGGTAGCAGGGATTTGTATTAACTATATGTTTCAATTTGTTTTTAGTCCAAGATTATCGAATCGTATCTAAATCTTATCACAAATGTATCCAATTCCATCTTGAAACAATAATATCATGCACTTTAATGATATTTATTTTGCGTGAATTTAATTTATTTTCATCTATAATTTCTATCTATTTATATACATATATATGCATGTTAGATATCAAGTACTGTACATAATCTTATTTTTTTATTATATTTATATCTGCTATGTACAACTCTATCTCTTTCTATCTCTGTTCCTCTCCTCTATCTTAAGGTTGCCTGGAATATATCGCTGTCTTAGCGATTAGGCCGCTTCTTGTGCATCTTTCTTGAACGTGACTAAAGTATGTGTTTATCGGTGTACAATAAAGAGTAACTTTGATTTGATTCGATGTAGTCAATTAGACCCAATATCGTATATATTTTAATAAAAAATCTTTTGTAATGTTATAAACTTTTAGCAAGATAATCTCATGTCATGATGATTGTATTTATGACCTTTTGTATGACTGAGCTAATAACACTTTTACTGTTCTATCACTTAAGTGTGTACGCACACGCGTTTTTATTTATAACGCAACTAGGATAGCTTTGTAAATGGATCACCTGGTGGTAAGCGGTCACAACCTCATAGACATTGGCGCTGGAAGAAATATTAACCTATCCTTACATCGCCAATGTGCCACCAACCTTGTGAACTGTTATCTTATATCCCTTGAGCCTTTGGCTCGTTCACCAATTGACAAAAGAGTGTTAGCACTGCCAACTTCCTAATTTCGATTTGCTACTAAATTTTTCGAATACAGGACCAAGAGATCTGCAGCCTTATAAGGACAGATTTAAAGGTGGTTAGATATCACAAGCTATCCAACCAATCGTGACCAACATTTTTGCTATGTATGTGCTACTTTAGTGTATAACATACATAACATAAACAGCCTGTAAATTTTCCACTGCTGGGCTAAGGCCTCCCTTTGAGGAGAAAGTTTTGGAGCATATTCGACCACGCTGCTCCAATGCGGTTGGTGGAATACACATGTGGCAGAATTTCGTTGAAATTAGACACATGCAGGTTTCCTCACGATGTTTTCCTTCACCGTCGAGCACGAGATGAATTATAAACACAAATTAAGCACATGAAAATTCAGTAGTGCTTGCTTGGGTTTGAACCCGAAAACATCGGTTAAGATGCACGCGTTTTAACCACTGGGCCATCTCGGCTCAATTTGTGACAATAAAATCAATAGTTTGAAATACATAATCCATACAAATATTACAAATGATAAAGTAACATGTCCGTCTGTTTTTCTATCCGTTTATTGTTCTTTCACAGCCAAACCATTGAATCGAATTTGATGAGATGTATACAATTTCTCATTGAGAATTTGACTGTAAAAACTCTTCTAGGGTAATAAATAAAGTTTATAGAGATATAACTTACCATGAGATATAGCTATAATTCATTTATTATGATGTTCAAGTATAGCCGGGGTGACGTCATCGTAGATATAAAAAAAGATCTTTTTATACTATCTAATGGACACATCAAGATACCGCATCAAAATCTGTAATTTTAAGCTAGGGTTAACGAGTCTACATCTTAGACATGCAAACGTCGAAGTATTGTTTGCATTTTAAAATGCAACCACGAGGTATTGTGGGAAACGTAACAGTAGCAGACACAAGATCTCCGTAAGTAATTGGATTTTATTTTCAGAATACCGCAAGATTATTATGAAATTCGCTGTCGTGGAAGTATAATCTGTATTGCTCGTAAAGAGCTAACGCGTCGCGCTTGACGGAGAGTTCGCGTCGTCGTTCCTCTTGTAGTTGTATTCTGTAAAAAGCTTTCAAGTCTGTAATAACATTTTATTATTTAAGTTTTTGACAATTTAATGCATAATACATAATACTTTTGGTGGTTGGGCTTTGTGTTAGCCTGCCTGGGTAGGTACCACCCACTCATCAGATATCCTACCGGCGTAGTTACTCAGTAGTGTTGTGTTTCTGTTTGAAGGGTGAGTGAGCCAGTGTAACTTCAGGTACAAGATACATAACATCTTAGTTCCCAAGGTTGATGGCGCATTTAATTAATATTTCTTACAGCACCATTGTCTATGGGCGATTGTGTCCACTTACCATCAAGTGGCCCATTTGCTCGTCCCATCCGTTACGCCATTTTTATTTGACGAGTAACAAATTTCAAAACATACAAAGTTTTACCTTCCTCATATTAGTAGGATTGCAAATTAAAAAAAAAAGAATCAAACTCCATAACTTCCTAATTAATTACCCAAGTTACTTATTGACGTACTCATAAATATTAAAACGCTATGAGGATATAAAATAGTGACTTAATAATATCTTTTATTTTTTTTGGAAATTTTACGAGGTCTATGTTAGTGCCTTAACCCACCGACGCGACAGGTTGCACCCACGCCTGTGATTCTTACGCGCGTTATTGAAACGCGAAAAGAGGTGGCAGTTCGCGTGGTATGCCAAGCTAATAGTTTATGTAGGTACACTAAGTATATATAAACATACGATGTTTTTCTTTATATAATAACTTATAAGTTGTAAAACAAACTCAATATATTAAAATGCTTGCAAAATATGCGGAACCACCTTGTATTTGAAACATTCCATCCTGACGTTGTCAAGTATTTCGTATTGCACTTTACTCAAGTAGTTTAAAGAGCTAGCACAAATACATTACAATTTAAATGTAATAACATATGAAGATATTTTAAATTTTATGGATATTGAGGTGCATATTATTTTCCAAACTTATATACCATACTACAAATATACCATAACATTGTATTTAAAATGTTGGAAAAGAGTAACTACTGAGTTTCTGCCAATTCTTCTCGGTACATTCCGAACCGAACGATCCAGAGGATGTTAAAGCCTACTTGAATAAAGTATACATTTTTTTAAATGTTAATACATAAGTTTACTTGACGCTGAGTTGGCCCAGTTGGTATCTGGACTGAGGGTTCTAGAATTGGCTTAGTTATAAATTCATCACGTGTATTGAAGGACAACATCTTGAGGAAACCAGCCTGCGTTGGATGAAAAACTGTCGTATCTGCTAATCCGCATTTGAACAGTGGTGTGAAATATATATGAGGCCTTAGCCCAGCAGTGGGATAAAAACAGACTGTACTTTACTTACATTTAATTTTATTAATTACATAAAAACACTTGGATAGTTGAATAAATAATCAGTTCTTCTAAGTAAAACAATTGGAAACCATGGCAAAGATTGCTACGTTAACACTATATTAACCAGTTGGCTAAGGTCGTAAGCTGAAAGGATGAAACCGATGCCTTAGATTTTTTGCTGCCGTCGCTTAGATTATAAGTCTTACACGGTTATTTGGTGACGTGGAGAAAACTGTTCAAAACCGTAATTACTAAAAGTTTTAATACAAAGAAATAATAGTGGAATTCATTGTTCTTTTAAATTATTTTTATACATATTAACAATGTATAATTTAAGACACGGTGGCCATTTTGTAATGAGGCTAACTAGCAGGAGATATTTTAGTGCGACTATCTGGTTAGTTCGTTTTTTTTTTAAATAGCATTTGGTCGTCCCTTCACAAATACATTGTTACTTTGAAGAATGTTAATCATTCCTCATATCATCAATTTGCCAACAATCTTGGGAAGACATATTATTCTTCATAGGTCTCTGATCCTGTCATTACACTGTCTCACTCACCCTTCAAACCGGAACACTAAATATTATTGTACGGCAGAATACCTACCCAGACAGGCTTGAACGAAGCTCTACCAACATGTAAAGCATGGGTTCAAATACCGGGTCAGGCTAGAAAAAGTTACCGGGTTAGTATCGATAAATTCTTAGGAATAGTAATAATAGGTAATAGTAATGCACTGGGCATTAAATTTGCTATTTTTTAAGCAACTGTGCCCTGAATATTTTTATATGAGTTGATCCTGTCCCCATTTTTCCAGGATTTGCAGTCTCATCGTATTACGAGAATAAAGGAATAAAGAGTCCAATCATGTTTGGACTATATTATTGTGTCGTTCAGGATTCAGTTGCACTTCCAGTATATTATATTAATATTCTGATAAGTTGAACTCTCCAGAGTTTAAGAATGCAGTGAACTGGTTTTTTATCGATGAGCGTGTACCACATTCGTCTTCATCTACACTTTCCATCAGGTGAGATGGAAGACAAACGCCTATTCCATTACAACTATATATAAATAAAAAATATAAATTGGTTCACTATTGTCACATTTCCTACTAAATGACAAATATCCCATAATATATAATATATTTATGTATGTATGTGACTTCGTCTATTACGAATTATACTAATTTATTAATTTTTTATTCGGTTGGATGTAAACAAAACATTAATCAGATAGATGACCCAACCCTATTGATAATAATATAAATCAGCTATTTCGTAAATAACATTTCGAGTCCCTACCGATGAGGCGTGGCTGTTGTGAGTTATGACTACAGCAGCGCTGCCTTCTATTGTCTTCTCGCCATTGGCCGCAGACAAAGTTTATTTTATCGCTATTAAGTGAAGTTGTGATTTTATTGGCTACTTATATCTTAATGTATTTTGTATATTTGGGAATGACTTTCTGTTTTTTATTTGACAAACGAACTTATTTTTGCCATTGTATAGTTTGGCCGACTGGTTAAGATTTGGCCATCGAACTAAACATCTCTTAAGAAGGATTTAGTAAGTATAAGCTAACTTCACCAAGGTACTCCAAGGTAGGTTGTTGGCAAAACATGTGGCTCAGCATTTCATCCAATAAATGTAAGTCTCCTTATGTGGATGTCCATCACGCAGTAGAAATTAAATAAATGAAAACTTACGAGTTTTTGCTCCTTGCAATTCTGTGTGTAGATTTTTATCTCTGAGGTGAATGAATGTTTTATGAATGATTTTTAATTGTACAATGTACGAAATATTTTATTCGATATATTCCAGCTTGGAGATATTCTTTGACGTATAGTCTTGTAAATAAACTCGTTCAATCTGACTCTTTGTAATAGAATACAATTTTGCAAAGATGTGCTTGATTTAGCGTTTCAATAACATAAATTGGTAATATATAATTTTGGCTATCTTTGACTTATTTGGTATTAACAAGAAATAATGCATTTCTTATCGTAGGATATTACTATTATAATTGAACCCCAAAGTCCACTAAGCGTACATCATAAAAGTATCCCATGAGACGCGGAGAGGCAAGCATTATTGTCGATACTCTAGGAAGTAGGACAGTTATATTTTTTATAAATTTAATCATTAAACTATAATAAATTTAATACGTTATAAGCGAAATTTAAGTAAACAGTTTCCCTTCCTGAAAGCCGGCCTTTCGCATCGCAATCGCACCTGCAAGCCCCCCGGTGTCGCAGATGTCCATGGGCGGTGGTAGTCACTTTCCATCAGGTGAGCCTCCTGCTTGTTTGCCACCTCTAACATAATAAAAAAAAGCAATATTATGATATTAATAACTATAACAAAGTGTTTTTCGTTCTTTAAATGACTATACTGTAATGGTGAAATAATGGGTAGGAAATAATTGTATCCACCTAACAAAATCTACATATTTCGGATAAAAAAAAAGGAAAGGCCGGAAAGGAAGGAAAAAAAAGAAAGAATATGCCCAGCCTTGGAACATTTACAAATTATATTTATTTTTACATAGCTATCGAAAGCCCGTTAAATAAGAATATTTATTTTTTGTGTAAGTTTAATGTAACAAGTGATTTGTCATCAATAAAAGATATTCTTTTATTTTTCTTACTCCATCTTATTTTTTGGTGTATCTACCTATCGTATATTATATCTCTAGATCATAAGCGTAGTGTCATTTAATAATTATTTACATATACATTTACAGCCTGTAGGGCTAAGGCCTCCTCTCGCTCTGAGGAGAAGGCTTAGAAGCATAATCCAACACGCTGCTCCAATGAGATGAATTACAAACACAAATAAGCACATGACAATTCATTGTCGTAATATTATTTTCTTGTTTATTTTGTGATTGTGAGATGGTGTTTCTATAAATACATAAAATAATTAAAATCCTGAATTGAATATCTATTTTGGAAGAACTAATTCTAAACTCACCCAAACATACTGGTTACATTATAGAAAGTAATATATTATATTGACTGTTATAATTTGCCGTGCTTGACATTTCTTTACACCTACGACGATTTCAACTGAGCCATACTTGAACATTAATTTTAGAATTGAATATTATGAATAAATATTTTTAAATTTAATAACTGTTGTTTGCAACAAACTTATCGATGTTGGGAATACCTACATTGACTCGATTCATTGCCCTAAAAGAGTTTATAGATGCACAATTTAGTATTTGTATATTATCGACGATTCGATCGCTCCAGTGGCAAATGTATAGTCGTATGTATTCACAAACTAAAGTAGTAGCGTGTCAATTTTCTGCATAGTATAAAATTCAGGTACGCTTGGTCGGACGGCTTGCGGTATCTAGACTAAATCTATGATTATAACATTTATAGGATACGCATCAAAATGGCACATCCGTATTCAATATTTTCCAATTGAATAGAAATATTTTACTCAAACGTTGTGTATTGAAACAGCACTTAGCAGTTCGACTTTTATTCCCGTCACGCCCGATGAAGTTTCGCTTTAAACATCTGCGCGCAATTAAAAGATATACGTAACGATAAAATTTATTATTCATGGCATATTATTGGCTATTATATCATTATATTTATAATTAAATAAGATAAAAGATCTATGTATTGGTTTTCATTAAAATAATTATCGTTTTCTTTGCCCAGCAGTTAGAGACTTACAGTCTGTTACTTCAAATTATAAGAAATAAGAGCTTACTTGAATAAAAAACAACGAATAGAAAATTAATCATAATACGGAAAACATATTTAGGCGTACTTTGTATTAACAAAAATAAATCCAGTTGAATTCAAATCAGAAAAACGGAAAATAATATTTAAAACTCATCGCTCTTTAAATAAAACGGATTTCAGTCATCAAAAATGCCATTATCTTGTTATGCTAATAAAACTATATGTACGTTGTCGTGTTGTTATATTTGCTGTAGATCAAATGATTAATAGCCGTCATGACATGAACGCTCTCAAACATTGACCGATAATGTGCTCTAATTAAGCCATTAACATGCATGTCACACGATTGCATTGTAAATCAATTGCGCCTTATAGCTATGTCTATATTCAGCTCCCGTAGGATTAAACTGTTAAGCAAACCATGTTTTTCAACAAATTGAATGTAATTAGTAACCATTGATTACTTAACGGCAATTATTGTAAATTGTACTGTTGGTTTAAATTAGGGCAAACATGTTTCAGAGATTTGACCTTGAATTTGTCTGACTGCTCATTGTTATTTCAAATGTTGACTTTTTATCCATACTAGCATTATAAATTATATCGAAAAGGTGATTTTAAGAATATTATATTAAAAATAAAATATTGGCTTCATGTATTCTGGATATTTTATTTTTATTATGATGATGTCAGCAATTTGCATTAATTATCAGATTATGGTTAAAAGAACTGTATATAATTCTTCAGACTAATAATATGTATTACACGTGAAACACGAAAAATGTTTAACAGAATTTTGATGGTCGCTGTAAATGGAACAAGCATAGAAATGAGATCACGTGTAATCCTTTACACGTGTCGGTAAAATCTTCTGTTTTGCTGGATATAGGCGCGCTCTTAATGAAATGTAAGGATATCTTGAAGTATAATAAAACAACTTGATCACTGAACTCGAGATCGTTATAGAATAGTTATCAGGGTCAACGTCTTACAAAATAGTTTACCATGGTAAAAAATTCATTCAAATAAACAAAAAAAAAAATCTAAGACATTTCTTTTAACAAATAACTTTAATGTCGTTTAATCTTTAAAACCACAAACTCGTTAATAATGTAATCAATGTTTTGAATGTAATATTTAATATTCGTTGCAAAAAAAAATCATAAAGAAGGTTTTTTTTTTTCCTCGACGTTGACAAAGAGACACTCAGTTGTGATGCAGCTGTCACGACACGACCCGGATTTCGAGTCGCGTAAAATCACAAAAGGTTGGAATTATTTTTTTTTTCATTTTAAAGTTTAAAACTTATACAAAAATATCATTCTCAAACAGTTAACGTAGCCACACAAAAGATTTGCGACCGTGTAACATTTTATACGTACAAAATATTTATCATTAAGGTATTTTTGAAACGAACTCTGCTGCCGATTGCCGATGTGGTACTTCAGGGTATGGAACTATTCATTCCGTATTCTGCGGTCCCCATCGGTGGCAAGTCCCAGCCCTGGTTTGGTCGTTTCTGCAAAACGGCTTCACGCATAAAATGGGAACGCTACCAAGACTGGGCTAACGCATCAGCGTCTCGTGATGTAAATACCAGCGCAATCAGAAAGGAATATAACTCTGCCTCTAGGTCCTTCAAAAACGTGATTGCTAAGGCAAAGACGGAGTACATTGGCAGAATTGGCGAGAGACTGGTGCGCCTCCCTTCAGGAACACGTGCGTTCTGGTCTCTCGCCAAGGCTGTCTTAGGGAATTTCTGTCAGCCTTCCTTACCATCTCTGCACAAGGACGGTGAGTCATTGGCCCATACAGCGAAGGAGAAGGCTGATCTTTTAGGCTCTCTCTTCGCAGCGAACTCGACTCTAGATGACCGAGGAAAGTCACCACCAACAATCCCGCGGTGTGATACCACGATGCCGGAGGTTAAATTCCGGCAAAGTGCAGTTCGTAAAGCACTTCTTTCCTTGGATATTCATAAGTCGAGTGGACCCGATGGCATCCCTCCAATCGTGCTACGGACTTGTGCTCCCGAGTTGGCGCCGGTCTTAACGCGTCTTTTCCGGCAATCCTATGCATTCGGCGTCGTCCCGAACTCCTGGAAGACTGCTTTGGTGCATCCGATCCCTAAAAAGGGCAACCGCTCAGACCCGTCCAATTATAGGCCTATAGCCATCACCTCCTTGTTCTCCAAGGTAATGGAGTCCATTATAAACTGCCAGCTCCTGCGGTACCTAGAGGAGTACCAGCTGATTAGCGACCGCCAGTACGGTTTCCGTCGGGGTCGCTCAGTCGGTGATCTTCTAGTTTACCTTACTCATAGATGGGCGGAAGCAGTTGAGAGCAAAGGGGAGGCATTAGCAGCCAGTCTGGACATAGCGAAGGCCTTCGATCGCGTGTGGCACAAAGCGCTTCTTTCGAAGCTTCCTTCCTATGGGCTTCCCGGAAAATTATGCAATTGGATTACCAGTTTTTTGGCAGATCGGAGCATCAAGGTCGTTGTCGACGGTGCATGCTCTGACTTAAAATTCGTCAATGCTGGTGTTCCACAAGGCTGCGTTCTATCACCCACTCTGTTTCTTCTGCATATCAATGACTTGTTGCAAATCAGTAACATTCATTGCTATGCAGACGACAGCACCGTAGACACCTCATACACCGGCCGTGCTAATATTTCTCGGGAAAACGTCGAAGAAAACCGGAACAAACTTGTATCTGAAATCGAGTCTTCGTTAAACAAAGTCTCGAACTGGGGTCGGCTAAACCTAGTTCACTTCAACCCCAAAAAGACGCAAGTTTGCGCGTTAACTGCTAAAAAAACACCATTTGTCGTATCTCCACGATTCGAGAACATTCCGTTAGCCGCTACAGCTAGTATCGGAATACTTGGCGTTGATGTTTCGAGTCTCGTTCAGTTCCGCGGTCAATTGGAAGGCAAAGCCAAATTGGCATCAAAAAAGCTTGGTGTGCTCAGCAAGGCAAGACAGTATTTCACGTCGGCCCATCGTCTAAGACTATACAAGGCGCAAATTCGGCCTCACATGGAATACTGCTCTCACCTCTGGGCGGGTGCTCCCCAGTACCAGCTCCTTCCATTTGACCGTATCCAACGTAGAGCGGCTCGAATTATCGACGATCAAGCCCTTTCCGATCTGCTTGATCCTTTGGCTTTGCGTAGAGATGTTGGATCGCTCTGCATCTTCTACAGAATTTATCACGGGGAATGTTCCGAGGAATTGTTCGAATTAATCCCGGCTGCTGAATTTCACCTTCGGACATCTCGTCAAAATTCCAAATATCACCCGCACCACCTAGATGTCCGAAAATCCACAACAGCGCGATTTTTAAGACATTTTCTGCCTCGCACAACCACTCTGTGGAACCAGCTTTCGCCGGCGGTTTTTCCGAACCGATACGACTTGGGAACCTTCAAGAAAAGAGCGTACTCTTTCCTGAAAGGCCGGCAACGCACCTGCAAGCCCCCCGGTGTTGCAGATGTCCATGGGCGGTGGTAGTCACTTTCCATCAGGTGAGCCTCCTGCTCGTTTGCCACCTTATGACAAAAAAAAAAAAAAAAAAAAAAAAAAAAAAAAAACGAAGGAGTTCGTTGAAATGAATGTTCGTTGTTTTAATTTTTAATCAACAAACGGAATAAATGTATTTTTTTTAGCATTAGCAGCCCGTAAATATCCCACTGCTGGGATAAAGGCCTCCTCTCCTTTGAGGAGAAGGTTTGGAGCATATTCCACCACGCTGCTCCAATGCGGGTTGGCGGAATACACATGTGGCAGAATTTCGTTGAAATTAGACACATGCAGGTTTCCTCACGATGTTTTCCTTCACCGCCGAGCACGAGATGAATTATAAACACAAATTAAGCACATGAAATTTCAGTGGTGCCTGCCTGGGTTTGAACCCGAAATCATCGGTTAAGATGCACGCGTTCTAACCACTGGGCCATCTCATAATCATAAATGTATGCTAGAGACATTTTCGAAAACTGTTCGCCGTTGAGGATTTTCTTCATCTGGAGCTAATTCTGGGTGCCCATTAAGGTCATACTTACCAATTTGTTAAATTTTGACCTCTTTTGATGAAGTCATAAATGAAATTATTTTGTTATTAATATATATTTCTCTTATGTTAATTATTACGGATATTGTAAGGTGTCCTCTATATTTTATAACCGGTAGTGAAACACAAGTACCATCAGATGGCTCTGTGCAGAGTCTGGATCGCGAGGATTCGGCGAGCATTCAAACAAGTTGCTTAGTGAACATTAGAAATGACACTCGCTGCCTAGAAAGTGCTCAGCTGTTAGTATGATCTGTGATTATTTGTGACATTTGTTTTGTTATATAGCAAAACGAATTATTTCGTGATTATTACGACCGAAGATAATTTAAAAGGTTTTAAATTTGAACATAAAAAAAATGAATATATGATAACTAATATAATATTGAGCATGAATAATTTTAAATTTATTTGAAATACTTAAGTTTAAGATGGTTTAAATTAAATAACCTGGACTTTCATTAAAAAATATTTATTGAATTAAATACCTAAAACAAATAATATTAAAGTAAAGCTAAAGAGTTTTAGCTTAAAATAAATTTAAGGGTCGCAAAGTTCAATTTGCAACAAATATCTTGGGTCATGTAGCCCATTGAGGTTAGCTAAAGATTATAATTACCATTACGCTACAAACCGCAGAAGCGAATAACATTGAAACCGCGTAACTTACTAGTTATCAAATTAATTTAGAAATATTCCAGGTAATTATCATTATTACACAGATTAATCTAAATCTAATTTCTTAAAAGACCCAACTAAATATTCCTCTTTAAAATCACCAGGTCTCATTGCTTCATTGGAAATATGTTCACAGCATTCTATAAGATAATTTCTGGTGATATCTTCGCGTAATTCTTTGGTGTACATATCTGAAACAATTGCATTAGCAAATACTTTTTTTTGTGATATATGGAGGCAAACATGCAAATAGGCCTACTGATCGTAATTGGTTAACACTGCCCATAGACACTGGCGCTGTGATAATGAACCATTCCTTATTTAGCCATTGCGCGACTCGACTTGGGAGCTGAGATCATATGTCTCTTGTACCTGTAATTAAACTGGCTTACTCATCCTTCAAACTAGAATAGAACAACAGAGAATGGGTGTGCCTATCCGGACGGGCTTGCAAAAAGCTAATTAAACAAAAAAACAATGTGTCAAATTAGACAGAAAAATATAAAAAATATACATCATAAATATTTTACAGGAACATGGGGCCTAGTGATTATAAGCGTTGGTTTTAATCCGGACATGTACTGCAAAAATGTTCATGTGCTTAATCCATTTTGAGTTCGGTGGCTAAAAAATTGTGAGGACACCTGCATGGGTCGGATGAAAAACTACCGCAAAAGTATACATACGCCAATTCATGGTTTGAGGGAGGTTTCTCCAGGAGATTTCTTTTTCAATCTTTTACGGAATTTGATCTACGAAGCTAAGTGATTTTTGGGGCGTAATATTTTAGTGAGTAGGATTTAAATCTGTTGAAATTATATCTATAATTATATTAAACAGCAATACCTTTGAATTCTTCTAGTGAAGGTTGTTCACCACCATAATCTTTGGGTAAATGAGTTTTTGGGATGTATTTGAGGAGATCAACATCGTTGTCATGGAACATGATTCGTTCAAATGTTTTAGGTTTGATAAATTGTTTGAATAGAGCCATCAAATGTTGGGTTAACGAATTCGTGTTTAAAACGTGTACTTCAAAAAGCTTGATGCCAATACCGTCCTGAAAGATCAAATTGTTGTAATTATTTATAAACTTTTTATTTTCATTAAAAGCAGACTTTTAAATGGGCAATTTGACGCCAAAGGTGACTTCAGAAGCAAATCTGTTCATAAAATATACAGATAAAAAAATAATGTTTCTCTTTTATATGCATAAACTATCCATCTGATTGTTTTGAAACTTTGAGAATATTTGCACATTTGCAATTATAACCACATTTTTTTGTCCTCCAATGTTTTTATGCAAACCTTAAGTCTCGTGTTAAATCAGGGTGAGTAATTGTTATAACTCTACACCCTTAATGTCTTAAAAATATATATATATATTTATATTTTGGGTGGTTTAAATCAGCGTGAGCACTACTGATTTTAGATACATTATTTGTGTTATTGTTTTTCTACTTAAAGGGGAAAGAAAGTCAGAAATCAGATGACATTGTGCTTAAATGTCCAAAAACGAAATAGATTGCTTGGTGGAATACGTTTCAAATATCCCCTTTATATGAGTGATGACCTTCACTCATAAGCAGCGTAATTAAGTTATTTTAGTAATTATAATTATTTTAATTAGACAAGACTGACTTCATCGTATTGACGTCATTTAGTTTTTGTTTCGCTTAAATGTGATTAATTATTTTTCATAAATTTATATTAAAATGTATTTTATAATTACGTATTAAAAAGTTATTTATAATTTTTTTAACAGTAGTGGTTACTACTGTTTTTCCTAATGTTATTCAATAAACACAATATAAGAAAGTCAAGTTGTATTGTTTATTTAATCTATGACACGAGCTCCTACTAAAGTGTTTTTTTTATTTAAATATAACCTTTTCTATAAATTTATTTTAAATAAGCCGAGATGGCCCCGCGGTTAGAACGCGTGCATCTTAACCGATAAATTATCATGTGCTTAATTTGTGTTTATAATTCATCTCGTGCTCGGCTCTGAAGGAAAACATCGTGAGGAAACCTGCATGTGTCTAATTTCGACGAAATTCTGCCACATGTGTATTCCACCAACCCGCATTGGAGCAGCGTGGTCGAATATGCTTCAAGACTTCTCCTCAAGGGAGAGGAGGCCTTAGCCCAGCAGTGGGAAATTTACAGGCTGCTAATGTATGTAAAATGTAAACCTTTGCACACTGTATTTGGTCTTGGAAGATGATATTGGACTCAATAATATCAATTCTTCAATTATGACGCCCTTAGATAATAGATCACCTAGCGATGTTAACATTGCCGGTTCAATCCAAATCTTAGCTATGTTTACCTACTTACAATACTAAAGGGTTTCCCTTAAAAAGAAAAAAATACTACGATACTTGTATCTGTATCAGCTTAACACTCTAATATTGTACAATTAATCTGTATTTTTGTCGACAATTGTGTAGATCCCGTCAAACTATTCAAATGAATTCGAAAGAGCTCGTTTCTGATATATCAGAATACCAGATTTAATGCATGTAATAACATGCATTAAATCTGGTATTTGAAGTATAAATGAATCAAAATAGCATACGACTGAAAGTCTGTTACAACATTTCAAAATTGGAAGGTTACAGTTATTCTTTTTCCCTTAGTAACCTTATTCGTTACAAGAAATAAAAAGATAAACATTTCCATAGTATCTAATTATTAGCCTTTTGTTGATTTTTTTTTTTTTGGTAACTTACCTGAACAATGTTTACAAATTTCTGGATCAATGTCGCGTTGACGCGTAATAAGTGTCCCAGCGTGACGTTTTTTAGATCCAATATCCAAATGTCACCGAGCACGTAGTCAAATTGCAAGCGGAGATCTCCTAACTGAAAGAAAAATGAACGAATTTATATATATATAATAACATTAGAGTGTCTGTTTGTAATGTTAAAATAACCGCTTTTTACTAAATTAATATGTATGTATACACGGTACATATACCAAAATAACATATTTTTCAATTTTTGTCTGTCTGTCTGTCTGTTTGTTCCGGCTAATCTCTGGAACGGCTGAACCGATTTTGACAGGTCTTTCACTGACAGACTGACACAGGATGTCAATTTCTCGATTTTTTTAATTATTTATAAATATTTCTTTTCTTATTTTTCTGATAGCCCCCATCAATTGGCCTATCGCCCATTGCCGGCTTGGCGTTGATTTCTGGGATATAATGTATATAGATTATAAATACGAAAATAACTCTGTCTGTCTGTTCAAATTTGGAATGAAGCAAACTTGAACTCCAAGGAAGGACGTAGCCTAATATTTTATGCCTAACGATTGAGGAGCACCCGTAAAATGTTAGCGAAGCCACAGTCGACACCTAGTCTCCAATATTTTATTACTACATAAAAAAATGTCTATTAATAAAAATTTTAAAGTTCATATATTAGGAATAATTTAATTATAAAACCATGATTTAATTATTGTATTACAAATTTAAATTATAAATAAATATTCTTAATTCTGTGTGTTACCGTTCATGACTATAAAATTTATAAACAAGTTTAACCCACGTGTATCGTACTAGCAATTATATTTTGCATTAATTATCATTAAAAATGGCGGTAAGTAATTAATAAGGCGCAAATTTAAAATCTACGTTCTCTTCAGACTCAAATGGCACGTGTATAAGATACTTTTAAATTATTAACTGTAGTTCCCTAATAATAAAGCCCTACTTGGTGGTAGGGCTTTGTGCAAGCCCGTCTGGGTAGGTACCACCCACTCATCAGATATTCTACCGCCAACTAACAGTATTCTATACTGTTGTGTTCCGATTAGAAGGGTGAGTGAGCCAGTG
The DNA here is from genome assembly GCF_905147765.1 of Vanessa atalanta. NCBI lineage: Eukaryota > Metazoa > Arthropoda > Insecta > Lepidoptera > Nymphalidae > Vanessa > Vanessa atalanta. The sequence continues at coordinate 7,313,963 of NC_061890.1, forward strand.
AAATCACAGGCACAAGGAACATAACATCTTAGTTCCCAAGGTTGGTGGCGCATAGGTGATGTAAGGAATTGTTTATATTTCTTACAGCGCTTTTGTCTATGGGCGGAGGTGACCACTTACCATCAGGTAGGTATATGCTCGTCCGTCAACCAATGCCATAAAAAAAATCTTTTCTGTAAGACTTCACATCTCATTCGCGAAATGTTGATACGCGTATCCTATAATTTTTGTAATAATTAACGTTAATGTCGCATAATACTTTCTGTTATAAAGTGCTTGTGTTCTGCGATGAGTTTCGAGTATATACTTACAGAATAAGATTACAAAGTGATTTCGATAAAATCTGAAAATAATTTTATATATTATGTATTTTAGAACGTTGTAATAACTTGTTGTTATGAAATAATGAGTTCCTTAAATTAAATTAATTATATTTCCTTGTATTTTTTACTATTTTTGCAAATTTTTCCTTAACAACAGAGACAATTAAAAACAACGGATGTTTTAGTGATTTGAAAATATGTAGATATATATATATATATATAGTGATTGTTTATTTTGTTAACAATTCTATTTTTAAATTAATATGTAAAATATATTGCTATACTATTTAATATTTTTTTTTCGATATGAATCAAATTTACTTGGTGGTAGTCAGTATTGTTTTTTTCCGGTTTGAAAGGTGAGTGAGTCAGCGTAACTACAGAAACAAGGGACATAACATCTTCCCAAAGTTGATGGCGCATTGTCGATGTAAGGAATGGTTAATATTTCTTACATCGCCATTGTCTATGTCGGCCGCCAACATATGCCATAATGCCAAAAAATGTTCTGTAAATGTCATAATGTAATGATAATGTCGTCCTGACAGATTTTAGCCACGGCGGTCAATCTTAAGGGAGTCAACAACGCAGAACGTGTTATAGCGCACGAGTATGTGCGCAAACACAGGTGAACTCTCTTTTCCCTAACTCTCATAATCCGATGGGGCTGAAAATTCGACACCATCGAAAAGAGTTCATCCACGGGACCAACGGCTTTACGTGATTGCGAGGCACGGGTGTGTAAAAACTTCCAACGTTCAGACTGGTTACTGAAAATTTTCCTAAAGATAATTTCAGTATCTGCGCAGCCGCAGATTGCGCAATCCATGTCTGCGCAATCTGCGGCTTTATATTGAGCCGCTAGACCAATGAGGCTGTCAATGTTCTTACCATAATAGTATTCCTATATACTTCTTCGTTCGAGAAACTGCTCGGATCTGGGTCGTTTATTTTAAAAACGGATATCCGCTTTCCGTTAAACAGCTTCAATATAGCAGCTTGACGGCTGTAAATATTTAAAACATTAATAACAGTATTTATTTATGTATGTCACTGTACTCATTCTAAACTCAAAACAAGAATTTCATCAAAATCGCTCCAGCTGGAAATTAAGGATGTCCCTGGAAGTCCCGGTCCCGGGAAGTCATAACGTATACAACTCCAACATTTCAATAATAATCTCAATTTACGACAAGAGAGACGAGAACGCTATACATGGTCAATCAAATATGGATTCACTACGTGTGTTTTAATAATTTAAGTATATTATTAATAAATAAGGATGTATTATTACAGTCCACCAACAACTTGTTCAAATGTAAGCTACATTATTTATTACTATCTGTCCCTATGTATGCTTAAATCATTAAAACTAAGCATCGGATTTTTTTAATAGATACAGTTATTCAAGGGAAAGGTATTATAATAAATAAGGATGTATTATTACAGTCCACCAACAACTTGTTCAAATGTAAGCTACATTACAGCAACAACACCCACTGATCAGATTTTTGCCACGAAGCAGAAATGCTTGGTACTTGGTTCTGAACTCAACAGACCTGAGAACCTAACCTGTCACACAGGCACAAAGGACATTAGATCTTAGTTCCCAAGTCTGGTGGCATTACAGTATTACATAAAAAATATATATATAAAAAGAAAAAAAATATATTTCGTCTTTGGTGAAAGTGTTCACCTACGTTTCATAAGGATTCTTTTCCAAAATGTAAACCCATTGCGTCCAACGGTTAGGCTAATCTTGTAAGTGATATTAAAATTATTTAGTAGACAGTTGATTGAAATAATCACTACATAGTTTAAAATAAAGTCGCTTCCCTATCTGTCCCTATGTATGCTTAAATCTTTAAAACTAAGCATCGGATTTTTTTTAATAGATACAGTTATTCAAGGGAAAGGTATTATAATATGTATCATAATTATATGCATCATAAAGTAGAGAAACACTAATAATTTTAGCGGTTTTTAGTGTGATGTCGTAAATAAAAACATTTGTACAAAATATTGTTCTACATACAGTACTGTAGTATTGTACTAGGTGTACCAGGCAATCACTAAATACTGGCTATATGATAAGATACGTCACTGCTGCTAAACTATTCAAGCTTATATTTAATTAAAAAATCCTTATAGTTAGATTGATACATAATTCTTAGTGTAAATGAACTCCTGGTTCGGAATACAGATTTTCATTAAATTTCACAAAGTATTTTTTTTATAAATTTTAAAATTATATATAATTAAATTAACATAATTTACGTACATGAAATCAACGAATAATAAGTTTAAGCATTTCAAGTATCTTTGTATTTTGTTTTTTTTTTTAATAGAATTTTAATCATATAATAATAATTACGCTTTGTCTATTGAGGCTTTGAAAAAAAAAAATTGGTACTTATGTACGCGCGTGAGAAGTTTTCGGCGTAATTATTTTTTTAATTCCATGCATTATTTGTTATTATTTTTTTTTTTTATAATTATTGTTATTTGTTTTATTTGAATCACTACTTACTCACAAAATAAAATATTTACAATTTAAATTCGGAAAAAAAAAAAATTATCATTTTTTTTTTTATCTATTATTATAGAATACTAGAATATATAGATATATATTTAGATATTCTAGCACCAAACGCCCATGCACAGTATTGTGGTGTTCTGGATTGGAGGGTGACTGAGCCAGTGTAACTACAGGCACGAGGGACATAACATGGGATGATGAAAGAAATGGTTACATTTCTTACAGCGCTTGTCTATGGGCGGTGACCACTTACCATCAGGTGGCCCATTTACCCGTCCGCCTATATATGTAATAAATAAAAGAGATGTAAAAGACGCGAAGTTTTTATACGTTGATTTCCAAACAGGACATAGTAAACATTCTTGAGTGATTATATTTGTTATTTGAGAATTATTTCTCGGTTTTTTTTAGGTGAAATCTACATTCCAAATTTGCAGTTACGCGTTCTATTAAATCTTCGAACTTAACGATTCAAAACAGCCTATTTTATCATATAAGCCTTCTTGAATAAAGTATCTTTTGATTTAGATTTTTGATTTTTTGGCAAATTCATAATACTTATACATATCTCGATATTTATTGTATTTTTTAATTGTAAAAATGTTACCCACTAAAATGTCCACAATTCAGTGTCAGGTTCTAGCAGAACTTTCTTTCTAGTTTGAATGAGTTCAGGCGCTAGAGATCTGCACCTGTAGAAGTGATCGACTTTTTTCTTTGTTCTCTCGCGGGAACACTTAGAAAAAATGAACATCCTTTCAACGAATTCGCGATCTGCAAAACGAGAATAAGTATATTATATTAATAAACCTGACCAGATTCGTGTGTTTCCTACACACGAAACTGGTTAGGTTTAGATGGAATTAAAATGATTTGAAAAAAAAAGCGTCCGTCTGTGATTTTGTTCATTTTCATCCTATACAAAACAAATAAACCAAACGAACGTTGGGTAACTTTGCGATATTTACCAAACGGTATTTATTCTAAGACAACTTACAACAACTAGTGCTTGTCTTAAAACCAACAGCTTTTATAACCTAACATAATTATCCTCGATTTACTTCATCTGGCTTAAAATTATGTGTTAGTCTAGGTTACAAGCTATCAGTCCCATCAGCTACATTTTCAGGTTATAGTATTTTCAAGTCCATTATAGTAAAAATAATCTTACTTATAGGTGCTTTAGCCAAATGAGGCTGTTTATAAAACCATTCGAGTATCGAATCAATATCTTCTTCTAATATGTTGTCTTTTATCCCAAACTCCTTTCGTATTTGCATTTTCTCCTCATCAGTGTAAGGATATATGGGGTGGGATTCCGTTATGTTCATCTGTAAAGAATAAAATTACCTGTTTACTGGAAATATGAAAATTAAGCGCGCTTCGAAATAACGATGAAGTTTTTTATACATTGTATTCAAACTACGATAAAGATGAGATAGATACCGCAAAAGCGTCAGATTGTATGATATCTGGTAGTTATCTATTGTGGTTAATATGACGTCACGTTTGTAATTTAGTGTTGTGACGCACACGTACCTCAAACGTCAAGCTTAGCTGGTTACAATATCGACCTATAATATGTCGTTGCAAATTAATTCTTATTACAAGACGCGTGGGTCTCTTATTAATAAACTACTTTATTTATTTTCATGCGAAATTTCAATTAATAGTACAGTTTTGGGTATATCGAGATTATTTCAATTTAATTATTATGACCTGGCGAAACTAAAATCATCTTTAAACTACTTCTGTTCTTATATCGAACGTTTATAATCAAATTTTTTTACTTGGTGGTAGGGCTGTAAACAGGCCTGTCTGGGTACCACCCTTTCAAATTGTTGTGTTCCGGTTTGCACGGTGAATGAGTTAGTATGTGACGTAACACCTAAGATCACAAGGTTTGTTGCCCATTGGTGATGTAAGGAATGGTTAATATAATAGCTCCAATGTCTATGGGCTATGGTGACCTATCTGCTCATCGGCCTATCGATTACATAAAAAAATGCTGTGATTTAAATTTTTTTGTGCCAAGAACGTATAGATAATATGTATATAATACTGATATTAACATTATTTTTGATTGAATAAATATAAAACTATCTGTAGGTAATATGATAACAAATTAAGTGTTCACTAGAAAGAGATAGCAGCAACTAAAACAAATGAACCATCTTTATTATCTCGATGAGCGACACAGCTACGTTTGACACTCGCGTAACGTCGAGCTACTTTACTAGTATGTGTGTACTTAGTGACCAGCTACTAGGTCACTTACTTTTTCTAGGCAGTCTATCCTAGACAGGTAAAAAAATCATGGAGTTATGGTTGTGTAACCACATACCGTCTGCTACTGATAATTTTTCGACCAAAAACCTTGTGTTTTTAGTACCAATCTGGTGCTTGAAAGCCTCGGGAATATTGGCCTTATATGCGAGCAACTAACCCTGTGTAAGTCACGGATCGAATCGTTAAGGCTATTTTCATACATACACATTAGTTTTGCTTGGTAAAAAAGGTGTCACAATCTAGACACGCGGTAGCGTGTCAGCCAAGTTCTAGTAACAGAACTGGCGTGCAGCACCGTGTGTAATATTACACGAACCATTTGGAGCCACTTTTGACCTCCTCATAACTCAAAAACTATTTGACATAAATGTGGCAAATTTGGCTCATATATTGAGACTCGCGAGATACATATGTGTTCCAAATTTCATAAACGTATCTCAAATGGTTATTTAGATATTAACGTCTAAAAATCGACATTTTTATCACTGACTGACCTATAGATCAAAACTATAACCTACTTCCAGGTGACCTAGAAAGTTGAAATTTGGCATGCAGGTAGATAATTAGGCCAATATAAACTGGTAATTTTTTATCATTTTATTATAATTTTTCATTTTATTGGGTCTATAGGAACACTTATATACTTATAGTTCCTGTAATAACTGTAATAAAAAAAATGATGTAAGAACCAGCAATCAAAACTTATGACAGCCGGTCCTAATGTGGATTTTAAGGTCTTCACGTGAATATATAACAAGTTGAATACCACCCTTAAGTTTTTTAAATCCAAATATTTCAGTTTTATTACTTGTTAGTATAGCCGACTTTGGTATTTATTACGTTATTAACTAGCATTTAGCGCACATCAATGGTGCAAAATCTATATCTGTATATACTTAAAAAAAAAAAATAGACATTTCGGTACACGGCGCGCGACGTGACGCCGGAGCAGCGGGATAGGAGCGTTACGATTAAACCTTAACGCGGACGTGTCTGAGCGAGTGGTAACCGCGCTCATAAGAATTATTTCAATGCCTTCCGATGGAAGCTTCCTAGTTTTTTCGACAGCATATTTTTTGTTTGAGTATACTAGTATACAACAATAAAATAGGTTTCGTGAGACTGTAGAAGAGTATGTATACCGTAACAGGAATGATTTAAGTTTGTACTCTAGCGCTACAAACGGGGATCCTTATTGCTTGGAAGAACAGTATCGAGCGAGCATGCTGATGTCAGTAAAGGACTGGTGAATGGGTCCAATGGAAAAATAGAGAAAGTACATTGGGGACGTCGACAACAGCAATAGCGCACGTAAAATAACAATTCAATTTAAACATAATTTAATTTGCGAACTAGACGTCAAAATCAAGTTACAGATATTAAGTAATGTACATATATGTTCAAAGGAAACAATTCTCTATTTGCTTAGCATATTCTGCTACTATACACAAATCACAAGGCCTTCGCCTTGACGGTGCTCTTTTCGACATAGGCTCCTCTATATTAAGTAAAGAGCAGGCTTACGTTGGCCTCTCCAGAGTTAAAACCTTAGATAAAGTACATCTTATCAATTTAGGTCCAAGTCAAATCAAGACACAAGAGAGCTATTGTAGAGTACAACCGTCTGCGCACGTTATACCACTCCTTCTTGGGCAAATTAAGTATAAACAGAAAACGCGTAAAAAAATCCGGACACTGAATGGGCAATTCACTCGAACATTTCAGAGGTACCTACAAGAAAAATAAGAACGTATCAAAAAAAAGACAATTATACTCCCTAAACATAAGAAAATAGAATAGTTTAACAAAAACCATTTGGTATTAATTTTGTTATTAATAAGTACCTACTAATAATTTATATACAAAAAGTAGTGATATCCCATCAAAAACATAAATGTAAAAATGAGAGCCAAGTTAAGTATTATAATATATACCTCGGTTGTTGTCTTCAACGACAAACGAAGTGAGATCTAAATTTGTGCCAAGTTAAATATTAGTCCTTTCTGAAATTTATTTATAACTACATAAAATATCATTACTTCTTATAACTTGGTGTAATATATTGTTGCCTAAGGTCTGACTTGGCTTAGTAAATGTATAGGTAGATAGGAATAACGAATCAGACACAAATCGGAAATACTCCAGCCGTATGACTAACTACTTCACATGTTTTCCAAATCAAGAGATTGTAAAAGCCTCGAGCTTGGATTTTCGGTACTGTTGCTGAGATTTTTTTCATAGAAAAACTTTTATCAACGAACCTGTTAGAACCGGTTCCCTGCTGCATCGGGATTTGTAACATTTTAAGCCAACATTACCAGACTAGAATAAACCAGTTATTTACTTAATTAAGCTGTTATAAGTATTTCACGTTACATTTCAAGTTCAAATTATATCTATAATATATATGTAAAATAATCCTTCGTTATGAATTACCGAATTCAGATAAAAAAAAATAACTTAATAATTGAAGTACGTTTACAAAAATCTAACGCGAAAAGTTCATTGAAATGAAATGTAAACGAGATTTTTTTTTCAATTCTATTCATATTAATGAATAATATAATGAATAATACGAAAGCTTAGATAAATAATGTATTAACATTATATATCTAAACTTTCGATTATAAACAAGCAATTAAATCGAAAATACTGTATAGTACCTAATTGGCTGAGTTTTTGCTATAATCCTGAGAATATAAGAAAAGGTGTGAACTCCTGAGAAGTTCAAAATAAATGTAAGGTCGAATACAGCTACGCTAGTTGAACGGGACTTTGAATATAAATGTATAAATCTTATATATTGTATACTAATTAGTGCTTGATGACTAAATATATCGCTGTACATGCTATGTATATCTGAGATATAAGCCATCATTGGGCAGTTGATGTCCAAGTGTCATCGATCTTTTTCTACATGACTACTACACAAAACACGTATTAAAAACACACACCCATGGAAAAAAGTAACAACACAGAGACACTCGAGGTGATACATCACACGCTCACGAATATTCTTCGATATCCATAATATATATAAACAGATCAAGTTCGTTAACCTCTATAGATCCACTATAAGTTAAACCATTTAAAAAGTAACAGCTCGGAAACTTTATTAGCTGGTATAAACACAAAAATAATTATCCTTAAATTTTAGTGATTAATTGGGCTGACTTTCCAAATTCAAAATATAATATGTATTGATATATACACGCACACAAAGAAAAAAATAATATTTTATAAATCATTTCACACTGAACTATTACATTTTTTTGCATTTATTATAAAACTTCACGTATAACTTACCTTTACGTTTTTCGAAAATAATGTATCGAACGGTTTTTCAAGACATGCGTCTTTGTAGACAACGGATTAAGTTTTGATTATAAAACGGAAACATCTCTTTAAATGTACACAAAAAAAAACACGTTTCACACGACCTTCTAATATACCTACATTATATTAATAAAAAATATATACATATATATAACCAGAACATTAGTAATGTCTTGATATTATCTATGTTACTTGTAAGTTTGAAAAAAAAAAGTGACAAAACTTAATGTATTAATATCATCATAGCATTCCAGACATTATAAATAAAAAACGGGCCAAGAAAGGCAAATGAAACGAGAAGAATATAAATATTAAATGCCTATATTTGCCTCTATTATAAAAAATAAATATTTTGTGAAACAATATCAGCATGCTCGTAACAAATCACAAATAGTTTTTCTTTAGGCAATTTTTCAATATATTCTCGTAGCACGAGAAAGGTGAAAATTGCAAAAAAAAACATAACTGTACGATGCCTTTATTTTTCAATAACCATCAAAGGTAGGTTAAAAAATTATAGAACCTTAAATGAAGAACGTAAGTGAAGAAATATAAAGTATTTAATCATAATTCTCGTATCACGACGCACAGCCGAGTTATCGCGAAAAAACAAAATTTAAGGATATCGAATTTCAAATAAAATAAAACAAATGAATAGAAATATAGTATAATGAATAAAAATGTAGAGTTACGTTAACATAATAAATTTATTAGTCTTATTCTTTGATTATTTATTTATATATTATATAGATAGGTCATAGCTGAAAACGCGTTGAAAAAAGAGTACCAATTGTTGGCTACTAAGTACACGCATACTATCAAATTAGTTATGACGTTTGGCGAGCGACAAGGGTAGCTGTCACGCACACCAAGATAATAAAGTCGACACGTTTGATTTCGTTCTTTTATAGTGCTACACTTTATCCTGATATATTAAGACTCTAAGACCTAACTTTTATTAAAATATATACCGAAAAAACAGTAGGTATATGCACAACGTAATGCCGTGTGAAGGTGACCAAAGCGCCACAAATGATCTGTACATAAACATAGGTTTAAATTTGCTCTAATAATCTGTGAAGTAAGAATATAAATTACTGATATCAATGATCTAATAGACCACTAATCGATAGTACTACAAGTTCCAAGTAGTAAATATTAATTTTGCTAAATTCTCAATATATATAAACCTTTTTTTATGAAAATTGGGCGTAATATACTTATTACAGATGAGTATTTTTATAAATTATATGGTATGATAAAATCAAAATCAAAATATTCTTTATTTAAATAACCTCATAAAAGTACATACAAACATACAGCACAGTGTTAAATTTAAATTTTTATATTTATGTAAAGATACCACCGGTTCGAAAGTAGATTATATCCATTGTCAAGAATCTCTCATCATCTCAGTAGTTAAAACTCTACAATTTTAATTACAGAGTATACTACCATTATTTTTGAGACATATAACCTGCCTCGAAAGCAACAATGGCTAATTCCACGTTTTTTAATCATTAATATAACCTTGTATTGAATAATATGCCTATGTCCTATATATCAATGTCTCTTGACGTGAGTTTTAATTTTTTTAATAGGCCACGACAACTATTTGAGATAAGTAGTCTCTGAGATACATATAATGTTATAGTCTTCACCGTTGATACCTTCGTAAACTTAAATAATCAAACTATATAAACGTATATTACAGAAATTAATTGTATTCATTTAAATAATAAAATATAATTTATTTACGTCTATTTATAGTCTGACGCAAGCAAATTTTTGCGCATCAAGGAAATGGCTCTTGAACTCGTAATTGATACTGTTTGTTTTTTTTTTTTTTATTTATAATTGATACGAGCATGCCGTGTACACATACTTAGGAATGTAATCTAGCTCAAAATTGTGTAATTCCATAATTTTAATGTATGTTCTGATTGTATTCTGTTTGTGTACCTATTAATAAATAAATAAATATTTGTTTTTTTTTTTTTTGTACAATTGCTCAAGATTTTCTTCAGAGTTATTTTTCAAATTCAACCACGTCTGTAACTACACGTCTTGTGCTCTATTTTTATCAATACAGTTCTCAATATCCGTTTATTGAAAAAAATAAATTTATACATAGATTGGTCCGTGATTGAATGGACGACGTGACTTTGAAGGTTGCTTGAAAGTAATTTTATCGTTAATTGGCCTTCTGAATAATAAAATTAAAGACTATATCATTTTAAAATAAATATTTTAATTTAAATAAAAAAAATATAATAATAAGAAAACAGTATATTTTAAATCCATACTGCACTGCAGAGTTATTTCAACTTTTTGTTTGTGTATATCACAGATATGGTCAATTGAAGTTCAGAAACTTCAACCCTCAGCGGCTCGACCGTAAAAAAAATGTTATCAATATTGTATGAATTATTATTAATTTTGAATTCTTTGCGTTTGCACTTTTGGTAAGGGTGCTTTAAATACTAGATCCTATCAAGGCTTTGTGCAAGTCCGTCTGCGCATATACCAATCCCATAAAAAATCTACCTATACATTTACGAAATAAGGAATGGCTTATATCTGGCGATGACTACCCATCAGATGAACCATTTACCTACCAATTTAAAATAAGAAAAAAAACTTGAGCCGTGGGTTAGGAATACGTTATGATGGGTGACTCCCACCATATTCACTGCCTGGAACTTTGTTGTCTGTTTGTTTTTTAACTCGGAAATTGGAAATACGGTTCGACGCGGATACGTTGGAATTCCCGACGCTTTTCCATGCTTCAATGATTTGTACAGTAACTATTTTCACAAGCTTTTATTTAAGTTGCAATGTCAGCCACTGTCTACTATCCAACGGAGTTGACATTTTAGATTTTAATTCAGTTCCGATGGCAATTTTTATCGTAAGCACGATCTGATTCCAAACCCAGGATTGGTTTCAAGCGAACGACTTAACGACCCACGTATATATCTTGTCCTCGTTAACCATAAATGAAATAATCAGTAACTATTCCGTCCAAATAAAAATATTAATTCATTTGTACTTTAACCAATCAAGTTTCCAATTAAATGTAATTCATACATAGTATTAAACGCACTTCAGTTTGACTATAAATTTAATATATAAATAAATATAAAATTTATTAATTTTATACAAAAAAAAAATGGTTTTGATTAAAAAAAAATATCTGTTCATTTTCAAATATCGGTCCTTACTGATTAGACAGGTTTCTCATTTTACGGTGACATTACACTAACTAGTGATAAATTCAACCAAAAATGGCGCCAATAACACCAAAACCGACAGTTCGGGAAGTTAATTACCACGATCCTAATTACCACATCAAGTGACGCGTAAGGTACCTTATTTCATTGTCAAATTTTTTATAAGGAAATTGTTACAAATTATGAGGCGAAACCTCGAATCGTTTCGCATACATCCTTATTTGAGGTTCCGATTATTTAAGCTTGTATATAATTGATCACATATGTACTATATCATATAATATATAATACGTTTCCATCAAAGATTTAGGGTTCAATCTGTAAACGTGAATTTTCATGTATTTACAATTGAACTCATTCTCGGCGATAAAAGAAATCATCGTAAGGAAACCTTCATGTAACTGATCAAAATAGCCAAACCGTTGGCGCAGCGTGGTTGTATAATGATAAGTAGTCACCATCGCCCATAGACAATGGCAATGTAAGAAATTATACCATTCCTTAAATCGTCAATGGGCCACTAACCTTGGGAACTAAGATGCTATGACCCTAGTGCCTGTAGGTACACTGGCTTACTCACCCTTCAAACCGTAACACGACAATACTGAGTACTGCTGTTTGGCGGTAGAATATCTAATGAGTGGGTGGCACCTACCCAGACGAGCTTGCACAAAGCCCTACCACCAAGTCAGCCTATAAGCCACAAAACTTCTTCTCAATTGAAAGGAGGTCTAATTCTATAATAATTATTTTTTGTAAATAATATAATAAACTACAATAATTAAATTCATACATATTTTCTTAGGTAGTCGGACGGATATAATATTTTTTGATAATAATTAATTAATGCTTCTAGTGCGTAGTAGCTATAACAAAAAAACTAAGCGTTAACCGTACATTGCAAAATACACTTCGCGATTCTTCCGCCATTAAATAAAACTATAATTAAAAAAAAAATAATTATCTATAAACAAGTACTTCCTTTATCAACTACTTATATAAGTTTGGTTATACAATAACAATATGTAATCATTATTTATTTGTTTATTTCACACAGTAAAAAAAAAATATAAAGATGAATAATGAGATTATTAAGTGTTCAAAGACTTGGAGTGATCTATTCGAAGCAACGTCTTTTAAAAAATTAATGCAGAACAATATTATATGTATATTATATAAATATATTATAATACGAACAAGAAATTCTGACATAATTATCATAATGACATTTACAATCATTCAAAGGAATATTGTTTTTATGTGAACATTCTTAACGGGATGCCAATCGTTTATCTCGTTGTTTTATATTATCACCGAATACCAGATGAATAATAAATGAAAATATATAAAAAAATCAAACGATTGAATACATTATGATGCTATTATTTGTACACATGATATTTAGTTACTCTACGAATCGACCTATCGACCATAATCAAAATATCATTTACTCAAGTAGGCTCATAAAAGCACTTTTGAATCGTCAAGTGATAGAGTTGAATTAAATTGAAAGTAACCACCGGTTCGGAAAGTAGATTCTATCGAGAAGAACCGGCAAGAAAGTCAGTACTTACTATTATCCAACATTTTAATTACACATTATATCGGGAAAGGTCATTTTTTTATATATCCTGCCTAGAAGTCAATAAAGATTAAGTCCACGTTTTTTTTAATATGAATTTAACATTTTTTAAAGGCCAAGTTCAAAATAGCTGTAGATTCTTATTGCAGAAACGAGTACCGTGCCCCAGGAAGGATCTATTAACTTTGCGACCTAGTAGGATAGTAAAGAAACAGCCCTTTAATGTCTCATTGCTGGGCTAAAGCTTCAAAACCATTTTGAGGGGAAGGTTTGGAGCTTACTCCATTATGCTGCTCCGATCCGAGGTGGTGGATACACGTGGGAGATTCTCACGACGTTCCTTGATCCTTGACGAGCACGAGATTAATTATAAATACAAATTAAGTACATCAATTCAGTGATGTTTGCGACGTAAGATTAACATTTTGTCACAAGTGGACCATTAGGGGTCGACTAGATTCGGGAGGGGCAGCGGATGTGCTGCGAAAGCGATCCCGCAGCCTCACCGTTTTCGTGCTGATCGCGGCTATCGCAGGGGTTTTTAGTGAGTATAATCTCACATAACCCGACATCCCCCCAGGAGTCGGGTATCTATGTAGATTTACTCTGGGTCAACAAAAAAAAAAAAGGGGTCGACTAAATTAGAGACAAAAATCTAGTAATGTCTTCAGAAAACCAATTATAATCTAACTGTCTTGTAATATAAACTCGTTTATATTTGTTATAAAAATAATGTATTACATTCTGTATTTTCTTGAAGATACAGCATCCACTTGACGTTGTTAAGTGCAACGGAGTGCCATCGGTGTAAAATGAGTTTATGTAGGCGAGCTCTCTGGAAAGCGCCCGCTTAGAATAGGCCTAAGTATTTTTGACAGCTTAAAAGTCGTAGACGTCGTTTCTGTTATATTTTTACTTTACATTTCCTCTGAGATATATTTATACGAGTTCTACATTTGTGGATTGATTTTTTTTTTATAGATATTAACTCAAACTCAAACTCAAAATTCCTTTATTCAACATAGAAGCATTACACTTACTTATTGATGGTCAAATTAAACACTACCACCGGTTCAGAAAAAGGAACACCCAGACCTGAGAAGAACCGGCGAAAGAAACTCAGCGGGTATTTATTTTTTGTCAAATTAATTAGATACATAATTGTATATGAATAGAAACAGCCAGGAGGCGATCGTTTCATTCCAAAGGTGTGCATCATGTGTATCAAACATAAACTCACTAATTGTATAGTAACCATAATAAATATAGTATAAAATATCTAGACACGCGGTAGCGTGTCAGCCAATAATAGTTACGCTAGATTTTAATCGTATTTAATGCGATCATTTATCTCACCCATAATTTGCAACGTCTTTAGCTAATTATAATATCGTAGTCAAAGCTATATAGTAACAGATATATTTTAATATATACCGATTTAGATTATTCTTTAGGAAATATACGCCGGTTAAATTGTCATTAATGTAAATGTAATTAGTTTTATTTTTTAAATAAATTACTAATAAATTTAACAAAGGCCCGTAAAGGCTGGTGTCCCGTAAACAATGGGGCTATTGACGTTTCAAATATTATGTATATATATATAAATATATAATAATTTTATTTGGAAATTAATATATTACTAACTGAATATACCGCGCGCACGTTGGGTTTCAAATCTCGGTAATTCGGTTCTATTCTCGCCGTTTGTCGGTGGTCGTGTTCCAAGTTTATTTTAAACCTTTTATAATAATACACTCTTTATAAAATATTATACTGGTATTACTCCAGTTTAAAATTTGTTTATACATATACTCAACATAAATAATATGTAAAGGCCGACACAAAGATATACATAGAGTATACAATAATATAAACATTTTTATATTTTGTATTGCAGTTTCCATAGACGTTTTCTTAGTACCTTTTGTATACTGTGTTTGGTTTTGTGCTGAGCCTGATGAGAGATGTTTAATATTTTTTCAGTTACAAGGTCTATAGGCAGTGACGACCACTTACAATCAGGTGGGTCATTTGTCCGTCCGAAAAAAAATAATGTAATGTGTATATTACACTTATAAAAAAAAGACAATGGAGTTAATACTTATTTATTATCACGAACAAATGACGTCTTAATTATATTCAATTCACATACGTCATAAAATATAATCATTCTATGATAATAATTTGTACAAACATGCTTGTCATGAAAGTGTAAAAAAATATTTAATTAAGAATATTTTAAATTCGATTTTTGATTTTTAGTGAAATCCTCTGCCAAATTCGGCTGTAAATATTTTTTTAAGAAAGGTTATCTCAAAGTTCAATGACCGAGATATAAATAAGATTATTATTATAATCTTAACCTTGATTGATTGACATAAAATATATGCCAATAAATGTCAAAAGGTTGAATATTTTTTTATATAAATAATTTGTGTCATATTGGAGTTTGTCCCGGTTTAATATGACGTTTTGAAACTGGCTGATGCGTTATTAACGTTCCCGCAGAAATCACAGTCCGGAGTGATGGTATTGTACGCCATCTTAAATGTAACTCCATAATTTGATGCTTAGCATATGGGACCGTTTAACGCTACCGTTTATTGATATGACACACATAAGTTAAGTTTAAGTACTAATATCATATGTACATAACATAACGTAAGCAGCCTGAAAATTTTCCACTGCTGGGCTAAGACCTCCTCTCCCTCTGAGAAAAAGGTTTGGAGCATATTCCACCACGCTGCTCCAATGCGGGTTGGTGGAATACACATATGGCAGAATTTCGTTGAAATTAGACACATGACTCTACTATGATAGACCGCATAATATAGTCTGGATTGATTTTGGTTGAAGTAGATAAAGTGTTTTGATGAGGAATGTTCGATAATGCTTACTGGAATAAATGCGTGGCCGTTTATTTTCCTCGAAAATTATGGCGTTTTTATTAATATCCTACCTACACACAAAACTAACGACTAATGTTGTCATTGAAGTTACTGGCTCGAAACATAGACATTAAATATGACCGAAACTGCCATATTGTGAAACCTGTTGAAAATAGCAAACGATTTTAATGTGATTCGTTGATTAACTTTTTACGACAAAACATATTCACGTTATTTAAAACAATTGAAATAAAATGTGAGTTATTAAAACGATATTTTTTCCTCTTTTTATGTAAAATATTACCTATATATAATATTTTTAGGGCTTCACAGTCAAATATTTCCATTCATTCTATTCTTACCGTTCCTGAACTTTGCATAAAATTTTCCATGTTTATTTTGTTCTATTATATGTACGGAAAAATATTAATATTTTATGAGAACATGTGATACTCATAGCATTGGTACAAGGAACAAACACAAACTTCTTACTCCTGTTACTTGACTGCATGGAGTCAGAAATTTGTTGCTTCTCAATATATATGGTCAAGTATTGAGTACATCGGTTTTTATGGGTACGCTACTTCGGGTTCGATCCGGGCCGAGTCGATGTAGAAAATAGTTATCTATGTTGTCTTGGGTCTGGGTGTATGTGGTACCATCCTTACTCCTGATTTTCCATAACACAAGTCCAACTTACATTGGGATCAGAGTAATGTATGTGATGTTGTCCAATATTTATTTATTTATTTTATTCTGTAATGTCATAACATTATCAACAGACAATATCCTATGTTCTACAACAGACTGCACATTTAAAATATTATAGCACACGAAATAAAATGTGCCTAAAAGTTATCCGTTTGATCCGAACGAAGGTCGAAGGTCACGAATTCGAAATCGAGCAAGCATAAACAAATCTTGCATCTTCTATATTTGAATTTCGTTCACTGTTAAACATAAAGGGAACAGCAGATAAAAAAGTTGATTCCATACCATGAACAGAAAACTACAAACAGCAAAAGAAATTTCAAAAAACCTATTCTATCAGAAAGTCTAGTTTTTTGGCACCTTCGACTACAAATGTATTCTAAGCATTTAGCTTCTTTATTTAATACCACTGTTACAATATTAAGGTTCGATTAAAACGAATACGAGTAAAATGTTTATTTTAACAACCAATTAATGAGGACTATAGACAATACACATTGTAGTCTAGATGAGGCTCAAGTGAGTCTATTGTACAAAAAGGTCCAATATCTCCCAAACCACCTTGTTTTAATTAAAACAGGTAGTGAAGTTTAAAACTTATTTCGATATTACAATAGCTTATAGGAAAATTAATTTACTCAAGACCACAGTGACTTTATTAAAGCGAAAATGGAATTTTGAATTACTATTAGCTCGACGTTAAATGGTATTATTTATTGGTAGATTTTGGAGCTGATCCTGGTTTTGTAAAAGCATATGGATATAGCAACTATTAAACGATGTCTGTCTCGAATGTTATGTGGTTAGCTTGTAAGGTAGAGTCAAACGTCTTAGGTTCAAATCCGGGATTTCGCCAAAAGTTATTGCAGTTTCAGTGTCATTAGCATTCCGAGCTGGCATTTGGACATTTGGATGACTCAGACAAAACGAAAGGGAAAGATTAGTTATCCCTTAATATGTGTCCGCCCCAACATACATGATGTATACATTTTACCGCTGGTGTCTGTAAATAACTGGATCACTACGTCTTCGTATAAAACAATATCGGTTTTCGATATAATAATTTAGATTTGGATGGTTACGGTGTATATTAACAAAGCTCTCCTGGCTCTTGGTTGGCATTTTCTTTTTTTTTGGCATTAGCAGCCCGTAAATGTCCCACTGCTGGGATAAAGGCCTCCTCTCCCTTTGAGGAGAAGGTTTGGAGCATATTCCACCACGCTGCTCCAATGCGGGTTGGCGGAATACACATGTGGCTGAATTTCGTTGAACCCGAAATGAAACCCGAAATCATCGGTTAAGATGCACGCGTTCTAGCCGCTGGGCCATCTCGGCTCAGTACTTGCTCTTGGTTGGCAAGATAATCTATATAAGAAATTAAATGTATTCAAGATCAAGACAGTGAGATGAGAACACTCTTCGATTATGAACTACGTCTTTTTCAACATTCTATATACGAATGAAAATGAACGCATAAAATATTTTCTACAGTTATGTTTTTAAATTGTGTATTGTTTGGGCTTTTTAAAGCACTTTATTTTATGTTTAAATAAAAATGAAGCGCATTGTGCTTCATTATAGTACGAAATAAATCAAATACACTTAATACTAATTTAAAATTCAATTATAATCAGCATACGGTCAGCTTAAATTAAATTTAGTAATGATTTCATATGAATAATTTATAAAAGTATCCACCTAAATGTAGCTAACAGTTGCTCAGTGGAACTACTGGAATACTTAGGGCGTGTGTTTTCAGTCAAAGTAATAAAGATGCCCCTAAAGCCGGCGCTAGACATGTGCTCATAGAAGTGGTTACTTCTTTGAAGACTATGCTTACACATTTGTTCAGATATTGTTGTACCTGTCAGATATGTGTTCAAAGATATGAGTCCCATATATATCTTCTAACATCAACTCTATAAACTCGAAAACGTTCTCTTTTCTCTATCGTCAGTTTGTTTTACCACAAATTATATAGGTTTTAGAACGAAAGTGAAGGCGAATGGCGACGCTCGCGCAACTAGGCTTTGCGCTTCGTGTGGAAGACACACAAAAGCAAAGTGCAAGTGAAAGTGCACTTTGTCTTTGTGTTTTTTCACATGTTTGATCACACAAGTTTTTGTTTTTGTTCAAACATGTGACAGTAGTATCAAGTATCCGTGCTACACATGTGAACACTTATTTCATAACATATTTGAACATATGTCTGGTGCCGGGGCTAGGCATGTAAAAAAGTCTTTGAAGGTATTTTTGTTTTAATAAGAAAAACAAACAATATGCTGATATCGAGTTGAAATCTTAGAGTGCTTTATTTATTTTTATAATTAAACGTTTGACTGCCTATTTGATAGATGTTAGGCCGTAGATATTGAGGTCCAAGCCTCAAAGGTTATTATAACAGGGCAGAACATACACCACCTAAGCAGGGATGCCCAAGCTACCCTCCGAATTTTGAAAGGAGGGGACAATTTTGCGCTCACCACTGTTCGGGGCAAGCGGAACAGGCAACCCCTACCACCCTCGCTGTAGATTTCATAACATAAGGGGTCTCAACTCCAACTTGAACGCCGTTCACTTTCACATGAGACTTGAGACGGCGAAGCCGACCTTGCTCTATCTTACCGAGACAAAAATATCCTCTCCTGCCGATACCACTTTTCTTTCTATCCAGGCTATAAATTGAAACATTCCTTACTTAATTGTACCACGAAGTGGGGTGTACGCTTACGTCAGAGATTATATTGTTGTGTTCGGGTTTTAAGGGTGAGTGAGCCATTTTAACAAAAGGCACAAGGGACATAACAACTTAGCTCCCAAGGTCGGTGGTGCATTGTTGTAATGTAAGAAAAGGTTATTATTTCTTACAGCGTTAATGTCTATTAGCGGTGGTGACCACTTACCGTCAGTTGGTCCATATACCCGTCCGTCTACCTGTTACATAAAAAGAAAAACTTGTGATCTCATTACAAAATACGAAATGTCAAAGCATACAATATTTAAACTAGATACGATAATATTTCTTTTATTATGTTATTGATGTTCTTCTCTAATTCTTCTTTGTAAAATATAGTATTATTTTAGATACAATTTAGAAGATACTTAAGAAATATGAGCACATGTATTCTGTTAATACATTCCTGTTCTACCCCTTATCTTTTCATTCAATTGATACGAGTACATTCAAACCAGTATTTCGGTATAAAATTAAATCAGCGCTCAAACTTCTCGACGTGCTTTGAATGTCAAAGCTCTGACAACCAGGACTACTTCTCTGTCTCAAGTCGTCATTAGTTCAAGCCTTGCTTATACTTCGATTGTTATCACTGAATTCAATCGAAGTAAGCACATTTTAGTTTTTTCCTGCATTCATATTGTAAAAATATTTACTAAAAAAAAGTAAGCATGGGATAAAGTTAAGAACTTTAAACTAAAAAAGCTTCTTTTTAACATATTTTTTTAGTATGAATGCAGGTCAAATTGTGCAACTGAATTTTGAACCAGTTCCACCATGGAAAATGAGCTTAAATTTTGCAAATACTTTGAGGTTGATGAAAATGCTACAATTACATAATACATAATTTAACAACGAAAGTCATATAATAATATAATTACTATTATCTTTATAAGAGGAAATAAACTCCCCGTTATCAATTTTAATAATTAGGAACATTTAGAATAATTGGTAGTTTAACTACACATAAAATGTAGAAAGTACTAAAAAAGTTTATTTACACACAAAATTAATGTAAATATATATTACAAAATTCTGTTTTAATTTTAAGGTACGGTACAATGAATGTATAAAGTTGATGTTATTGCTTCCAGCAATCATGCCTAGACAAATTTTGATAGGAGGATTATCAACAAAAAAAAAAATTGTAATAAAATAACTACGTAAATTAAAATATATAGATAAATTTATTCAAGCCTAAGCGTACATAATTATAACTTATACACATTAGTAAACATGATAATCATAATGATACACTCCTAATACCGTTTTATTCTATAAACAAATATTTTGTTTATGGTTGCGACAAAAGATTTTATAGTTGAGTTTTCTAATGTTGTACAATTTGAGAACCTGTTGATCGTTATTTGATACAGAGGCAACGTTAAAATGACAAGGTGTAATAAGGAATGTTTAATCAAATATATTGCGTTCAAGTCAATATGACACATGTCATCTTAATCGATGGTAGGTAAGGTTCTCTTCTTATTCTCATATGGAAACCGAGTGTGAGTTACTGGCAAAACTGATTCATCAAGATGAAAGCTGTGATTTACTTGCATTGATAAGAAACTTCGTAGTAAGGCATGTTGATGAAAGAAGTTAAACTGTTTTTTTTTTACATAAAGAAAATATTTTTGAGAGAAAACAGCACCTTGTGGTACCCCAGCCTTAAGAAGCTAACAGATGAAAAATATTCTTTAAATAAGACACAATGTTGCCTGTTGCAAGATAGCTTTGGATGGATTGGCAATTTCTTTTATAATTATTATATTAAGAGTATAAAGTCAAAAACAATAAATATTATTCTAAATATATCTGTTCATATATTCTGTATGTCATATACATAATATATATTATGTAACATTGCTATTATTTAATTATGTATTGTGTTGCTGTTGCCCAAAGTGCCAGTCAATTACAGATAGCAATTATGATTTAAATAAGATATTGCTATTAAATCATTTCAGGCGAACTGTGTAGTTATTATTATTATTTAGGAAATCAAAAACAAATCGAAACTACGTATGATAAACTGGTGCTCCACTTCAAAGATAATTTATTTAATTGCATAATATCTAACCAAATCACTACAGGCTGTCTGCATCTGCCTTACACCTGAACCACCTGATGACTATTCACAGCCAATGACAGTTACACTGTAGAAGGTATGAGCCATTCCACCTCAAATGCGTAATCAAATATATTATCATAGATACGCCAAGTAATATGGCAAGATCCGCTTCGATGCGGTATAGAGAACTTGGAACTTTGGCGAACTTTGAGGGATGGTTTTATATCTTGCAGAACGCTCACTTTGTGTTAGGGCTTTGTGCAAGCCCGTCTGGCATACGTGACATCTTAACTTAGTCGTCAATGTAGGCAGCGCAATGGAGATGTAAGGAATGTTTAAAATTTCTTACGGTACCACTGACCATCAGGTGACCCATTTACGTACTATATTTGCCGTATATTGTATACGTGTCTGCCTATATTTGAATAATTTAATGATAATCTTTGTTTACTATATATATGTTTTGATAATAATAATAAACCAGTTATAGACAGCATCACGGTTCTAAGTTGGATCTAGGCCAATTTGAACATATCTTGTCCTTGTACCAGATAAACTAAGAGTAGGTAATTATTTGGATCATAAACAAACTTCTCGCTCACCCTTATCCTTACCCTTACCCTCCATTAGTTACAAAAAAGCAAATTATACAATACCATTGATATTGGAAACCTGCATGTGTCTAATTTCGACGAAATTCTGCCACATGTGTATTCAACCAACCTGCATTGGAGTAGCGTGGTGGAATATGCTCCAAACCTTCTCCTCAAAAGGGAGAGGAGGCCTTAGCACAGTAGTGGGAAATTTGCAGGCTGTTAATGTATGTAAAGTAATGTAAGTGACATAATTTTAGTTGAATGAGCTACGTTACAAATATTTAAAGACTATTAAAAAATAAAACTAAAGAGAAAACATACAAAAATTCTCAGAAAAGGAAAATAAGCTATTGTTTAATTATAAGATAATAAGGAAAGCAAAATGGAACCAAGTTAATATATATGTCACCGTAAAATTGTATATACCGTTAGATTATAATCTATCTAACCGTAACATACTGATTACAATTTAACGCATTATTTTTCGATAGTTTATAATCCATCGAGTACGTTATTTCAGTTACATTATAAACTTTAACCTAACCTAAACAAAATATCATAAACTATCGAAATTTTTCACGTTTTATTTTGAGTTAAATCACCTTTCACAATATTTCGCCAGCTTACAATCTCGCGAGATAGATTACAATCTAACGGTTTTTTCAATTCTAAATAAATTCGGTGATATATGTCTATATATTATGAATTATGATATACGAAGGTGAACCGGCATCTGATGGTAAGTGGTCACTATCGCCTATATTTATTGGCGCTATAAGTAATATTAACCATTCCTTACATCGCTATTGCAATGCCAACCTCTGAAAAACAACAATAATAAGTATTACTGTTGGGCGGTAGAATATCTGATGAGTGGGTGCTAACTACCCAGAGCAAAGAGCCCACCATCCTGAGCAAAGCCAGACCAAAGAGAGATAAGGATCTCTATTTTTTAGGACAAGGGAGGGCAATACTGACAACTGCGCAACTCAGAGATATAGAAGCCGAGCCTAGAAACTTAACATACAGTTAAAAGATACTTTCTTTATGTAAATCGAAAGAATAAAATACACTTATAATTTCCATTTTTTCTACTACAATACTATAACTATTAAACTACAAGTATGTTTGTATGATGTTTTACTAAATTTACCGATCTTTATTTATGTTAAAATGTTTTTTAGTTCTTTTTTTTCTTTATATTTTGTATTGTATTTTATTGAATTGGAAATATGTATTGTTGACTTAACAAAAATATGTATTCATTAAAAAATATTATAAATGTTTATAATAAAGATTTTATTCCAAGTATTGTATTAATTAACAAAGACTCATTGACTCGACAAACTAACATTAAAATAAACAATTTCGACCGTTGTGACGGTGTATTGTTTGTATTTGCTGACTGTAACCTTTATATTTTTTTTTTTGCGTATATATGTAATAAACATGGGATTACTTGAGTGATATTTGTTATAAAAAAATTACCTAGGCGACTGACCTTCACTCGGCTCTAATAAGTAATTAGTTATAAGTAATAATTATATTTTTTTTTTGTGGCAAAGTTTTTTACGCGGCTTGCAGCAAATTGGCAGAAATCGTCACGTGAGGAAAAGGGTTCTGCCCTTACCAGGCGATCTATCCATGTCGCAATTTTTTTCTCTGTCTCTTTTTGTTATTATTTTAATTCACATGAATTTTTAATATCAATTTTATCTTGGCATTTAACTAGACTCAAACTTTTATTTTCTTGTGTCTGTTATTAAATACCGAATCATCTCTTTTTTAAATTGCTTTTTTTCGGCAATTTTATGTATGTATATATGATGTATATTAATAAAAAAATACTAACCTAAAAAGAAAAATCTTATTTAAAAAAGAAATGTGCGCGTTGGCTCCTGCTCTCTTGTTTCAGTTTAGCTCAGTTGGTTTCGTGTTTAGTGTAACCCGTTTATTTCGTACATAATCTTATACATCATATATATAAATAAATATAAATAAATATCGGACAACATCACATACATTACGAGTACTCTGATCACAATGTAAGTAGCTAAAGCACTTGTGTTATGGAAAATCAGACGTAACGACGGTACCACAAACACCCAGACCCAAGATAACATAGAAAATTAATGAACTTTTTCTACATCGACTCGGCATGGAATCGAACCCGGGACCTTGGAGTGGCGTATCCATGAAAACCGGTGTACACACTACTCGACCACGGAGGTCATCAAATATTTGATAATTAATCATTGAACAATACAATATTAAAACTATTTTTATTTTCAAAGCAATTAATTTCTAGGACTTATCTAATAAGAAAATTTGTGATGTAGGTAGGTAAGACTGATAGAGATCTTCTTTGAATGATGAACCTTTGGGATGCGCCAGTTTATATGAGAATCTTGGAGCCCCTGCAAGGCCATCCTCGACAATAGTCGTCAATGATCATAGAGACGACTTACGACTTTATGGTGCTCAAAAAGTCGTATTCGCGTATATAAACATAATGTCAAGGGTAGAATAAAAGTACAAGTATTTTGGACGTTTTTATTACGTCATCGATATAAGCGCGCTTAAATAAACAGATCTCCGTCTCCAGTTAGATCTGGAGTATACTTTCCAGTGCTTTAATTATTTTTTTTTTATTTATATCTGCGTGAGTTTTTACAAGCGTCTTTATCTACATTTCACATCAAAAACAGTGTGTAAAAATAAAATAGCGTCACATCCACCCGTTGCACAAAAATTATGTAATAAATTATTTATACAAATATAATAATTATACTCTTGAGCTTTGTATATAAAAAAATAAATAAAATTAATCGACGTCTAATCTTCTAAATGAACCAGGTAATCCCAAGTACTCTTCGTTGAATTTAACCGAACTACGTTTCGATTCATCTGTCACGAGCTTATTGCATTGATCTATTATTTTCTTCGATTCATCGGTCTTGAAGACATTCTTCCATTTCTCTAAAAAAAAAAAAAATAACAAAAGAAAATTATTAATGTCTTACTGTAATGAAAAAAAACCCGTCTCGTATTAAATATTATAAGGTCGAGAGATTAATTTACCAAGTGGGTCTTTAAATACACATGTGACAGAATTATATTCAACGCGTGTAGAAACACAAATCACACATCAATATCCAATTAAATCATATATCTATTAATTCCGATCCTCTAGGCAAAAAACGACCAGTGGTGACAATAAGACGAGGTATACTTTTAATGAATCATTTTGCACTACTCTAGATTCAAGCTTTAAAAGCCAAAATTTCCACTATTTTAAATCCATATTTGTATATATTTAATGACTTAATATTCAAAATATTCTTATACATTATGCAGCCTGTAAATTTCCCACTGCTGGGCTAAGGCCTCCTCTCCCTTTGAGGAGAAGGTTTGGAGCATATTCCACCATGCTGCTCCATTGCGGGTAAGTTAATGGAATATTCTTATAAATATCTTTATTTAATTATTACAGTTGTCAATATGACGTCATTACTCGCGGTTGTGAGTTTTCCCCCCGCGTCATTGTAACTATAGTAGCCGTTACAATGACGTCCACTATAAAGCTAATTCAATAAATAAATAGACACTTCTTTGGAATGCGTTATAAGTGGTTATACATACATGCCCAAGCTTGTAAAAAAATATGTATTTAGGAAGGTCCATGATCAAATTGACCATTATGATGTTATTACCTATAGGCATCGATCCATGGTTGAAAGAAATAAAAAATGCTTTACACCCATTGAATGTACCGCTGTCTGTTAATACAGCGGTGAATTGTTGGTTATTCATTATAAAGTAAACGGGTAAAAATTAACTCATTTTATTATATCGATTTTACTTAAAATTTATAAATGGATGTATTAATGATTCTCTCAATGTATCACGATTTTTTTTGCAATATCACGCCCAGAGACATTGGCGCTGTAAGAAATATTAAAAATTCCTTACATCGCCAATGCGCCACCAACCTTGGGAACTAAGATCCCTTGTACTTACACTGGCTCACTCACCTCTCAAATCGGAACACAACAATACTGAGTACTGTTATTTGGCGGTAGAATGTCTAATGAATGGGTTTTACTTTACGTAGGCACAAAGCCCTACCACCAAGTAAGTAAAGTAAGTATACATATATGTAAGTATGAAATCGTCACGTAATTATTTAATCCATAATTTGTTACATACCAGCTAAGTTAGCGCAACTGGGCCCGTCACCGCCGTAGTCTTTTGGAAGAATTTCCTTCGGAATCTCTTTGTATAATTCCTCATATGATGAATGAACGTGCAGCCTCTTCGCCACTTTCTCTTTAAGTCCTTGTTTGATTAAAAAAACAAATTTGTCTACAAATGAGGGAGCATTCAATATATGAATCCCTTTGATCTTCGTTCCATAGCCTTCCTAAAAATGAAATTAAATTAATTCTAGATGATAAAATAAACTCCAGTTCAATTTATTAACTTATTATCAATTAAAAACATTGTATATTGTACATATTTGAAGTACTATGTCAAGTTCCAGATGATGAATACAATGGTTTTTACCCAAATAAGACATAAAGTAGGTACATAGACTATAGATAATTAATGAATAATGGATGATTTATTATTACCAGGCAGACCAGAGATGCATACGAAATATGACAAGGATACGATCAACAGTCTCTATAAGAAAGGAGCTGTCAAAACTAGAAACATTACGAACTGTTTTCTCCTGAGAATACATCACTCCATACTGACATAAAATAACTACTAAAAATACAGATTTAAGGGTTTTATTATATAAAATTACAACGACCGAACAGAACTGCTGCCAATTGTCAAAGCTAAACCAAATATATATTGATAATTTCCTATTTGTCATATCACCGTATCATCTTAGGTAGGCGTAAAGAAAAAATTAAATAGTTTCTGATCAACGACTCGTAGGCAAATATTATTCGTACGCAAACGATTCGATTCTTGAATAAAGTAACCGAACATTATCATAATTACTACACTACCTTGAACGCAATAAAGGCGCGAGTTCAAACAGCGCTGTGTTGTAATATTTAATGCATTTTATGTATATTTCTCAAATAAAAACAACTACGAGTACCTCGGCCAAGATCTGAGTGTACAAAGTACAGTGGTTATATCAATTAAATTAATTATATACAGGCATTATTTGAAAATGAATAAATCTTTATTTTTATATAGGTCGCTGTATGAATTATTAAGTATTCCCTTAAATGGCCTTGAGAACTAAGAAGTTATGTCACTTAGCCCTGTAATTACCCTGGCTAATTGAGCTTATTACCCGGGACTAAGGCTACTAAATAGGGATGTTTATAATAGGTTATCCAAGGAAATAATTAAAGTCATATAATGTAATCTATAAATTATTTTACCACCCGTAGCTTTTACGCTTTGGAAGAACTGAGGGGTGTCAAATGTTAGGCGTCCTGAGTATTTTTCCTGCTGTTTCAGTAACTAGCCAAGTACGACATGGAAGCGTTATAAATAAACAACTTTCACATTTATATTATTAGTAAGGATAGTGATAAAATACTATACCGTGCATAAAATTTCCCCCTTCTTCAAAATAATTGGATTAAGTTTCGTAAGAAGCTGTATGTTAACATTGCTAAGGTCTATTATATATCTCTCTGATAAACAGTAATCGTGATGCAATCTGTATTCGCCTATCTGAAATAAAAAAAAGTAATTTAATAAAAAGGTCAGATTTAAATTTTCTATTAAAAGATATCTTCATCGTTTTTGGCCAGAACGATTTCAAGGGAGCCCGTTATACAAGGAAAACGTGGAAAAGTTAAAGGGTTATTGTGACATTGTTTTAATTGAGTAAATATTATATGACGGGCAATTATTAAGGCCGTCTGATGTAAAAAGTTACCACCGCCCATGGAAATTGGCATCGTAAAAAATTTTAACCATTCCTTACATCTCCAATATGCCTTGAGAACCGATATGTCATTTCCCTTGTGCCTGTAGTTACACTGTCTCATTCGCCTTTCAAACCTCGAATTTAAAATGAGTTGATGGCAACTAACCAGACAGGATTACGCTGAACCCAACCTCCAAGTATATATAATCCGTATTTATAAGTTAGTTGCGAAGGAAAACATCCTAAGGAACCTAAATGTGACGAATAACAATGTCCACGCGTTCTGGATTATAGCAGTGCGGTGGAACCTTTTTCTCAAAAAATTAGAGGAGGACTTAGCCCGATAGTGAGACAGATTTACTTTACTTTTACTTTGATATATAATAAGGTAAAGTAGTTACTATCACCTCCAGACATTTTAGCTGTAAGAAATTTACGTTATCTCTTACATAGATGCGTTACCATACTTGCGAAAATACATGCTATATCACTTGTGTCTGTACACTGACAATATACAGCCTTTAAATTTCCTACTGGCCTAAGGCCTCCTCTCCCTTTAAGGATATGGTTTGGAGCATATTTTACCACGCTGCTCCAATGGGGGTTGGTGGAATACACATGTGGCAGAATTTCGTTGAAATTAGACACATGCAGGTTTCCTCACCATGTTTTCATTCACCGTCGAGCACGAGATGAATTATAAACACAATGAAAATTCAGTGGTGCCTCCCTGGGTTTGAACCCGAAATCATCCGTTAAGATGCTCGTGTTCTAACCACTGGGCCATCTCGGCTCTATATTATATACATATATTAATATATACTGTTTGGAGATTTAGTGTATGATAAAGCGTTGGCATCTCCCTAGACGGGCACATAATCCTATCACCAAGATATAATCAGTATGTCAAATAAACTGAACTTAAGGCATTTTTTATCAGGATTAACTTCTAATTCATAACAACTTACAAGAGTATTAAGTCGGTATTAAAGTTATTTAATAACACTGGTCCAAACTTGTTTAAATTAGGTCAGTATAATTATTGCATGTATTACGTGAATTATTAAGTGTTATGTGACATTACCCAAGTGCTTTATTAAAGTATGCTCTTTTAGAATTTATGCCACAGTTAATGTAGTTATAAATATGATGGTACATGTGTTAAGATTTTCAACCAAGAGACATTATGAGTTTGCGTTGCGTGTCTTCTTATATTGGTCGTACTGAAAGGAATTTGCTTGATATAACTTAGTATTTAAAATATTGGAATAGAACTAACTACTGTTCGTTCTATTCCATTCCATTCTATGCCGTTGTTGAATCAGTAATACGACGATTAGAAACTGCCTTTAAAAGTGTATTTTAAATAAAGAATATTTTGTTTGAGTAAGGAGTTTTTATATACTTTTTACAGAATTGTTGAAACCAAGTATTGTGATAAATATAATTATTATTATTTGTTATTTCCTATTACGTTTACACCACTATCTCACTCGTGAAATGTTGACCTGATTACGGTACGGTATGGATACGCTATTCTGATGCGTATGACCTACAAATATTATAACTATTAATGTCAATTTTGTATAGCACATTATAACATTTAAAAATCATGTTCTGCAAGAAGAGAACAAAAGAGCTCAACAATACATTTTTTAATCACAATCGAAACCTGTGTATAGCTGTTGGTTAATAATCGATCGTTCGAGAAAGATCTATACACACGCCCTTCAAATTATGTCAGTAAGCTGTGAGTTAACGATTCGTGATTTATACACTCGTAAATTTATAAGAATACATACCATAAAACAATATCTTAAGTATGATAATAAACTAAAGTGCTCCCATTTTCCTGATATAATTTGTGTTACCATGACCCTAGACTGATCTGTAGGGCATAGTTTTGGCAATGGCACGTACAGTCTGCAACAAAAGTGCGTTCATTTTAAAGGTTATATGAATATTTTCCACAGAATTTTAATAGTTATTTTATAACTTTAAATATAAACCGTAACATGTATTATGTATTTTGCAAACATACTATTAGTATTATAAATTTGAAAGTTTTTATGTGTGGATGATCGCTACTCAATCGGATTTGGATTAAGTTTGAATTAGATAGCTCGGACTTAACCTTAAGATACCTCATACCAACTACAACACACGCAGGCGTAAGCTAGTTAAGGGTAAGTAACAACTCTGCTTTCAAAAACAATTTGTTACAATAGATTTTAAGCATTTATCTTTTATATAATAACTATTTATTACGATACAATATATACTATACAAAATGTGTTTAATGCATTTTATAAATATAAAATGTTGAAGTCAAAATTCTTAAGTCCAAATAAGAGTAAAACTTCAGGGTCAAATTTGATCGCACGGTTTATCTCTGTAATGTTTCTGACGCAGAACGATTTCATAATGTTACGAGTCTAAGTGCCGAGATGGTCAAACCATACGTGAATTTTAAAGTATATTGCGAATTCAAACCAGAGGTCTTGCTCGGCGTCGAAGCAAACCATCATAAGAAGACCTACGACTCCCCTATCAATAGTTAATTTTACCGTTATTAATTAAAAAAAAGAAACTATCTGATATTGAAAATTATCCCTAATTATCTCTTATGATGATTGACTTTTAAAAAATATATATCACTTCGTTATGTTCATATTTAAATGGAAACTGTGATACAAATTGAGTCAATGATTACATACATTCTGCATTACGATAATATCATATTTTTTTTACATTAACAACTAGAGAAGGTCTCGGAGCATATCCCACCACGTTGCTCCAATGCGGGTTGGTGGAATAAACATGTGGCAGAATTTCGTTGAAATTAGACACATGCAGGTTTCCTCACCATGTTTTCATTCACCGCCGATCACCAGATGAATTATAAACACAAATTAAGCTCATGAAAATTCAGTGGTGCTTGCCTGGGCTTGAACCCAAAATCATCGGTTAAGAGGCACGCTTTCTAACCATAGGGCCATCTCAGCTCTAATATCTAACATTACATACGTGCTACGATTAATGTGGACTGTGCTTTGTTGTATTTGGATAAACATGAATTAATTCGCTTAATAGAATTGTATCTTTGTGTTCCGGCTTAAACGGTGAACAAGGGGGTAAAATATCTTAGGCCCCAAGGTTGATGTCGCATTGGCCATTTTCGGAATCGTTAGTACTTCTTATAGCACAAAGATGGCCCTTGTAACCGTTCAACCAATCCGCATCCAACAAATCCGTCTACCAATATTTTTAAAAATATATATAAATGTAAGTTTTCAAAATTCGAAGGTTTTTTTTTTAAATTTATGTAATATTTACACGCAGTCCAAAAAGTTCTCGAACTCTTCGTAGGATTTGTTCAAACTTAATTCCGGCGTCATTCCTCTCATCGTTAAGAATTTGTCTATTTTAATTTTTGTCCCTTCTACCGAGCCTCTTGATAAAATCCATAAACGTTCCAGCATATTTGTACCTGAAACGAATAATGATAATACTATTAAATAAATATAAAAAAATGATATTTTAAAACTATTATCATAAGAATAACACAAATTCATGTAAATAATGCTATAGTTTTAGAATTAGGGTTATATCCACACACACTCGTGATACATCTGTGGACATCTGGATTTGCAGCCATATGAATTAACTACTAGGCTACTGAGGTATATGAACTTACGTAAGTATTGAAAAGCTTCCACCAAATGAGGTTGCTTCTTACACCATTCTTCGATCGCTTCCAAGCTCTCTTTGATTCTATTGACATCGTCTAAGTCGAAAAACTGTCGAACCTTTTTTACGTCCTCCTGCTGCACTTCTAGAAGTGGATGATAAGCAATTGTCTCCATTTTGTTTCAATTTCTAAAATAAAAATACTTAATTAAAATATAAATATATTTTATAATAAATTGGACTCTCAGTCTCAACAGCGATTGAATAATGGCTCATAATTCGATACAAAGAAAACTTGATATGACCAGAAAGGGTCCAGGCGAGAAGCCGACGGCTTTACGTTCTTGTAAGGGCTTACGGTAACTTTCAGACTTTTTGACAGAAAAACGTGATAACTTTTTAGTAACCCAACGTGAGGCTGGACCTCAACAGGGTTCATAGACATGTGTATCATGAAAACCATCAAATGTCCAATTATTTTTTACAGTATAAAGCATACGATTTAATATTTATTATTTGCCCCTTAAGATTGAGAGTAACGTAAAAGAAGGATACCTGAATTTCTAATATAGTAAATATTTTCTCCGTTGGTTATGATGTAATAAAGTATAAAGGTACTATAAAGTGTAATCAATAAAAGGTCACGGTTTAATTGATTGAAATTCGACCTCAAGTGAGTGAAGTCATTTAATTACACAAGACTGCTCAAGCAGATGAAAAACCTTTGGAAAAAACAATTACCATACAATTATATACAGTTCAGAAGTCACTTAATTTAATTGTATCAGTATAACATGATTATGACGTGTTATTATATCATGTCATCATTATCATCATTACATAATATAAAACAAAGTCGCTTACCGCTGTCTGTCCCTATGTATGCTTAAAATTACTCAACGGATTTTGATGCGGTTTCTTTTTAAATAGATAGATAGTTTCAAGGGAAAGATAACATGCACAATATAGTACAGAAACACTGATAATTTTAGAAGTTTCTAAAGTGATGTAAACACATTTATATATATGTATATAAATATACACATTTTTTGCGCTTACATTACAAACGCTGGCTGAAACCTACGTGTTAGATCAAAATAGTGTACTACAGTGTTGTAGACCTTAAAAAGGTCTTCAAAAATGTCCGCGATGGTATATGTCTATCTCTTAGGGATAACCCACAATAAGCATTTTTATCGTTTACTTTTTACGAGAAATAATGGCTTATTTTCGAAGCGATTTTAAGCAATACAGCATTAATCATTATCCAGTTAAGTACCTTAAATACATTGTTCATTTAATATAGATCCATATGGCCATTTACATTTGCATGTCATTTAATAAATATTTTCGAAGATATTACAAATTTAAAACGCAGGGACATAGCGGCTTATATTGTCTAATGACTGAAAAACTGTGATCGTTGTAAGACTTTCTGTAGTATATTTAGTATCAGCATTGCACCCGTGCGACGCCGAGGCGGGTCGATAGTTCGGTAATAAGCCAATCAATCAACGTGTAAATAGTCGTATATTAACACAGTTTATATTTTATAAATATTTAATTTCTAAGGTAAGGTAAATATATTTTGTAACCTTGACAAAGTGCATAATTTTATCATGATTGATTGAGTAGTAACGACGTTAATACGTAACAAAACTCACATCTTTAATCGTTTGTAATATGAATAAATTAATTTAAAAAAATGACAAAGATTATATCCATCATTTACCCGTTCCAGTCGTCCTTCCCTTACGATATATATTAGAGATTTTGATAAAGGGTATTGACGATATAAATATCATGCTACGTACTCAAGAACCAATAATTTCTTGGATTAATTTTTTTTTTTTAGGTAATTATGTCAATGTGAATATTTTTGTGAATGTATCGTCTTACATAACAATATGTTGAAAACAAATTATATCGAATCGAAACCAATTTATTTAGTCGCGTAATTTTCTGTCACCGTCACGAACATAATATATTTATAAAAGGAAATTTAATGACTTCTAATGTAATATTCAGGAATATTAAGGTTCAAACATAGAATTTTTTTTATATATATTTTTTTAATGTAAGATAGTATCTGCTGGGTAAAATACTCTTTCTCCCAAAGGGAAACAAACTTATTTCAAGGCGCTGCTCGAATGTATGTTGTTAGACAGAAATGTCTCAGAGCAACTACAGATTTCTTATAGAGGAAATCTCCTATACAAACACAAATGCTTTAACCCAATACGACTATTTGAAATCACTATACCGAAACAATCATTATTTTGATTTCATTTATCTGTATATGTTTTCGGGATAATAATCAGAACAGATTAAAAATATGAATGTAAAAATTAAAAGTGAAAAAAATTGTAAAAAAATTACCTCGATTTCGTTGAGACATTCAAATGTTATTACAATTTAAAGTTTACAAAAATATTTGTGAATCGCCGTTTCATGTATGAATATTAAATGAAATCGTGTAAATATTATTTTCAGAATTTACTTCATAAACACATAAAATAAACAGCCTGTAAATTTCCCACTGCTGGGCTAAGCCTCCTCTCCCTATGAGGAGAAGGTTTGGAGCATATTCCACCACGCTGCTCCAATGCGGGTTGGTGGAATACACATGTGGCAGAATTTCGTTCAAATTAGACACATGCAGGTTTCCTCACGATGTTTTCCTCAAAAAACTAAAATTCAGTGGTGCCTGCCTGGGCTTGAACCCAAAATCATCGGTTAAGATGCACGCGTTCTAACCACTGGGCCATCTCGGCTCTTACTTCGTGATACCATAAAAAGTGTGGGCTATTAATATGAATAAAACTGTTATAAAATTGAATGTAACCCGCTGTAAAATTAATAACTATTTTATTAATAGAATAATGAACGAATATTACCTTTTGCACTTTTAAACACAACTTCGCGTTACTGCAAATTATTTTATTTATTTCACCACGTAAAAGACGTAATTATATTTACTTACGTAATGTAAAGTCAAGGGTGTCACCAGTTGGTAATTATTTTAAAACTAATAATAGTATAACGAAACAAATGTTGCTTAGAATAATAGAATATTGTTTTTTTTTTTTTTTAATAATTCGAACAACTTCATAGTGCCTCAAAGAGATTGCGGAATCCGGATAAACATCGATCACTCCTACGTCTCGCTCCAGTCACGGCTCGATGGAGTTCCCCCGGAGAGATTTCGGCCCGCTTCACTTATCTGTATTGCGTGTGGCATGTGTGTGGCGGTGCGAGGCTGTCATCCTTCTAAGAGCCATCGGGATCTGAATAAACGATTTTTGCTTATATGTCCGTATATTTTAAAACTCGAGTGCAGGGTCAGTGGGAGTGGAGGGCCAGAATTTCTTTTTTGTCTTCGTCGCCAAAATAAATAGGCCCTTCACTGATCCCACCAATCCTTTCTTTATGATGTCGGCCTGATAGAAGAAGACTGTCCTTCCACGCCCATTCTCGGCCGAGCATCACTGACACAGCTGCTAGCAGGGAAATGTCTCGTCAAACTTTGTGGACCAAGGTCTGTTTCTTGGTATATTAGTTAGTGTTCCGGTCTACGTCACAGTAGTAACACATCGTCTTCGATGTTACACAGGTACTTACTAAAACAGTGACCAGTCGTTAGCTGCATTAGTTAAAATATGTCGTTGGACCACCAAAGTGAAATTATAAAATATTAACAGCTGGTTTCCGACAGCGATCGCGTCCGGTGTATTTTCCTCGTAGATCGGTTAGCAGATACCCTATTTTTTTTTACAGTAGTAGCATTTCTGATGAAGTAAACGGTTATAAATTCTGCGCCTTGGTGTAAACTATATATTTATATAACTTATATAGATTGTATTTCAATTGTAATTTAAGCTATTACCAAATTTAAATTAAATTTGAATAAAAAAAACGGATGAATAGATACCTCGTTATACACTATATTTAAATTAAATATTCGATCAGACGGTATATTCTGTATGTGCGTATCAACGTTTTGTACCGTATTATGTCCTTTACTCCTAGTCACTGATCTAATTACCGCATCGATAATTGCCCTCAGTAACGTAACGTAACGTAATTGACCACGTTTATACTTATGACTTACAACTTAAATATATTTTTGAAATAATGTCGTTACTTGCTCCTGTCTTATGTATCTCTCTTTGCTGATTCACGGTAATCTTGTTTTATTTTCTGCTTTACTTATGCAATTAAAATTATATTATAATTGACTCAATATAGAGTTGGGTAGTGTCGATGTTCGAATTCCGTAGCATTTAAATACTCGTACTGCACTAATAAATATATGTTTATGGAGGCGACCACTTACTGTGAACTGTTGGGACGATTACTCAAACTCAAACTCAAATTCCTTTTTTCAATATAGAAGTATTACACTTTCTTATTGATGGTCAAATTAAACACTACCACCGGTTGGGAAAAAGAAAACACCCTGACCTGAGAAGAACCGGCGAAAGAAACTCAGTCTGTAATATTATTCTATTGTATAGACTTTGTTTTACGAAGGCCATAAACTGATAGTTGTTTATTGATCGAGCAATATAGTGTCAACAATGAGGCGACAGATATTCGATGGTGATGCGCAAATATTTGCAAGACTTCTCCGACACCTGTGTGGCCGACCGCATACTTGAAACCATGTGAAGTAGTTCAACAAAGAAACTTCGCAGTGGCTTCCTCAAATAGGTATGGCCATAGCTTAACAAATAAAACGCCACTTAAGTCATTTTTGCTTCGAATCGCCGTGCAGGTGTTCTTCACATTCATTTACAATTATCGAGCTTAGAATAGTCAATAATGGCATAAGTAAATCTTTATACGGATTGTTGTTTAATCAAGTAAGTAAAACGTTATTAGTCGTCATTATTGGCTTCCTTTCCTTTTTCGTCATCATATCAGTGATATACGTGACAAATGTAAGGAGTTAAATTATTTTGGAAATATTAACCATTCCTTACATCACCAATGCGTCACCAACCTCGGGAACTAAGATGTTATGTCCCTTGTGCCTGTGGTTACACTGGCTCACTCACCCTTTGAACCGGAACACAACAATTCTGAGTAAAACCTCCGTCACATACTCGTACTGTTGAAGTATTTATAGTTAAACGTTAACGATTAGTTTTATTAAGTGGAACTTAAGTATCATTTATTATATTTAATTAATTGTCAGTTTTATAATTTAAGTATTTATATAATTATTAATATCGTCGTAAATTTTATTAATTACAGATATGCCATTATATCCACGTTTGGATATTACAGTTAGTTATGTTTACTTGGTGGTACTACTCATTCATAATATATTCTACCACCATTTTACGTGGTGGTACGGCTTTGTGCATGTCCGTCTGGGTAGGTACAACCCACTCATCAGATATTCTACCGCCAAACAGCAGTACTCAGTATTGTTGTGTTCCGGTTTGAAGGGTGAGTAAGCTGGTGTAACTACAGGCACGAGGGACATAACATCTTAGTTCCCAAGGTTGGTGGCGCATTGGTGATGTAACGAATGGTTAAAGTTTCTTACAGCGCCATTGTCTACGGGCGGTGGTGACCACTTACCATCAGGTGGCCCATTTGCTCGTCCGCCTACCGATAACATTAAAAAAAAAAACAATCAGCAATATGTAGTATTTTGTTCAGGTTTGAAGGGTGAGTGAGCCGCTGTAACTAAAGGCACAAGGGACACAATATCGTTCCCAAGGTTGGGGGCGCATTGGTCATGTGAGGTATGGTTAATATTTGTTTTAGCGCCCAATGATTATGGGCGCTGGGTACCACTTTAGAAAAAAAAGTAAGTTAACGTCACCTCGATATAACTTGTAAAAGACTTAACAGATTTTGATAAAATAGAAAATTAACAGTATTTTTGAATAAGTCTTAAATATTTTTCTGCTTTTTTATTTTAAGCTTCGTTAATAATTATAATAAAAACATACAAAATAAAATATGGTTGTATTGATTTTGTTAGTTGAAAATAGCCATATTAACTTAAAAAGACAGATATTTTGACACATATAGATGTATAGTTAATTTCTTCTATACATATATAATTACCTACGTCATTTGGACTGATGAGATAAGGTCACAAAACCGCGAATTATATTTAATAATAGTATAATAAAATTTAATTGATTCATTTTTAATTTTGAGAAAAATATCAAAAATTTTATTGTTATTTGCGACGCGAATTCAAAATCTTTAATAAATATTTATTTTTAAAATCGATTTAAATTTTAACTGATATTTATTCGGCATATAATATTTTTATTACATATAACAATAATTAAACAATTATTTTTATTTAATTTAGGCTATATGTCATATACGTAAGCTATATCTATACTAGCAAACGAAGATACTTTTTTTAACTAACTGAAACCAATGTACATAAAATTATATCAAAATCTGAAGAGCGTTTCGGAGAAGGTTATAGTATATCATATCATTATATACATAAGTAGCTCTGTCTTGCAGTTACACGCTTTAAATTTAGACTATTGACGTGACCGGCGTGTTTCGTGTTCTTGACAAATCAAATCAAAATATACTTTACTCAAATAGACTCTTACGAGCACTTTTGAATCGACATTTTACGTAATTGAATTAATTTTAAACATATCTTATATGTACACATGGCAACATAGTATAAAACACAGGCGCTGTACGCTTAGATTTTTTAAACTAAGCAACGTATTTTAATCCAGTTTGTATCAATATATAGAACGTGAATATTAACTTAATGAAAAATGTGAGATATTTTTTAATGCTCGTTCTTGAATCTATAATTTGTTAATAGACTCTTGTTGTACCCGCGTTAAGCCGGCAAGGGTTCGATTTCAAAATATAAATGAATATACGCATGTTATTGTTAAACATGTTTTTTTGTTTTTTTTTTTAAATAAAACTGCATATATTTTTAATAATTTAAATAATTATGTTTTATGAAATTCTATTGATGCATTCAAGGTATCAAATTGAAGTTCAAATTTCTCTATTCGAGTAAAAATTTATTTTTGAAATTCGAAGTGAAAAATTTTATTTTTTTGGATAAGAAAATAATTCAAACTTGTGAAGAGATAAGAAAAGAAAATCGAGACGGTTTTTTATTTTTTTGAATATGTAATATTATGGATATTACATTGGAGAAAATACGTCTATTTTAGGTAGTCGTTTGATTCCACAAGTGTGCTAACATAGGAATTCACTTATAGTATATATGATGATTATTATAATACTTTGAAGTTTGTTTTTTTTATATATAAAAATATAATAATGTAATATTTTCAGAAAAAAATGTCAATAAGACAGTTCCATATCAAACAATATAATTCTCATCAATGCATTACATACGTGTATATACAAAAATTTAAAAATCGAACGTCACACACACACGTCAAAATAAAATATTTTGTTCTTACTAAATTTGTGATTATAAATACTTGAATTGTAGCAAGGCATACGACGGAAAAAAATATAGTATTACTCACCCGTGTAAAGTGACCAGCGGTTTGCAACACTAAGACACGACTAGTCTAAGGTTACACACAACGTTCTTTGTAGGAAGGATAATATTGCACAATTTACTCATGTTTAATGTGTACACTTTTGTTAAGTAGATCTTGTTCGTATGTTGGATCATTTTATTAAATTGACATTGGAAGGTAAAGTACAAGAAATATTTACTTTAAACTGTTGTTCTTTTAAGAAATCTGATGTCATTTGTTATTAAATTCAAAATAATAAATATACTTGAATGAATTGGTCACCTGATAAGTGTGGTAAGTGGTCACACAACAATGGCGCTGTATGAAATATGAGTGATCCCCTAAATCACCAAGGCACCACCAACCTTGGGAACGAAGATACGATGTCCCTTGTACCTGTAGTTACACTGGCTCACTCACCCTTCAAACCGGATCATAACAATACTGAGTGCTGTCGTTTGGCGGTAGAATATCTGATGAGTGCTTGGCACCTACCCAGACGGGCTTGCACAGAACCCTACACCAAGATAAATTTTCGATTCAAACCGGTGGCAGTTGAATGTTGTGTCGAAATGTTGAATAAAAATGTTTGATTTTGAATTCGAAAAATGTTTTCATAATATTTCTCGTTACTAAAAACTGCTATGTTGTCCTTTTGTTTCTATTACTTACGCCGATTTACTGAGAGGGGCTCGAGATATGTTCTACTGACCTTAGCATTGAGGTCTTTCTGAATTAGCGGCAACCAGTTTAATAACTTCGCTAGACTGTACAGTTTTTAGATCTCTATACGTTCTTTGTTCCAACAAATCAAAGCATTAGCATTAGCAGCCCGTAAATGTCCCACTGCTGGGATAAAGGCCTCCTCTCCTTTGAGGAGAAGGTTTGGAGCATATTCCACCACGCTGCTCCAATGCGGGTTGGCGGAATACACATGTGGCAGAATTCCGTTGAAATTAGACACATGCAGGTTTCCTCACGATGTTTTCCTTCACCGCCGAGCACGAGATGAATTATAAACACAAATTAAGCACATGAAATTTCAGTGGTGCCTGCCTGGGTTTGAACCCGAAATCATCGGTTAAGATGCACGCGTTCTAACCACTGGGCCATCTCGGCTCTCAGCCAACGTCCATACCATGTTGAATACACCGGTTCTCGTCCGAACAAATCAAAAGTATAACGAAATTCACTTCCACGCAGTTCGTCGTGAGTAACTTCCTCGTTACCAGTAGCATATACCTGCATTCTTAGGTAGTTAGCGCCAGTCTCAAGAAGAATCTTCCAATAAAATAAATTAGACCAGTGGTTACCCATTACCGCACCAAATCTCCGAGGGACCATTTTAGTAGACTATTTTGTCTGATTGTCCGGTTTGGGTAGTATAATGCTATCGTTGATCGCTCGCTATGAAAAGCCGTCTTCGTTGGGGTGATTAGATGAACGTTTAACAGCTAATAAGACCAATTACTTCTGTAACAAGATTCTTCTTATCAGTTTGCTAGGTATGGGATACATCATCGTGTACACGATATCTATGAATATTAACTGACTATTATGACGTCATTAAACAGTCTCTCTTGATAACATGTCCTCTATTCCAAGAATTGGATAACGATTTTTAAATATTAATTAAAATGAATTATTTTACCAATATAACATAAAAAACAATTTTATAATATTTTTTTGTGAGGTATTTGCTTCAAGAAATATACTTTGTCTAAATACAAACTTTGAAGCTAATGTTAAGGTACTTTTCGAGTAACAAGAATCGTTTAATATCATAAGATTTACTATATTTTTAGATGCTGAAAAAGAGTAACTACTGAGTTTTCTTGCCGGTTCTTCTCGGTAGAATCTACTTTCCGAACCGGTGGTAGCTTTACTTAATATAGTTTGTTAAATGACGATTGAAAGTGCTTGTAAAAGCCTACTTGAATAAAGTATATTTTGATTTATAATATTGTTGCATTCTTCTGTTTTCTGCTGGTGTTTGAATTTATTTTTTATTTTTATTAATCTATTTTAGTTTTGTATAAATTGAACATAAGTATGTATTTAGTTTTAAGTATGTATATTTAACGTTGTGTTTGCAGCATTCGTATAGGTGCTGGTAATAATCAGCTACTAGCTGAGTCCAACACTTTTCAACAGCGGAGTTTTTGGAAAATTCATCTGCTAAGATTTTTTGGTTTCTTTTTACAGTTCTTATGATCGGTGAATAAATATATTTATTATTATTAAATGAATGTTATGTAAAAAAAAAAAACTATTATAAAATTGTACTCAGGTTTATAAATTTTCAGGCAAAACCTCTTTCCTCGACTTGTTCTGCCGAAAACTTATATTGTTTTCTGTGTAGTCCCCCTGGATCGTGCTAACTAAGAGTGCTTTCACATGTAACTGTGTCAAATATTTTAGAGGTTACTTAATTTTTTTTTATTTGAAATGGTTTTCATGATTATTGTTATTTAAGGTGAATCTCGTTTTTTTTTTATCTTTTATATACAATCTGCATGATCGACCATTGACTCACATTGGGGCATTGTCAGTCAGCTCTACACCTTCGCCAAAAGGAGAGATTAGCCAACATTGGAACCTTTATAGCTCGTTACTGTTACTTACTATAAATACTACAACATTATTCTATTGTTGTGTACTGGTTTTAAGGTTAGTGACGTCATTTACATCAAGTCTCAGACAGACGACGTACTAAAAATAAGTGATTTAAGAAAAAAGGAGTACGACCTCATGGTGTTTTTTATGATGCTAAGCGATTATTCCAGAACGACGAACATTGATTTGTAGGAGACTTTAACATTATAATACAAAAAAGATTTTTCGAATTTTTTTCTTCAAATTTACTATTTATTATTCAATCGTAAAGTTGGTACAGTACAAATAAAAAGTCTGTTCGTGAATTTATTTTGTCTTTGTTAAGTGATAAGCTAAATTACAAAACAACACACAAACGAATCAGTCGAGTAATGTAATTCAATCTCATGACACTACCATAACTCAATGGTATTCAGAAAGCATTGAATTAATGATAAATAATTTAGTTTCATCATCGTGTGAAGACATCCCATAGTTCGCTCCTTCCGTTGGGAACCATTTATGAATATAAAAAGAGGCCCCGCCCAGCGAGATTGAATAACGTAGTTTAGTAAACTAGGAATTTATTATGCACATAACTTAAATAAAATATACCGTTCTGTGCAATCTGGTGTGCATTCCATGAAAATATACTTCCATCAAAATAAAAATAAAAATCAAATCAATTTTATTTAAGTAAACTTCACAACGTAGCGTTTTTGAATCGTCAGTATAATTAAATTCAGGCGTTTTTTTTTAAAGTACTCTTTTAATGAATATATGACTTATTTATTAATTTAGTCTTAATAAACTTTTTAAATTTCGTAAATGGTAAATTGGTTACATTTCCCGGTATTTTATTATATATGCGTATACCATTGTCCAAAAACGTTCTCTTTACCGTATGCAAACGGAAATTAGGGGTTACAAGTTTATTCATCTTGTAAGCACTTTAGAATCCTCATATTTCTATATAAATTAAATCTTGAGAATGCCGGTTCAAGCAAGTATAATGGCCAAGAAGAATTTATGTAATCTGCTTAAAAGGAAAGGTGAAAAGTGAAAAAAAAATAATCCGAATGGATGGCAATCTGACACGACACATGCTAAAGCATAAGAATAACTCTTTAAGTTTGTTTGTTTGTTTGTTTTTGTTAAAGGGGCCATCTGGTAATTGTCCATTAGCCATAGATTGACGCATTGAAGAAATATTAATCATTCCTCACTATACGCCGCCTATCTTGGGAACTATAATACCATTTATAGTTACACTTACAGAACTTGTGATGAGTTTGTGTATCATTCCAGACGGTCTTGCGAAAAACCCTATCACCAAGCAAAGTTTACGCTTTCGGATGGCGCAGGTATATATCAAATTAAACATACGGACAAACAGATGACACATTTAAGTATCAAGTGTTGATAATTTTACCACAAAATATCCCCGGACGTGAATATATTGTGGTAACGATGACGACGATGACGGTAGACGACGGTGTGTGTGTGTGTGTGTGTTTTCTTTCTGGTCTGTTAAGTAATATTCGTAATGTTTTTTTTGGTCAATGATAATTATAGGGATCGATGTTTAAGCTAAACTTTTAACTTTATTACATAATAATATAATAACTCAATTTCGTACATAATGTGATCAATTTTTCCAACGAATGCGAAAGTTATCTAAATACCTATTTTAATCACTAAAACAAAGCTTCCGAAACCACCGCTGACAGGATTGAACATATAACTTTAGCTAAGCTTATTACTAATTATTTGTGTCGTTTGTGAAATGAGCAGTCACCGATGAATACTATTGTGAAGGTGAAAACGCACGGCAGTGCGTTAAGACAAGTCACAAACTGACAGGCGCTAAAAATCTTGAGCTACCTTTAATTCTAGAATAAATTAAAACCTATTTTACCATACCATATGAAATCGCCTCTTTCCCCTAACCGAGGCCTGGTTAAAATTGTAAATGCTGCGGTGGCCAGGCATTTGCCGAGATAGATTATTGCCCCTCGGCAATTTAAACGCAAAATCGCCTGAACAAATTCGACCATGAATACGCGAGGAAAGGCTGTCCAGGTGTGGGTCCTATTATCTAGCCAGTCCCTACTCAACAAGGAGTACTCACACCTGCGAGAGCACCCAAGAACTGCTTACCACTCTCCCTCGGTATTCATTTGACCAGCTGGATCGCTAGCTGGACAAGGAAGGTCCCATCATGCAGTGGTGGGGTTCCATAGGAAGTAGGCAGGGCCTCAGCGTTGTTGAGCTGGCAGGCCGCATGCGCAGTACTCTAAAGAAGATTTGCGATGCGGTCATGCCAAGGACCCGCCGCAGGGCACTACGCCGCATGGTGCCCTGGCACGTCGCCTGAAATTGACAGGCTACTGAAATCTTCGGGCTAAAAAATGAGCTGCAGTTGATGATACGCTTTGCCAGAAAGCAAGCGAGAGAGAAACTTTTGGTGGCGGTATGGCGGCGGCCCGCACTCCTCCGCTCCAACGATGGTCACGCTGCCATCGGAATTCCTCCTTCGCCTCGTTGGATAATTATTTCTTCACCTAGGTGAGTACGTTCCTCCGAAAATGGCCTCTTGCTCCGTAATTGAAGAAGAAACATATAGGTATAAATAAAACGCAAGTATACATTTTTTTATCTATTTATTGAATAAAATCATGAAAATAATCTATTACACTTGTATTTTTATACGTTGTGTATTGTTGTGACGCATAAGTAAGTTTTTTATGTGCCTATCCGTCAAAATAATGCTATAATAATTTCTTATTAATATTTTTAATACTAGACGAATAAATCATTACAATAAATATAAATTTACAGGAAAATACTTTAAAAACTTATTTGAATGAACACTAACTAAAAACTTAAGGATAAATCCTTTTAAGGAAAGTTAACAAGCACCGTATAAAGAAATATCATTATTTAAATATTTACGTATTTAGCAACTATTTACCTTG
The DNA here is from genome assembly GCF_905147765.1 of Vanessa atalanta. Classification (NCBI taxonomy): domain Eukaryota; kingdom Metazoa; phylum Arthropoda; class Insecta; order Lepidoptera; family Nymphalidae; genus Vanessa; species Vanessa atalanta. The sequence goes on from NC_061890.1 coordinate 7,358,959, forward strand.
GTTTGACGATTGTTGGTTGAAACCCAGGCAAGCACCACTGAATTTGCATGTGCTTAATTGGTTGAATTCATCTAGTGCTCGGCGGTGAAGGAAAACATCGTGAGGAAACCTGCATGTGTCTACTTTCAACGAAATTCTGCCGCACGTGTATGCACCAACCCGCATTGGAGTAGCGTGGTATAATATACTCCAAACCTTCTCCTCAGAGGGAGGCCTTAGTACATCAGTGGGAAATTTACAGGTTTTGATTGTTATAATTTGACGGACAGAATCTAATTTTACTGATAATTTTGTTATGAATAAAGTATTCTTATTCATATTTTGACGACCTCCGTGGACGAGTAGTGTGTACACCGGTTTTCATGGGTACGCCACTCCGAGGTCCCGGGTTCGATTCCCGGCCGAGTCGATGTAGAAAAAGTTTGTAAGTTTTCTATGTTGTCTGGGGCCTGGGTGTTTGTGATACCGTCGTTACTTCTGATTATCCATAACACAAGTGCTTTAGCTACTTACATTGGGATCAGAGTAATGTATGTGATGTTGTCCAAAATTTATTAAAATTATAAATAATATAGTTAATAATAATTAAAAACTTAGGAACTAAGATGGCACTTTCCAAGTGCCTGTAGTTAACTCAGCTTTTAATTCAGAACACAACCCATAATAAATAGAGCTGTTTGGCAGTTAACTAAATAATAATATATAATAAGATTAATTTATTGATTGGATAAATTCATCATTAAAATAAATTATGTACGATAAAACTTTTTGAAGTAGGCGCTAAGCTGTTAAAATAATCACGTCAAATATTTAATCACTAGAAAAATCGAATGATAAAAAAGGGGTACATAATATATATATATAATAATAATAATAAATAAAAATGTTAGTTTAGTATAATATATAATAATCTTAAATACATAAGTCGACGACTAGTCGGCAGAGTGCCGACTATTTAGCTTTTTTTATTTAATATATTTCTTGATAAAATGAATATAGGAGTAATAACATTAAATGAATTTCAGATAAATTATCATTTGTCACTTGACTTGTTCTATATATATATACAATACAGTATCTCTCGATATCCTTTAAATCCGGCATCAATATAACGTCACTTATTTTGTCCAAGGGATACTCTTAAGAGCGAAGTGGTAATCGATTGCAATAAGTGGGCTATTTCCTAATCAGTTTTAAAATAACAATACAATACAATAATTATAAAGTAAAATTAAAATTACTTTTAATTTATTTGTTTGCTTTTATTATTTTTTTTTACAATCTCATATTATTTATTTGTATTCGTAAACATAAGTGTACTATTAACAATATTTATATGAATTAATTATATTTTTTTATTAATAATTTATTTACCTAATTTTTTCACTTTTTTGTCCATAAAAAATCCTTTGATTGTTCGTCGACATTGTTATTGGGCGTCACTTACATGACATACAGTTTATATTTTTTTATCACAGCTTGGAAAAGAAAACGTTCTATTTTTAAATTTCATTATTTAGCATTAATACACCATCCACCAACCTTCACGGTTCCTACTGGACAGATTCGTGACACATTAATAAATGCTCTGTTTTCAATTGTTATAGTAATTTCTTCTTTTTTAGATGTTCTGTCATTATTCCTATTATACAAATTCCCATAATCATCGTCTCTGAACACAATTGCACCTTCGGAATTTGAAATCAATCCATCTATCACAGTATTCGTAAAAATTACACATATTGTTACTATAAAATACAACTTCATTTTTTATGAACGCCACACGCGACTTGTATTGGTCGTTTTAAACGTCTGACTAATAACTAAACGTATTGATAACGTCCCGATGACTTAATATACTAATTAATTGAGAATCATATATTAAATTCCAACAAAGGCTTGTTTGTATGTATCGTATTTTATATGGCATTATGATCACTGTAAACTTCAAAATAAAAGTACTCCAGAAAACTTTGTTATAGGACATAGAGCCAGCAGATCTGGGTAGGTACCAACCACTCATCAAATATTCTACCGCCACACAGTAATGTTTACTATTGTTGTGTTTCGAGCGATCACACTCGCTCCCAAGGATGGCGGCACATTGATGTGATGCAAGGAATGAGTAACATTTTTTACAGTGCTATAGTTTATGGCCGGTTGTGACTATTGCCTACCTTAGTTAAGAAAAAAATACTTTTTTAAATATTTAAATATCGATTTAGTTCTATCGTCTAGTTAGTTAGGATCTTTGTAAAGTTGTTTATGTGTAATAACCGTGTTCCTTTAGAACGTCAGAGATCATAAGTTTAATCGACTATAGAGGAGTCGAATAAAACTAGGTTGAACTTTTAAATGCGTTTTTAATATTTTGTTTTATTTATTTGTTATAATAAATGATAATAAATAAATATAAAGGGGGTAGGAGGTTAATAATTGTACACACACATGGTCAAATAATATAAGTGAAACTACAGTCCAGCATTCAGCCGTAGCTGAGGCGTATACCGGAATTGAAGGATTTCCTGGAATACTGCTAACTTAAAGAAAACTTAAAAATAAATTTTAACCCTCATTATTACCATTGTTTTAATTTATGCGACTTTTAAAATATATACGCGCATAAATATATATGTATGTATATGATGCTATCAATCAATCACTATAATTATTATTAAAAGGATACAAATTAATTTGGGTATAAAATTAAAGAGTGTCGCCGACGTCATCACATTATATGAAACCACGATTAATATTAGACTAATAAAATTATCGAAAAAAAGGACGCATAATAAAAAAAAGTTAAATTTCGGAGAATATAATTCGCACGGAAATTAAAACAAAAACAAATATATATATATATATATAGGGGGAACATCGCGCGGCAGCGCGAGCGTTGGACGTACCCGCTCCCCGCACAGTACCCTTTGACTTTAGCCGACATTTTTTTATATTAATAATTTTATGAATGAATAGTTCAGAACGGCAACGTTTGGTCGTAAGTTATAGCCCCGCTAGTATTTTTGTAACAATATACCCGAATAAATGTATTTAAAAAAATAAGAAGCATAAAAAAAACAATTTACTTTAAAAACTGAACTCACATATCATTTTTTAACGTAGCCAATTTACAACGTAAGTCGACTAAAAACGGCCGAGCAAATGTGTTCTTTACGAACGTTGTTTACTTTCAAGTAACTAAAAATTTTGTATGCTACTATGTCAGCTGCCGTGTTTTATATATATTAATATTTAGTAGTTGTCTAGTATTTAATATGTATACGAATGTATAATAAAACAAATTTATTTGCGTATAAATTATTTACATTAAGACTTTAAAGTATTGTATTGTAGTATGTACGTTTTAAATCTTCCACGAGTATCACCGAACTCCTATTAATCAAATGTTTCATTTAATTTAATTCGACCATGAATATTATACGCGAGGAAAGGCTGTCCAGGTGTGGGTCCTATTATCTAGCCAGTCCCTACTCAACAAGGAGGAGGTTCACACCTGCGAGAGCACCCAAGAACTGCTTACCACTCTCCCTCGGTATTCATTTGACCAGCTGGATCGCTAGCTGGACAAGGAAGCTGCCATCATGCAGCGGTGGGGTTCCATAGGAAGTAGGAAGAGCCTCAGCGTTGTTGAGCAGGCGGGACGCATGCGCAGTACTCTAAAGAAGATTTGCGATGCGGCCATGCCAAGGACCCGCCGCAGGGCACTACGCCGCATGGCGCCGCGGGCATGTCGCCTGAAATTGACGGGCAACTGATATCTTCGGACGACGTCGGCTAAAAAATGAGCTGCAGTTGATGATACGCTATGCCAGAAAGCAAGCGAGAGAGAAACTTTTGGTTGCGGTATGGCGGCGGCCTCGTTGGATAATTATTTCTCCACCTAGGTGAGTACGTTCCTCCGAAAATGGCCTCTTGCTCCGTAATTGAAGAAGAAACATATAGGTACAAATAAAACACAAGTATACATTTTTTTATCTATTTATTGAATAAAATCATGAAAATAATCTATTACACTTGTATTTTTATACGTTGTGTATTGTTGTGACGCATAGGTAAGTTTTTTATGTGCTTATCCGTCAAAATAATGCTATAATAATTTCTTATTAATATTTTTAATACTAGACGAATAAATCATTACAATAAATATACATTTACAGAAAAATACTTTAAAAACTTATTTGAATGAACACTAACTAAAAACTTAAGTATAGTATTATTAATTCCTCTTAAGGAAAGTTAACAAGCACCGTATAAAGAAATATCATTATTTAAATATTTACGTATTTAGCAACTATTTACCTTGGTTTGACGATTGTTGGTTCAAACCCAGGCAAGCACCACTGAATTTGCATGTGCTTAATTGGTTGAATTCATCTAGTGCTCGGCGGTGAAGGAAAACATCGTGAGGAAACCTGCATGTGTCGACTTTCAACGAAATTCTGCCGCATGTGTATGCACCAACCCGCATTGGAGCAGCGTGGTATAATATACTCCAAACCTTCTCCTCAGAGGGAGGCCTTAGTACATCAGTGGGAAATTTACAGGTTTTGATTGTTATAATTTGACTGACAGAATCTAATTTTACTGATAATTTTGTTATGAATAAAGTATTCTTATTCATATTTATAAATAATATAGTTAATAATAATTGAAAACTTAGGAACTAAGATGGCACTTTCCAAGTGCCTGTAGTTAACTCAGCTTTTAATTCAGAACACAACCCATAATAAATAGAGCTGTTTGGCAGTTAACTAAATAATAATATATAATAAGATTAATTTATTGATTGGATAAATTCATCATTAAAAAAAATTATGTACGATAAAACTTTTTGAAGTAGGCGCTAAGCTGTTAAAATAATCACGTCAAATATTTAATCACTAGAAAAATCGAATGATAAAAAAGGGGTACATATATATATAATAATAATAATAAATAAAAATGTCAGTTTAGTATAATATATAATAATCTTAGATACATAAGTCGGCGACTAGTCGGCAGAGTGCCGACTATTTAGTTTTTTTTATTTAATATATTTCTTGATAAAATGAATATAGGAGTTATAACATTAAATGAATTTCAGATAAATTATCATTTGTCACTTGACTTGTTCTATATATATATACAATACAGTATCTCTCGATATCCTTTCATTGCGGTATCAATATAGCGTCACTTATTTGGTCCAAGAGATACTCGCTCTAAGATAAGATATCTTAAGAGCGAAGTGGTAATCGATTGCAATAAGTGGGCTATTTCCTAATCAGTTTTAAAATAACAATACAATAGAGTAATTATAAAGTAAATTATAAAGTAAAATTAAAATTACTTTTAATTTATTTGTTTGCTTTTATTAATTTTTTTTACAATCTCATATTATTTATTTGTATTCGTAAACATAAGTGTACTATTTACAATATTTATATGAATTAATTATATTTTTTTATTAATAATATCTTTACCTAATTTTTCAATTTTTTGTCCATAAAAAATCCTTTGATTGTTCGTCGACATTGTTATTGGGCGTCACTTACGATGACATACAGTTTATATTTTTTTATCACAGCTTGGAAAAGAAAACGTTTTATTTTTAAATTTCATTATTTAACATTAACACACCATCCACCAACCTTCACGGTTCCTATTGGACAGTTTCGTGGCACATTAATAAATGCCCTGTTTTCAATTGTTATAGTAATTTCTTCTTTTTTAGATGTTCTGTCATTATTCCTATTATACAAATTCCCATAATCATCGTCTCTGAACACAATTGCACCTTCGGAATTTGAAATCAATCCATCTATCACAGTATTCGTAAAAATTACACATATTGTTACTATAAAATACAACTTCATTTTTTATGAACGCCACACGCGACTTGTATTGGTCGTTTTAAACATCTGACTAATAACTAAACGTATTGATAACGTCCCGATGACTTAATATACTAATTAATTGAGAATCATATATTAAATTCCAACAAAGGCTTGTTTGTATGTATCGTATTTTATATGGTATTATGATCACTGTAAACTTCGAAATAAAAGTACTCCAGAAAACTTTGTTATAGGACATAGAGCCAGCAGATCTGGGTAGGTACCAACCACTCATCAAATATTCTACCGCCACACAGTAATGTTTACTATTGTTGTGTTTCGAGCGATCACACTCGCTCCCAAGGATGGCGGCACATTGATGTGATGCAAGGAATGAGTAACATTTTTTACAGTGCTATAGTTTATGGCCGGTTGTGACTATTGCCTACCTTAGTTAAGAAAAAAATACTTTTTTAAATATTTAAATATCGATTTAGTTCTATCGTCTAGTTAGTTAGGATCTTTGTAAAGTTGTTTATGTGTAATAACCGTGTTCCTTTAGAACGTCAGAGATCATAAGTTTAATCGACTATAGAGGAGTCGAATAAAACTAGGTTGAACTTTTAAATGCGTTTTTAATATTTTGTTTTATTTATTTGTTATAATAAATAAGATTAAATAAATATAAAGGGGGTAGGAGGTTAATAATTGTACACACACATGGTCAAATAATATAAGTGAAACTACAGTCCAGCATTCAGCCGTAGCTGAGACGTATACCGGAATCGAAGGATTTCCTAGAATACTGCTAACTTAAAGAAAACTTAAAAATAAATTTTAACCCTCATTATTACCATTGTTTTAATTTATGCGACTTTTAAAATATATACGCGCATAAATATATATGTATGTATATGATGCTAGCAATCAATCACTATAATTATTATTAAAAGGATACAAATTAATTTGGGTATAAAATTAAAGAGTGTCGCCGACGTCATCACATTATATGAAACCACGATTAATATTAGACTAATAAAATTATCGAAAAAAAGGACGCATAATAAAAAAAAGTTAAATTTCGGAGAATATAAAATAAAAATAAATATATATATATATAGGGGGAACATCGCGCGGCAGCGCGAGCGTTGGACGTACCCGCTCCCCGCACAGTACCCTTTGACTTTAGCCGACATTTTTTTATATTAATAATTTTATGAATGAATAGTTCAGAACGGCAACGTTTGGTCGTAAGTTATAGCCCCGGTAGTATTTTTATTAACAATATACCCGAATAAATGTATTTAAAAAAATAAGAAGCATAAAAAAAACAATTATCTTTTAAAACTGAACTCACATATCATTTTTTAACGTAGCCAATTTACAACGTAAGTCGACTAAAAACGGCCGAGCAAATGTGTTCTTTACGAACGTTGTTTACTTTCAAGTAACTAAAAATTTTGTATGCTACTATGTCAGCTGCCGTGTTTTATATATATTAATATTTAGTAGTTGTCTAGTATTTAATATGTATACGAATGTATAATAAAACAAATTTATTTGCGTATGAATTATTTACATTAAGACTTTAAAGTATTGTATTGTAGTATGTACGTTTTAAATCTTCCACGAGTATTACCGAACTCCTATTAATCAAATGTTTCATTTAATGTAATTCGACCATGAATATTATACGCGAGGAAAGGCTGTCCAGGTGTGGGTCCTATTATCTAGCCAGTCCCTACTCAACAAGGAGGAGGTTCACACCTGCGAGAGCACCCAAGAACTGCTTACCACTCTCCCTCGGTATTCATTTGACCAGCTGGATCGCTAGCTGGACAAGGAAGCTGCCATCATGCAGCGGTGGGGTTCCATAGGAAGTAGGAAGGGCCTCAGCGTTGTTGAGCAGGCGGGACGCATGCGCAGTACTCTAAAGAAGATTTGCGATGCGGCCATGCCAAGGACCCGCCGCAGGGCACTACGCCGCATGGCGCCGCGGGCATGTCGCCTGAAATTGACGGGCAACTGATATCTTCGGGCGACGTCGGCTAAAAAATGAGCTGCAGTTGATGATACGCTATGCCAGAAAGCAAGCGAGAGAGAAACTTTTGGTTGCGGTATGGCGGCGGCCTCGTTGGATAATTATTTCTCCACCTAGGTGAGCACGTTCCTCCGAAAATGGCCTCTTGCTCCGTAATTGAAGAAGAAACATATAGGTATAAATAAAACGCAAGTATACATTTTTTTATCTATTTATTGAATAAAATCATGAAAATAATCTATTACACTTGTATTTTTATACGTTGTGTATTGTTGTGACGCATAGGTAAGTTTTTTATGTGCTTATCCGTCAAAATAATGCTATAATAATTTCTTATTAATATTTTTAATACTAGACGAATAAATCATTACAATAAATATACATTTACAGAAAAATACTTTAAAAACTTATTTGAATGAACACTAACTAAAGACTTAAGAATAGTATTATTAATTCCTCTTAAGGAAAGTTAACAAGCACCGTATAAAGAAATATCATTATTTAAATATTTACGTATTTAGCAACTATTTACCTTGGTTTGACGATTGTTGGTTCAAACCCAGGCAAGCACCACTGAATTTGCATGAGCTTAATTTGTTGAATTCATCTAGTGCTCGGCGATGAAGGAAAACAACGTGAGGAAACCTGCATGTGTCTATTTTCAACGAAATTCGGCCGCATGTGTATCCACCAACCCGCATTGGAGAAGCGTGGTGGAATATGCTCCAAACCTTCTCCTCAGAGGGAGGCCTTAGTACATCAGTGGGAAATTTACAGGTTTTGAATGTTATAATTTGACTGACAGAATCTAATTTTACTAATAATTTTGTTATAAAAAAAAGTATTCTTATTCATATTTATAAATAATATAGTTAATAATAATTAAAAACTTAGGAACTAAGATGGCACTTTCCAAGTGCCTGTAGTTAACCCAGCTTTTAATTCAGAACACAACAATAATAAATAGAGCTGTTTGGCAGTTAACTAAATAAATTTTATTTATGAATATATCATAAGATTAATTTATTGATTGGATAAATTCATCATTAAAATAAATTATGTACGATAAAACTTTTTGAAGTAGGCGCTAAGCTGTTAAAATAATCACGTCAAATATTTAATCACTAGAAAAATCGAATGATAAAAAAGGGGTACATATATATATAATAATAATAATAAATAAAAATGTCAGTTTAGTATAATATATAATAATCTTAGATACATAAGTCGGCGACTAGTCGGCAGAGTGCCGACTATTTAGTTTTTTTTATTTAATATATTTCTTGATAAAATGAATATAGGAGTTATAACATTAAATGAATTTCAGATAAATTATCATTTGTCACTTGACTTGTTCTATATATAATATATATACAATACAGTATCTCTCGATATCCTTTAAATCCGGCATCAATATAACGTCACTTATTTTGTCCAAGGGATACTCTTAAGAGCGAAGTGGTAATCGATTGCAATAAGTGGGCTATTTCCTAATCAGTTTTAAAATAACAATACAATACAATAATTATAAAGTAAAATTAAAATTACTTTTAATTTATTTGTTTGCTTTTATTATTTTTTTTTACAATCTCATATTATTTATTTGTATTCGTAAACATAAGTGTACTATTAACAATATTTATATGAATTAATTATATTTTTTTATTAATAATTTATTTACCTAATTTTTTCACTTTTTTGTCCATAAAAAATCCTTTGATTGTTCGTCGACATTGTTATTGGGCGTCACTTACATGACATACAGTTTATATTTTTTTATCACAGCTTGGAAAAGAAAACGTTCTATTTTTAAATTTCATTATTTAGCATTAATACACCATCCACCAACCTTCACGGTTCCTACTGGACAGATTCGTGACACATTAATAAATGCTCTGTTTTCAATTGTTATAGTAATTTCTTCTTTTTTAGATGTTCTGTCATTATTCCTATTATACAAATTCCCATAATCATCGTCTCTGAACACAATTGCACCTTCGGAATTTGAAATCAATCCATCTATCACAGTATTCGTAAAAATTACACATATTGTTACTATAAAATACAACTTCATTTTTTATGAACGCCACACGCGACTTGTATTGGTCGTTTTAAACGTCTGACTAATAACTAAACGTATTGATAACGTCCCGATGACTTAATATACTAATTAATTGAGAATCATATATTAAATTCCAACAAAGGCTTGTTTGTATGTATTGTATTTTATATGGTATTATGATCATTGTAAACTTCGAAATAAAAGTACTCCAGAAAACTTTGTTATAGGACATAGAGCCAGCAGATCTGGGTAGGTACCACCCACTCATCAAATATTCTACCGCCAAACAGTAATGTTTAGTATTGTTGTGTTTCGAGGGATCACACTCGCTCCCAAGGATTGCGGCACATTGATGTGATGTAAGGAATGAGTAACATTTTTTACAGTGCTATAGTTTATGGCCGGTTGTGACTATTGCCTACCTTAGTTAAAAAAAAATACTTTTTTTAATATTTAAATATCGATTTAGTTCTATCGTCTAGTTAGTTAGGATCTTTGTAAAGTTGTTTATGTGTAATAACCGTGTTCCTTTAGAACGTCAGAGATCATAAGTTTAATCGACTATAGAGGAGTCGAATAAAACTAGGTTGAACTTTTAAATGCGTTTTTAATATTTTGTTTTATTTATTTGTTATAATAAATGTTACCATTGTTTTAATTTATGCGACTTTTAAAATATATACACGCATAAATATATATGTATGTATATGATGCTATCAATCAATCACTATAATTATTATTGAAAGGATACAAATTAATTTGGGTATAAAATTAAAGAGTGTCGCCGACGTCATCACATTATATGAAACCACGATTAATATTAGACGCATAATAAAAAAAGTTAAATTTCGGAGAAAATAATTCGCACGGAAATTAAAACAAAAACAAATATATATATATATATATATATATATATATAGGAGGAACATCGCGCGGCAGCGCGAGCGTTGGACGTACCCGCTCCCCGCACAGTACCCTTTGACTTTAGCCGACATTTTTTTATATTAATAATTTTATGAATGAATAGTTCAGACCGGCAACGTTTGGTCGTAAGTTATAGCCCCGCTAGTATTTTTATTAACAATATACCCGAATAAATGTATTTAAAAAAATAAGAAGCATAAACAAAAAAAAAAAACAATTTAAAAACTGAACTCACATATCATTTTTTAACGTAACCAATTTACAACGTAAGTCGACTAAAAACGGCCGAGCAAATGTGTTCTTTACGAACGTTGTTTACTTTCAAGTAACTAAAAATTTTGTATGCTACTATGTCAGCTGCCGAGTTATATATATATTAATATTTAGTAGTTGTCTAGTATTTAATATGTATACGAATGTATAATAAAACAAATTTATTTGCGTAAGAATTATTTACATGAAGACTTTAAAGTATTGTATTGTAGTATGTACGTTTTAAATCTTCCACGAGTATCACCGAGCTCCTAATAATCAAATGTTTATATTTATTTTGAATAATAAATTGTGAAATGATCTAATATAAAACGCTACATTATCTCTGCATTATCGTGGAGTAGTCATTCAATATTCGTGATATAGGTATATATGATATCACGCGCTTGTGTTTTTTTTTATGTTGTTACCGTAGTAATTTATGTTAAAATTGTGACTGAACCAGAATATTACACAGCTAGCGACGCGGCCCGGCTTCACATGAATGCAATTTATTAATAAAGATAAGGCTATGAAATAAATACTATTAATACCCCATAGGACTTAGGAATAATGTAGCTTTCTACCGCGGTTCATTCGTTCTGGATATCACATACAATCCAATAAATTTTACATATCTCTAATATAAATGGTTATATACCTGACCCAATTAATCAAATTGGATTTATCGTTACGTGAAAGTAATGAGTCTCGTTTTACAAAAACTGAAAACTTAATCAAAAATAATTTCAGTTCTTTTTTTTATGATAGTAAATTTAAAACATCAATTCAAATTTAGAATTAATCTTTTTTTCTTTCTCTTAGTCTTTTTTTATTCGTTACTCCTGTTTGTTGTAATTAGTTATCTTATGATTTTCTTGAAATAAAAAAATATTAAGTATATTGTTTTAAGAAAATTAAAGTTTTCCCAAAACATCGGTAGTTAATCAAACATAATTGACACGATTATACATATGTATATGTATATAATTGTGGTTTTGGATATCCAAAACCACAATATTAACTAACTATTTTGTATTGTCTTACTAAATAATGGCATTTCTTTGTAAAACGATTGAAACCACACGAAAGAACAAAAACCATTGGTATAGGTAAACAGTCGTTATTTAAACACAAATAATGTACAGTAAACAGATTACCAATTGGCAACAAATTTGAGATATGTACGAACTCTGTTTTTAGAACGTTCTTTTACATTGCTTGTAGTAGAGCGAACTGGCAGAAACCGTCACGTAACGAAATAGCGCCAGGGCCGAGTCATGCCAGGTGATATATATATTGACATTTTATTGACAACATCAGGATCATTCTGGGCGTATATTCAAACTATTTTATTTGAACGATCCACAAATTTAGTTAGTTTTTAATTAAGAAAATCAATTACACAGATATATTCACAATAGTCATCAATATCGATTCGTTAATAAATCATTTACAAAAACACACATAAATCACTGAATCTATTACAAAAGAATAAAGATAATGTTGGAAATTAGCGATTCCTCGCAAACGTGGTGCGCGGGAAATCTTGAATGTAACTTTCGATTCAAGATGGCTGCCACAACTCCCATTGACACTCTTTTCCAACCAGTATGAATAAACAAGATGGCGTATCATGCGCCGTCAAATACATTATATAATATATAAAAAGCAACTACGTTCCAACTGAATGTCTCACGACACGACATAATGTTATAATCTACCATTCACCAAAATATTGAAAACTTATTCAAAAGTACTCATTAGTTAACAAAGTTATAATTATATTCTAGAAAATGACAAAAACATTAGGGAACTCATATAAAATGCAACTGATTATTCAATTTTATCTCTAATATCAACTGAAGATGGCCTTCGACTGTCCGATGACGTCACTTGCCCGGCCACGTCACTCAGTCCCGTTCAACAATAATATAATAAGTATATTTGGGTGTCATTAATATTGTTGTCGTTAAATTCTATAGTTAAACCGTCGGGTAACTCATCACTTATTCTACCGCGACACAGCAACACTAATGTTAAATCACAATGTTGGTAGCTTACATAAGAAATGGTTTATATTTCTTACAGCGCTAATCTCTATGGGTTTTATAAGCCTCAATTGGGGCTTGAATCTACAATGTCAAGATCTATGGTTTTCTCATTTAGCAACTAGACCAACGGGTCTGTCTAAATATCTTATTTTGCACACACGAGACATATATGTGCGGTATTGATGCATATTTTAATTAAATAAATAAATAAATAATAATATTGGACAACATCACATACATTACTCTGATCCCAATGTAAGTAGCTAAAGCAAAATATTAAAGGAAGGAAAGCTTATTGACATAGACAAAGTACCCCCTACAAGTCAAAGTTGACTCTAGGAGAGAGCACTGGGGCAGATACCGAGATTACTGTTTAGTGTAACGGCGTAAATAGTTGTAACAGACTTTTCTATTTAGAACATATAATAAAAAAGCTATATTTAATATGTTAAATGTTAAAATAGTGACAAAATTGATATGTTATATCACGTTTATATATATATATATATATATTGTAGCATTTCAATAAGGAAGGAAGGAAGGAGATTTATAAATAAATCATAATCAATACTTCTATTATTACAAATATATATATATGTATGTATAAAGTAGTATTTTACCAGTTTATTTAATTTACTGGTAAAATCATATCTTTTTTTCTATTAATATTTTTGGTGTTTTACGTAGTGGTAAAGGTTTGTGCACGCCTGTCTTGGTCACCGTATACCCTACCGCTGCACAGCAATATATTGTTGTATTTCGGTTTTAAGAGTGAGTGAGCCAGTGCAACTACAGACACAAGGGACAAAACATCTTAGTTCCCGAGGTTGGTAGTACGTGCGATCTAAGGAATGGTTAATATTTCTTTCATCGCCATTTTTTAGCATTAGCATTAGCAGCCTGTATATTTTCCCACTGCTGGGTTAAAGGCCTCCTCTCCCTTTGAGGAGAAGGTTTGGAGCATATTCCACCACGCTGCTCCAATGCGGGTTGGCGGAATACACATGTGGCAGAATTTCGTTGAAATTAGAAACATGCAGGTTTCCTCACGATGTTTTCCTTCACCGCCGAGCACGAGATGAATTATAAATACAAATTAAGCACATGAAAATTCAGTGGTGTCTGCCTGGGTTTGAACCCGAAATCATCGGTTAAGATGCACGCGTTCTAGCCACTGGGCCATCTCGGCTCATACATCGCCATTGGCTATGGTCATTTGTCAATGGCGAAATAATCAGTTTTGACTGGAATTTAACTGCCTCGTTACTCCTTCCTAATTTCAAAATTCACTGTAGCATCCCAGAATTTGAAAGTTGGAAGTATGTACCTACTCCCGTACCTCGGGAGGGACTTGAAGCCGTTTGTCCTGCGCCTAAACTATTTCCGTATGCAGTCGTATCAAAATCGCCGCCGTGATCGATATTGTTCAGGGCGACATCATCATCATTACTTCTCAAGAGATATTAAGCGGTATAAACTCCAAATATATATCAAGGTGTGAAAACTAAAATGTCATATACAATATTTTGAATCATAATATACGAGTGTGTGCGTACCTTTATACATTGTTAGGGTTACACACCCACAGTGAAAATATACAATTACACAATTGACAATAGGGAATTGTTACTAATGTTGCTTACAGTCTTACTTTACTTTTAATCCTATATTTTACACGTTTAATCTTTTACACTTTTGTAGACTCACTCACACAGTTGTAAACAATGGTGTGTGCGTTGGAATAACCGTATACGATTATTCCTGAGAGGAACATCATTATTAGTTGCATACGTAACGAAATAATTAATTATAATTCTGCCTCTATTGTTTTCAATTTCCTTTATTTGTTATACCTACTTGTAATATATGGATCGACTTTTTTTTATCGCTATTTTATAATAAACTTTTTGAGATCACACTGAAGCAAAATACACGATTATGTAGATGTTAGGTACTCTTGCTCCTCCAGACGCTTAAATACTATACTAACCAGAATAGTATATAAGCAATTGGGGGTCGTTATATCGACACGATTATGGGAACGAACATCACCCAAGTAAGGGGTTTGGGTACCTTTCTTTAAGCTTCGTATAAAAAGAAAAAACATATAATTTTAACATTATTATCCCAAAATTTATTACAATTTTAACAAATAGATACTTAAGTTGACAAATTATGAAATAATAACAGCACACATTACATTTGACACTATAAATCACGTTAGGAACTGAATCCTGTCATGCCACATTCATCATTTCAATTCCCCTATCCTCCCGCACCTGGACTTTTCATTCAATTCTCATAATTATAGTTATTCGTCTGGCCTTTATTTAATGGACACTTTCTATTTACGTATCAACGATATACAGTTGAGATCAAAGAACGACTACGCTCGAAAAATCTTAACGACATTTAATGGTATCTTAAAAATAGGATCCGCAACTCTTACTTTCGACAACAGATTTTTATTTGTCGTTAGATGAATTTAATAAATTCTTTAGAAAAACCTAGTCAGAACTAACACAGGTGCCATCCATTAGCTATTCTACCGGCAAGCAGTAACACTTAGAATTGTTCCGGTATGATTTTAAGGGGGTGAGAGAGCCAGTGTAACTACAGACCCGAGAGGCGTAATATCTTAACTCCCAAGGGTGACACAGATCAGGTGGACAAAATTATAGATTATATCAGAAACAATTACAGTCTAACACTCTATCAGTATGGAACATTAAATACAGCTAAAACTGGTGTCATTAAAGACACAAAACCAATTTTAGTTACTGATTATTGATTTTGCAATGAGTTTGTTTTTTGAGCCCAACGTAATTAACATTTAATATAACTAAACTTTTGTTTCTTTAAATCTTCTTCAAACTTCAATCCACATTTAATCTTCTAAATGAACCTGGCATTCCCAAATATTCTTCATTGAATTTAATAGAACATCGCTTTGATTCATCGCTGATTAGTTTATTGGATGTTTCCAAGATTGTTCTAGCTTGTTCCGTTTTCAAATATTCCTTCCATTGTTCTGTAAAATAATAATATTGCTTTAACTTTTTAAGTTATATTATTACCATATTTATGCTATACATAATCTTCTCTTTCAAAGAATTACATTAGCGGCCTGTAAATTTCCCACTGCTGGGCTAAGGCCTCCTCTCCCTTGGAAGAGAAGGTGTGGAGCATATTCCACCTCGCTGCTCCAATGCGGGTTGATGGAATACACATGTGGCCGAATTTCGTTGAAATTAGTCACATGCAAGTTTCCTCACGATGTTTTCCTTCACCGCCAATCACGAGATGAATTATGAATACAAATGAAGCACATGAAAAATTCAGTAGTGCCTGTCTAAGTTTGAATCCGAAATCATCGGTTAAGATGCACACGTTATAAACACTGGGTCATCTCGGCTCTCAAAGGATAGGCGGTCTTAACGCTGCATTTAATTACAAGCTGATACTTTTACTTTAAGTTATTGGTAATATTCTCATCATCATAACGATCACCATTCGCTTGTCCTTCGACGTCAATAAGCTTCTGAAACTAATTGACATCCTGATGGTAAATAATCACCACCATCCAAAGACACTGGCACAGTACTGCGAAGTATGTTTATTATTACCTGCTAATTCAGCACAGCTCGTCGAATCACCACCATACTCCTTCGGAAGAATTTCTTTAGGTATTTCTTTCTGTAGATCCTCATACGAACTGTGGACATAGACTCTGCTTGATATTTTTTCTTTAAGAACTTGTTTCAATAAATTTATAATTTTATCAACATATGGCGGAGCATTAACAAAATGGATTCCTTTAATTTTGGTTCCATATGCTTCCTGAAATAAAACACACTGTTTTAAATAAAAAGATTAATATGGATTTATAATATGGTAATAGAAAGTAGAGCTCAGGGATTTAATCGCGCGAATATTAACCAAAAATTGCGGGATCATAATTCATGTTTATAATATCTGAAAGTTGCACACTTTGAATGAAATTCTGCCTTCTACCTAATAGGAGAGTATACTTGTTCAGCAGTGATTACTTTAATTATAACATCACATTTAGTTAAAAACTAAAATATTGACGTGTAACAGATGTACTTACTGTGTTCCAGTCTGATGTAACTAAAGGCACAAGTGATATTTAACCGCCAAATAACAGTAATCTGTATTGTTGTAGTCCAGTTAGAAGTGTAAGTGTGTGACCCTTGTGCCTGTGATCAGTGTAATCGCAGGCAAAAGGGACATAACATCTTAGTTCCCAAGGTAAGTGGCGTATAGGTGATGTAATGAATGGTTATGTTTGGTTAATGGTTATATTTCTTTACAGCGTCTGTGTCTATGGGCGGTGGTGACCACTTACCATCAGGTGACCCATATACTCGTCCGCCAACCAATGCCATAAAAAAAAGTGATATAACATTTTAGATCCCAAGCTTGGTAGCGTATTTTCGATTGAAGGGATTTTTACTGTTTCTTACCGTGCCAATGATCATGGGTGATCACTTACAACTCTGTTATTACAACTCTGATCGTCCCATATATATATTTTTTTAATAAATAATGGACAACATCACATACATTACTCTGATCCTAATGTAAGAAGCTAAAGCACTTGTGTTATGGAAAATCAGAAGTAACGAAGGTACCACAAACACCCAGACCCAAGACAACATAGAAAACTAATGAACTTCTTCTACATTGACTCAGCCGGGAATCAAATCCGGGACCTTGGAGTGGCGTACCCATGAAAACCGGTGTACACACTACTCGACCACGGAGGACGTCAAGATTAGATGGTCCATTTGCCTGTCTGCCAAGATTTCAATAAACAAAGGAACATGTCAATGTGTGTGTCTTTTTTTTTTTCGATGTTTCATTGTTTATCCGTTTTTAAAAGTACTATTAAATTTATCTTACCGTGCATAACGTCTCTCCTTTCTTCAAAAGCACTGGATTTATTTTTGCTATAATATTCATATTAACGTTTTTCAGATCCACAATGAATCTGTCGGACATACTATATTCGAAATATAATCTGTATTCACCGATCTGGAATTTTAAGACTATTATAAAAATGCAGTTATAGTTCCTTACATCGTTAATCGTCGTAAGTAATTATCAATAATAACCGTCTATTAAAAGAGATTTTTCAACCGTGGGTTCTAGGTAACCCAATGGTAAGAACGGTTGGACCATAGATCGTGGGTCTAAACTTGGTCAAGTCTTATGTATGTCATGGTGGTAAACAATTTATTTTAACATTTTATTTAAATAATTTATGTATATATTAGTAAGTTGACATTTTATAATCAAGACGTGTCGTTATATTATTTTTATTTGAAAAAAGATAATGCAAGTATTTGAATCAATCACAGCAATCCCGCCTTTACCGATCCATCAAGCCTACTAATATGCTTGTCTTTATCCCATGCCATTTATCATGTCATATATTAAAAAAAAAAAACATAATTATAGAATATTTGTAAGGCAGGCCATTTGCTTGACGTTTACCTTCCTTAGGCCTTATTTGCTAGATTGAAATCACAAAGAATAATTCTGTTATTATGACTATTTTTATGGTATCGGTAGGTGGACGATCAAATAGGCCACTTGATGGTAAGTGGTCACCACCGTCGTTAGATATATTAAAGATTCCTTACATTGCCACAGCGCAACTTGGCAGCTTAGATGTTACGTCCCTTGTGTATGTCGTTACACTGGCTCACTTACCAACAACACCGACAATACTAAGTATTCATATTTGGCAGAAGAATAACTGGTGGTAGATGGTGGTGATGGGCTTGCACAAAGCCATAGGACAAAGTAAACCAAACCATTGTCTACCAAATCGTATATAATTAATAGAAAAAAATAAAATCTATACTTACCATAAAACAATATCTTAAGAAGGTTAAGAAACTGAAATTATTTATATTTGGATTTGTTATTTGCGACACGAATATTCTCGAATGACAAACCGGGCTTAGATTTGGCAGCGTTATGAAAATTCTGAAAATCGTACTTTATTTTAGTGACAAAGAAAACAAATGTAAACAAAACTCTTAGATCATCACATTTTGAATTGTTTTTCTATATAAATAAGATACAAAAATAGTCGATAACTTACAAATTTTCTTGGAATTTATTAAATTCATCGATCGATTTGTTAAGCATTATTTCTGGTATCAAGCCCCGAGTCGTCAATATTTTATCAATTTTTTTTTTCGTTCCTTCGACTGATCCTTTTGCTAAAATGTGTATACGTTCCATTATATCACGATCTGAAAATATACAACACTCACACAATTATATAAATACACACACACGAAGGCTATATTTATAATATTATCCAACAGTTTACTTGATCGTATGTCTTTGTGAACATCTGTATGTGTATATATTGAGCAATATTGTGAATTGTTGTATGTCAAATTGATAGGTTTTATAAGCACAAGGGAATTAGCGTATTGGCTCCCAAGGTTGGTGGCGCATTGGCAATGTAAGTATGGCTAAAATTTCATACAACGCCATTGTTTATGGACACTGTTGACCAATTATATTCAGTTGGCCCATTTGTGCTCCCCCCCCAACTATCACATAAAATAAATACATTAAAAATTGTTTACTCGTAAATAAAACCATAATACGAATAAATAAATAAGAAAAATAAATAAAAAATCTGCTGATGTTCAGCAAAAATATAAAATAACGCCAAAGTTTATAAGAATAAAATGTAAAAAAAAAGCACGGGTAATTGTGAGCCCGTGGATGTTGTAAATTAAATTAAAAAAAAATAAATAAGAAAATGCAAAAAGTTAATATTATATATTAATTTATTAAAAATCGAATTAATAATATATTAAGGATTAAAATGAAACGTTATGTGTACACCGTACATGCGCGCGTTCATGCATATGCATGTATGTGTGTGCTTGTTATGTGTGAGTATATATTATTGTTATAGTAGTATTATGTCTAGAATTATAATCTAAGTGGCCTTGAAATGTTCTCAGCATTATTCATTCGAATCGAATTTTCCTAAAGCCTCTGGGTATACTTAGCAATCATTCAAATACCAGACTGTGTTCGATTGGCAAGTAATCAAACATGATAATATAGTTCGTTACTAGTTTCTTAATACTTCTTGCAAACAGTATATATAATTATATTCATAAATGAGAATACTAATTGAAGAAAACGACTAATTAAATAAATATTATAATAATACCAGAAGATGCATCACGTTTTAGAAAACGTTATAGTAAATAAACCACTTGTGAATTAAAGAAATAATAACAAAGAATAAGTTTAAAAATAGCTGTCATAGAACACCCGGTTGAAACGAAATGTATTTTGTATTTAAAAAATCACAGACAAAATAATGTACTATATTATAAGGGATAAAATTGCATAACTCTTTTTCAATAAAAAAATACGGTTAGCAAACACAAAAGAAAAAGGCGCTAAATGGATTTGTTTTTGAACATTTATTATATACTAGTTGTGGCCGCGAGTTCGCGTGTTTATATTTAACAAAAAAGTTATCGTTGTAGCCTAACTTACTCCTCATAACATCAGCTTTCTGCCAGTGAAAGTCCTGCCAAAATCGGTCCAGCCGTTCCAGATATTAGCCGGAACAAACAGACAGACAGACAAAATTTGAAAAAAAAAATGTAAATTTGGTATATGTACCGTGTATACATACATATGCATTTAGTAAAAGGCGATTATTTTAATATTAAAAACAGACATTTCAATTTTATTATATATATAGATTAATAATATAAAAAATACATGAGCACAATGGCAGACAAATTATCGCCTTTACCTTTTTCTAAATATAAAAATTAAATATGTAAACATACTCAGGTATTGCACGGCGCCTTCTAAGTGACTTTGTTTCTTACACCATTCCTCGATTTCGTCTAAGTTTTCCTTAATTTTGTTTGTGTCTAAATTGTAATCTCGGCGAATCTTTGCTATCTCAGCATCGCTTACTTTTAGCAAAGGATTATTTGATAATGTTTCCATCATCTAAAATCAAGACAATAAAACATATTTTTCTTAATCAGCTGAAATTAATGAGCGAGACGAATTCTGAATTACGAAGTATAATGATGTAATTTTTTTCGACTGGTCTAGTAAATAGCCAAGATTGACCAGTGATTAGAACACATTAATCTTAACTGAATTTTCTTGCTTATTTTTTTTTTATACTATAGTAGCAATGACCCTATAAGGAATTACTAATATTCCTTTTAAGATTATCCACTTGTGTTAGGAATGAGGACGAAAATAGTCCAAGGTGTCAAGATCGATCCTGTGACTTTTTACATCGCTAGGCGGTTCGTAAACCATTGCGATATTGACGCTTAATTTGTGTTTATAATTCATCTCGCATATTTATCATTTCACTAGTCACATATGCATCCACAAACCTGCATTGGAACAACGTGGTTGAATAAACTCCAAACCTTTTCTTCAAAAGGGAGATGAGAGTAAGGGCCAGCAGAGAGACTATTCAAGTACTAGTAATAGTTGAGTTTAAACTTTGTCGCGTGTTCTGTTCTGAGCAAGTGTGGCAAACCACTGAGACCTTTATGTACTCCTTTAGATAATGTATCACGTAATTGGTGTTGAAAATTATCATTAATCTGCGTGAGTTGACTTAAATTCTGGCACGTGTAAACCACCATATGTTTAAGAGTATCATCAATGAATAAGCTGCAAATCTTCTCCTCAGCAAAGACCTTTACTTATATCATCAGGCTACCTGACCTCGCTTTGCACTGGTAGAATAAAGGTTGCTATTGAATTAAAAATATACACAGAATTTTTTTTTTGTTTTTTTATAATTGTCTTCAAAAAAAGAATTATCCGAACCGATTTGGAAAATTAATATTTTTGTTTGGGATGGTATACTCTCCGTTTGGTCCAGTTTATATTTGAAGAAAAAAAAAGCCATAATTATTGTATATTTTTTTACGATATAGATAGGCGGTTTACCTGGTGGTAGAGCTTCGTGCAAGTCCGTCTAAGGAGGTGCCACTCACTCATCAGATAATCTACCGCCAAACAGCCGTAATCAGTATTGTTGTGTTTCGGTTTGAAAGGTGAGGGAGCCAGTTTAACTACATGCACAAGGGACATAATATCTTCGTTCCCTAGGTTGGTGGCATAATGGTGATGTAAGGAATGGTTAATATTTCTTACAGCCTTATACCTGTACTTACATTCACTCACCCTTCAAATCGGAACACAACGTGGGTAGTACCTACCTTTGGGTCTTGTCGGCCTTGCATAAAGTTTCAAAGGAACTTACGGTTGACACTTTATAGAGGATTGGAATTAAATATTTTTTTAAGTTATTTTTGTGTACCATACAAACGTTGATGGTATTATAAACGAATCTGTTGTTTATGGAAGATGAAGGATTCTTGACAATATAAATGTATTTTCGTATTATTGTGTGAACAATAACGGAGAAATAACGAGTTAGAATAAAAATAAAATAAAATTACCTATATTACACTCATATAGATTGGTGGAAAAGTGTAACCAGTAAGTTTCTAGCCGGTTCTTCTCGGTAGAATCTAATTTCCGAACCGGTTGTATTATTCAAAAGTGTTTTTATAAGCCTACTTGATTATAGAATATTTTGATTTTGACTGAATGACGAGGTTAACTGATTTACAAACTGCAGACTTGTCAAAGGATCCATACGATAGAGGTATTATTTATGCAACGTATATACACATATATATATATATATATATATATATATATATATATATATATATATATACCTAATACGATATAATTCTCTAGTAAATATAGAAACGGACAATGTGTACAGATGCTGTAAATAGACGTTTAATTTAATAACACAATGGGAATTATATGTCATTACAATAGTTTGTATATACTTGTTTTATAATTAGAATAAAAGTAGCCGTTCTAATGTTTCATTTAATAGACTTTAATTATGTTCATTATTATCTCAGTTGTGATTACATCGAAGTAAGAAATACTATGTCTAGGTTATCGGTGGCCTTCTTTGTGACATTAACTGGTTAGAGCCGGTTCGTCGCCACCATTTAAGTTAAGCTGAATTACTGGCTACCAGTTTTATTGATACGGGATTGCTAACTAAAAATCGTGAATATTAATTCAATAAGCTGTGTTAAATATATTCTTAGCATATAATTGTTATATAGAATAAATTAGAATATTTATGTTATTTGGTAAGCCCTGGATAGGTATCATCCAATCGTGATATATTCTACCTTCAAATATTAATACTTAGTATTGTTTGTTACGGTTTGAGAGATGAGTGAGCCAGTGTCACGTTATGTATGTCTTAACTCCCAAGCACATGTTGATTTAAGAAATGCTTAATATGTTAACATATATAAAATAACATATATAATATATAATATATATAAAAATAGGTTATATCAGTTATCATTATGGCACAACTGCCTGTCCTCCTACCAATGACGTAAGACGTATATTACATAATAGATTTCCTATATATTTAATTCATAATATGTACATTAAAGATATTGTAAGATACAGAAAGTACTAATAATATATTTTTATCGACAGGTGGTTTTCTAAAAGAGGCCGGTTGGTGTGCTCCTGCGTTGGAGGAACCTGTGCCAGGCGCCGCCGCAGTCCACGCACTACAAACGACTTACACTGGAATGCCTTCCCACAGATATATTGTAGGTTACCGAATTATAATTTTTATATATGTTAAATATCGAGCCAAATAATTTACCACATATAGTGTTATTATACACCTTTTGTTTTATTTTCACGAATACATTTCTCAACAGTAACAATTTTACTAACTCATAACGGCCACGATATTTATCCGATTCTATTCAGATCTAACTTCGACTTAACTTAAAACTTAAAACAACAACGATTATATTTCGATTCGATTGCGATGAAGACAGTTTGATAGTCGAATCGTCCTCCTGTCTCGCACTGTATTGGGTATAGGCTTTTATTGGAAAGAAAGTTAGTTTATTTCACAACGCTGCATAAATACCGCGGGATGTATACACACGTAACAGAATTTTGTTACACTAACATACACATTCAGGTTGACTTGTTATAAGCAAACTCAATGATCTCGCTGGTTCTTGCACGGGTTTGAACACGCAGCCATCGATTAAAATTTCCGAGTTCACTGGACCAATTATACTTCGCAATGGCAAAGTGAAAATGATAATAAAATTGATTATCAATAAATGTAAATTTTGTTTGAAACATAATGTGATATCTATCTATAATGGTGGTCCATATATTATGTAAGATTAATTCTAATTTCTATCTTTTTTTCCCAAAGAATATAAACGAAATTTCAAACCTTACTAAAACTATAAATTAAAATTACATTCCGTATAAACAATAATGATTGATATTACTAACCTGTAAATTTATTTATATTTCCTGTCGCAAGCTGATGTTCGATTCAATTGAAGTCTTAGCTTAGTGTGTCGTTTTGCTGACAGCGTACAGATTATTTCACCAAACTCATGTAGAATGTAGTCTACGAGTACATGTTAGGCGACGTTCTATGGACGTGACTTGTGCGCGATTAGATCTTTCATGTATAAACGGACTATTTACCTGCAATCCCTTTTAATACAAGTGTTACGTCATAAGATGAAAATTAAGTTCTAGAGCTATTAGGGTTCCGTACTTACGGTATAACGGAACCCTATGAATAAGACTCCGCTGTCCGTCTGTCACTAGGCTGTATCTCCTGAACTGTGATAGTTAGATAGTTTAAATTTTCAATACTAAAAAACAGAATAAAATAAATATAAGAGGATACTCCCATACATCAAACATGACTTTTTTTGCTCGTTTTTGCTCGATATTTATAAAATGCAACAGTTAAACGCTTGAAACATTCACAGAATATTTAATTATATATTCACTTTAAAAATAAAATAATTAAAGGTTCCCCCTATTTTACAACAAACGTGATTTTATTTGCCGTTTTTATAAAGAAATTACGAAACCCTTCGTGCACGTGTCCGACTCGCACTTGGCCGTTTTTAGTTGGACAGGGTTTATTTTTAATATTTCTATTTTTCAAATTCAGTCTTTATTCAATACTAGTTGAATTATTTTGTTGAAAAATTGAAATTATTATCACGTCACTTACGTCATTACGTTTATCGATCAAGGACATGACCCTTTACGTAAGTTCAAACAGCTATCTAAAGCTTCAAATTAATCAGATTAAGTGTATTTAGGTATTTGTATATACGAGTTGTCGTTTATGGGTCGAGATTCGATTTCCGTCCGTAAATCATTTCATATATTCAGCATAGATTGCTAACATTGAATGAACATGAGGCTCAACTTTTTAATAATATAGATAAGCGGACGATCAAACAACCCGCCTGTTGGTAAGTGGCCCCATATACAATAGGGCTGTAAGAAATATTAACCATTTACATCGCCAATGCACCACCAATCTCCTGTACGAAAACAATAATTGTAAAAAAATACATTAAAAAAAAAATTTCGCTGAGTTTATTTCGCCGGCTCTTCTCAGGTCCGAGGTGCTAATTTCCGAACCGGTGCTAGATTTTTGACTATCAATAAGCAAGCGTAACGCTTCTATATTGAATGAATATTTCTGATTTTCACTTTGATGTTAATTTGTAATGTCACTGTCAAATCGGAACACAATAATACTAAGTATTTCTGTTTAATATTTAATGAGAATATCTGATGAGCGGTTGTTACCTTACACAAGGGCTTACACAAAGCCCTACCACAAGGCCTACTATTATAACAATATTATTAAGTTAAGCATTACATAAAATACATTAAATTGAAGTTTAAGAGCAGACAAGAATTTGGCAAATATATATATATAATTTAGAGCCTTAAAAAACATGTCCTTTTAGTACATTACATTACATTACGGCAGACATGGTCGCTTAGTTCAGGAAGTCCAATTCGTAGTCTATTCAGTTATGTAAGGACGTCATTATTTTATCAAAAGCAATAATCTGAGAATCGATGTGCGTTTAACGTATAAGACGAAAAAATTATTTTTAAAAATAAATTAATGAGCTCTTTATTTGTTTCAAGATCAACACCGAATTGTATTTCGTATTTTTATTTTAAGTATTATAATTTGTCTGCTTTGCATTTATATCGTGACGCTTTTGATAGAATATTCAAATTATTATGTGAAGCAAAAACTCTGTACATCGTTTTATGAAAATCACGCAGATTGAAGAGTTCTATACTCTCAAAAGTATGTATTTATAATATATATCTTTTAATGTAATATACAGGGTTATTGGTAATTCAAGGTATTCCCGATAGGAGGTAATAGGGGTGATTATTTGCGATAATTTTAACCGCCATATGCATAATGCAAAAGTAAACCATTTTTGAGTTACCACGTTTTTTAGATTTTTTCAAAATAACTCAAAAATGCGACTTCAAAAATTTATTTAAAAATAAGTATCAATTAAATTTTTTTTTTTTTTTTTTTTTTTTTTTTTTTTCTTCTGATTTATAATAACTAATAAACACTGGTTATTTGTCAATATTACAACAATAATGATCGGTCTAAATTTAAAAATGCGATCACCATCGTGTACGAGATAAATTATAAACACAAATTAAGCACATGAAAATTCAGTGGTACTTGCCTGGGTTTGAAACCGAAATCATCGGTTAAGCTGCACGCTTTCTAACTACTGGGCCATTCGGCTCTCGGCTTTTGTTTATTAATTAGTCTATATTAATTTGCTTAAAAGAACCCGGTGTGCCTAAATATTCTTCATTCAATTTAATCGAACTTCGTCTTGATTCGTTAGAAACAAGTTTACTAGATCTTTTAATTATCTCCTTCGCTTCATCAGTTTTAAAATAAATCTTACATTGCTCTGAAAATATAAATAAAATAAAAAACTTTTTATTTCCTACTCATAAATTATTTCAAGTTACATTTTAACTATTTTAATAGACTATATTTAAATACTATACTTTTTTCTTTGACTGCTTGCTTATTGTTATTATTTAATTTATTTTATTATTATCTTTTTATTTATTAACTGCCTTAATTTTAAAATTTAATTTTACTAAGTATTATCTGAAGGAACTCTTAATAAACTTAGTAAAGGATCTTGAAAAAGGGCACTATGAGATTTAATGTGAATCAAATATTTTATATATATTATTATGTCATGAGCCTATAACATGAGATTAGAAGTCTGTAGCTTATTTAATTTTTTCGTCTAAATATATTCAATTTAATAGTAATAACTTCGATCTAAATAATGAGTATTATAAGTGAACGTGAATCTTAAAATAAAATCGCTTGTAAAACTAATAGTGTTATTATTATATTGGGAAAAAATGTATATAATAATAATAATAATAATTAAAACATAAATAAATCACACGTACCGGCTAACGTTTGACAGCTTGGTTGATCACCACCGTAATGTTTAGTAAGATTTCTTTAGATATTTCCTGATAGAGATCTTCACACGCGCGTTGCACATAAATTCGACTCGCTATTTTTTTTATCGAGAACTTGTTTTAATAGACGTATAAATAGATCCACAAAAGGCGGAGCGTTTATTAGACGAATGCCTTTTATTTTTAATTTGTATGTTTCCTCCAGAATAAGATTTTACAAATTTACGAAAACCGAAACTAATGAATATTTTGAATAGTTATTTGAAAAATGAATGACTTAAAAAAGAGATTTTTTTTTGAGATTTGCTTCTTTTTACCACGTTTAAGGATTTAGGATAAATCCTATAATTAAAGTAAAAAAATATATATATAACCGTGCAAAGAAATTCTGCTTTTTTTAATAATACTGGATTAATTTTTGATATCATATGTCCTTTCATATTCTTCAAATCCAAAATCTGTCGATCTTGAAAACTTTATTCGTGGTGCGATCTCACAACTGCTATCTAGACGTAACAGACGTAACATAGAAATTGCTAACTGGAAGGGAATTAGAATTCTTTACTCAAAACCTCAAAATATACTTTATTCAAGAAGGCTTTTACAAGCACTTTTGAATCGTCATTTAACAAACTATTTTAAGTGACGCTACCACCGGTTCGGAATTCAAACTCTACCGAGAAGAATCGGCAAGAAACTTAGTAGTTACTCTATATCAACATCTGAAAATACAGTCATGTTAGTTAAAT
Source organism: Vanessa atalanta (assembly GCF_905147765.1). NCBI lineage: Eukaryota > Metazoa > Arthropoda > Insecta > Lepidoptera > Nymphalidae > Vanessa > Vanessa atalanta. Next base: position 7,387,362 of record NC_061890.1, read on the forward strand.
ACAATTATATATGTATGTTATGTCTCCTGCCTGGAAGTCAACAAGCATTAACTCCACGCTTTTTTATCATCTATATAATCTTGTATCGAATAATATGCCTTCTTTACCAATGTATTTTTTACAAATGACTTGAATCTATGAAACGGCAAAGTCAATAATGTCTGCGAAATTTTATTGTAGAAACAGATACCTTGCCCCAAGAAGGATTTATTGACTTTGCTATGTTTAAAGTTACCAAATAAAAATTGGAAGCACATAGACAGATTACTGAGTGTAGTAGGATACTCGGTACACGTGAGACGGAGCAGAATCCTATTTCTCTTTTGCTTAAAAAATGGTCAAATATAAAACAATACATACGAATTATGTTATCAACATAATAATCATCTTAAATGTGACCTTGAAATTAAATAATTGACAACTGCAGCAGTTTAAGGGTGGTTGAAACTTTTTCCCCACTCCAAGAATAGAACAAACGAGGGGTAAGAGTTCTCTAATGGGAATACTAGAAATATCTTTAGAAAACCTCGTGCTAAAAATCCTTTTATTTTTGTTAATATATATGTATATACGAAGTTTTAAAAATACTAACAAATATACTAAACCTCATAATGGTCAATATGTTCATGTCTTCAATGTTTTCATTTATTATCTTAGCAGTGTAGTTCTTGTATTATCGAGCGGGTTTCATCTTGGCAGTGATGTGTACAAACTGAAACACATTTATAATATTAACACTAATTCTTTGTGATATTTAATATTTTTCTCTAATTAATATAATGTGACTGAATAAATAAAACTCTTAATACAAACACGCTGTCCAATAGAGTTTCAAATTCGTCAAAGGAATGAAATGTAACGAGTTCAGGTAATAGACCCTTCGTTATTAGTATTTTGTCAATTATAAGTTTTGATCGTTCAACAGAACCTTTCGCTGTACAAGATAGCTTGATCTTTTTGACAGATGTAAATTTTTCTGATTAACATAACTTTGCAATGACGAACATATTATTTTCTTAATTAACTTAAAAAAATTGAAGAATATTTAAAAAAATACATATAATATAAAAGTTCCCAAAGATTCGTGCGTTATCCGAAAATTTTAAGATTTTTTTCTATTATATATTATTCCTTCAAAGTAAAATTTAAATAGAAACACTGAAAATAATACACGCTTGTACAATGTTACTTCGGTCAGACGGTGGGGACGCGAATAACAGGCAGTAAGTGCTACAAATATCGATTACAAAAATCCTTATTAAAGATCATTGTTAAGTTATTATTACGAACGGGGGTCCTTTTGGTTGGGGTCTCTTTGCTGTTATAAATCTAAATAGAAAAATAAGTTTAAAAAAAAAATTGATTAGAAATGAAAATAATTCTAAATTGAATTACACATTCCATCGTTCCATCGTATCATCGACTGTTATTTATGTATGTTATTTTTTCTGTTTCTCATCACTAGCCCGTCTGTCAAAAAGATCAAACTAACTTGAACAGAGTATAATAGTAACAAACGCTCAATCAAATCAGGTCCTGAAAACGTAAAATTAAAGTTATTAAGAAACGGTATTATAGACAGTGACTCCAAAAAACTATTTAAAAAGCGAGAACATTTTAAGAACCAAGGATTCAGCATATACTAAACTTTCGTCGTCAAAATAAGCAACAGCTTTGAGTTCTTAATTGTAATTATATTGTGTTGTGAGTAGTTTTAAAGTCGGTACTACGTTCAATGTTTTGTTGAATAAGATCTTATGACATATAATTAATTTGAAAGCATATTAAAATGAAAAAAAAAAACCATCTTGTCGTATCTATTTTGGAACATTTTGCAATTTTAGGGCCTTTGTATTGTATTGTACCTGTACCTGTGTATTGTAATGCTTCAACTAAGCGATCTTGTTTCTGCCAATCCATTACTATATCTAGGTTTCCTGGATTTGGATTTGGATTTTTTTTTGTATCTTAATTGTAAGTCTCATGTATTGAAAGAATTTCTTCTTCGGTGACGAGTAATAATGGATGTTTCGATACAGCTTCCATATTCTAAAATAAATATTGAAATTTTTTAATATGTTTTACTGTTTGATAAATTGCTGGATCTCTTGAATTCATCGAGATTTTGGCAAAAGACTTAACGAAATTGTTGGTTCCCCTAATAGCATGGATATTAATTTTGTGGGACGCAACATATGTACATTGACACACTGGCCTAGTCTGACTAGAAGATCCAAAACTTTTTTCGTTTACTGGAATTGGCGTTATAAATTCCAACGATTTTATTTTTATTTTATATATATTCATTAAACCAATTATAAATCTTATTCACTGTTAGAAATAAACAATACCATCATGTTTTCATAAAAAGTAAACCCGACTCCATATGCTTACTTCTCGTACAGTAAACACTTTAACTTAAAACTTAAAAAGTTATATTTTATATTATTATGAAGAAAACTTTATACAGGCACAGTATCAATCATCATCATCGTCATCATATCAGCCGTAAGACGTCCACTGCTGAACATAGGCCTCTCCTAATGACTTCCACCTTAAACGGTGAGTAGCGGCCTGCCTCCAGCGATACTCTGCGGACTTGACCAGATCGTCCGTCCATCTTGCGGGGGGACGCCTTACGCTGCGCTTGCCGGTACGTGGTCTCCACAACGGTAACCGACGTAGCGAAGCGAGTCAGCGAGCTGAAGTGGCAATGGGCAGGGCGCATTGCTCGAAGGAGTGATGGCCAAGGGAGCAAAAAAGTTCTTGAGTGGAGACTACGTACCGGGAAGTATAAATATATTTCAATATGATAACAAAATTCTCATTCACACGATTTTTGAACTAACGACTTTTTTTTCTTTATCATGAGAGAATACGTGTGTTGAATAAAATGTCAATATCAAAAAGTACAAAGCGACCGAGTGTTGGCTTGTCTTTCTAGCGTTAATGGTGCATATTGTTTTCGAATAATAAAATTACATAATAAGGTATTTTAGGATTACAATAAAAAATAATTAGCAACGATGCTCGAATTTGAACTAGGAATACGTTTCGAAAAAACAAGTGAAAAGAAAAGCGAATATATTACAAATGCTTTACTGGCTGAGCAGTAGTTTGAGCAGAGGAAAGGCTTGGCTTTAAAATAGAAGAGATAAAAGTTTTATTGAAATCGTTCAAAGTCGCCGGTCGCTCGTTAATAGTAATGTTCACATTGAATGTAATTGCAAATTATTATTTATTAAATATACTAACTTTAAGATGAAATATCATTGAGATTAAAACATGTCTTTTTAACTAATCACAGTCATTTACAAAGTATTAATTTTAGATTGTAATCAATTTATATTTAGTATATTATAATTTTGTCATTACAGCTTACTGTTTTTTCTTAAGGCTTCATCGAGAGTCCAGCAGAAATTTATCATCTTCATTATTTTTTATTAATTTTAGTATTCATATACAATAATAATCCATGAATTATCGACATATTGAAGTTTCGGTACAAAACGGGTCGTAATTCACACGACGTAAAAAAATCATTTATTGTGCGAAAAATTATACATCATTAATTATACGTTGAATCTAACTGTAAATAAATAATGATAGTTCAATATGAATAACAGAAGAATTAAAAGTTTTAAATTCGGCACGCAATAAAATACGGCTGTACAGTTTGTCACTTAGCTAAAGGAAGAACTTATCAAGTCTTACGCTATTGTTACAGTTCAGAATGACCCGAAAATCTTAATAGTAGTTTTTGGATTAAAATACTTACATTAACAAACAAAAAAGATTCCATGGAAAAATGGAAAACATTAAAATGTCTTATTACTTTTTTTTCTTAACCATTGTTTCGTTTAATTCACATCATTACTCTAAACATATATTAAATTATACAATATGATAATATGTTTAATGTTGGTGCATTAATAATGACGTATAAAAATAATCTCAATTAAAAAGTTTTTGAAAACGATAAAGTAAATGAAACTTAAAGTTTTAACTACACTAAAAGAACACTTAAGTCGAATAATTCAACAAGTTTGGAATAAAGTGTTTTGAATCAGTTCTTAAAATAGGTATACCACAAGGGTTCATTTTCGGTCTTTTTCTATTTTTAGTATATATATATATGATACTTTTATGCAACGAAGGCATTTTTAATATTGCATTATTTGCTGAAGATAATTAATTACTATTTAAAAAATAGAAAATATATTTAATTTTTTTTAGAAATTGTAAATTATCATTAAGTTTTAAATTTCAAATAATCATCATCTTGGTCCTGTGAGAGAAAACAAGATTTAAAGCTACACAATATTTATCTTAAAGTAATCGATACCATAATTTCCTTTGTTCTTGGCAATCTTTTTGGAAATTAAAAATTTGGTAAAAAAAATTAAGCAGGTAACTAATTTTGATATTGCTGATTATCTCCTTAGGTATTGAAGGCTTGAAACTCCACCTCATTGATTTTCTTTGTTTTTATGATGATGTAAACAAGAGATACACATGGGCATACTATATACTACACATTACCTTAAAAAAATAGATCTAGATATATATATATAATAACTATCTATCTTAGATCTAGATCTAAGATAGATAGATAAAAATTAAGATCGTGTATACAATCATACAATTCCGGTATGGCAACACAGGTAGATAGAAATTCCTAGACTCCTAACATTTGATTTGGTAAACGTACTCGTAAAATATAAAATCAGAACGGGATAAAAAAATGAAAAACATTTCTTGTAGTTATGTTTTTATTAATTACACAATTTGTCTTTATCTCATGGTAGATAGATAGAGATAATTTGTATTGTTTACGTCAATCTAAAACAATATTAAAAATGTTTGGGTTAGCTAAATCGACAATAAATTTTACTGATAGTAAATTGTGATGGGGTTAAACCAATACGTGAAAGTTTCATTGAGTCAGTAATAATACTTAAAAATTTCATCCATACATATAAATATATGAATATTTTCTTTTTATTTGGCACAATAAAGATTTATATTTTACAATCACAATATAGCAGCGACCTTATCGGTAAGCGCCTAAATTCAAGTGATTTATTAACCTTTGTAAATTTGTAGGTGACACTTTGAGCAGTGGTGGTCTTCTTATTTGGCCTTGCATAGGCTCGGTACGGGCATCGTGGTTACTCTCTCTAAACAGCCATCTACTTACAAATAGCATCAGCTACCTTTTGTCACTTTATTTTTACCAAAAAGTCAGTCAAACTCACAGTCCTAGAGGGATTTAAGTTGTGTCGACACTTACGTAAAGGTTTATGGTATAGTACCATCAATGTAAAATAGGTGGCATGCGAATCGTATATGTCAGTTTTTATCATGAAATTTAAAAAGTTACAGCACTACATTCAGTATACAAGTAATGGTGTCGACTGACAAAAACTAAACAAAGTTCAAGATAATGTTGTCTAATTTCTACTTAGTTTACCTTTTATATATAAAAGATTATAGATAGACTTACTAAGCGATATGTTTTTAATTTATTTTAAGAAATCAAATTGAACATTTGATAGTAAATGAATAAGTTAATAATATTAAAAATATTATTAACTTATAAATAATTATTATTAACTTTCCACTTTATTTCCTCTCCTACGACTCTGTATACGCGGTTATATTCTTACTGTTACCAATTGAACTGACTATGCAATCCATATAACAACAATTCGCTACCCACCACGGGATCCATGAAATGTCATTTCTGCTTGAAACTCAATTAGCCAAGCAAACTGAAACGCCGATAATAAGTATCAAGTAATTTATGTAACTATTTTTTGTAGTTATTTGGTCGAAGGCCAACCAACGAGTGGATACTCTTTTTCCACACCATAATTAATCCACATTCAACTGTTTAAAAGAACCAGCCATGCCTAAATACTCCTCGTTGAATCGAATACAATTTCGTCTTGTTTCGTTTGAAACGATTTTACTAGAATGTTCTATTACTTCTCTTGCTTCATCTGATTTCAGGTAATTTTTCAATTCGTCTGAAAAAAAAATAGATCTTTTTAATTTATGTATATGCAAGAAGTTTGTTGCCAGAATTAAAAAAAAAAAACATTAGTTTTAATTCATTTTATTAGCTGTCATTTACAAAGGTGACCACAGAGTACTAATGCAATTCTGTGTTAAATGTCACACACCGAACTAGCACTGAGTGAGTGAAAGCACTTTTACCTTTAAAGTAAATATACTTTTGTTATTTTTTTTATTTAACTGTTATTTTTCAATCACTTTTTATGCATTTGTTTTTAAGTGTTAAAAACAAATAATAAAATAAAATAGAAATATTAACCATTCCCTACATCACTAATACCCCACAAACCCTAGAAAGTTAAATTTTATGTTCATTGTGGTTGTAGTTACTGGCTGACGTACCATTCAAACCAGAACATAACAATACTAAGCATCTAATGAATTTAAATTTATTCTATTTGATTTTGTCGTGTTAAAATTTAATTTTGGTTTTCGTTAAGTAGCTAAAGATTAAGTCAATTGTTGAATTCTGTCGGTCGGTCTTAGTTTTGCAGTTTTGATTTAAACACGAATATTTCTTATATTAGCAAAATTAATTTCAAGGTTTTATATATCATTAACTAAGGCAAGACGGTAGTACCGACAGCATAAAAAAGCATTATTTTTTTGGTAATTTTATGGATTTCTTAAACTTAATCTAACTTAAATAGGCTTAAAAGATTTGCGATTTTCTTTTACGTGTGATCATTAATTTTGCTTAACTGCCTTATAAAACTATTATTTAAACGTTGATTACACAAAAATACTAATTATTTACGTTCGATGGTACGCACTAAAATAGATTGGCACAAAACCCACTAGAATTTAGTTCCATAGCGTCCAAAATGGTTTAAATATAAAAGAAAACATGCTCAAACTACGTACCAGAAAGCTTACTGCAACTTTGAAGATCACCTCCGTATTCTTGTGGAAGGATTTCTTTAGGAATTTCTTCGTAAAGTTCTTCATACGAATTGTGGATAAAAATTCTGTTTCCAATTTTTTCTTTAACTATACTTTTTATTACGTATATTAATTTATGAATTAACAGTGGAGCATTTAGTACATGAAATCCCTTTACTTTTACGCCGTAAGCTTCCTGAAATATTATAGATTTTTCTACACCACTCTGGTACTATCACTAACTTCTAGAACTTTTCAAGTTTTTCCAAGAGACTACACTACGCGCACACGAGGGAGGAGAGCGGTTTCGAAGAATGCATGACATGACACGAGTCGTCATGTCATGTCATGCATTCAATCATCGTTCGTCGACGACGAGCGATAATTTTTTCCGACATCATCAAAACTCATCGTCATATCAAAACAGCCAATTTGGACTTCATCCATCGGTAATTTTTTTTCGGTAGTTATTGAGTTTGTTACGTTCTGAAGTATCGTAACAGGTTTTTTTTTATAGTGATTATCTAAACATATTTCCAATTGAGGTTAATATATCACAAAGAATAAAAAAAAAAACTATTTACCGTACATATGCTTTCAGATCTCCTCACAAGTATTGGATTGATCTTCGATATCAAATTCGCCTTGAAACGTTTACAATCGATAACGTGTCTGTCCGAAAATATATAATCATGCCGAAGTCTCGTTTCCATGATCTATAATTAAAATTATAAATTTTGCGTTACTGTAAGAATAAATACGAAACTCACGTGACAATACACGATAACAGATGACAATAATAACTTGCCATTAAACATTCATGGGTGATACACAAAGTGAGTTCATTTGTATATATCAAAAACCACGTAGATTATGTAGCATTATTTTTAATCAGATGATAAATATATTTATAAGTCATATAATATGTTATGTACTTACAAAATTACCTAGCTTCGCAAGGGTCAAGATGTTAAATTCCTCCGAATTTTCATTTAAATTCCGCCAAAGAAAAACTCTTGTATTATCTTTAGGATTTAGTAACGGCAATGCTGTAATCAATCTGAAAATATACCTCCATTCCTGAATTAAATAAGATAAAAGTCACTTTCAAAATTTAAATCAATATTGATAAATTTTTCTTCTCTTGAAAAAAAACGTAACAGTTTGTAAATGTCCCACTGTTGAGCTACGATCTCCTAAAATTAACCGCAAAATTTTGCGGCTAAATCCATCATACTGCTTAAATGTCGGTTGTACCCAACACATATGCCAGATTTACACCCAGGAAATGCAAATTATCACACGATGTTTTTCTTCTATGGCAAGCGTGAGAAATGCTTGCTTGCCGGATTTGAACCCGTAATTAGCGATTAATATTTATCTGTTCAAAGTCATCTTAGTCCACGTATAAAACTAATTAATTTGCATATAATAAAATACATACATGTTGTCCAAAAACATGTCAAACTCTCTCAAAAGAACATTTGAATTGGTCAAAACGAATTCAGATAGCAATCCTTTGGTCGTTAGTACTTTGTCAATTGTTATTTTTGTCGCTTCAACGGATCCTCTTGCTAATATGTGAAAACGTTCCAAAATATTACGACCTGTAATTATATGTAAGAATAAATGTAACAGCATTTACATTTTAGCGTGTAAATTTCCCACTGCTTAGATAAGTCCTCCTCTCCTTTTTGAGGATAAGGTTAGGAGCATATTCCACCACGCTGCTCTAGTACGGGTTGGTAGATTCACATGCAGGTTTTCTCACGTATTCCTTTACCACAGAGCACGAGATGAATTATAAACGCAAATTAAGCACATGAAAATTCAGTGGTGCTGGGTTTGAACTCGAAATCATCGGTTAAGATGCACGCGTTCTAACCACTGGGCCATCTCAGCTCGTAATACTACAAAACCTCCAAGTAAAATCTCTAAGTGAACCCGATTCAGAGTTGACTGGCTTTTTAAAAGCGTATAATGAATCCTCAATGTTGTAAAAAATAAATTCACATGTTTTTTATTTTAATGTACGCACTTCAAGCAAATTTAGTTGCAATGAAAAGGATAATTTAAGGTAAGATTATAATTACTTAACGATTGTTACTGACTTTGCAGTTTTTATGATATAGACAGGTGGGAGGGCAAATCGGCCATCTGATGGTAAGTGGTCACCACCACAAGAAATTAATTATTACCCGTTCCTAACATCACCGATCGACAACTAAATCACCTATTTACTCCCATGCGATCTCTAAATAATAATTTAAACACAATGTTAAAGAATTTACATTACGATTTGGATGTGTTTTATTTTTTATTATTTGACGGTCCTTATAAATTTTAAAGTTTAGCGGGTTCATTTAAGCACTAATTTATGTCTAATTAAATGAAATCTTTGATTTGACATCCGAATGACACACACACACAGATAAAGATATTAAGAAAATTGTAGATTTATGAGGGATGTCTGTAAAAGTAATTCAATAACGAACGTTAGTATGAATTAATATCTTTTGATAATAGTGTTCCCAGCGGCTTGTTTCTTAAAGGGTGGGTTAATCCAATTTTAAGTAATACTACCAAGTATTTGCAAAATTTAAATTTATTTATGTATTGTAACATATTATTTATTCATACAGAGTTTTGTTACATAATAAATAAATGCACAATCTATGCCAGTGTTGAGCCCGTTGGGGGTATTATGAAACCCTGGAAGGAGTGAAAATCGTTTGTAGGGATATTTTCTGATTTGTCTGAGTGCATATGAAACACGAAAATAAAGAGTTTGTTTTTCGCTGAGTCTATTAGGATGGTCTTCTTAAATCTGTTAGTAGAAACTCGAAATTTATTGCAGAACACGAGCTGAAGTGTTGGTATGTTATAATGCATTTTCGATTATAATTATTATAAAATATAAAAGACACACGTATCAAAATTGCGTATCACCTTTAGTCGCTTGTTCAAATTTTACGATTAAGGTACGAAGTGAATCACGGAATCGCACTGCTGAAATCTATTTTTTTAAACTGGTGGTAGAATTTAGACATTATATAAAGAAATCTAACACTTCTAGTTTCAAAAGTATGTCTGTATTTTGGCATCATATTCATAGCCGTCTCAAGCTATGCTGGGGCCCCTGGGCACCCATGAATTTGGGGCCCTTTTGCTAGATATTTTATGGTTTTGCTAGATATGTTGGTTTTTCGGGGCCCTCTCAGGATAGGGGCCCTGGGCATGTGCCCCATGTGCCCTATGGTATAGACGGTAATGTATTATAATATATTTTATAATAATATCGTCATTAGTTTATGAGATATACGTATTTATGGAAGAAACGTTCATGAATATATACATGCATATAAATACACAAAATCACTTTTTAACCGAACACTTGAAATCATCTGACACCAAATTATCAGCACCCAAAAATCCCATTTAAATGCCCTATAAAATTTACCAAGCCATGTAAGTTAAAAATGGTTATGTATGTGTTAGTTAAACTTACTCATATATGGTAACGATTCAACCAGATGGTCTTGTTTTTTAATCCATTCTTCTATAGCGTCCAAATTTTCATTTATTTTCTTTACGTCTAAGTTGTATAACTTTCGGACATGTGTAACGTCATCTTGAGTCAGTTTCAGAATAGGATGGTAAGATATGGATTCCATTTCTGAAATATTTAAATTTAATTTAATCTTTCATTTATTTTATAAAAAAAAAATACCTATACAACACAAAGCGTTGCCCAACCTTTTCCCTCGAGGGGTGAATAAAAATAAACCTATATGCTTTGCCGGGACTTAATCTATCTCGATACTAAATTTCATCTGAATTGGCTCAGTCGTTTAAGCTTGAAGAGGTAACAGACAGAGTCACTTTTGCATTTACAATATTAGTATAGATATATTAATAGACACTGTATGTTTGTACAACTATAATTATGACCACAAGAATAGTGACAGCATTTGCTAATTATACATTATATATTATGTAAATAATTAGGCCATCTTTAATATACATATGTATATTTCGATAGCATATAAAATCATTATACATAATAACTGTATTTGTAACTAAACTCTTTTTATGTAACTATCTTTAATAAAATTTTTTATCTCTTTCAGTATTGTATCAAATAGGAAATGTAGTTTTATTTCCCGTTTGATAAAACAAGTTCGAGTAAGCACTCTTTTTTTTAATTTATAATAGGTAGGTAGACTTGCAGCTGACAGTACCTATCACAGTGGCACTACATTAGCTGTAAAAAATTATAAACATTCCTTACATAGTATAAAAATAAAATATCTCTTTTGCGTTTTTAATTACACTAGCTCACTCACTCTACAGGCTGATATCTACCCGTACTACGAGTAAGTATTGCTATTTAGCAGTAGAATACGTTATAAGGTAGGCTTGCACAAAGTTTTCTGCCATGTGATTTCAAGGATTACAATTTTCACGTAAGCGAAACCTCACTCATACGCGTCTAGTATAATATAATATAAAAAAAATAACAGTACCTTTTGTAAATACGACTATGTATTCCCAAGTACGTATTATGACTAAGGTTTTAAAAATAATATATAACTTTATATTACATTAACAAATAAAAAATTAAACAATTATGGGAATGTTGGAAATGTTTTGTCGACCGTATCGTACACAACTGTAATGTCTAATAAACTGTTGTAGTAAAAAAAACTTAGTGTTATAAGAAGTATTCATGTAAAAATAATAAGCGCCCCCTCATATCCTACGGTGCTAAAATTTTACATGGTTGCTCTATGCAAACCAATCTGGGTACAACTCACTCATCAGATATTGTATTGTAAGGGTGAGTGAGCTAGTGTAACTGCAGACATAACATCTTTTTTATTTATTTATTTATTGGAAAAGTTACACCATCAACTTATCACTAAGCACTTAAAATTAATATCTGCCTTGGGTAACATACAAAGTGATACGTCTTTAAAGGTGTAAACAACATCTTAGCACCTAAGGTAGGTTCCGCGTTGTCTAAGAATGGTTAATATTTCTTGCAGCGCCGATGTCATCGAAGGGGGAGAGTGATATACTATCAGACCAATTTGTTAGTCCGCTAACGCATATGTAATGGCAATGCATTTTCATTGTAAGCATTATTTGATACTCTGTGGATTGGCTCCAGTGGAGCTATTAGGGTTATAGCATAGTAACTGTTCCTATCAAATATTAGTTGGGGATTGATAGCTGTAGCAGTCGATAAATTAGTATTATTGAGTACTATGCTACTGCATAGGTCCATAATACTGATTTTTATATTTTTGATTTGATTTGATTTGATGTCAATCCGCAACAAATATTTGATAGCAACAATTGTTAACCGTGATATCACCACAGATGAAACACCTCAGCAGAAACAGAAGTTTATAAGTGAAAGGATGTTTTTAAATGTGATTTTTGGCACGAAGTTCTTTTGTGCGGCTTACAGAAGAGTGAGCTAGCAGAATACGTAACGTAAATAAAAAGCGTTATTCCCTCTCCAGGCCACCTTTTCCCCTCTCTCTCTCTCTCTCTCTCTCTCTTCCTATTTGAAATGGCTTTGTATTAAATTATTTTAAAATTTTCGTTTGTTATTTTAAATCACGCGGGATTTTTAATAATAATTTTTGTCACTCTGATTTGATTATTCTAAAATTTAAATTTAAATTCAATTTTTACCTTGTTGATCTAGTTTAAGACATCATAAAATATCGTTGGCTTAATATATGGCACAGTTCCCGAGGCGTACGGTTCAAAACCCAGGTTGGTCTACTAAAAAGTAATCGAATTTTATGTCCAAAAAATTTCAGTCAGTGAAGTCTAGAAGTTGGCAGTGTGTACAACCCTTTGCCTCGGGAAGCACGCGACGCCGTGGGTCCTGCGCTTGAACTCTTTCCGATTCGATTTGCCGTCCCATTGGATTATGAGCGAGCACTTGTGTTTGCATACATACTCATAGATTATATAAGACTATAATATGTCCTGCGTAGTTGAATGTTTCCCATGAGATTAGACACCGCGACCGAAATCGGCCGGATGACGTCATTAAGCTTCTTGGGATAAGTCGAGTATAAATACTTTACCATTAGAGATGCAAAACTATTTTACCGGAATAACGTAAAAACTGATATATATATTTTACAGATATTTAAGTGATATCGAAGTACGATCTTCAGTAAGTATATTTATACAAAACATATTTCTGATTCAATATTTTATTTATAAGATAAAAACATAGAATATATCTTACCGACTAATACGTAACTTTTTTTCATCTTTGAATATATTATAGCATATCGAAATACTCACCTAATCCTACCTATATATTTTTTCCTTCCACCAAAATCGATCGCTTAAAATACAGTACAAAAGCAAATTCATGACCTGCGATCTCTTCAAACGAACACTGTGCAGTAGTACAAGAGTATCCATTGAAGTGTACCATTTTAATTAAGCCAATACACCGGAAGCCAAGTTATCTTGTAATAGACGTGATGTTCTATAAAGGTACCGCCTGATAAAACGGAAATTGTTTTTCCTTTATAATACGAATCACTGACTTTGTTCGATAGATATGAATCAAACTCAAAATAAACTGCAACAAATATCAATAACGTAGAAATATAATACGCGCAAGACATTAATAATAAATTATAGAATTTACATTATTTTTACGATGATATTATAAATTCAGTTAATTTTACATCTTAATATTACCACCAATTTCTCAGCTGATGCTAAGTTTACTATCCAAAGACATTAGTGTCGTAAGAAATTTTAACCAATCCTCACATCGCCAATTGACAAATGCCAATGTTGGTGGTGTATTGGCGATGAAAACTGCGGAATTTCATTGTCACACTCGCCCTTCAAGCCGGAACACAGCAACGCTAAGTAAGTTAGGTGCTAGAATATAAGATGATTGGGTACCATTGGGCTTGCACAAAGCCTAGTCCATAACAAAGTGTTTTTTTGAATCTATGATTATTTATTTGTTTATATTCTAACCGTTAACTTGATTTCAAATGAGTTAAACTCTGTAGAGTTGTTCTTGACATTGACAACTTGACAACACTGTTTTGATGATTCAAGTCAGTGAGCCAGTGTAATTACTAGCGCAAGATATATAAAAGCATATTTTTTACGTCATCGTCTTCTGTGATACTTTGTATAAAATACAACTATAATATGTTTGTCTGTTTTGATAATTGCTACCAGCTGTGGGTATAAAACAAAAATAAAATCAAATTTTGTTGAAGTTTTTAATTCTCTCTTCACAAATATCTAATTTTTTTTTTGTGCGTCTCTATATTTTAGCACCAAGCAGCATCATAGTACAATATGATATTTATATTATTATTATTTGATATTTTAATATTTCAAATTATCAACTAATGCTTTGGAATCAAGATTCCACCGAGAAGAACCTTTGAGTAGTTACATTTTTATCAATTATATATCCCAAGGGATACTTATTCATAGTCCGAGCTTATTTTTATCTATAATTTTTGTACCGTATAATTTACTTCATTTTTATATCAACTTTAAGTGAATCTTAGCAAATGTTAAATAATTAGCATGATTTCAATATAGAATCGAATATCGCCGCCCCGGGAACGATGAATTGACTTTGCCAAGTCGAAAACTTGGTGCTACAAGTTTATCTTCACTCCGAGTTTACAATATACAAATGGATATCACTGTTCCTAACCAAACCATAAATTTGGTTTTCGATATACAGATAATATTATTTTAAATATTATATTACCGAATTGTTCTTTATTACGTACCTTAGGGGTGCAATTTCGTAAACTTAGTTCTTAGCGGATGTCAACACCCTATACGGAACCTACTTGACAAATTTCAAGTTTGTTGCTATTATAGTTTCAGAGATTTCAGTTATCAGTGAGTGTTATTTCGTTTGTATACAGGGTTATTGGTAATTATATAAAATATATGTATATATACAATACTTATCTGAGTGTGAGTGTGTGCATGTGTGTGTGTATATGTAACTAGACTCATACTAAACAGTTAAACCAATTTCAATGATATTATTTAAGTATTCTAGTAGGTCCCTGAATGGATTAGATTGGGCTCTAAAAGCACGCCGAATAATAATTAAAATTCTTATTTTATACGATCAGAATCTTAGCGGGCAGTTTATCTGCTATAGTTTAATTACATATATCCATTAAGATTCTGATCTGACAACTATAAACTAAAATAACATGAAAGTTATATATTCATTGACGTGAACATAGAGAGAACATACATTTTGATAATATTGATTTTACTCATATACTAATTAAATTATGGTAATTTAAAAAACCGATATTGCTACCGTAAGTATTTCGTATTACGTCTTTTGTTAAAAACATCCCAAAGGGATTCTAGGTTTAAGGTAATAAATTGTAAATGAAACTCGTTTTAAAAAAAAAACACGTGTTGCATTACGAAAAATATATTGGATGTGGCAATCGGAGTGTGGCTATGATCTAGAACATTACTTTTTCTTTTTATTTTAGGATTTAGAACCATCTCGTAGTAATTGTTACTTTTAATAAATTAACTTTAAATATTTCCATGTAAATCAACTATTGGTGCATGAGGTCACGTTATACGGTATTAGGCCGCCATACCACCGCTGACTTCTCGCTTATGTGTGCTGAGGGCGTTAATATAAAATTCGTCGCGTGTATGTGTGGTCATAGCGCGTAATTTTATGGCGTTCATTAATTATGAATTCTCAAAATATCGATGTTATTAAATTGAAGCGTGCTTTTACGACGATACAATTTCTTATTATTATGTACTTATAAAATGTTCTAAAAGCATTCGTTTTTTTTTTAAATGACAAATGAATATAATTAAATGATTAATATATGATATATTAGGAAGAGCTTATGTTATTATAAGCGAGTAAATGAATTTCGTAGGCGTTATTTTCCTGAAATATGATGATAATTTATTCGTTTTTTAATTTTTTTTTAGCATTAGCAGCCTGTAAATTTTCCCACTGCTGGGCTAAAGGCCTCCTCTCCCTTTGAGGAGAAGGTTTGGAGCATATTCCACCACGCTGCTCCAATGCGGGTTGGCGGAATACACATGTGGCAGAATTTCGTTGAAATTAGACACACGCAGGTTTCCTCACGACGTTTTCCTTCACCGCCGAGCACGAGATGAATTATAAACACAAATTGAGCACATGAAAATTCAGTAGTGCCTGCCTGGGTTTGAACCCGAAATGTTCTTTAAAAAAAATTATTGCATCCGTCACTGCCCCTTAAATTAAATTAAATATCATTAGAACTCTGTAGATGAAGTGGATGCTTTTTATTAATCTGCTCTTATCTCTGTGGTTTTCAAACAATGGCTCCTTTATCATTCTTATTTTTTCAGCTAAACGGACAATATCTTTTAAAAAATATTTCTATAATTTCTCCTTTTATTTCCTTAATCAACCCTTAACTTAAATCTTAAAAAGGAAAGACGTTAAATAATTCTTATCTCTACATATTTAATTTGATATAAACAGATTTTAACTTCGTTAAATTTACACCTTTACGTAATTAAGATAATGTTCCGCAACGAAGATTATACTAAAACGTTTTCCTTTTTAAACAAAAGGGGGGAGGAGTAAAAAACCTTGAATAATGATTTTTATTTAACACAGAATCCTTCATATGTTTCATTTGGAATCAAAAAAAGGCCTTTAGCCCAGCAGTGGGAATGGAAACAGGCTGCTAATGTAAAAAATGTAATTGTTTTTATATGTCTGGTAACATTTTAAAGTTCTCAGCATATTATATTGTCTTTTTGCGTTTTTTATGTTTGATTTCTTAGTCCCATTATATGAAATATGTTGTTTGTTATATAGCATACAAACTTTTTCAATAAATGAGCTATATAATGCAAAAAGTTTTTTTCAAATCGAACTGTGTCTAGCTTAGCGTGTTCAAACAAAACATTCGTTAGTACTCGTCGGCTATTCGATATGAGTTCTCAATTTGAACGAATGAATCTATAAAACAAAGACTGAATATAATGTTGAATTATCAAACAAGATTCAATATAAAATTTACGTCTGTACAAGTTTCATGTATCTTGAAGGATTTGGATACGAATAAACTTAAAGTTGAAAACTTCAATAAATCTTGTAAATAGTGTTTTTTGCTTAAGCAATAATAAAAGATAAGAGTTTGTAAATTTCTCAGTGCTGGGCTAAGGGAGGTTCACCAGATTCGCATATTGTAGACTATATTCTTATATTAGTGTATATAGTTGCATTTCTATGATAAGAATTTACATCAAAAACTTATACAAGTGAATAAAATTGAAGGTTTTCCTCTGACTTTAAAATTAATTCACATTTTTAAATTATTTTATGACTTTTTGCGAATAACGACCATTTTTTATTTTGTCTGTCTATATGTCCGACGAAATTTTAATAATTGATGAAATTATTAATGTGAATACTTGACCTATTTTAAGGAGAGTACATTTAGTTTGAATTTTATCAAAATCGGTATATCAAAAATTAAAAAAAAAGAGGGAAAAACATGTAGCTGATTTTCATCCGCCACATGCAGGTTTCCTCACGATTGTTGAGCACGAGATCAATTGTAAACACAATCTAGCACATGAAACTTTAGAGATGCCTCCGGGCTTTGAACACGCAATCCTCGATTAAGATTCTCTTTCTAGCCACTGGCCCGTGACTGGTTTTAATAAGATTTTAGACATAACATTCCTTTAACCTTTCAATTAGAATATTTTTTTATGTACTAGCCACCCGTCCCCGATTTGCACGGTTGCTATTTATTAATTACGAAAAGGAAACGATATAAATATATACTTTTTCTGAATTGGATCATTAGTTCCAGAGTATAATACTATATTCCGGATTAAAGTATAGTATGACATTAGTATGTATTTTAGTTAAGCACGTGTATAACTTGAAATAAAACTAGTTTTTAACGGATTTAATCGATGTTCGAATGTTCGTGGTCACGGGCAGACTGTCTGCCCGTGACCACGAACACTGCAAAGTGCTCGAAACGTCGGGATGATAAAAATAATTAATATACGCGATTAAATCCGTTAAAAAACTAGTTTTATTTCAATGTGTAATAATCGCGAAAATCTAAGACAACATTACGTGTATAACTGTCATCACAGCTAGACATACATATATATTAATATGACTATACGGATTAAATCAATGACACTTTGAAATGATAAGTTACTTTTTCAGAGACATTCTAATTGATTTACCAAATAAAAATTTTGTAAGAGAAGGTTCCATTTTGACAATCAAAACATTTTGTTTCATCAAAGAGACTTGAGCACGCTGACTAAGTTTCATTTAAGTTTTCAGTTAGTCTTATATTAATTTCACACTTGGTAAGTTGCTTGTCTCGGCTCGACATCGAGCAAGAAATGAAAATTAAATGCGCCGAGCGCCGCATAGTAACGAAGTGGCAAATTTGGGAATAAATTGTGTTACCGCAGCGAAATTGCGAACGTTCATTGAAAAGATAGTTGAACGACACGTTTATCTGAACGAATTCCCGGTGAATTTTGATTCAGTAACGTGTCAATTTTATTGAAACAAATTTACCGTCTCGATGGTCTCCTGGCTTATAATACAGAACTCGAAGTCCTGGACTATAACTAATCGGTTTAACATATAAAGTATAACTATTGATTTTTCAATATTAGCGATAGAAAAATATACACAATACTTTAAATTAATTAAAATAAAAAACATCGGTATATCTCAATTTATGTATACCTACTATTGAGTCTCTCGCGAAACACCGTTTATTCAATAGATTGTTTAGGACTTTTCTCCTCTTTCCGCTCTCTAAAATTAGGTCTTTATTAAATTGTAGCAATTCGGTAAATTGCAATCAAGAGTCCACTTTAATTTTCTGCACATCTACGGCTCTTCAAAATAAGACCATTGCCGATCTTTTAAGTGCAGCTATCGTCCCATAATCATTGGGACAAAAATCGGCTTACGCTATTAATACATAAGATTGAATATCGTTTCGATGTAGGGTTTAAAGGTTTTTAACTTGATATGATATTCGTATATTGTTATTCTAAATTGTATATATATTTTTGTACCCACGGCAATATATGTACTTACATATAATATTATTCCAACACTTAAATCTATACTAATATTATTAAGATTTAAAATTTGTTTGTTTGTATGTACGTACTGATTACAGGTATTTTCGGAACTAATGATCCAACTCTAGAATATAAATTATATTTATATCATATGATATTTTTTATTAATAAATCGCACCAGTGCAAAGCCGGGGCAGGTCGCTAGTGCTTTTTATATTATATTGCGTTTTTCTATTTATATTTGTTTTGAGTTTATTAATCGACTTAAAAAAAGAAGGAAGGGATCAATTCGTATTCGTAATAAAGCCGAGATGGCCCAGTGGTTAGAACGCGTGCATCTTAACCGATGATTTCGGGTTCTAAACCAGGCAGGCACCACTGAAATTTCATGTGCTTAATTTGTGTTTATAATTCATCTCGTGCTCGGCGATGAAGGAAAACATCGTGAGGAAACCTGCATGCGTCTAATTTCAACGAAATTCAGCCAAATGTGTATTCCGCCATCCCGCATTCCAACCCGCAACTCCAAACCTTCTCCTCAAAGGGAGAGGAGGCCTTTATCCCAGCAGTGGGACATTTACGGGCTGCTAATGTAATATATTATTTTGTTATGTAAGGATATTAGTTTTATAATATATTAAGACTGGCATTACGGGAATGCCTTCTATTATATCGAACTATATAAATAAATATTCTAATGTCATGTCTTTCTGAACGATTTCGGTTTTGCTATTTTCAACGGCAATACAAATCACAGCTGCAATCTCGCCCTTACTCTTATAGTACGATAAGATATGACCGGAGAAAGTTCAGAACGAAAAGCATTACCAACTTCTAAATTGCAGGCTTCTATTGATGTTTTTTATAAAGACAAACTCAAATAGGTACATTTGTTATATAAGTCCTACCCATACAAAGAATGATATCTAGTCTTATAACTAGAAATCGGCGTACAATTTCGTTTCGTCGAAAAATTCGGTTACCAATCCCCTTGGATTTGAAACGTATTAAGTCAATCCCTCGAAAATATTCCGACACCGCTTGTTTTTTTTTTTATTTACAATTGGAATGAAAACTGATACTGTATTTCTTACACCACAAACCATAATGTAATATACATATATTTATATCAAACATATTTTATCTTTTGTGCGAATTATATTTACACTAGCCGAAGCTGCGGATTAAACTGCGCGAAATTTATAAAGCACACAAGCTTAGTTCTGCAATGTTACTGAAAACGATACGTCAAATAGACCGAAGTGAAAGCAAAAGACTAGAAAGGCAAACCCCTCCATCAGATGGGAATTATAAATGCACAGGAGAGAGAGAGAGAAGGAGAGAGAGAGAAGGAGAGAGAGAGAGAGAGATAGCATGAAAACTGTCAACTATCACTTCCCATTTTATTACGAGGCAGAATTAAAATAATTAGCCTATGTCCTTACTCGGGATTCGAACTGTCCTCATACGAAGTCTTCAGAAGTGTAGATTTAAATTTATTGTGTTATGTAATAGCGCATACTAAGACTAGCCGTAAATAGCAGAGCTTTTGCCACCATAATTTTTAAACGGGATTTTGTTTTTCGATATAATTATATTGTGTATACTGTTACATTCACTTCAAAAAGATATAGCATTACAATAGAGGAATTGATAATTGTTTGTAAAAAAGTATATATATATTGTTGCATTTTTAGCATTAGCAGCCCGTAAATGTTCCACTGCTGGGATAAAGGGCCTCCTCTCCCTTTGAGGAGAAGGTTTGGAGCATATTCCACCACGCTGCTCCAATGCGGGTTGGAGCAGCGTGGTGGTGTATATTGTAATATGTTTGTTTTATTATGTATCTGCTCCAACCCGAAGAAGTACTTCAAGATAAACCTTCAAAATAAATTGTTTTAAAATACAAATAAAATGACGTAATATATTAACATAATTATATAGAAAGGAGAATATTTTTAAAATTTAATACAACAAAAGAATCAAATTATACCGAAAAAATCGTCTACAATAATAAAATTTTATATTAAAGCTAAATTTAATTTAACTTTAATCAGTCATCGTTTCGTATTTCAACGGAGAATATTTTATACAGCTTTGCAATATCAATCCATAAAGCGTCCAAACTTCAAACACGATCTCCGTTATTTAATAAAAGTTCGTATTCTTGTAGACAGTTCGCCGGAGGTTCTGCAGAAGCATGTCAAAAACAGCTGAGACCTGACATGCATTGGGCAACTGAATCAATAATACTGTAAGCATGCTGAATAATATTACAAAGAAAAATCCTTTAAAAAAGAAACTAATTCCTTGATAATTTTTGGAACGAAGATTTTTGCGGCTTTCAGTAAAACGAACTGACAAAAATCGTTAAGTAATTAAACGCCCCTAGGCGATGTTTCCCTCTATTTCGTGGGCACAAATAGCATTGTTTTGAAAAAGCGAGTGAAGCTTTGGACTCCTTTTTATAACAATTATTATATATTGAAACCTTTTCCGAAATACGCTGGATCTTCTAATATAAGTTTTATGTACCTTGGTTTAGTAGTTTTTTCAGTTCGGAAATGCTACATATGTGTCCCTAATTTTTTTTTTTTTTATGTTATAGGTGGCAAACGACCAGGAGGCTCACCTGATGGAAAGTGACTACCACCGCCCATGGACATCTGCAACACCGGGGGCCTTGTAGTTGCCGGCCTTTAAGGAAGGAGTACGCTCTTTTCTTGAAGGTTCCCAAATCGTATCGGTTAGGAAAAATCGCCGGGGAAAGCTGGTTCCACAGAGTGGTTGTGCGAGGCAGAAAATGTCTTAAAAATCGAAAATATAGATATGATTACAAACTGACAAAATAGTATAGTTTTATTTTTAAATAAAAATGTGCTCATACCATAATTTTCGTTAACTTACTTAGACTGCACCTGTTTTCTTAACAAACTACTCTCAAGGTTGTTTGTGAGATTGCAAGCCGTGAGACGCCTTAGCATAGCCTTTTATTCCTTGAATACATTTCGTACCTCGTGCTCTGACGTAAATTAAAATATAAAAAAGAGTAGATTACTAATTAACAGTAAATTTGTATTTTAAATTGCAATACTCAGTGCAAAATAATGCGTTGTCGTTGCACACATAAACACACCACACACATATTTACATATGTATGTATAGTATTGTTATGTTCTGGTTTGAAGGTTAAGTGAACCAGTGTAATTACAAAGTCAAGGGACATCTTAGTGGCCAAGGTTGGTGTCGCGTTGGTGACGTAAGGAATGATTATATTTCTTACAGCAGCAATGGGTGGTGGACTTCTAACCATCAGTTCGACTTGAGAATAATATACTTGTCTTTTATTTCTTTAATGAAAGCTTATACTACTTACTAAAAACAGTTTCAGCCTGTCAATTTCCCACTACTGGGCTAAGGCCTCCTCTCCCTTTGAGGACAGGGTTTGGAGCGTATTCCACAACGCTGCTCCTGGTTGCGGGAAACACATATAGCAGAATTTTGTTGAAATCAGACACATGCAAGTTTCCTCACGATGTTTTCCATCACCGCCGAGCATCTGTTCTAACCACTGGGCCATCTCAGCCCTGAACAATCCTAAAAATCCTTACAAAAGTTACCTAGTATTATATTAGTTATTGTTAAAAGACTACATTCGAAAAATACCTTTACGTTTAATGTTATTTAATACTAGTATTTATCGTAATCGGCTTCTTCCAGAAGTCGCGGTCAAGCTCCATAACAGTATACTCCAACTTTACCATTGTAACATTTCTCACAAAAATTTGATCTAGTTTAACAAACCAATATATTCTCTATTAGAAAGAGATACAGACGTTTTTGGCTTTTAAACATTTTGATTATAGAACATTTTGCTTTCTCTTCCAGTGCGGCGAAGTAAGATTAATCGTGTGAATGATGCTACACTATCTGAGGATGAAACGAGCGAAACGGCGGTCTTCTTGCAGATAAGAAGGATTCTGTTAATTCAATATAGAAATAGCTTTGTTTATGTTGATGTTATTAGAGTAATTCATTTTTACGGAAATAGATATTGGACATACAACTTTAAGAGGTTATTATGATCACAGAAATCTTTTTTTTTATGTTATAGGTTGGCGGACGTGCAAATGGTCTGGTTACCTGGTGGTAAGTGGTCATGACGCTGTAAGAAAAATTAACCATTCCTTACATCGCCTATGCGCCACCAACCTTGAGAACTAAGATGTTATGTCCCCTGTTGTTGTGCCTGTAGTTACACTGACTCACTCACCCTTCGAACCGAAACACAACAATACTGGGTACTGCTTTTTGGCGGTAGAATGTCTGACGAGTGGGTGATACCTACCCAGACGGGCTTGCACAAAGCCCTACCACCAAGTTATGCTACCGACAAGCAGCAATGCTTAATATTGCTGTATTTCGTTCCCAATTTTTCGTCATTTTACTGTCTATACTCATTATAAGCTAATGACCGTAACATTTTAACGGTAACATAAATAAAATCTTCGTTCGTGTCGAATGCGTCCCACGCCAATTATTGGATTATTATTACTTTATACAGCCGTTGATCTCATTTGCGTGAAGATTTCTTATACAATATGGCATACAATAATGAGTACTGCTTTTTGGCGGTAGAATGTTTGATGAATGGGTATTACCAAGTAAAAACTTAAATAGTGACAGCGGAGAGGCAGACAGTCGTCTAAGCCACGAATATGTGAATCGTTCGAGCGCCGTGCTTAACTTAATTCGTGTAAAGATTATCCTTCTCCTATCAATAATTTAAGCGCAACGCACTAACGATACACGCGTTGCCTCGGCCCACACGAGAAGGGAAGTACGTCATACATCAAAATCATACCAATGACACTTATCAATGTTTCAATGTATGCATTATTCCTAAATACGCTACAAATATATATGCTACGTATTGTTATTAACACTATATAACAATACGTACACATTCAATATAAATACAAACACGTGGACCTCAACCTCCGCAGAGCCTTGCTTAAACATTTGTTATTTGCTGGAGTCGTATCAGGACCAGTATAGCATTAGCATTTAGCATTAGCAGCCCGTAAATGTCCCACTGCTGAGATAAAGGCCTCCTCTCCCTTTGAGGAGAAGGTTTTGGAGCATATACCAGTATAGGATATGGCAAATAAGTGTTGCACTAATTGAACGACTTATGATATGTTTGATTTTGTACCGGAATTGGTTGAGATGGCCCAGTGGTTAGAACCAGTGCATCTTAACTGATGATTCAAGATTATAACTTAGATAAACAAAAATTGTCGCTTAATTTGTATTAATCAAAAGTCAAAGTAAAAATCTTTTTTCGATATATAAGCGTTTACACTTGCTTATTGATAGTCAAAAAATCTACCACCGGTTCGGAATTTAACACCTCGGACCTGAGAAGAACCGGCGAAAGAAACTCACAGAAATAATTAATCTGATGCTCGGTGGTAAAGGAAAACATCATGCAAAGACCTGCATGTGTCTTATTTAAATGAATTTCTGCCACATGTAATGTAAAGTAAAGGGTAAATTTAAAGACTGTTTACTTTACATTTATACCAACACCAACTTTGTGAATTGATATGTTATGCCCCTTTTGTCTGCAGTTACACTGGCTCACTCGCCCTGAAAACCGGTACATAATGAGTATTGCTGTTTAGCAGTAGCAAATATGATAAGTCGTTGGTATATGGTGATATCTACCCAGTAAAAAAATCTTAAAAACCTACAGATTCAATAATACACATTGAAAAGTAACTTCCTGTCGGATGTTGACAATAAAATCAAATGAATCTTGAGATTGCATTTGATACATGTAACAAACCCGTGAAGCATTTGAATGAGAAATGAACGAATACTGTTTTCATTATCAATAAAAAAATAAATATTTTAATCAAAATATTTCATGATATCTGCTCAACACGTGTTACTAAAATACTCTTTGTCACTATCTGAATAGAGTTCATTTTTGCCATCTTCGTTTGACACGTAACACATGCCCAATTCCGAGAATATCAAGGATTGTGCTGACATTCCAATATGTATTATTGCGCCTTTACAGAATTGTATTATCAAGTATTTTGTACGTATTGACGCCTACGGATGTTTTTTTATGTTGCAATTTATTCGTTTATTGAAAGTATTTTATTTATTTGTTACTCGGAACGTCTCACTGAGCTTGTAACATAGACTTGCTCATATATTTTTGGATATTGTTGGGATTCCATTTCGTGAACATTTCACGCGTATACAAATTGAGACTAGTAATAAACTTGGTCAGTTAAATAAAATCCTACAAAAATAAAAAATAATAAAATGATTATATTTGTTACGCTATAACGTCTTAACAACTTAGGCGATAATTATGATATTTGTATTTACATTTTCAGAGCTACAGAAAAGGATATAAGATTCTTACTTTTACTCGACCACTTCACATCACACTTGGAAAATTTATTTTTATGAATTAGACTGCTGGACTGGCCCATAGGTCACCTGATGGTATGTGGCCATGGTTATTGGTGCTGTAGAAAATATTAACCATTCCTTAAAACATCAATGCGCTACGTTGGGACTTAAGATTATGTCCTCTGTGCCTATAATTAGAATGGCTCAGTCACCCTTTAAGCCGGATCACTGCTGTAGTATTGCTGCTAGGCGCTGGAATATGTGATGTGTGTGACCTATCCAGACGGGCTACACAGCGCGGTCACCATGTAGAAAACCAATAACCTTTATTCATATATAAAATTAGTATATATGAATAAAGAAATGTTATTTTTCTTCTTCTATCTAAAATATCTTTAACACATGTGAATTATTGAACAACGTAGTCTAATCTTGCTCTAAACTTTAAATATAGTGAATGCCCAGCAGTGGAACATGAACAAGCTGTTAATACACACTTTAATAACTACGACTGGTTGTTATTATAAAACAGACAACAATTTTATCACAAAGTTTCGGAACAAACTTGCGCGCTTCATTAAGTTATTTAAAGTAATTAGAATTATTAAAACTTCATGAAATTTGACAAGTTGCACTTGACTAAGTTTTTAGTATCAAGTTTAAGTTTGGCATGTTATGCCAGACTAGCAGATCATTAAAATAGAATAAGTTCTCCGAAGCAAAATGTTTGCATCAATTAAGAAGAGAAAATTGTTCATTATTTAAGATTTAGTTTCATCATTATCTCCTTTAATTAAAGTTCAGACCTTAGTTCAAATATATTGCGTAATTCCGAGATTGTAATGTTCCTACTTCTGAGAAAGAGGCAGATTCAGATCAAAAAGAAGAATATATAATAATAAGAATTATATTGGCAGTTATTCTAATATTCCCCTAACATTTTTGAATTTCAAGCAATATCATCTGACTGCTGCTGATCTACTTACTGAAGATCATTCTGTTCCCTTTTACTAATAGTAAATTCACCAATCTTAATACTTCTATCCTGAAATGCTTGTCCATCCAATGACTGATCTTGAATTGAATGGAAAAAATCCTAGTGATCCACGACAACATCTTTACAAATATGACTATTTGTGAATGCAATGCATCATTTCTTTGGTGGATACATTGATAAAGCAATTGAAATATATTAAAAACGCCTTAAAAAAATCCGCCTGTTATGCAAATTTGAACCGAAACAATACAACCAAAGATACTCGAGTCGTAATTAGGGTTAGTCTGAAGCATAGTAATTATATGAATCGCAAATTAATTGACCCCGAATATTTCTTATAATAAATCTCTTCCGAGACTAATGGGAACATCAATTTTATCAAGCCCCATTTTAATAAAAGGCGTCGGCTACAATTTATCATGGCAGATTATAGTAATGATAATACTTATTTTATTTTGGTTGCCTGTAAAAATTTCTTATGAAACATTTTTTCTTACATTTATAATCTATATATACTATGTGAAATTAAGGTACCCCATATTTGTACGTAATGGTATTATTTATTATTTATTTGAACAAATACATGGAATACATGGTTTTATCCAAAATATTCCGGGAAAAGAGAATATACGTAGAGTAATAAATATTTATTTGAACAATATCAAGCCTGATTAAATCATTAGATTGAATAAGTAAAACAAAAAAAAACTCAAATTGAATATCGATGTCGTTGTTTTTTTTTTCAACAAATCAAAAAGCAATTACTCAACAAAACAAAAACTGCAGATGTTGAACAAAACGCACGTGGCCCTATAGATCCGGTTTTGAATCTTCGCTTACAAAATGAATATCTAAGTTCATAAAGTTTGATTAGAAACTTTATTTGGGATCGTTATCAATTTATGAAGGGTCTGCACTAGGCAACTTGGTTAAGATATCGTTATTTATTGGTTGCCTTTTTACCTTCAACAATTTACGCTCTTTGGTTTTATTACATCATACAAAGCTGTATAATCTTAATACTCAATCTTAGTAAAATATTTGGCAATATATATATATTTTTTGTAGAAAAAAATTAAAAAATAATATTTTGTGGGGCATAAGCTACATTAGTTTTTAAGTCTTCTGAT
The DNA here is from genome assembly GCF_905147765.1 of Vanessa atalanta. Lineage (NCBI taxonomy): Eukaryota > Metazoa > Arthropoda > Insecta > Lepidoptera > Nymphalidae > Vanessa > Vanessa atalanta. The sequence continues at coordinate 7,415,058 of NC_061890.1, forward strand.
GTATATTTTGTATTCGGTATTGGATTGTACCTCTCTTTTTTGTTTTTTTTTTTTTGTAAATTAGCACGAGGCTCATCTGATGGAAAATGGCTAAAACCGCCTATTTGGACATCTTCCACACCGGGGACCTTGCGTTGACGTTGCCGGAGAAGAAGATAAGAAACTTTCTGTTCTTTAGTCTATCCATTCGCGTTATATCAGCAGTACGTCTGCTATGAACGAGCGATTATCGCAGCTTCAGATTCAGGAAAATATCAAGGAGTTCTCATATATTTGTGTTTTTGTAAAAATATTTTGAATTCGGCGTTGAGGGAAAACATAAACCACTTTTATCTGTTGTTGTTTTATTTATTTTTTCAAATGTATAATCGCAATTGCTCGGGAGAAAATTATATTAAGCTCATCGTATGTTTCTCCACTTATATCTAGAAGGATATGTTCCGTTAATTTTAACACCATTTTTTTTTAAATTATAGATATAAATATTGGACAACATCACATACATTACTCTGATCCCAATGTAAGTAGCTAAAGCACTTGTGTTATGGAAATCAGAAGTAACGACAGTACCACAAACACCCAAACCCAAGACAACATAGAAAACTAATGATTTTTTCTACATCGACTCAGCCGGGAATCGAGCCCGGGACCTCGGAGTGGCGTACCCATGAAAACCGGTGTACACACTACTCGACCACGGAGGTCGTCAAAATATAATATAGGACTCTTTAATTAAAAATATTTTATAACCTAGCTGGTAAAAACCTACTGCTAAACAGCAGTACTTAGTATTGCTTTGTTCCGGTTTCTCGAGTGAGTGAGCTGGTGGCAGGCAGACGAGTCATAATATCTTAGTCATAATAATGGTAATCTTAATAGATGGTCAGTAAGATCTATGGGCAGTGGTGACCACCAACCATTAGGTGGCTTATATAAAAACGTATCTTCTAATTAAACAAAACATATCCTCTCAACACAACCTAAAGACTGACTCGTACCTCTACTTTCTGAAAAAAACAATCGAAGTCTGCTTAAATTATTTGTCTTTGATGCTAAAGTTCATTGGTCTGTGGCAGTGTTGATGCAATAGGCGGCCAATAAACGTTCAGTATTAAATCAGATTTGTAAAACTGGCTATGGAATACGTAAGCAAATTAAACCCACGTTAGTTTGAAAGTTAAAATGACTTCCTGTACAAAATCAATGTTATCGCGTTTGGAACATCTTAATGCATTACTTCGTACATAATGCTACATACGTAATGAAAAAAAATAATTATTTGCATATTTTCCTGCTTACTTTATTAAGTACAATTTACGACTTTATAAGTTTTTGTTTTATGATATTTTTTAACTATATTTTTAAGTGTTAGTATCCGACGCTCAAGGTTCTAGTATTATGATTTTGTTTTTGTTTTCTGTCTAAGGTGATAGACCTTAGACAGAAAACACATTGAACAATAAATTTCATAAAATACGGGTTATAAAAAGAGTAAGGCTAAATTATTTGTACTGTTGGATGTTTTGTTAGATATAAATAATATGTCGTCAAATTTGCCTTCAATTAAGGCTTAAGGGACAAAACATTATACACTGCTTACTGGTAGGTCTTTGACCATCTTTGACCAGTTTAAGTCATTTATATTGAAAACTGATTTTGGCATTGGTTTTGACTTTGAATATATTACTACTTATATAATATAATATAATATAATATAATATAATATAATATAATATAATATAATATAATATAATATAATATAATATAATATAATATAATATAATATAATATAATATAATATAATATAATATAATATAATATAATATAATATAATATAATAACGAACGATAAATGTTCAACTTATCTCTATTGCACTTTATGCTGAGAAAAAGTATACTTATCAATGTAAAAGATTAAATTTTAAATTTGTTTACAAATCATTAATACATAATCTTTAGCTCTTTACTAATATTATAAACGTGAAAGTAACTCTGTCTGTCTGTCGCTCTTTCACTGCCAAACTAATGAAACGAATTTGAAGAAATTTGGTATGAAGTAAACTTGAACTCCAAGGAAGGACATAGGCAACTTTTTTGCCTAACATCTGACAATCAACCCCTAAAACGCGAGCAAAGCCGCGGGCGACAACTAGTGTTAAACAACGCAATGATGATTTATTCTAATTATAAAAATATATATATATACAATGCGTTTCCTATCCGTATATAATAATTTATCCGTATATAGATTTTTTTGCCATTTTATTTTTGTTACATCTGTTCCTTTATCTTCAGACATTGCCGTCCGGTGCATTATAACTATTAATAAAAATAAAAAAAAACGCAGAAACTAATGGCGATATTAAGTAAAAATATTCATACAACTGTGATAATACATGTAAAAAGAAATCCTCACGCTCAAAGCACCATTCCAAGTCGTTTAAAAATCATCAAGAACACTTTGCGTAAAGTAACGATCACCATTTCAAGTTCCTACTGTATGTTCCGGTATTCCGGCATCTTGTGGCAATAAAAACTCATGATAAGTATCCTCTACCATATAGAAACGGTAATAATTATTTCTCTTGAGACGTTCATATTAAATTCAACAAGTGGATTAATTAACGCGCATACAATAAGGCTGTTATGGCTATAATTACATGTCAAATTACGCTATATCATTGAATTATGTATTGTTATATGTTATATATTTTAAGGGTCCTGTAAAGTATTCTATGAATATTCGAGGTTCTTAACGTTATTCTAATATAATATACATTACAGAATATAATACTGGCTATTTTAATAAACGTAAAAAAAAAATTAACATAAAAATGGGGAAAAGGTCTTTCTAAGAAACTGGAACACTTCTGGTCAAAGGCTGAATGCCAGCGTTGAATTTAACGCCACATGGCAATCTTAGTTATATAGTTTTATTTAAGTGTGGAAGTATCGAAGATCTGTATCACTTGTTGATGTAACAAGACTAAGAATCAGAGAAAGTTATCCTTAACTAATTTAAAAGTACATTTGTTCGATGTTGGATTAGTTCAGAGCATTATATCAGATCCTTTATCAGAATTTGCTAGGATGCTCCTGGAATTCTGTCTAATAGCTATAAATAATAAATAATGTTTAAACATAAGGAAGAAGGGAAAATTGTACTGACGTACTTGTGTTTTTTAAATATATATATTCATTAATTTAGTTTACTTTGGGAAGGTTCTTTTAAGGCTTTGAGAAATCGTCACGTAAGGAAAATACGTCACGCCAACTCCAGGCAATCTTTCCCTCTCTTCATCTTTCTATTGTATATATCGGTTCAATATAATATAATTTAAACTTATTTGTTGCTATTGTTTTTAATTAATACGGATTTTTTTGTCATTGTCATTTAATTATTCCCAAACATTAAAAAATTTGACGAACTCCGTGGTCGAGTAGCGTGTAAACCGGTTTACATGGGTACGCCACTCTGAGGTCCCGGGTTCGGGTCGACTCGATGTAGAAAAATTTCATTAATATTCTACGTTGTACTGGTTCTGGGTGTTTGTGGTACCATCGTTACTTCTGATTTTCCATAACACCAGTGCTTTAAGCTACTTACATTGGGATTAGAGTAATGTATGTGATGTTGTCCAATATTTATTAACAAAAAAAAATAAAAAATAATCCAATGTGTCTCTTATTTACTACATAATATGTAGCTAAAACAATTTATTTCCTCACGTTTTTTTAAATAAAAGCCCGTAAATGTCCCACTGCTGGGATAAAGGCCTCCTCTCACTTTGAGGAGAAGGTTTGGAGCATATTCCACCACGCTGCTCCAATGCGGGTTGGCGGAATACACATGTGGCAGAATTTCGTTGAAATTAGACACATGCAGGTTTTCTCAAGATGTTTTCCTTCACCGCCGAGCACGAGATGAATTATAAACACAAATTAAGCACATGAAATTTCAGTGGTGCCTACCTGGGTTTGAACCCGAAATCATCGGTTAAGATGCACGCGTTCTAGCCACTGGGCCATCTCGGCTCTTTTAAAATAATTATTATTCATTTTCAATTTTAAATATTATTATTCATTGCATATTCTTTATCATACATACATATATATATATATATATATATATATATATATGATATATATATATGTATATTATATATGTATATTATATTATACGTAATATAGCGATTATGATCGATTAAATATTATAAGCTTTTAATTTTCAATTTAATAATTATAGAGGAAATATTCGATAGTTCGGAAGCTACTTTATTTAAAAGTATCATAGGTTACTTTTTATTTCAGTAATATTGTAATTACATATGTGTATTACTCTTATAGTTATACTGTTTTCCGTGCAGGCGAAACCGGGGTTGCAGAATAGATAACTATATTTTTATAAAAAGAAAATATGTTTGACGGACGCCTGTTGATTTAGTCATTTCATGTTTTTAATAAAGTGGATACTGTAGTGTACTGTACTGTAGTAGATTGGTGTAGTAGATTCATCACTCTATACAGATCAATTCTGTAAGCTTTTACTTTTAAATACGATCAAGTGAGCGTCTAGACTATAACTAGGGCGTTCACTTTCATTCAAATAGTACCACACATATGTATATTTATAATTAGTTACTTTATCAATTATTTTTTTCGCTACCTATGACGTGACGTACGTAGCTACTGGCGACCACAGAATACCAGCGTTGAAGCTCATTTAACAATGGTTTCAACACAAGCTGAGTGGTTTACCAATTTGGGCATCACATTCTTTCCTGTTTTTTGTCATTTTGTATATTTTTTATTTTATTTTATGATTTGTACAATGTGTATGTCCAAATAAAGAGCTTTTGATTTGATTTGATTTGATTAAATTATAATGAGTGCCGCGCAAAACGTGTCTTATAAATATTTTGTCATATTTGAATAGATATTGTAATTAATACCGGATATAAAGCGGCTTTCAATATAAAGTAGATAAATACCTACACAGTAATAGCCTGCTAATTTCCCACAGTTGCTAAGGCCTCCCTTCTCTCTTTGAGGAGTTGGTTCGGAGCATATTCCACCACGCCGCTTCAATGCGGGTCAGTGGATACAAATATGGCAGAATTTCGTTGAAATTAGATACATGCAGATTTCCTCACGATGTTTTCCTTCAACGCCGAGCACGAGAGTTATAAACCCAAATTAAGCATATGAAAATTCACTAGTACTTGCCTGTGTTTGAACCCGTAAACATACGTTAAGATACACGCGTTCTAACCACCGGGCCATCTCAGCTCATTATATACCTACTTAGTATAAATACTGAGACACACGATGAAACTACGTTTTGAATACAAGCAACACAAGTTAAATAACAAACACTAAAATTAAACTGAAACACAACTTTGTGCTATTTAAATGTTCCTAAATACGAATTAAATTTACTTCTATACAGTAAATGTAGTACATCGTTCTTCAAGATAGCCTTCATAGTTAGATTCAGGGTCTTTCTGGACGGGGAAATAGGCCACCAGGTGAAACGTGATCGGTCCATCTATGACATTAACCCTATAAGAAAGTGCAATAATTTCCTTTGACAATGCACCACCAACCTTTGAGATGTTATGTCCCGTGAACCTATAGATACACAAGCTCATTCAAACCGAAGCACAATACAACTATTGTTACGTATTGGTAGATAACATGATGACTGAGTGGTACCTACCCAGACTTGCACAAAGGCCTACCATCAAGTAAATTTATAATAACTTTATCGGTTGTCCCCGAGATAGAGGAACTGTTTTACGATATTTGTTTAAACGTAGAACGAAGTATCAAAGATTATAAAAATTATATCTTGATTCGTATTACAACCCAATAAGAAACTTAAATAAACAACTTTATTGTCACTTATGTCGTTTTAAATTCGAATAAAATACTCGCTCGAGGGTATAACTGCAATTTAATTTACCATCTTTCGTAATACACTGAGTACACGTTTCTACGTAGGAAAATTTACGTCATACCTTTCGTGAAAAGTAAACGAAGTGTCATATAATTATGTCCATAGAATTATGTGAAATTTTTACTAAATTTACAAAACTTTAGATAGTACAAATAGTGTATTTACTTTCACTTATAGTAGGAATACTTCTCTCATATTTACTGAATTTACTAATTTTCGTCATGTACTGCAACCCCTTCCTAAATTTGTTTCTTTATAAATGCAAAAGTAACTTGTGTTTACTTGCAAAGTTACGTGAATCGATTTATTAAGCAAGCTCGACTTGCTTTATACAAAATTTCAAATTTCAAGGAAGGACTACTTTTTAACCCCGACGCAAAAGGAGGGGGGTTATAATTTAAACGTGCCTGTGTATCTGTCTGTGGTTTCGCAGCTCCCAAACGGATGAACCGATTTTCGCTTAGTTTTTTTTTTGTGTTGCCATGTTTCATGAAAATCTGTTCATCCGTTTGAAGGTCATCAGCTCTTTAATAGTTGATTAGTGAATCTGACTACCTTTCGTACGTCCTATCCATTCGAATTTTGGTACCGTGTTACTTCAATGATATTGAAAGAACATGATAGGATAACCATGACATGAAATATGACATGTTAGTATTAAATACATTATATTTGTTTTTGGAAGCTTGGCCAACCAAAAACTAATATATACTTTTATGAATTAAAAATATTCAAGCTTCTTATCAATATTGATTCGAGTTTCCAGAGCAGTTTTGCCAATAATATTTATCATATTAAGTTAATCGTCCACAATCTGATTCAATTTACGATCAGAAAAAAAATCGAAGTACCGCACCGTGTCATAACTCGCTAATACCCACTTTTCTACTTAGGTGGTTTTGGTCACTATCGGTGCCGTACATCCTTTATTTATATCGCAAGTTGAGTGGAAAAAATTCAAGATATCGAAACGGCCTTGCATCAATTTGATTTACAGTGATTATATAAAATAATCATTTAAAATTTCAAACAAACGAATCAAACTTATATATGATTCAGAAGTTTGATATTTTAGTTATAGTTAGATCGAAAGGAGAGTTATAGTTAGTTAGTTAGAAGGCAAAAGGAAGAGAGGTAGACTGCATACAAGGTAAGATGACGATATCAGACAAGTGGCAGGAGTCATGTGGAACAGAATGACCCAAGAAAGGGATGAATGGAAAAGGAGGAGGAGGAGGAGGAGGTTGGAGTAGGCCTTTGCCGACAGTCAAACAGATCTAGAGATATTAGTTTGAATGGTTTATTTAGTGAGGGTCCAGCATTAGTTTTTGTTAATTTAAATTTATTGTAACATATTAAGAGATCTGAATAAAAGACTCATTATTATAATTTAGATAATACGAAACGAATAAATTTTCATAGTATCTCGATTACTATCTCGTAGTGAAACATGTGAAATTCGTTTAGCTGACTAATAGTTTGCGTTAAACGAACAGTTAAAAACAAAAAACATGCAGTTTTATTCAGTGTAAACTCACATTTACATGAGAGAACTCTTGATCTGTTTAAAACTGGCTAAATGATACGCGTTGTCTGTTATATGTTTAATGATTTTAGTAAATATCGCTATAGTTTGTTATTTGTTTTGTTTGTTTTTGAGTTTTACGAAACATTAGATTAATATAGGCCGAAATATACATCAGCCCAAGGTCCCATACCTTGACATTATCGTATTCCAAAATCTAAATCACGATGTTCTTTATTCAAGTAGGCTCGTAAAAGCATATTTGAATCGTCATGTTACAGGGTTGAATTAAATGTAAAGCTACTACAGATTCGGAAAGTGGATTCCACCGAGAATAACCTCAATTTTAATTACAGAGTGTGTCAGTAAAGTACAATTATTTTTTTATATACCATCATCATCAGCCCATATTCGTCCACTGCTGGACATATGACTCTCTAAATACACACCACTGTGGTTTTTCTTCGGCAACTCGCATCCAGCTCCTGCCAGCCGGTTTGCGCAAATCGTCACTCCACCGTGCCTGAGGACCTCGTACACTACGTTTGCCGAGACGCGGTCTCCAATTTGCTATATATATGCTACCTAGAAATCAATAAATACTAACAATTTTTTATCTTTAATATTATCTTGTTTTCAGTAATATCTTATTTATCATGATTTTTTGACAAAGCTCTTAAATTTTATATAATAATTGATTGCACTATAAAGCAACCTAAGATAGTGTGTCCGATAGCCCATTTTGATGTCTAAGGCCAAGTGTTTGAGATTTGAATGCTTTCTAATAGAAAAGAGTACTGTACTAATTAAGATAAATGTACATAAGTTATACAGAAGAGTATTATGGTATTTATGTAAATGTAAGATATTTATTTTGCATGTAATTTGATACGGTTGTAATGCGATATGTTAATAATTAACGCTCTTTGAATTACGTTTCATTATTTTCACTCGAATGTATAGTGTATACGTTCTCAGTTACTTGATTTGTAGATATCATTTATATATTTTTTTACAAAAATGGAAGTGCTTTATTTATATATTTCTAGTTTTATAAAACAGATCAGTTTTGCTATACGTCCAGCATATAAATAGGTCGACCTCATTAAAAAAAAAGTTTATTTGCCTTGTGACTTGGCTTGTCATGCTGACCCAGAGGTTCTGGTTTTAAAACAAAAAAATCTAGGAAATTGAAAGAGTATCTACCTACTGTTACACAAGTTCGCAATAGGGACTTAGAAACTGAGTGTGTTTTTTCAAGAAACTACCTAGTACTGCTTTTTTTCATCGAACTAAAGATGAAGTTTGTGAACGACGTAAACGACCTCTATAGAGGTCTAAATGAGACTTTAACTTTACCTGACAGTCAATATAACCTTGACCTATTGAATCATTCTTTTTTTTTTTGTAATAATTAGATCTCCTCAATGCTCTCCTACGTTATCCTAGATAGGACCACAGTCGATTAGGGTTTATTATTTTACAGTCAAAAACACAATTTTCCATTTACTAATATAAACCTATTCATACGTTTTAATTTGGAAAGTATTTAAATGTATTTGTTCTCATTCACTCACATCGTTTTAAGGAGTTATGCACTTAAATTACATTGGCTCAAGGTCGGAAATTATCAATAAAAGCTAAAGTTTTATTTTTTTTTCTATATTATATTATTTGGAGCTCCATCCGAATAGATTCCATCATATTATGTCTGATATTAGCTTGAGGAAATTTTAATAAGATTGTGCCTTTAAAATTTGTCTTTCTATCAAAACCCAGCAACCCTATATTTTCCAGTAGCGCCATCTACAGGTAAGCTCTAATAAGCTGGTCTGCTTAAAGAAAATCTCCATGTAATAAAATATATATGGGGCAACTTTCAAGGTCAAACGGTGTTGAAGTCTATTAATCTTATCAAATGGATAAACCAACACCTATTCTCACATAATATATACGTGCATCTTGAACAAATAGAATATCATATAATATGCTAACAATATAGTACTATAATAAGATATTTTAAAAGCCATTAATAAAATTTCAATTAACTTGGTCTTACAAATTTGATTGAAATAAAGACAAACCCTTCCAAATAAAAGGCTTGAATGACAATGGCCTTAATAGGTCGAATTTATATGGACCGGAGATTTTAATGTCTGATATTTTGAAACCTTTAAGATATTATTAGAGACAAATCTTTGCCTTCAATTTATTAATGGCAATATTTGGTTATAAATACTTTTATTATTATGTAACAAAATAATTATTAGTGATTAATATTGGTGAGAGAACCATTGAACCAATACGAGCCAACCAAAAGTCACCTTAAAATTTACTGTCGAATAATTCCTACACATTAGGATTCGTCCATTGTTTGAAAGAGAGGAACAGAGTAGAGGAAAAATAGCCATAAAACATGTTTTAAATTATTTTTCTATTATTATATCTATTTTTGTTGTTAACATAACCTTGACAACAGAATGCCATTTATTGACTACTACTGTAATTATGTGTTTTATTGTCACTTATATATATTTAACGACACCACAGCATCTGACGTCAATTACACGTATTTAATAGTTGAGTTAACTGCCAGTTTATAAAAAAAAAATATCCCATTATCCCAAGACTTTACAGCGTAATGCTCGTTTTGATCCCGTTAACTGTTTTGGGTTTAAATAATGGATAGAATTTCGATTTCTGTTATACCTTCGAGTTTCAATGATTATTTTTATTATATTCACGAATTGTTCGCTTTTCGTGAGAATATCGGCCAGGACCCAATTATATTTGATTATACCCAGGCCTCAATATCAAATAGTTTTAATTAAGAGGGATAGATTTTTTTCCCTAAGAAACAGAACATCAATTTTAGTCTAAATTACATTTTTAAGGATTTATTTCAGTTCAGTAATTAATTATTAGATAGTTTTATAGTCTAATCTTAGCTCGTGCTTTAATTTATACTAACTAGTATATTTTTTGTTCATAATATTTACGAATTTATTAAAGGATTGTTTAAATAATACAAGAGGTATTGTTTAATTGTTTATTTTTTAATAAATTGATATTTTTACAAAGATACTATTCACATGAAAATTTTTACACCTAAATCATATTAACAGTTGACAATCAGATTTCGATAAAAGATGTCACACATCATATAAGAATTATACCTAAATTTAAAGTAATATTTACAATAATGTACATATAGTTTTTTTTTTTATAATGATTACAATTTTATGAAAGTAAATTCGATAGTTAGTGTTTGTTTCAAAACGATAAGTAATACATTTGATTGTAATGAAATCACAGCCAGTAAATCAAACGACAAAGAGAAATTGTAAAAAATATTATTTACAAATACGAATTTATTTATTTGTTAATATGATCAAGCATTTCAGGTAATACGTTATACGCTACCATATTTCCCATCACATTCTTAGGTTCTTTCTTTGTTACTATAGCAACGATTTCTTCTGCAGGCGGTGGAGGCGGAAAATCTGCACTTGATTCCATCGCTAAAGTCATTTCATCTACACTTAATACTACTTCCCTACTATCAATTTCAACTCTATTACGTTCTACTGTAGAACTATCTTCCATTATACTGTACAAATTTTCGGATTTGCCTTTATACATTTGTCAGGAGCTCATATAATAAGCCTCGCTTATATTAACCTCATCGTTGACAATGTTGCTTTTTTGCGACCACTCTTTTTGTTGATGTTTTATACGATATATTATTTCATCGTGAATCACACCAAAACACATAGCAGTTAACGCCAGACCAATTAGAGTATAAGCCGAGCAGAACCACAAAACAGTGGAATTAATTGTGTAATATCTAACAGCGTTGATTGTGGTGTAACTCATTCCTGGAATAATATTACCAAAACCGATTGTGCTTAAAGTCATAAAGCAAAAATAAAAACCATCCGTAATACTCATATTGTCTAAATTAAATAACACAACAGCTCCTATTGATATGTAAATAAAAATTGCTCCAAGACAAAGAAAAACAGGAGCTAAAATACTGAGTCCATGCATTGATAATTTGGAATCAGTGTCTGGCCAGCTGATGACATCTTCTTTTGCCGTACTAGTTGTAGGTCTCTCCGATATTGAGTCCTTTTGACTGTCTGCTTTTAATACGTAGCATTCTTCTGTTGGAGTTTTACTTGTATTTTGACTGTTGAGCATTTCCTCTTGTTGTCTTTTCAGTTTCATTCTTCTCTCTTTTTCTGCCATTCTTCGTTCATCATAGCAACAGTAGCCGCAGTTTGAACAGAGACAGCAGCATAGTGCTCTACTGAAAACACTTCTTGCCATCTTTGATAGCAAAGATCCAACGCTTGAAAGGTATACAAGTGTTAATGGGATTCCAACAAGAGCATAAGCAATGGTGACGCTTTTCCCCATTACGGTCCTGGGAGCGATGTTACCGTAACCTGTAAAAAAATTTCAACTTCTTTATATGACGGAAATAAACATATCAGTTGTAATTATCACGAAATATCGCAAATTTACCTACGGTTTTCACTATAATACTAATTAATTATTTGTGTCATTATATCAAAAGCTTTAACTGTGTCTATTACCTTAATATAGTAATTTAGAAATATATTTATACTGATGGCTTTACTTAATGGCATATAAAAAAAAATGTTTTTCTTAAGAACTTTTTAACGAACCCATAATATAAACAGAGACTTATTAAACTCACCAATTGTCGTTAAAACAGTTAACGAGTAGAAAAATGCCAGCGCCAAATTCCATTCGTGCTCTTCGTAATGGTTGCTAATGTCATTCCCGGTAAATTCACCCAGCGCCATTTCTCTGTAACTGACGCCATACTGCGACGCCATTTCTGTCGTGACTCTTTGCATCAACTCATTTTGAAACTTCAGAATTTCCTGTGCAGCTAACCGCGTCCAATTTTCTCTGTATAAAATATTTAACGAGACTGTTATTTCCCAGATATTTTCAACGGCTTTGCTTCTCGCGTCCCAGAAATAGTTCGCAGATAACGTTAAATTTCTATAATCATTATCTTCCTCTATTTCTTTGTTATTTGTATTACTATCTTTGTGTGTTATTTTTTGTTTATCTGGAAGTATCCTAGGTCGAGCAGGAACTTCTACACCACCTTCTATTGCTAAAAATATGACTGAACCTAGAAACGTATATGCCAATAAAACTGAAAATATTACGCCATTTGTTAGGCAGCCGATAATGAATTGTTTTCTTCGGTACTTTGTTGTTTTAAAACAAAAGCAACACACAACTTTCTGCCGCGAAGTTTGAGTTCTCTTTTTACTATTAGATGCCATTGAATCGGCGTCTTGGCATTTGTCCAAAGGAATTGCTCCATTGAGATTGGGTTTAGCCAATGTATACTGTTCGAAACGGTTGATCGCTTCTTTATCCAATACTACATGGTTGATATCCATTTTTGTTATTTATATTCAAACTTTGTTCTTCGATAATACTATCTCTTCTTAGTGGATTTCATCTGAAACAATAATTTATGTCATATTAATACAAATAGGTACTTCACAAAGATATGTTTTTTCCTAAATAGGAGATCACTATTCAACGTCTTCTAATGCGGAGGAAAAATTAGCGATAAATGAAAAAATATAGAATACAGTTTTTATTAATGTTTGTCGAAGTATCTTATATATTTTTTCTATATTGTAAACAGCCGAGAGATTAACAGGACATTAAATATATAACTGTCCAAGTACGCTTACAAATCTAAGGATTCGTTTAAAAAAAAAAACACTTATAAATTTCTAACTTTTCAAATTTGGTACAAAACAAGTTTGGTACTTTTTCTTAATTACCCTTCAGAGGGTGTTAAATTGGGGATGAATTGAGTTATATGAAACTGAAAATTTTCAAATGGTAGGCTGGGTATGAGTAGGCCCTGGAAAATTTACAAAATTCCATAATAATGGATGAAAGATAATGACGTAGTCATACTTTATCAAGATAGAAATACAAACACTAATATTTAGGCTTCTCAGTACAAAGAACAATCAGTGATAACATTTTTTTTTTTATTTGCATCCAACGAGGCTTTAATTGATAGGGTGGAGGAAACTTACTTAATAATGTAATTTTAATTCTGGACGCATTCGTGTTAATTTTTTTATTAAGATAAAAATCTAAGCGATTTAGACACAACATGAATTTAACGTAAAATAGATAATTACATAAAAATGATTTATCTATGTCAAACAAGAAGGTTGACTATAACTCTGCAAATCTGAGAAAGGGCCTCACAATTGAAAAAGTGAGGCATAGTCCACCACGCTGGCCCAGTGCTGGTTGTAGGCAAGACGTTATATCCGGAAAGATTATCGAGAGACAGAGAAGTGGAGACACAACGCTGTATCCAATTAATTTATATTATTATATTTATATATTTTTTGCCCAGAGGATCGGAATTGCGATTCTACGAGGAAATGCTGCTGGCATTCCTGTCTCCATTCCACGCGGTCACGATTTGTACAATATTAAAATATTCATTATTATTAAATGGATGTTTTAATTCGATTAGACATAACGCGCTAAAATTAAATCATACCTAGTTTATTACGCCTTTTATTTAAAAATGAATGAATAAAAAACATTGTTTTATTCGATCATTTTTGTTTGAGCTTGAGTGAATAGTAATTTTTTTTCCAAAATATTTCGAACAAACTTTACATATTATGTATATTTATTTTAATAATTTACACAAAAATAGTACAAATCCGTTTTCAAGACACGTACAATCGGTTCGATTTCGCGCGAGGATCTCAAGAAGGGAACGTTGATAGCACGTCATGAATAAAAAAATATTTTACGTTTTCTCAAGGAACCCCTTATGAAGGTAAGTTCACACACCTTATGAAGGAAAGCCGAGAAAATTGATATTTTGATGGATTGATTTTTATTTTCACCTTCGCAGCGGGGAAGAGAAATGAAAACGTTGATTAAAGAATCTGACACACTCATGATTTAGGGTTAAACCTTTTGACCGTTTATATCTTTATTTCGAAATAGACTTATTCTTTGGACTTTTTCCTACACAATTACAACTCATGATTGCTCATGACTGTTAAAATTGAGTATTTGATAGAATAATGGCTGTTAGGTACATGTAAATTAATATTCATAAAAAGTGATAGTTACAGAGTTACTAGCCAGTATTTCTCGTTAAAATCTACAGTCTAATATTATTTAATATTTAATTTATAAGGCTATGTATATCGGTAAACAAAATAGTAGAAAAAAATATAGTTACTATATGATAATGCATTAACTCAGACTTTGTACACATAAAAATAAATCTGTTTGTCATCATACCTATATGTCTCTGAGACGTATAAGTCTCAGTTATCGCATTATCATATAGTAACTATTATTTTTCTATAGGAAATATTCTTTTCTACTATATTGTTGATAGTGCATTTCGAAAGTTTTTGGATATAGGAATGAAGACAAACAGTTTTTTTTTTTATGTGTACAATCTTTTCTCTCTCTCTCTATTCGCGATATTTGATTTGACCTATGAGCTTACAGAGCTAGATTTGGCTATCAATAATATCAACCCATTTTTCTACTGTAAGGCTCGTTTCTTACTATGGGGATTAATAATAATAATAAATCCATTAAATGATTGGAAACGACTGTACAGGAACTTTGATGCATCTTGGGACCAGCAGTGATATTTCCAACAGTGGATTCAGATTTTCTGATGATAACGATAATATTAAGCATAATTAATAAGTTCTTTAATTCAAATAAACAAAGACAATTAATTTTAAGACAATGATTACAATTCACTATGTTTTAATTTAAGTTAAATTGTTATTAAATTTCTGAAATATTTTAGTGAGGCAGTGCCTTGTTGAAGATCAGAATTGAGTGCTTACCGCACCAAGCTACTCTAGTGAAAATACAAAAATAACAAAAGTTATATATATATATATATAGATTGACCAGTTAAGTGGATAATTGTTGGGAATTAATTATCGGGGACTGAGAATATGAACGCTCCGATCACACGGATCAATCGATTGATTTAGCCCATGGTAACCATTTTTAAAGGAGCTTAGCCAATAGAACAGAAGAGATTAAAGTATCACGCACATTCTATACAAACAGACTGCAACTTGCAACTTTTGGAAATTGAGATTTTAAGTAAAAACTTTAAACGTCATTTCCTTATAGTACCATTTTGGTGCTTAAGCTCTTCCTTTTTACTAATGATATAATGTTTATTAAGTTATTCAGTAGCTGAACTTTGCAGTTAAGCACCTAAAACTGTTGACACTCCGCCCTAACTCTTCCTGAATTTGTCATATTTGCTGTTTCAGTAGGTTGTGAGAGTAAGCAATGAAGATATCTAGATTTTTTTATGGCTTTGGTTGGCGGACTGGATGGTAAGTGGTCACCACCGCCCATAGACAAAGGCGCTGTAAGAAATATTAACCATTCCTTACATCACCTATGCGTCACCAACTTTTTGAACTAAGATGTTATGTCCCTTGTGCCTGTGATATTACACTGGCTCACTCACCCTTCTAACCGGAACACAACAATACAGAGTACTGTTATTTGGCGGTAGAATGTCTGATGAGTGGGTGGTACCTACCCAGACGGGCTTGCACAAAGCCCTACCACTAAATAAATTATTCTCAAAGATATAAGTAGGTATTTGTATTTGTATAAGATATAAGTAGGTATTTGTATTAAAAAAGAGAGGAGTCGTGGAACACACGGTTCCAACGAAGTATATGACCTCCGTGGTCGAGTAGTGTGTACACCGGTTTTGATGGGTATGTTACTCCGAGGTCCCGGGTTCGATTCCCGGCCGAGTCGATGTAGAAAAAGTTCATTAGTTTTCTATGTTGTCTTGGGTCTGGGTGTTTGTGATACCGTCGTTACTTCTGATTTTCCATAACACAAGTACTTTTGCTACTTACATTGGGAGCAGAGTAATGTATGTGATGTTGTCCAATATTTATTTATTTATTTATTTATTTATTTATTACATAACATATGACAGACACAATCAAATGAATTATCAACGTTTGTAAATAATTAAACGACAACGAGAATATTATTATTAAAAATCCCATGTGTAATGTGTGAATTATAACAAGAACAAAAAATAAGTTTAAATAATATTATACAATACTGTTTATAATAGAAAGAGACGGAGAGAAAGAGGAAGAGAGAGGGAAAGGTTTCCTGGACCAATATCCTTTTGATTTACGTGAGGTTCTCTGCCAGTTAATTCTACTGTAAGCCGCGTAAAAGAACAGACAGGAAGCATTCCAAAAAGGAATATGCTAATATATTATCTATGACACTAAGAAATTTTAATCAATCTGCTCACTTATAATGCTCGGCCGACATTATGAACGAAGATATTTAATATCTATTATGGCTCACTCACCATATAATATAAAAGAGCCGAGATGGCCCAGTGGCTAGAACGCGTGCATCTTAACCGATGATTTCGGGTTCAAACCCAGGCAGGCACCAATGAAATTTCATGTGCTTAATTTGTGTTTATAATTCATCTCGTGCTCGGCGGTGAAGGAAAACATCGTGAGGAAACCTGCATGTGTCTAATTTCAACAAAATTCTGCCACATGTGTATTCCGCCAACCCGCATTGGAGCAGCGTGGTGGAATATGCTCCAAACCTTCTCCTCAAAGGGAGAGGAGGCCTTTATCCCAGCAGTGGGACATTTACGGGCTGCTAATGCACCATATAATTCAGAACACGGAAATACTAATAATTTTGCTTGAAGTAGAATTAATATGGTTAGTGGATTGGACCTAGACGGAACTAACAAATTATCACGAAGTCGAGTATTTAGTCGAATATCTTGCATTATATAGACCAAAGGTTTCTCTCTGTGTTTATTCATGCGAAATGTTATTGTCAAGTTCGATTCATGCACATGTAATTCACGTATTTCTGAAATAATATATTAACAATTATTTTTAGTCGTGAACCAATGGTTTTGTGGCCATTCAAATTTTGATCATCTCTCATATCACCGATGTGCTATCAACCTTGGGATCTGAGATCTTATGTGCCTGTAGTTACACTGACTTAGTGAGTCACTTAGAGACTCTTCAAACCGGAATAGAACGATATTAAGAACTGTTTTTTGATATTAGAATCTACGAGTGGGTGGTATCTACCCAGACGGCTTTGCATGAAGCCACCACCAAGTAAAGTAAGGTAGCGTTTTATTTTATTATCACACACTACGTTGTTTTTTTTTTTAATTTTATGTTGTCTCTGACTCAAATGGCTCGGCCAGAGTCACCGGGCGGAATGACTTTTTAATATACTCCGATGTTGGGAACCCACTTAAGGATTCACAATTCTCGTGTCCTCAGGGCAACTATGAAGCTTGACCTCAGCTTAGAACGCCTAAACCTCGAGAGGGTGGAAAAAAGTTATAAGAACTTAAACTAACTTTAACTTATAGCAGCTCGCCAGACCAACGAGGCATTATTTTCACGTAAATCGTAACATTTCATAGGAGTAAATATAACAGTGTCAGTTGAAGCTATAATTTTGATTCCTCGACTACAAGCTCTTAGCTTATTAAAGAAAACATGTTAAGTATTCTTAACCGCTTATTACTCAAGCCGCGTGATTAATAGAACAATATCGACTTCTTCTTTTAAATATCGAATTTTAAGTAAGGCCAGTGTTATTGAATTCATTAAATATTCCATAAACAACGTAAATTCATTGCAAATTTTGAATACACATTGTTCACCAATACTCAATAAATGTAATATGATTGACCGCTAATGAACCACATTCGGATTTGCCATCGGATATCGGTTTTAACAATTGCACCTCGAGTTAAGTCATGTCAATGGAGATATTAATATTTATTTATTTATCGAAAGGGATCCGGCTTTATTAAATGTCGTAATAACTTTTGCCTTTATGAATTAAAATTAAAGTTTCAAAACTGTATACCTCTTTCATGATATAATTTTATGCGAAACCACCTTCGGGGTAGAAATGGAATGTGGTCGAAAGTCAACTTAGTTTAAATAGTCAGTTTGAAGTAATTAACTTCAATATACCCTTTTTGTTTAATCCGGTGTCTATTCTCTGAACATAGCATGTTTGACCTTAAATAAAACGAAAATTGTTCGGTGTTCTGCTAACGTTATGTGAACAGTCAGAAATGTAATCTACGTAAATAATTTTTAAATAAAGTTTATTAAGCTATGATTTCTGAAATCCGAATATAGTTACACATTCATTTCGTTTTTTTTTAAAGCCATCAATACCGTTTATGAAAAATGTCAAAGAAAATAGCTCTTATGGGAGGCCTAGGCAATTTGCTACATCTCAATTGATGATTACTGAAATAATTTCTAAGTGAACAAAACCTATAAATAAACAATAGTTCAATTGAATAAAAATACAGAGGTCGTTAGTAAAACATTGTATTAATATACAGCAACGAAGTATACAATAGACGAGCCACACACATACAAGGAAATAAATAGCGGCGTTGAAGCAGCGGAATACCGGCTTGAGAGACCGTCATGCCATTTGCCGTCACAACATACGACTCAGTTTGCGATATCAGTAATTTGTATTATCTTTCAGATGAGAAGAATAAGAAGACCAATGTAATTAAAGATACAAGGGACATCACATCTAATTTAAAAGGAGTTATTTATTATTTATTAGCACAAATTATGCAAAGGTGGCAATAATGCAGACATGTCAAAGGTCTTCCAGCCAATCTTGAAACAAATAGGAAGTATGTGAGGCATAATGTTCAAACTTAAAACAAAAAGCTGACATTAATAAACATACAAATTAGTTATAACGACTCAATACTATAGTTATATTACTCAACTCAAGGGAAAAATTAGATGAAAGAAAAGGATGGAGGTAGATGAACTATATTTTATTGTTGTATGTTTCATCCCTCTCTAATATTTTAAATTCAAAAGTTAATTTGTTTATTTGTCTGTTTGTTTTTTACTATTTTAGACCTTAGATCATCATGTCATAATGCGTACACGTTGTCAGGGATACAGTAAAAGACATAAGGATACCAATCACCTTCCCCCATCTACGGGCCATAATAGTATTAATGAAATATTAAAAACCTCTCTTCAACCAATGATACAAATATAAAATGGGGAGATCGGTGTAATACAAATAGATATAATTTATATTATAAATCTCTGTTGTTAGTTGGAATTGAGGGACTGGAACTGGAACTTAGCTGATAGTAATCTTAATTACATATTTACGTCAATGAAGGTAAAATATGAGTTTTTAATAATTTTATCTCATCAATAAACACCATTATAAATATATAATAGTTTAGTTTTTTTAATTTATTATAACTATGTGATAGTTTCGCCTTAGAATTCCTTATATACATAATATAATGTGTTCAAAATCATGGTTTTGTATATATAACAAACAAAATGTGTACAGTTATGTAAGTATGATGAAATTTCGAATTCTGGCGCGATGTCCGAAGGTAAAAATCAGCAGTCGGAATTAATCACAGCAATTACTCTTAACATTCCCCGGATAAATGGCATAGAAGATTCAGAGTGATCCAAAATCTCTATGCAAAGCCAAAGGATCAAGCCGGTCGGATAGGGCTTGGTCGTTGATAATTCGCTGGTACTAGTACTGCTTCCGCCCGGAGGTGAGAGCAGTACTCCATGTGAGGAAGAATTTTCGCCTTGTATAGTTTAAGGTGAAAAACCATCTTGCCTCGCTGAGTACACAAACTTTTCCAGATGTCAATTTGAATTGACCTTCCAAGTGACCGCGGAACTGGACGAAACCTCAGCGCTTAAATTATAGCTTAAGATTTTCTCATACTAAAATTTTATAAAATGAACATTTAATTATATTATAATTATATGTATTAATTTTATTGCTTAATTAATGTGAATAAAAAAGATCATGATTCCTGTTTATTAGTAAATATCCATTTTTCATTACATTTTAAAACCGTTCCAATTTTGGAAGATATATTCCATTTCCTATTTGACTTATGTCGAACAGCCTGACTTAACGGATTTTTTTTAATAGCCACAAGATCTATATGATAAATATAGCCACGATTTCAGCCACGACGGCTAACCTCAAATGAGACTACTTAACTACGCACAAGTTTTTCGGACCAAAATTTATCTAACGCGACCAAAAATAATTCAAGTCATTGGTCAATGGCAGCGGCACGGGAATGATCAAGCTCCGGGCTACTCAGAATTTTTATCAGAAAAACTCAATAGCTTTGTATCTGTTCTAACTGCGGTTTAAACACAGTGCCTCTGTATCTGCGGCCTCATATCTCCACACTAGACCAACGAGTAAAAAGAAGTGCCAATTGGTCAGTTAAGTATAGTATAGTTTTTATGTCATTCGTAACAATACAATGTCAGTACTAAGTTATTCCCACAGACAAATATTATACCGTAAGTAAATATGACGTCACTACAGTAATTTAGTGTTGGGAACGCACAATTGTTGTGCTACGAACGTCGTTTTTTTTATTGTTCCAGCAAAGCTTCCTTTATCAAAGTGTATTACTTAAATCGTGCATTATTTTGTTGCAAAACAATCCTTATCACCTGACGTGTCGATTTATTTTTTGAACCCGACTTTTTTAATATTGGGTCACTCGTGGCCATTTTTATGTTTTGTAGTTGTTCCATGAGCAATAATACAAAGTTTGTCTTCCTATTGTTATCTCTCTATTATAATTTCGACTTAGTCCACACAGGGCGCTTCAACTGAGAGAAACTAGGTGTCAAGGTCAAGCTAGGTAAGTCTGTCTGGGTAGAACTCATTCATCAGATATTGTACTGGCAAACAACAATCCTTAACACTTAGCATTGTTGTGTTCCGTTTTGAAAGGTAAATGGAAAGCCGGTGGAACTACAGGCACAAGAGACATTTTTTTATAGCATAGGTTGGCGGACGAGCATATGGGCCACCTGACGGTAAGTTATAACCGTCCATAGATAATGGCACTGCAAGAAATATTAACCATTCCTTACATTGCCAATGCGCCACCAACATTGGGAACTAAGATGTTATTACCCTTGTGCTTCTAGTTACACTGGTTCACTCACCCTTCAAACCGGAATAAAAAATATTATTGTTTGGCGGTAGTATATCTGATGAGTACCTATCTAGGGCTTTGCACAAAGCCCTGCCACCAAGAGTAAAATCTTAGTTCTTAAGTTTAGTGGTACATTCTTACCATCAGGTGTCTAATTTACCGGCTTATATACCTATTTTAAACAATAAAAAAAAGTCAGAAAATACCATCGCAGATAGTGTATATACACAATGCGAACAATTTCTTGTCAAATTACCTAACGCGTAGCACTTCAAGATACGTGATCAGAACAAAAAATCCTGAGTGACGTTTCGTCCGAAGCAATATGTAGCCCTATATCTTATTGTAAACATCAAAGACTTGAATAAAGAGAAAGACAGAATATAGTTCTTTTCTCTTTTTAATTTAATTTTAAATTTATAATATTAAGTTTAAGGTTTTCAATAATAAATAAATTTATTTTTGATCGTTCCTTTATATTAGGTTGTTGATTTAAATAAAAAAAAAATAACAGATATTTCTCTAATCAACATCGTCAACATTTGTTAACATATTCGTTCTTGGAAAAAAATAATTATTAAAATAATGATATAATTGTACCATCAGGTTGACAGATTGCTTATCACAGTAACGGAAATTAAATCGTATTACGTATTTAATATAAAATTATAACTTTGTATGTGTGTAAGTATGTATGTATGTATGTATGTAAATAATTATTGGATGACATGCTTACAAAAAATTATTCAGGTCTTTATTAAGTAAAAAAAAAATATATTTTAATATTAATATTTCTTAACAACAATTAATATTTGACAGAAAATTTACTTAAAATGCTTATGAATTTTTCTGCCAATCTAAATTAATTCAGGTCTTTATTAAGTAAAAAAATATATTTTATTATTAAAATTTCTTAATAACAATTAATATTTGACAGAAAATTTACTTAAAATGCTTAAGATTTTTTCAGCCACACTTAATTAATTCGGGTAATCAGATATTGAAATTGGCATCTTAATAAAAGTAAACGTTTATTTTTCTGCTGACTGTACTAATGATGAACAGGCTTCGTATATCGTAATTACAGCGGTTTTGCGTTTTGTAAGCTATTATAATAGCTAATTATACGCCATTATTACGCGAGTTAATTTGCGGTCATCAGTCTATTCTAATGTATTTAAAACGATACGTATTAATGTTCGAAAACATTCCGGTAAACTGAGGTTGATCATACAATGTATTGTACAGGTTAGTTGTACGGATAGCAAAAAAAAATTACAACTATCGAACATTTTAGATTTTTTATATGTTAAAATAAGTAAATATAAAGAAATATTTATTTTACGTTATAACATGTAAACTTTTTTTAGAGTGATATAGAATAATTGAATTACTCAGGAGCTACGGCCCTATTACACTCATTTTTAATGCATATTGCATACGTTCCATTCTTGAGCGTCAAGCCACTTATACCTATAAGAAAACGACACGACCGAATATCACGTATTCACTGTTCCCACTTTTCTGTTTATATTCCACTTTCTTCTACATTATTTTTAAATAAGGCCTTCTGGGTAAAGTCTCCTCATCTTTTGAGGAAACTGAAGACCTTATTCTATTACATATATTGCAGAATTTAACCTCGCATATTGAGAACGAATCATGATATCGAACTGAACTCTCAAGCCAATTTTACACGACGTGTAATCGCATAATAAGAACACACTTTAGTTTTTATTAAATTAAATTTATCAGCCTCAACACTGAGCTAAATTAAAATAAATTTAAATTATCTCTAAGGGCTAGTCTGCACAGCGCAAAAAAAACGCGTGGTTTTTTCATTTTTGCATTTGTCTAACTCTTAACTCTTGAAAATTATGTATGTACACGCATAAGCGATTAAAAGTTGTCGCGGTAAAGTATTTGTTGTTTAATATAAATTTGACGATGTGCGGATTTAAGCAGCGAAAACAAAGTTTGTGTGGTGTGATTTCGTAATCCGGCTTTAGCCTTTACTTAGTGGTAGGGATTTGAGTTAGGCCATCGAGGTAGATACCACCCACTCATCAGATATTCTTCGTTGTTGTGATCCGGTTTGAAGTGCGAATGAGATAGCGTAAGGGACAAGAGATACAACATATTAATTCCCAAGGTTGGTAGCGTATTGGCGACGTAAGGAATGGTTAAAATAATTGCTGACAACGTCAATGTCTATGGGTGGTATTACCAAGTTAATAGTAAGTATTTTCTGCCTCGCACAACTACTCTTTTCAACTTTCGCCGGCGGTTTTTCCTGCTGTAGCAGGATATCCCCGTTGAATCACACAAAAAAACTTACTTTTACGTAATTAAAAGTTAATTTAAAAAAAAGAATCAGGTTAACATATATATTTGTTTTCTTTCGATTACCTCAGATTTTCCTCATTTATGAACCAATTAAAAAAATGTATGAAATGATATTTTTCTTAATTTGTTCTAATAAAAATAAAATAGTACCCGTCAGGTTGAATAAATACAGGATGACTTTTTTAAAGCCTCGGTCGGATATGAATTTATAATTCATATTATTATACATCATCAGCAGCCTGTAAATTTTCCCACTGCTGGGATAAAGGCCTCCTCTCCCTTTGAGGAGAAGGTTTGGAGCATATTCCACCACGCTGCTCCGATGCGGGTTGGCGGAATACACATGTGGCAGAATTTCGTTGAAGTTAGACACATGCAGGTTTCCTCACGATGTTTTCCTTCACCGCCGAGCACGAGATGAATTATAAATACAAATTAAGCACATGAAAATTCAGCGGTGCCTGCCTGGGTTTGAACCCGAAATCATCGGTTAAGATGCACGCGTTCTAACCACTGGGCCACCTCGGCTCATTATTATACAATTATAATATAATATAGTCTGTTATATAAGAATGAACGAAAATTAAATAAAATACAAATCTGGGGCGTGTTTCCAGTTCGTCCTTTGTTATTGTGACACGTTTCATGTTTAATTAGATGTATTATTCGAATATATTATCGCTTCAGTCAAAACACACACATATTTTGTGTTTTATTAGCGACAGATGTTTAACTGTATAATTTATTATTACGAATTTCTAACTCAAAATATGTTTAATATCATGACTTATGGGTACGTTTAGAAGCCCCAATTATTTAGAAGCTAGTTTATAACGCTACAAATCCCCGAACTTGTTTCGGGCCAATTAGAGGTATTGAGTTTTTCTACATTTTCAGAGATAGAAACAGAAAAGGTCATAGAGTATCAAATAAACGACAAAATGTCTATTCTAAATAACAATTTACAAAGATTATATCTTAGTAGAAAACTTTACTTGGTGGGGTTTCGTGCAAGAACGTCTGGGTTGGTACCTCTAATCGCCTGCTGATAATATATTCTGCCGGCAACAGCAAATATTTGTTATTGTTGTACTTATTATTACAGTTCTATGAATCTAGAATGCTAGAATCTACTTTCCGAACCGATTAATTAATTGAATTATTTACACGATTGATTAATTTACACGATTCAAATGTGGTTTCTTTTAAGCCAATTTGTATGAAAATATTTTGATTTGATTTAAATTTCCATTATGATTAGCTGTGTAAAAAGGACATTAGTCCTAAATGTCCATAACAAAAACAAATCAATGAATATTTCAATAATTATTTAAATGAAACCAAATTCGAATGACATCAATTACAAACTTGGTCAGTTTGCCGAACGTTAATTAAATATAAATAAAATTAAACTTAATTAAAATTAGTTTGAACATTCGTCATAGACACGCGGCCGATGCTGTTAATTAGATGAATTATACGTACGGTTTCATCCAAACCTGTTACATGTTTTATGATGTACGTGATAGAACTTTAAAATATGAAATATTTTCAAATTAATAAAAATTATCATCTCTGTAGTTTCATTTTTGATTAATTGAAATATATAAGATTTTAAATTAAAATGGTTATTTTATTACTAACAGTATTTAAAACGGGATGTTTACCATGTTTTTTTTTTTTTTTGTGGAGCTCGATATTTCGACATTATCTACGAATGTCTTGTTCACGAGACTATATATCAATCTATCTATCACGAGGCTTCGTGAACAAGATATTCATAGATAATGTCGAAATATCGAGCTCGAACAAATAAAAATAAAAATCATTGAAATATATTTCAAAAATTAATTTAAACTCATATAAATTGAATTAATTATTATGAAAATAAAAATAATTATTAAAAACGGTAGGTCCACCCTTCTGGGTAGGTCCTACCCACTCATCAAGTATTATGCTGCCATACGGTAATATTTTGTATTGTTGTGTGTCCAGTCCAGTTTTAAGCGTGCCAGTTTAACTAATATATGCTGCACTTTTTTCTCTATTATTCTTGACAAATTTGAACTCATCTAAAGATATACGCTTGCTACACGAGATATTGAATAAAAAAAAAATCATCTTACCTCATCGGTTAAATGTTCTGGATTCCTCTATATTGTATCATGCTTATCTGTAACAAATAAAAAACAGTATTGAATACAGAACTTACTAATCAAAAAATTATAACAGGGCGCCAAGCACATAAGAAACATCAAAATTGATGGATAGGTTTTATTTATAAATAAAGTAAAACAATAACAACGGACTATATATTTATGTCCGAACTGACACTATTACGTAAAATAATATGAAAGTTCCATATAAATCGGTGACCGTTAAGTATCAATAGTGCAATGGTTTTCGGACCTAGCGATGTAAAAGTCACAAGTCGATCCAGACCCCTTCGACTATTGTCAACCTAACTCTTAGCAAAATCAGTACGTTTAATAAGAGGGGAGTAGTAAGGTGTGGAATTAATTTACTTTGAATTCATTAAAGATGATGATGTCGTCCTGACCGATTTGATCTTGGCTGCCAATCCCAAAGGAGAGCAGCCAACTGTGCAGGACATATTATAATGCACAACTGTGTGCACAAACATAGATGCACTCTTGTAATCCGATGGGACAGCAAATGCAACACGAAGGGCAAGAGTTCAGGTGCAATATCAATGGCTTTCGTGCTATCTGGGAGTGTATACACTTCCAACTTCAAGACTCCGAGCTTTTACTGACAATTTTTCGATCGAACAATCCAATAACCCTTTATCGGCTTCACTTGGGGCTTGAACGGAATCTGTGGTTTTATATCTAACCACTAGACCAACGAGTCAAGTGAAAAAAAATGTTATATAGAGACGTTTAGTTCGTGAAAACCTTCAACTAAGTTTATACATTTTCTAAAATAAATATTTCATGTAGAGTTTGTACTTCGCTATAAACTTTAACTTTTCCGTAGTTCCTTCGATTGTTGCAATTCTTGGAAGGCATAAAATACGCTTCGTAACGATATCCACGGACGCTATAAAATATATGATTCCGTTCCGAGTGGTAAATACTGAATTTATGGCAATCTTCAAGTACGAATTGCACTCTATTGGAAATATGTACTTTGAATCGTTATTACTTTAGAATAAGGTGGATTCTATTGAGAATTCGTTTTTTCTTAAGTGCGTGGTAGCATTCACATCTGGTAAACTATAATTCATAATATATAAACTAACAAAGTTATTTTTTTATGATATATGTAGGTAGGTTGGCTATTAATCGATCGGAACTACGATTCAACGAAGAAACACTACAAGCATTCTTGTCATCCCACGCAATTATATTTCGTAGGTTGTACACATATAGATATTTATGTTATTTTTAACATCAGTATATTTATATATTTTTAATAAAAATATAGGTTAATGTATCTAGTACGAGATATGATAAAAAATACAGATAATTTATTTGTTTCTTTGAGCTATCGCTTCTCTTTCTCTCTCACTGAATCTAGCATTTCAAAAAATATATTTCGGTATGACTCAGTTATTATGTTAGCTATACTAATATTATAAACGCGATACTTTCGCGTTATACGTTATACTTTATCTATCTGTCCGTCCGTCTGTTGATCTTCGCGGCCAAACCACGGAATCGAATTTGATTGAAATTTATATGAAGCAAGCTTGTTCTCAAAGGACGAACATAGGCCCAGCACCTGATGATTTTATGACCAGCCAAAACCAAATAAAGCGCCCTGCGGCACGGTAGGGTGACGATATACGGAAGGTGGGCGGTAGAGCATGAATGAGATGGGCCGAAAATTGGGCACAGTTGTGCGCCTTGGGGAGGCCTACGTCCAGCAGTGAAGTAATACAGGCTGATCATGATGATAACTTCACGCTAGGAAGGGTGAAGTTAGATGTGCCTACCTAGCGTGCAGTTACTCCTCTAGTGTTCGTAGGGACGAACTGTAGCTTTTTAGGCGGGTGCAACCAAACGTTGCACCCATAGCTAAACCAATAATGACAAATAGATTAATTAGTCGAATCCTCTATTTTCACGTGAGTTTTGCACTTGGTCTATTTATATAACCTGTGGTATAAATGATAATGAATATGCTAATAAAATAAATGGCACCTAAAACGATGAGTTTCCTTCAAGTTAGATAATTCTTTCGAAAATATTTTCTAAATACAGATAAAATAAATAAAATATAATAAGCACAATTTGTGTTAGTTCTTTTGCTTTAATTTTAGTAATTAATGTTTACGTTATTGTAGTTAAAAACAAAAAATAACAACAGTAAACTACGTCATCGTTTGTGACAGTATTTTATTATTTCCTACAAAATAACACTTAGTAGACGTCAAAGTATCCGGTACTCTTTTAAAATATAAGAAAACGATCGATCGTTGATATATGAATAGCACGACGCGCTGAACGGAGATCAGCGCTATAAATCTCTTCTTGGTGCATGCTCGCGGGTTTATTGCCACTAAACTGGTTTGCGATAACCGAGGTACGTGAAAAATGAATTTGCCGATGTACAACAACATTGTAAACTTATAAAACATGCTCTCCGTAAACTGTTTTATGTGAAATATTTACGTTTTCCTAGTTGAATATTTGTTTACTTGTTATAATTTGGATTCCCTCGTTGGTCTAATAGATATAAGGACGCAGATCACGAGGACAAGGCTTAAACTCCAGGTCGAGCCGATTAAAACTTATGGGTTTTTCAAATATATTTTTTCAGTGACAGCCTGTAAGTTGGAAGTGTCTCGGAGAGCACGTAAAGTCGTTGGTCCTGCGGCTGAACTTTTATCCGTCGTGTTGGATTTTCCGTCCCATCAGATTATGGGAGTGAAGGAATAGAGAATGCACCTGTGTCTGTGCACACATTTGGGCACAAACATGTCCAGCGTAGTTGGTTGGTCGCCCTTGAAATTGCCCACCGTGGCCGTCAGTAAAGGCGACATAATTATCATTTATTTTAGTATTATGTTGTGTGTACTAATTACGTTATGGACATGCATTGAGGCAGCGTGGTGGAATATGATCCTAATTTTCTCCTCAAAGGGAGAGGAGGCCTTAGTCCAGCAGCCCTTTACAGGCTGTACATGTTGTTGTGAAGTTATGGAGTTTCTTAGATTCCAGGTGATGGAAAAACACATCCACTACCTAATAACCATTTTGTGGTCTACTGTTGGATTCTAATATCACACTACCTATATATACAATATTGGGGAATGTCTAGACTTGTTTTTTAAAGTCACTGGCGCGTTATGAAAAAAAGTTAGAGTATTTTTTATTTTATATTGCGCGCGCACAGGGTGTCATGAAAATTTAATAATAAAGTTGATAAGTACACGCAGTTTATTTTTTTAATTTCCTTAATGACCCATACGTAACATTTCCTTAATCTCGCTCATGTAATTGACGCATTTAAATATACAAACTGTTTAGCTTCACAATTGTTTTAGTATGATGGTCATAACAATTAATTTATATACTTTTTTTTTTTAATTTAATAATCATAGAACATTGAATAATTGTGATATTGAATATATTAGATTTTAATTTGGTAAATATAACAGGACATATGCTAAAATAAAACTTAATATGTTAAATTAAATTTTGCTACGAAAACAATTACAGTGATTGGGATGACATACTTGCTAACGAATTTAGGTTAGAATGTGGTGTACGCGAGAAAGTACTGACATCGCCGGATCTTTTAAAAAAACATGTTTAAGTTTGAAGCGACAAAATTGCTTGCAAATTCAACGGAGCTCGTGTTAACAGCTTAAGCTACGCTGATGATATGGTGCTGCCCATTCCCTAAGGCCCAACGGAAGCTGTTAAGTATTTTAAGAAATCCAATTTAAAGACATGTTCTTCAATTCAGGAATCATAATAACATAACCTTTATTGTTCCTTTCAGTGCTTACGAACGCTGTGGAGAGTCAGATGAACGTGGTGTTCTAGAATCTCGGTCGTATGTTAACAGATTAATTATAATGAATTTGACACCGAGTGCAAAACGCGCTTGATGTAAAGTGCAAGATGATATCGCGCAGACTCGTCCGTTGCCATGTAAATATGAACTTTTTATATACACTTTTGTTTATTGAAGTTATATATCTTTTAAAAGGTTATGAAAATAAAAATGAAAGTGTTTTTTTATGATACGTGCGCACAGGTGACTTCTAAACTACATGCTGAAGTTGCTCGCTGAACCGTCCATTAAGTGTCAAGTCCCTCAACATAGACAACTTCACACCTTATAATCACAATTTTTATTTTATTACAAGTTTTAATTACGAACATTTAAAATTGTGCGTAAGTTTTATAGAACTGGTGATAAAGAAGATTATTTTTATCATAACAATAATAAATATTTCATTATTAAGTTAATCAGCCGAAATGGCTCAGTGGTTAGAATGCGTGCATTTTAACCGATGATTTCGGGTTCAAACCCAGATAGGAACCACTGAATTTTCATGTTTAATTTATGTTTATAATTCATCTCGTGCTCAGCGGTCAAGGAAAACATCGTAAGGAAACCTGCGTGTGTCTAATTTCAATGAAATTCTGCCATATGTGTATTCCACCAACACGCATTGGAGTAACGTGGTGGAATATGCTGCAAACATTCTCCTCAAAGGGAGACGAGGCCTTAGCCCACAACAGGAAATTTAGAGGCTAATGTAATAAGTCGATTAATTATTATTATTATATTGTTATTAATTACTAGCTTTTACCCGCGGCTTTGCCCGCGTAGAATATAAATATATTTACAAATTAACTTCAAAAATTACGTTAATGTAAGACCTCTTTATATACCACATTGGTGTGTATTTTAGCCCTTAGGGTATAATATTCAGAAACGCTTAAATACGTATCTACTCATTTTTAATCAGTAGCCCAAAAATAAAGTTTCATGCTGCTAACTTCAAAAATGACGGACTTCCAGACTAACCTGTATACGAAATATCAACCTCTATTTCTCCTCTTAAGCGTAAAATATTCAGAAACGCTTAAATACGTATCTACTCATTTTTAATCAGTAGCCCAAAAATAAAATATCATCCATCTAACTTCAAAATGACGGACTTCCAGGCTATCCTGTATACGAAATGTCAACCTCTATTTCTCCCTTTAGGAGTAAAATATCCAAAAGCGCTTAAATGCGAATCAACTCATTTTTTATTGGTAGCCTTAAAATAAAGTTTCCTACTTCTAACTTCAAAAATGACGGTCTTCCATACTCAACTATATAAAAAAAGACAACTCTTATTAAACCCCTTATAGGTTGAATATGCAGAAATGCTTAAATACGTATCTACTCACTTTTAACCAGTATCCCAAAAATAAAGTTTCATATTTTTAATTGAAAAAATGACGGACTTTCATAAAAAATTTACATCCCTTATTTCAGCCCCTCGGAGGTAGAATATTAAGAAACGTTTAAATATGTATTTACTCATTTTTAATCAGTAACACAAAAATAAAATTTAATCCTTCAAACTAAAAAAATGACGGACTTCCAGACTAATCTATATAAGAAATGTCATCCCCTTTTAAACCCATTAGAGGTAGAATATCGAGAATCCCTTTAATACGTATTTAATCATTTTAATCAGTATCCCAAAAATAAACATTCATGTTTTAACTTAAAAAATGACGGACTTCCATAAAAACTTGCAACCCTTATTTCACCGCCTTTGTGGTAGAATATCAAAACACGCTTAAATTCGTATTTACTAATTTTTAATTAGTATCCCAAATATAAAGTTTCATGCTTTTAACTTAAAAAACCTCCCATAAAAAATTTCAACACTTATTTCACCGCCTTAGTGGTAAATTATCTAGAAACGCTTAAATACATATCTAGTCATTTTTAATCAGTATCAAAAAAATAAAGTTTCGTGTTTCTAACTTAAAAAATTACGGACTATCATACATACTTTCATCCCTTGTTTCACCCCCTTAGGAGTAGAATATGCAGAAACGCTTAAATATTTATGTACTCGTTTTTAATAAGTATCCTATAAATAAAGTATTATGTTTCCAACTTAAAAAATGACGGACTTCCATACAAAAGTTCAACCCCTATTTCACCCCTTTAGGGGTAGAATTTCCAAAATTCCCTTCTTAGTGGGTGTCATGATATGTTAGTTTATAAGTGTACAGTCTAAAATATAAGTTTTATGCTTCTAGTCTAAAAATGACAATACTTTCAACAACTTACAACCTTTCATCCCCCTTTTCAACCCTTTACAGCATTTTTTCCAATTAAAACGCCTATGTCCTTTTCATGCACTTAGACTATTTGTATACCAAATTTCATTTAAATCGGTCCAGTAGTTTTGGCGTAAAAGCGAGACAGACAGACAGAGTTACTTTCGCATTTATAATATTATATAGTATGGAAGTATGGATAGTATGGATTATTAGAAACAAAATACTATCCTTAATCCAAACAATACTATAAAGAAAACTATGACACCTAATTATTATTAATTTTATCTACATCCAAACTAAAATAAGTGTTAATAATTGTGAAATTATTAGAACCAAAATATTATCCTTAAAACAAAATTAAATAGTATTTAAAAATTATTACTATATACGACGATATTATATCGCAAAAACAAATAACGCTGCATACAAACGCTCAGAAGGGAGCCGACCGCGCGTCGATTTCGACCAAATTTGATTACCATAAAAACGGTTCTAGTGAGTTAATCTTAAAAGATAGACATATACTGTCGCAGACATTTTTTTAGATCATTTCAAGAGGAATAATTCTTTCATACATATATTTTTGATATATTCAACCGTTTTCTAAGCGCACGCAACGGAAGCCCTCAAGGATGAATAATTTTCCCCGCTTTTTTCACTTTTTCCATATTTTTTTTTCGCTCCTAATAATTGCAGCGTGATGTTATATAGCCTAAAGCCTTCTTCGATAAATGGTCTATTGAACACAAAAAGAATTTTTCAATTCGAACCAGTAATTCCTGAGATTAGCGCGTTCAAACAAACAAACAAACAAACTCTTCAGCTTTATGATATTAAGTATAGATTCGCATGCAATTACAATTATTTTTTTATTTATGGTGAAGAAATAGAACATAGTATATTATGTAAATACGCACTCTTTTTTGTTCAACTATTATATATTGTTTGGTGTTCAAAGTGTAAAATTATTATAAAGAATTAAATTGTCCATCGAAAAACAGGTTATTCTAATAATAGGCAGTGCTTATATTAACCGTGTAAACAATTGTATTATGTCAATACATTATTTACTGTTGGTATTATTATGATTAAACGAAGCGTTCCATATTCCGAAAATGAATACAATTGCTGTATATTATTTGAACAAACATTAAACCTTTAAAACGCTATCGTGCAGTACAAATATATCAATCGCATCCTGCAAAATTAACTGGAAATCGCAATGCGAGAATATTCTCAAGAATCGCATCCTTTTAGGAATTAACGATGACGTCACTCTAATTCTCCGTACAATACATGACGGATTGGATGTCACCATCCGTTGGCGTTTGTTGACGCAGCGGTAGTTGGAATCGGAAACAGGCACGAACGATTCTCATTTTTCTTCTTTAACACCCGTCTATACACAATACTAGCGACACGTCCCTGCTTCGCACGGGTGGAATGCTGATACTAAATATAAATCTGTAATATCTTCGAAAATATTCGTTTAAATTACATGCTATAAAGGGCAACATTGATCTATATTAAATGCACAATGTATTTACAGTACTTAATTGGATAAGGATTAATGCTATATTGCTTAAAATCGCTTCGAAAATAAGGCATTATTTCTCGTAAAAAGTAAAGGATAAAAAATAGTTATTGGGAGTTTTCCCTAAGATAGACATATACCATCGCGGAGTTTTTTGAAGTACAATTATACTGTAGTACATTTTTTTGATCTATCTAGTAGGGTTCAGCAGGTTCATTAGTTCGACGTATGTGTTATGTTATCATAAAAACTATACTCGTACAAAATAAAAACACATAGTTCCGAAATTATCAAAAACAATGTAAAGGAATATAAACTTTTTTGCATAAAAATATTTTTTTAGTTAAAATTATAGCTACAAAAATATGTTATTGTGTTATAAGATTTATATTCATTTGCTTGCAATATTGTAAAAAACAAAATACAAAATTAAAAATAGACTTTCATTTTATACTTATATTTTTTATTTTATCAATGAATATTAAATTTATGAATCCTGCATGGAATTTTTCCAAAGTTCCGATAATAACTTGACCAATATAACTGCCTCTTTATGTATCTACAATTATTACCAGAGGTTCAGATGTCAACCAATGATGTCATTATAATTCAAGGTCAAAGTTTTATTTGAATTTTAGTCCTCCTGCCATTGGAATTAATTAAAGTTTTCAATACTGACCATACATCGTAAAACACATAATTAAAATACAATAATTTAACCCTAAAATTATCAGTGTTGCGACAAAATTAATAGCAGGTATTAATTATTCAAACTTAACTCGTAGTTATTTATATAGTTTGTTTGTACCCAAACTTGTAGAAACTATTAAATTGATTTAATCAACACGACTCGGCTTAATTTACACTTGGTACTTGTAATGAAAGGTATTCTTATACTACTATACTGTTTTGACATTATTTAATAATGTTAAATCAATGGGTTAAAGACACTTCGGTGTTGCTTCTTCATAATGGCTTTAGAATGATTGTCTAATTTTTTTACTAACATACGAGCAGACCTTTTTGGAAATTTTGAACTGAAAAAATAGGTACCAAACCTTCGTAGGACTTACCGGAATATGCAGCACATTTAAGACAACGTATGGTGCGCTAAGTAGTTCCACCTGGTATTAATTAAATAATGGCAAATCATTTAATTGCATGCTCTTTAATTACTTAGTCTTTTAAAATGAAAAATATTAAACAAACTTAAGATAATTTAAAAAAAAGAGTTTTATACACCTTTATGTAAATGTAGTACTGGCTATTAAAGACATACTTGCGTCTCACGTCTTTTGACATATAACTACTAGCCCAAACTAGTGTTGATTCACGGTTTAAATACGACGATTGAATTAAAATTATACAAATCGGTTAAACCACTTCTACATTATCAGAGAACATACATAAACAATAAAAATATACGGTAAAGCAAAACCATCGAACGCTAAACCACCCAATTTTTCAGAAGTTGTATAGCGAATGAATAATATGAAACAAAGCCTAATCAACTAGTGATTACAGCAAAGTCACAAGTTGAAAGAACTCAAAGCGAAATCAATTCTGCCCCATTCGTTTCCGACCCGCATTGCAGTGCAGATAAGTGGAACAAACACCAAATCATCTTTATAAAGTAAGAGAAAATTAGGAAAAATGAGGCATTTATGGATTTCAGCTTAATAATAATGTTTAGACAATATTGAATGAGTTACAATTGTAGCTTGTAGCTCTCGGAGTAATACAACCAGGTGCCAGAAGCTTTGCCAAGTACTTAATAACATTGTCTGCGCTTGTGATTTTTTGTTATTATTTTGTAACTGTTCGAAGCTCGAATCTTTTCATGATTTACAAACGAATTAATATGTACCTCAGTGTTAACTTTTGGTTAGTTGTTGTTGGAAAGCAAAATGTCTGTGCCTTAGGACAATCCCTATCTGTGACCAGCTATAGAAATGGGTTGATGGTGATAATGAAGGAACACAGAATGGTAAAATACTTGTACAGGGTGATAAGAAATTTAATTAAGTCTTTTGTCAGAGAAAGCCATTCGAAACGATGTCTATTTTTTCCAATGATCGCATAAAAATATATAGTAATTCGATGCAAATAAAATTCCTAATAGAAACCAATCCGTATAAAAATAGTGTGATAGAAAGATGCCTCAAGTTTCTCATCGAGAGGAGCTGTTAATTAAGATTAATCAATTTTTATGAGCAAAATTATTTTAATCTGGGATTGATTTATATTTCCCGTGTCCTTGATTTAAAATTGTTATTCTTTTACAAAATATTTCATACAATATTACAGAGTAAGCATATACAGAGTAAACGTATAACTTATATTAAAAATAGTTTTAATCGATGAGATAAGCGTTGCATCATATTATAACTCAACTCACGTACGAAAGTTAATTTTATCTTCAATTTAGCAATATTTAACACCGGCAAGCTATTTAAGAGTGTTAATGTTATTTAAAACATTTCACTTCTCAGAATTCATATGAACATTTTGTATTTAATTTAATTTTATATTATGAAAACGGGAAAATAAATAGATAGTCATATAATTTTTTATGTCGAAGTTCGTTATTCGATAAGCCATATACGCCATTGCATGTTTTTAAATGTCATAACCGGATTAAATCGAGTTTAAGCGAAAATTTCACATTATATCTAAGGAAAATCGAACCTTAAAATTCTGTGATATGTTTTTTGCTGTTTGAGTGCTGATTTCCAAAAAAAAAAACAAACTGTCTAGACCGTATTTCGCTTATATTATTTGACGTCAAAATTCCATCAACATTTCAAACAATGTTTGTCTCTCATTGATAATAATTGTGGCTTTGGAAAGAAATTATATTTATCAGAAGGGCAATGCCGAGTATCCGATGAGTATTCTTTCAAGACTACGTTTGTGTTGATGGTTTTGTATTTTGTTGTTTAGGAGAAAGAATGTAACTTTGTTCGTTTTGTCATTATTAGCTAAGTTTAAGTTAACTTTATTTAGAGTAGATTGAAATAAAACTAGTTTTTAACGGATTTAATCACGTATATTACGGGATGTCTGCCCGTGACCACGAACACTGCAAAGTGCTCGAAACGTCGGGATGTTAAAATAATTAATATACGCGATTAAATCCGTTAAAAACTAGTTTTATTTCAATGTGTAATAATCGCGAAAATCTAAGACAACTTTATTTAGAGTAGTTTGAGTTCAGTTGCGATGAAAAATATAAGTCTCTTGTGTCAATATCCTGTATATCTTGGTCTGCATATTTTTCTGTATCGTTGCTGAATTTAAAGTTTAGTCACAGGGTTTATTTTGTACGTCTATTTACATAAATTTACATACATATAAAATAAAAGACTTTTGATTGTGGATTAACATAACATTGGGCGAAAAGGGAAAATTTTATCACGTGTCTTATTGCCATGCTGTGAGAAAGATTTTGAGAATGGATGATTGAGGATGAATTGTGTGAAAGATGATATGGTTAGTAAGAATGTTACTTGTGAGGTGATGTCCGACAGAGAAGTGTGGAAGAAGAAGACATGCTGTGCCAACCCCAAGTAAAATTAGGATAAGGGCAGGAGGATGATGATGATGACGCGCCTTATTGAACGATACGAATAGTGATCATGTGATGGTAACAAATTATATAATTTATTAGAGAACTAGAGCTACAATTAAGAAATAGCTTCTAATATAATATCCAGGAAATCCTAAACCAATTCCTAAGACTTTTGACTTCTACAGGAAATAGATTATGACGAGAACATCTCGAAAAAAATCAGAATGAGTAACTGATTGCAAGTGAACATCTTCGTTTCTAAGAATATAAATCACTTATCAAAGGTAACATTATGTTATGATTTTTGCTTACTTAATAAAATCAGAACACAAAACTAGAAAACTTATATTTTTCACTGTAGAATTATGGACCCGACCTTTATAAAGTAAGACCACCAACAAAATTTATGGTACATTTTGTACCGATATTTCTTATGCGAAATTTTGTTGACGTATTCAAGTAAAAAACTTTTACGTTTCGACTAGTACATTTTCATAACTTTCGCCTTTCCAGTGTAAACTATAATAATAAAAAGAAGCAACACCAACTTCCATATTCCAGTACCTTTGAGCTACAAGCGGGCAAATGTAAAGTAAACTCGAGAACCGTGGAACATTCTTCAAAGTAAACTTAGAAAAATGATATATTACAAGAGTTTTAGAATTAATTTTGTAGTCTCGTACCGTGCACGAAATTCAATTCCGTTAATGCTTGTTTGAACTGTTAATAATATTTTCGGTCTCGTATTTTTCAACATGAAATTAATCATGGCTAAGTTAATTGATGGATGTCTGGAATTCTGTTTTCACCGGAGGATGTATTTTGATGTATCTTTCAGAATTTGTTTCGTCATCATGGATTTCAGTTTAGGCGGTCGGTCATCTGATGGTAAGTGGTCACCAATGCCCATAGACATTGGCGCATTGGAAAGAGTAGCCAATCCTTACATCGCTGATGTGCTACCAACATGTTATGCATGCTAAGATGTTATGTCCATTATGCGTGCAGTGCACTGGCTCATTCTTCCTTAAAACCTGTACGCAAAATTATTAAGTATTTCTCTTTGGCAGAATATCTAAGTTGAGTACCAATTAATGATTATTATCATCAATGTAATATAAATACAAATTTACTTTGGATTATTCAGAATTAACCCATGTGATAATATACTGTTTGTTAATAAGGTAATAATTAATCTCGAGGCAAATAAAAATATGATATTAGTAAAAAAACAAAGACCTGCAACGTTTTTCCGTGAACTACTCACGTATAGCGTGTGAAGCATATTGCTCCAAAAATTCGTTACAATAGCAATAAAGTACAAAGATGTCGCAAACGAAACGGTAGAAATTGCGTTATAGTTGGGGGTAAAACTCCCCTTTGTACACAACGATGTCTATTGTGCGCTGAGACAGATACTAATTTCCAACAACGCGATATACATTCACTCTATGACGAAACAAAACTCATGACAGATACGCAGTTAGTCGAATTTCTCGCGTCAGCCATGAACCTTTGAAAGTATTAGTGAGTTTCCGAGTTTACATGGCACCTTTGGGAATTTTGTTTTAAAAGAAAAGCAGTTGAACGATGGCAAACTGTTTAATAATATTCTATGACCAAATTAAATTAGCTTGAAAATATGGAAACCCGGGAAATCTTGTGTTGAGGTCAAAGTACTCGGATTGCGATCAAAGAAAAGACATTTCATTACAATTATTATTCCGCTATCAAAGTCATAGGAGAATACACCTGTAATATTTAGCTCATATAACTGTGCCTTCGGATTTTAATCAAAAATTGCTGGTTTAAGCCAGGGCAAGTAAAGCATTTAATTTCCTTTTATAGTCACCTAATGCTTGTGACTAAGGAGAAAATCGTGAGGAAATCTGCATTTTTCGGATAAAAAATTTCCACACATGTATCCTTTATGTATCTTACCTTCTCTTCAAAAGGAAGAGGAGATCTCTTCTGATGTGGAACATATAATGGATGTACTTAAAAAATCTATTTGAAATAATGTCTCATTTTCGTGAAAAGAGAAAGCTGAGTTGTTTTTAATGATTCATAATAGATAAATGACGTAAGTACACAAAGTGGCTGACATTCCTTTGAAGCTAAATCATTGAAGTTGATAAGGATCTATATTAAGTTTCGCGAATATCGCTTTCAGCTTGTTTTTACTTACGTAATGCATCGGATTATGAGAAAGATTTAACAAATCATTGTATTAGGATCCTTAAGTGTAATCAATTAAGAGCTACAAAGAAATCATTCATTTTTCAAGTGTAAGTTACTGATTTCGTAAATCGACCTCGCCCTAAATGTTCTGCGAGATTATGAATGGAATTAATTTTCCGACTTGGATTAACACTCGAGTCTTAATTGCTTGTCATTTTATTAAATTATTATTTTACCCGAAAATAGTACAACAAAGAAAGGTATTATGTTTGTTTATATTGCGAATCATTCTTGACGTGAGGTGTCGTTTTACTTATGAAGAGATTTAATTTCTGTTGGTTATGACGTCACTAAAACACTAATATGTCGGTTAATTGCTTTCATAGTAATTTATGTGTCTCATACATGATCAAATCAAAATATACTTTATTCAAGTAGGCTTTTACAGACACTTTTGAATCGTCATTTAACAAACTATATTAAGTGAAGCTACCATCAGTTCGGAATGTAGATTCTACCGAGAAGAACCGGCACGAAAATCAATAGTTAACCTTTTTCAACATTTAAAAATACAGTCATGTTAGTTATATACAATTATTATTTTATAATATGCAATATATTATTAATTATATATGTATGTAATATATCCTGCCTAGAAGTCAACAAGCATTAACTCCACGCTTTTTTATCATCTATATAATCTTGTATCGAATAATGTGCCTTCTTTACCAATGTATTTTTTACACATGATTTGAATTTATGAAACGGCAAAGTTAAAAATTTCTGCGGAATATTATATAAGAACTCCTTTTACTAAGATACTCCTTTTATAGTAATTTCTCTTTTGATATATTTTTTATCTAATTTATTTTACTGTTGTTTATAAAAAAGATTTGAATAAATACACAATGTTCAAATTTTAAATATACATAAATATGTTATGTATACTTAATATAGAATTTCAAGTAAACTTTGTTGAAAATGCCGGGAGTTATATCACGATCTAGCATCCCTTAATGGATTACTTTAAACGAATTTTCTGTAAACGCACGCTCATAATATTTTTAACGCTGAAGTTTATGTCTACCTGAGATGAATGATAATGTAAGGCTCGGGAATCATACAGCCTCTTAGGTTTAAATATTACATCATATTCTGTGATAAAAAATAAATTTCCCACTATTGGGCAAAGGCTTTCCTATTGGGAAATAGTGGAAAATTTCCATCTGCTATAATACATGTGCATGTTTTTCTTAAGCACGAGTTGAATTTATAAACACAAATGGTTAAGGCCGTCGTATCCGCTGATACAATAATTTCAAATAATATTCGTGCATTGTTCGAAAAAAAGAACACAAATTTCAATTGTTCATTGATATAAATGTTTTGATTGAGGGATTTTATCTCACAAGTCCGGTCAGAATTTCTTCTGAAATAATCTCCATTCAGGCAAATGTTTCATTAGGACGAATACTTTTTACAACATTGAATCTGAATGGTTATTATTCTGAACATTACATTTTTATGTGTCGACACAAAATGGAGGAACAGAAAGCGAATTTATTATTGTCATAACATTGGAAGTTTTTATAGAAGATAAACTGTTTAAACGATGAAAATGTTCAGTTATGTTTTCATTTTACGAGAGCCTTTTACTGTAAGGTTACGGCCATCTATAAACGTTGTTGGTCCTTCATAGTTGAATGACCTCGTTCACTTATGTGTCAATTTCAATTGCAACCGCTCGTAAGTTTTGCATACTACTACTATAGGACTGATTGACAAGCGTTGTTTTATAAACATGGGGATTGGAATTACTCCTTTATAAAATGTATATATATCACAGTAGAATTTTAAATACCGTTAGATTGTTATCTATCTCGCGAGATTGTAAACTGCCGATATATTGTCAACGGTGATTTAACTGAAATAGAACGAAAAAATTGCGATAGTTCAGTTAGGTTAGAGTTTTTTTATAATTAAACTTTTATTAACTTCGGTAGATTATAATCTACCGAAAAGTAACGCGTTAAATTGTAAGCAGTATGTTACGGTTCACAATCTTCCAACAATTTGCAATCTCGCGAGATAGATTATAATCTAACGGTATTTACAATTTTACGGTGACATACATAAATTAATCTCGGGGTAAGTTTAGGAGCTACTTTGTTTTATAGATGTACGGCCGTATATCGTTGAGACTATTGACGTATAAAGTTTATCTGTTATGGATAAAGTTTAATTACAGTTGGCCTTTATAAATTTATATACAAAACTAACTGAGGCTTCACACACAAAACTAAACTGGTTTGCTTAAATTAATTTCATATTTTGTGAAAAAATCAAACAAATTTGAAAGCAATTTTTTCTTGCTTCGTATTAAAATTTAAGATACAGCCTGTAAACGTCCCACTATTAGGTCTTTTCCCCTTCGAAGACAATATTTCGAAGCAAATTCCACCACGCTGCTCCATTGCTATTTGGTGGATACACACGTGGCAACATTTTATATTCAATTGTGAATTAACGCAAATTCTTTTAATTTGCTTGATATAGGACTTCATTTTTTTTTAATCAAATTTTTGCCTAAAGCAAGCAAAGAAAACGTTACTCTTTATAATAAGCGTAGTATCAAATAAAACAATATTTATACGGTAAATTAATTCTTATTTATAGTAGCACCAAACTTGCTAACATCAATATATTCCGTGAAATCTTTGACGCAATTTTTAATGCTAACTTGTGTGTAACGATATATCGGGGGTTAACTGGTCAATGGCCGCTATTATTCAATATAGGTAAAATCTTTCTCCGTTTCATATATTACGTAATCACACGACACGAGGACAACTATTAGTTAACGCACTCTCTTACCGTTTTCACCGAGTTCAATTGATTCTAATCAGATTGTTCATGGATAGATACGTACGATTTGTACCAGAATAAGTGGTTCAAATAATGTTTATTAAGTTAAGTTAGTCCATGTGGCCTCTAAGATTGAATCTAGAAATGACTTAATATTTAATCTCGTGCTCAAAAGAAAAATAATTTACTTTTTAAAATAAATGTTTGACATCAAGTTTTATTAATTTGTGTATTTATTATTAATGTCGTACTTTTATGAAAAAAACAAATCAAATTCTTATTCTTCCTTATTGATTGTTAAGTTAAATATAAATACCCTGATCTGAGAAGAACTGGCGAAAGTAACCCAGCTGTTTATCTTTTGACAACTTATATATAATATATATTTACATATATTTAATATTAAAAAGTAATAACCAGGTGGAGGAATGTTTTATTCCCAAGGTGTGCTATCAACCATGAATTTGCTAAATGTATCATTACTTTTAACGCATAAGTGTTATTTAATATTTTTATTAAAATTGGCAGCAGAGGCATTTCGAATGCTTCCTACTGTTGTAAAACCGTGTTCCGACCTAGATAATATATTAAAATAAAGAAACGTGCGTTATCTATCTATATTGGATGGAACAAAACCAGATGAAATATTCTTTGTCCAGAACATGACACTTACAGACTTTCATTCCCTCATGACTAATTTGACTGTATTTCAGTTACGTCAGTTTCAAAATTGAACAATAATTTTGATCACACTCATCCAACAAACTTGTCACTTTCAGCGACCTTACTTGACGTAATCCATTCTCTCATACGTCTTTGAATATATATAGGAATGTGTTCTTTATCACGTACAGCGTAGGGTGTATAATACCTTCACTTTACTAAGTCTATTTTCAACGCCATTATTCTTTACCTGCGTTACAAGAAAAGGAATGGTTTGATAGATACAGGTTGACTGATTGCCCTTGAATGGTCTCGAATGTTCTCTAACATTTCACATAAGATCGTTTTATTTAAAGTACAGCGAAATTTATTGTTTTTTTTTTTAAGAAAATGTACACAGTATCTAAATAAACTTTAATACTACTGCGTCTACTGCCCTCCTACCTATTCTATTTCTGGTTCTGGTTTGATAAGCAGAACACAATAATACTGAGTACCTACCTGTCCTTACTTGTTCTATTGCATGAAACTCTTTATGTATAATTATTAATTTGTTTTTATTTTGGCATTAATATTTTATCACGTCTTAGTTGTAGTATCGCCTCCATGTATTTCTGATTAGCCTAATAGTAGACCAGAACTATGATATGAAATGATAAGACTTAAACTACAATATTATGCAGTCAATAAAGATTTAAAAAAATAATAAGAAATAAACTAAAAGATCTTATAGATCAAGCACATCCTGTTGCTAGCGTTCTCACTTGTTTACAGAAATCCCGTCGGAAGTCATACGGCTTGTTATCTTGAAAAATTACGATAGTTTCTGTTCTTTCGAGCTTGAAACAAGATTCGTATAAAATAACATAGTCAGTACTCGCTTATTTGTTACGTGTCTCAATTTTTCTTTTATATAAAGGCGGCATTCCACTCCAGCAAATGCTTAGATTATTCTACTTCCCTACGACACTCGGTCGGTAGAGGATCACGTAACAGAAATACTTTATCCGATAAATAAATAGCAGTAAAAAGATATGATATATTTCTTTCAGCGTTGACTGCGATATGAATTATAAACACAAATTAAATACATAAAAATTCAGTAGTGTTTACTTGGGTTTGAAAACGTAGTCAGAAGATAAGATGACTTCGAGCCCATGAACCAACTGGTTAGACATCCCCAAATAACACGAATACGTCAAACTATCCAATTAATTTCCATTATTTGTTGGCACATTAGTGATGTAAAGGAATGGAGAATATTACTTACGGTAGCAATG
Organism: Vanessa atalanta; assembly: GCF_905147765.1. Taxonomy (NCBI): domain Eukaryota; kingdom Metazoa; phylum Arthropoda; class Insecta; order Lepidoptera; family Nymphalidae; genus Vanessa; species Vanessa atalanta. The sequence goes on from NC_061890.1 coordinate 7,459,418, forward strand.
TCTATGGCGGTGGTAAGCTAACAATAGGCCCATTATGTTATATTATATATTTAATGACGCCTTAATACATAATAAAATACATATTTGTATCATTAGAGAGAAGATGAAGAGTGGTTAATTGGAACGCGAAAAAACGTCACGTGACCTGAAGCTGATTTACTTTATTCTATATTCAAATAACTTTATATTTAGACAGATTTTTTCGACAACATTTCTTTAAATTTTTTGCTGTCCCTCCAAATACGGTATAAATATTTTAAATGATCAAGCAAATAATATGTTCAAGCGGACAATTTTGTTCTGTTTTTGTTTTTCTCATCAGTACTTTCACGAACTGTCTGAGAAAGACACTAAGCGATGAGGTCGCTATTCCGAGTCTTATATTGCATTTGTTTTTTACTTGTGTTCTAAAAAATAATGATATATATTTGACGTGACGAATGACGTATATTGATAATTGTAACGAACATCTTTCACTCGAATTCGTAGAAATCGTTACGTAAGAAAAAAACACTGTACCTTCTCCAGACGACCCTCTTCTTTTTCTCATTCTCTGTGTCTTATAATTTAAAGTTTGTTTTTAATTGTTTTAATTCACACGGGATTTTTAATTACAATTTAATAACATTTCGTTGATTTATTCTCAAATGATAAGTTATTTCATTGTGTCTGTCAGTTAATACAAAATATAAAGCAAAAGTAACTTATTTTCAACAGGGGGTCCATCACCTCTTTTTTAAATTTCATTTATGAGCACGACTTAGATATATTACTTAAAGATTGAATGTAAAACGCAAAATTATCTCTTACACGACAATTTTCTGGAATGAAACATTCTATATTATAATATTTAGCAAGTACATAAGTTACGTCGCCCGCGGCTTAGCTTCCGTTTTTGGGGTTAGTCGTCAGTTTTTAAGTATAAAAATTACAGTTTACCTATTCTACAAACGCAATCCAGTTGCGGTTCGATCAAATTTGGATCAGAATATAATAGGGATGGCATCGTAACGGATATAAATAAGTCGAATTGATCCTCAGTTACGATTAAGCTGAGATTATTATTTTTGAGGAATTATCGGAATTGAATCGGCTTTACTAATCTTTAATTTAGAAATGAAAAAATTTACATTATGCAAAAAGTAACGCGTTTTATAAATATTCAGATATATAGTAAGCGTATTCAAGTCGTGATAAAAATTCACTACTAAAAATTCAACGCTATTCAAGCCCTCTCAATGAAACATTTCACTGTATCGTCGTTTATCGCTTGTATCGTAGACGTTGACAATAAGGCATTGTGAAGCATTTGAGCACAGTCGTGTCATAGAAAATGGAGCTTACAAGACTTCTAACGGTAGCATAATGTGATTCTGTACGATCTATTGACTGATGCCTGCATTCATTTTATCTTTCCTTATCTTTGATTGGATGATAAATAATTGCAAGTGAGAATGGAATGTGACAAACGTTTACAATAATTAATTTTAATTATCTTTATGAAAATTCTAAAACAAAACAGTTCATTTTTTTTTTACAGTTTGTCGCCCGGTTTTCTTTTTGGTATAGTACGACACAATTTAAATGTAGCATGGATTTAAAAAAAAAAACAATTAATCGTCAATTTGGCGAATGTTGGTTATATGACATTACAAATTATTACGTTTGCATAAAGATCATTTTCGCATAACAAATAGATAAAGAATGATGATTTTTTAGACACACTTACACATACATCTAAGTTGTGTCGTACTATACAAAGTTCGTACACGGCTTACAGTAGAGAACTGGCAGAAATCGTTTGTTATTGTTTGAATTTTTAACTGTTTCTTTATAAATAATTTTATTTCTTGTTATTTATATGCGACAGCGACAGCGATGGCTGAGCGTTAAGATTGTCCTTGTTTCTGTATTCGGTGGTACGGAGTCCATCATGATGTATCAAATAAACTCGTAGGAATTAGCAAGGATTTATTACTACGAATTACAAATTAGTTATAAATAGGTAAACCGACGGTTTCCTAAAGCCTTGGAAGTGTGGTCTTCGGTTACTTGAACGCAAGTGTCCGCTATACCGTCCCCTTACTCTCCAACACGACTCTGTCCACGTGACTTCAACATCAAATGACGTCACCGCGTTTACCCGTCACTAATGCAATCATGTCAGTGACTTTTAATAAAAATTATTGGTTTTCCACGACGTATATATTTTCAATCGTTGTTGATTTATTGTATTCTGTCTGTTCTTTTTACACAATACAAAGCGAAACTAACTTCGTTCCAATCGAGTTTCCGATGACATATTTTTTCAGAAGCTGTTCTTCCTTCTAAAATTGGAATTAAAGCATAAATCTTATCATTTAAATTCGTATACGATTATTTTTCTTTAAAATTTAAATAATGGTTAAGGATTAATTCTGAATTTCTGTACGATATTGCACAAATATAAGTCGCTTAGTAAATTGCAGATAGGATGTTAAGTGTAGGAAGTAAGTTACTTCTACGATTAAATCTCTCGAATAAAAAACTTCGTAACCGCATTGAATGAATTTCCGCTATCTGCTCTGAATCGTTTTCAATTTAGAGTTCACATTAAAATAAAAGCAATAGAAATATCAATAAGAGACAATAAGATGGGCGTTTATAGGTCAATTAACATTTATTATTCCAGAATTTATTAGGTAATCTATACTCACATTATATAAATGCGAAAGTAACTCTGTCTGTCTGTTCTCTCTCACAGCCAAAACGCTAAACTGAATTTGATGAAATTTGGTATGAATCAAGCTTGAATTCTAAGGAAGAATACTCGGCTACCTTTTTATATTTAACACCTGACGGCCAACCTCAAAAAAAGGAAGTGAAGCCGCGAGTAACAACTAGTAATTCTATAAATTCAATGAGTACATTTTTAGGGTTCCGTAGCCAAATGTCAAAAAGCCGAACCCTTATAGATTCTTCATGTCTGTCTGTCCATCTGTCCGTCCGTATGTCACAGCCACTTTTTCCGAAACACACAGAATACATCTACTTACCAATAATTTTTGGGGGTTCCCCATACTTAGAACTGAAACTCAAAAAAAATATTTCATCAAACCCATAATACGTGTGGGGTTTAAACCTATCTATGGATAGGTCTTCAAAAATGATATAGAGATTTCTAATATCATTTTTTTCTAAACTGAATAGTTTGCGCGAGATAAAACTGAAAAAAAAATTATGATGTACATTACCATGCAAACTTCCACATAAAATTGGCTTGAACGAGATCTAGTAAGTATTTTTTTTTAATACGTCGTAAATAGTAAACCGCAATTTACCTTTCATTCATCAACTCAAATATTAAAAAAAAAAAAATTCATAAACATAAAGCCTGTTACTTAATTCCATGCCGCTACTGAGAATTCTTAAATACTTGAGAATTTGATGGGTTGATGGATTCCAAATATGGTCCTTGGGATCCAGTCCAAAACCAACGAGGTTCTACCAATACTGCCGATGCTTAGCTTCTGTTTTGTATCGTTGTGCATACTATATTTATTAAATAGGTATTTTAAAATATTTATAGATGTATCTGTATTTTTAATAAAAGTAAATCATAATTCTTTAGAAATAAATAGTCACAAGCGATTATCTATAATTTAATGGTATATGGGCAAGCAATGTGCAAGTCACGTGTTCGTTTGCACAAGCTTTAGCCTTTAACTGTATTGATAAAGAGGGACACTAGTTAAAAAAAAATACAGCTGGAGAGGATTTAAAAATTAAAGAGAAATTTGTCTTTAAAAATCTTTATACGTAGACATGGGCAGATATGGCCTACAGATATCTTAACCGATGATTGCGGGTTCAAACCCAGGCAAGAACCAATGACTTTTTATGTGCTTGACTTATGTTTATAATTCATCTCGTGCTCAGCGGTGAAGGAAAACATCGTGAGGAATGCAATGCATGTGTCTAATTTCAACGAAATTCTACCACATGTGTACCAACCCAAGTTTACGGGTTCCAATCTGCTCCATACCTTCCCCTCAAAGGGAGATGAGGCCTTAGCCCAGCAGTGGAAAATTTACAGGGTGTTAATGTAAGGATGGGCGGATCTATGACAAGATTCGTATTTCACGAATATATAATTGGAACACGAAACAACAATCAAACAAGACACTATTATTAATTTCCATATCAAACAATTAATTCACAAATACACAGTTATTATGTTCAACTTATTATATATTCGACAAAATTAAACAAGGCTTTTGTGTCCGTTATAAGAAGTAATTTTCTAAAATCAATTCACATATTTAAATTGTATCTAAACAAATTATTAAATTGAGAATATTTTTGGAACAAGCATTTCATAATAATATTTCTAAATGATGCAGATTTCGAAGACATATAGGCTTACCAGTCGATATATAAGAAACACATTTATTTAATAAACGAAACTTTATTATTTATTTTTATGATGGTTTCTTTTACTTATAAATTCAAATTTATCCTTAATTTCTTTCGTAAATTTAATAATCTGGCGGACGTTCAGTGGCGGCCACATCTTTTTCATTAATAAAATTTATTAATTTCACATTTTTTTCGTCACCCCACAAAAATAACTTATCAATTTAAACACTTTTGGTCCATTACGCGAGCAGTTCCAAAGTGCTCCCATTCTTTGTCGCGCAAATGTTTTAAAGGAATTCCCTCCGATAATTGATGGATTGTTTCCAGAAAGTTTCCATGCAAATTGTTAATTATGGTAATTCGTGTCGGCGGGCCGAATTGATAAAGTCGAAAATTTACGAATAATTTCTCCCGCGTCTTATTTAAATAATTCATTTGTGACCGTCTTTTCATGTCGTGTTTTTCGAAAACATCTTTGAAACTGTGTACTGTATGTGTGTTGTAGTGTACGATATCCCCCAGTGATGAATTTCGTTAGTACAAATGAGTAAAAAAAAAAATGTTAGTTAGGTATTTGACTGCATATGTCCCACTGTTGAGCTAAGATAACTTCATTAGTGGATAAGACTAGGATATCTCCTCCGATCCTATAATGTTTCCAGCACATTAAGAAAATGAAAATTTAATTGTTCTTGCCTGGGTTCGGGCTTATAATCTTCGATTAAGATTCGAGTATTCACGAGGCCATCCATGAGTGAACCAGGATAATTATAAGTACAGCAGCAAATATCGCAGTCACAGGCACAGAGTATTTGTTAAGACATTTCTGATAATTTCACGATGAGGTTTAGTGCTGAATTAAATGAAAACGGTATCATCAGTTCCATGACAATGAGCAAGAAATTCAACGTGAGGAAGTAAACATTAAGGCATATATACTGCATCGAAACTATTTCGCTGAGTAAATATGCTGAGAGGACTTGTAGAAGTGTCTGAATAATCGTAACCTCGTAAACACGGAGATTGTTCATGAGGTTGCGCGAACATATCACTAATGTCATGCATCCTACAGAGACTTATGACTAACAATAAATCCGATTATACGTTTGCTTTATATGGTATATTTTGTATCACACTTGCTTTAGTGAGTAAATTCTTAGTGTGATTTATTTAACGTAGTTCTATTTTTAAATTAGTTGGTCCTTAGTGCTAGCCCGTCTGGGTGTGCACCACCTAATCATCATCATATGTTCCGGTTTGATGGGTGTGTGTCCATTTTTTTCTCGCTGGAAAATCGCGTTACGTGCTTCCCCCAAGTGATGGAAAGTGGGGGGGCGGTGTGGGACTCCCCGGAGCCCTGGACGCCGAGTGCGCCCAGGTACGCCGGGTTTACCCACTAAAAAACCAGCGGTACCCTCTCCATCTTTCGGCGGGCGCCACGGGATCGCTTGCGCATGATACCGTGACGTGAATACCTAAGTTTAGTCTCAACGAGCCAATACCCAAGGGAAATAAGACTACATATAAAATTAAAACTCAAATAAAAACAAAAATATTACATGCGTTGTAGTTGGTACCAACTTGCATTTTTATGTGAACATTAGAAGCTGAATACATAATAGTGAATTAGTATATTTACTTAGTGGTAGATCTTTGTGCAATGCCGTCTGATTAAGTACCAGCTACTCATCATTTATTCTACCGCAAGGCAGCAATACTTAGTATTATATACCGGTTTGATGGGTGAGTAAGCCAGTGTAACTACAGGCACAATTGATATAACATCTTAGTTCCTTAAGGTTGGTGGCAGGCATACGGCGATGGTTAACCTTTCTTACAGAGACATTGTCTTTGGGCGGTAATGATTCCTTATCATCGGACAGCCCAATATCATCATAACGTTGGTGACAATATTTAATTGTTATCAACAACAACTCGAATAATTTTACCTACATGATTGGAGCGGGTTGGGGACAAATGTTCTAACATGGGATATAACATCTTAATTTCCAAACTTTCCGGCGCTTGGCTTATGAGGAATGGTTAATATTTCTTGCAGTATCAGTCTATGGGCAATGTAAGTAACATCAAGTCCATTTGACAGTGTGTCTACCGAATTTAAATAAAAATATCTTAGGTATATAATTTATTTATTTTATTTGGGACTTCGATAAACAGACCTAACGAACAATATCACCGAGGGGATTACTAGGTAGGTATTGATTCTGACCTTTCTAAGTTTGTTTTCATACTGGTTTTTTTTTTTTTTAATAAAGTTTTATTTTTATCTACATAGCTGTACATCTTCTGGCCCGTTATACATAACGTTTGTGTAAGCTAACAACAGATAGGGGCAGGCAATGTCGGATCCAGAATTGTCGTTTGGGAGAGGCTTGAGTCTGCTGAAGGTAGGTTTCAGAAAAACACTAACAAAGCACACAACATTAACTAGATATTAATTTTAATAATAAATATCAATTTCAACATAAGATGTGTCACGGACCGGTCCTCCCTTAACACCACCAACACCCTCAAAATCGCTGCCCGATCCGGTCAGGATCGAACCTCCTACTTTCACATCTCTTTACCATTCAACTACCAATATTGAATTCATTTATTTATAAAAAGCGTGTATAAAATACACGTAAAGAGAAGTTACGTACATTTGTTTATCCTTACTTATAATAAAATGTTCCGTTATACACTTAAATAAGCATTTGTTACAGTCGAAATATACTTTGCAACTCATTCAACGAATCGACATGTACAAATTGTACAACTCTTTAACAGATGCTACCGAAGAAGTATTATTTTCACGATGTACCGCGCTTAGCACAAGTAAGCCGATAAAAAATGGCACCGCCTTGTTACTGACGAGAATGCTTTATTTTACTCGCGTTAGTTGAATAAATTTTGCACAAGCCCTCTTGCAGATTATAAATAGAATCGCCAAATTCGCCATAGCTCTTAAAAGAGTGAACGTACTGGATGTGTCATTCTATTCAACCGGTAATATTATCTATTATTATTATTATTACGAGTTATAACGCTGTTTTTAATTTATTTTAGGTAGCCTGACAAGGGAATGATATGTGATCACTACACAAATATTTGTGGCTATAGTTAAAGGCTATTTAGCCTTTGGAATAAATGACTCCTTACTAACCTATATATCTCAATATCTCGTCTTTAGTTTTTTTGGCTTATTTACCTGAAACTGAAACCGAAGCTAGCATACAAATACAGAGTATTGGTATGTTTAGCGATAGACTAACAATCAGGAACAAGATCCTCTACAATATTACTATCGGTAGTACATTTGTTTTTCTTTTGGTGTTGATAAAATATTCAATTCAATTCAATGTTTTAGTACTCTATAATTTTGTGTACGTTCAACTTCCACACACACGGGGTCACATTAAATCAATGCTTCCGACCGAACATTTTAAAGGCGATTTACGTAAAATAATATTTAAAATTAGAGTTCCATAGAACTCTAATGACACACATTATAGCGTGATTTAACTGACTACTAACGCCATCTATTATCACGTGGACTTTTATTTTAATTAACTTATATTTATATTACTTTCTGAGTTATTTAAACAGTTATTGCCTTAAACAATTTTAATATTATAAGTTTTTTTTCCATCAATATACATACGTATATGATTTTAAGATATATCATAGATTTCTAAGAAATCAATTGATGTATAGATAAAAGACGAAATCCGTCCGTCCATTACATTGGGAAGGAACAGACTGAAAGACTTTAGGCGTGAAAGTGATTAATAGCTTAAATTTTTGTTCATTAGTCATTGTCAAAAGTTACGCATCTAGAATTGTATATTATCGGTAATTTTATTAGATTCAAAAATCATAATATTTCAATAGGGATGCACCGGTTTGCGTAAATACGTAAGTTTCATACTAATTGTATTGGAATTAACTCATCCATTTAAAAAATAATAAAATACTCGTGATATCAACGAGGTACGCTTATCGATGCAATAAAATTAAAGTGTTTACGGGTATTATAAGTAAAATCGAAATTTAAAAAACAAACTTTATTTTTTATTTTGTCAGACTCTTTGTCTGAGGTAATCGTTTAGTAAAAGATTGTAAAATAACTTCTTCTTTTCCCTGACCTTGTCCCATTCTATTTGGGGACGGTGCAGCATGTCTTCCTTCCACTCTTCTCAATTATTTGTCATCTGATCGTTCAAATCTATCTCTTTCATATCCCTCTTCACAGATTCCATCCATGTCTTCTAAAGTCGCATCACTCTTTTATTTACAAAAAGATCTGCCGACTTATATCTAAGTAGTACCTAACCTGCGGCTTTACCCTCGCTATATTTATAAAACACAAACTCCCAACTCCCGTTTTAACCTATTAAGGAAGCTACCTGCCAAAATTTCAAGTTTGTAGGTGTTATTTTTTCTGAGATTTCGTGATTAATCAGTAAGTGGTATTTCGCTTTTACATATAGAGATTAAAGCAACGAGGCAGTCATAACCCTTTATGTACATGACCTAATCCTTTTACATAAATTAATACCAAGATCGAAACGTCAAATTAAAAAAAAAGGTATAACAATGTATTAATATTAAATGAAATTATTTCTTAATAAAAATTATTTAAAAAAAAAAACTAGCCATTTCTATATTGCTATATCTTTGAACGCAATAAATTACGAAGTATTTCTTATCCGCAGCGTCGCCCGGTAAAAGCCTTGAGCTCTCCCACGATATTAATCAAGTATTTCACATTCGATTCATATTCCTTTTTCAATGCTCATTGCTTTATTGAATAACATGCGACCTTTTTACCGTACAACTATACATTAAACGAAGATGCCAGTGAATATAAAACGTCAATCTTTAACCAAATATATAAGGAAATTAGGCTTATTACTCTGTAGAGTTAATACACTATAATTATTATCTATACTAATATTAGTGTAACTCTGTCTGTTAACACCTGTGAAGGGTAAAGGGGGGGGGGTGTCTTTACCCTTCACGCTCAAATCACGAAACCGATTTAGATGAGATTTGGTACGGAGGTAGCTTGAGTCCCGGAGAAGGACATAATTTTTTTAATTCACCTCTCTAGGGCGTTAAATTGAGGGTGACGTTATGATATAAGCTAAGTAAAATTCGTGCGGGTAAATGTTCAGCTAATAATTAATAAAACAGCTTGAAGTTAGTATTCATTGATGTACATCTATAACAGATGAATGTAAATGTATATGATTATTTAATTTTCAAAAGTAACCTGTACAAACATTCTTGTATAAAGTATATTTTTATTGTATAATTATACATTCATGTTATAGCAAATTTTAATTAATTTGACAATCTATCAAAATAAAGTTCACAGGGTATCGTTTCTTTACTCACAAATAATCAGGATACACGTTAACAACTATTACAAAATTTAGTAAAAATAAACTCTCCGATCTGCTCAATTTTTCATGACAGTTAAACGAACCTATATAAGCACTTAACAACGACATAACCTTAGTCTTTGAAGAAGATAAATTTGGCATTTCAGTAGTTATATGTTTAATTCTCATAAGTAAACATTTTAACCTGAGAAAATTGCGCCAAGTTTCCAGGTAGGATTTAAATTTTACGCTCAATTTTACCTCTCCAACAATAGCCAGAAATTTCCATGTACAAAGCAAGTTCAAAATTGGTTTTAGAGCTACTTCGCAATTCCCTTTCAGTCGTGTTACCTGTTTAACTTGATTATGTATGAGTCTATTGGGTTATTTTAAAAACTTTCTTGAGACATTGAAATTTAAATATATATTTTCTGGAATTTATATTTATTTATCAAAATTGAAAGGATAGTTACTTTACAAATACTGACTGAGGATAGTGGCGAAAGTAATGCTAGCACCAAGCACCGTTGAATCGCAATTTCAATGATATTAACGAAAAGCGCACCACCCTGTCTCCAATGGAGGTGATGAATGTAGTAACTCTATCGGTCTATTTCTTCTTAATAAAGACATACATAAACAATATCAATTTTGTTTATTTCGTCAAAGATTTTTATACATATATAACATATGATGTCCTTTTTATTTAAATGTGTATACCTACAGACTCGCAAGTGGGCTACATCATGGTAAGCGTTTATCATCTTTATAAATAGTGTCACTGTTAAGAATATCAACCAACACTTACATCGCCAATGCGCTTCCAATCTTGGGTAATCTTGTGTTTCACGTGCCTGTTGCATTGGCTCACTCAATCATCAAACCGGGGTTTGGAGCTTGGCGGTCGGGTAACAGGGCCACCTGGTGATAAGTGCTCACCACCACACCCATAGGCGCTATACGAAAAATAATCATTACTTACATCGCCAATGCACGAACAACCTAGGTAACTAAGATTTTATGTCTTCTCATCCTTCAAACCGAAACAACAGTAATCAGTATTGTTGTTTGAGGATAGAACATCTGATGACTGGGTGGTACCTTCTCAAACTGAACTGTGTGGGCTTTCCCTACAACCAGGGGTGAGGTTTTTAATGACATCATACAAAAAACTTACTCGAAATTTATTAATAGCTTTACCAAGATTTATTTATAAGAATATTTCATTTTTAAACACATTTGTATTTATCATAATAACTGTACAATTCAACAAATTCCATAAAACATCAAACATTATTCAATAGAAGCATGTTTCAGCCATTGCAATATCCACGATCCCATCCAAGCGTCTGTCTGCGTTCAATTTTATTCAAATAGCTTTAAGTATCGACAAGATTTATTTCAATAAAACGAAATTCATCCCTTTAATCTGATTAGGATTTTATTTAATTCAAATGCTCTTTTTATATTTAATGGGAAACGACTACGGAACGCTTAAATGGAATATTTTTATCAATTTCATTTTAGATAAAATTATCAAGAGTGTTTTTTTTTTAACAAACTGCTTTGAGAGTGAATCGATATATCGATATCGATATATCGAGCTATCGTAGGGCCAGGTGGTGCAGTGCACCAGGGCCCCGGAGCTCAGGGGGCCCACTAACCTAAGTTTTGAATAGAGATGACATATGGATTAAGCCTACTAATGATAAGTTTATCTCAATGTATCCTGTATCCTATTCCTATTGCTATCTATAATTTTGAAGCGCAATATAAGTTAAAGAGGGGGGCCAGTTTCTTTTTCTATGCACCGAGGCCCTTGTCCACCTAGCTACGCCACTGATCGATGTATGTATATGTGTGTGTTTGTTTGTATACATGTATATACATATATTTTTACTAAGAAGGTTGTAAGGTTGCGTCATTAACATTTGTGACGATATAATGTTGACAGGCTAATGATCAAGCGATTATGACTTTAAAGCAATTCACTACAATATTAAATTTTTATTAGTAATTAAACGAATTATTAGTCTAGTTTAAGATATAGAGTAATCTGACCTTGGTATTAATATCAGTTTTTGTAACCTCCTAGAAATTTGATAGACTTGGATTTCGCTGTGTTAATATTATAGGTCTCGAATGATATTATACGATCATCGAGGCAAAAAATTACGTCAAATAGGCTCACGATAAAAAGCTTATGTATTAGTAGATACTTATCCCGACTTCTCATGGGCCTGACTTTTCTCAAAAAGACTATTTTTTTTGTTGTAAATAATGTTTCGAAAAACTGACAAACAAATCCATATAATCAGTAATATGATAAGCTGTATTTTTCTGTTGTACTCAAACGCTATAAAACATTCCATATTTGATTTAAAACTATTATCTTTCAAAATGCGAGACTTTCATAACAATCAGATTAGTAGTTTTTATGTAAATCCGGAAAAAAAACAAACAAAGGAATCATATTTTTTAAATTAGGAATGATAACTAATATCTCTTGTCATACCTCCATTTAAGCTTAAAACTTATTATTTATTATTTATACGTATTTGGATTGGGGACGACAATAGCCCAAGGGGTCCGGATCGATCCTGCAACTTTTCACAACGCTACTAGCCCTTAAACCATTGCGCTATTTATTTATATTTTATGTACATAGCATTAAAACGATACTAAAATCCTGGTTTTAATGGCAAAATTCATTCAAATACCCAATAAGTTAAAATTAAATACACGATCAATAACAAACATATGTTCGTCTTTCGTTCGTACGTCATATGAAAAGAAAGTTTAAACATATATCTCAGCAGTTAACGTAATACTTTATATTATATCCGAAATTGCCAATACAAAACTTTGGAAGATTTGTTGCCAAGCGATAAAATAACGCGTCGGAAAAAGGAAAAACATTATAAGCCATACGATGCGAACCTTACCAAATGGGAGCGTTACATTCTTGGAAATATTCAAGATATTCAATTTTTTTTTTAACCGACTACGGCGAAGCTGAAATGAGGGTTCTGATTTCAGGTCGTATTAATACATGTTTGTCTGATCCCGTATAACTTCTAAACTTATCTACTCTATATAGATATGTATTTGTGTCAGAGCATCCCCCATAGATCCACATTACAGTCTTCTGACGTACTTCAAATACCTATGTAGATTCAATCTTACTGTAGATTTCAAGATATTTTTATAGATAGTTGCTATTTTTATTTATTGAGCCTATTTCTAATAAAATAACGATAAATACAATTTATTACTAATAAATTAATTGTTTTTTATAGCTTTATACTTATTGACTAACAATAAAGAACATGCTAAAGCAACTAACAAATGTTTTTATGTTGCCATAAATAAAAAAAATCTATAATAAAAATATTATAATATCTTTTTTTTTTCAATGTAAGCAACGGTAATTGATCGCTTCATTGTAAATTGATTCAACTTATTGATAAGCATATCGTTGAAAGGAAGAACAGATAAACCGCCAAAATTAGGTTTAATGAAAAATTAAATTTATAGTTAAGTTAGTAAATCTTATTTCCTTATGCCTTACTAACAAACATAGTTTATGTGTAAGGCATACATTGGGAAATAATGAACAATAAATTCGAATTGAAATTAAAACCAGCCTAGCCAAACTTTAAAAAATCTATTAACAAAAAGAAAATATTTAATTGAATCGATCTCCTAAACGTACCATATACATTGAAAACCAAAGAGAGATTCGAAGAAATCCGTCGACGAAATCTTAATTAAAATCCACTTATATCAATCACATATCCCTACCTCTCGAGTTCTTCCATCTTGCAATGGACCGACATTTTCGAGTAAGATCAGATCGTCGAATGAAGGCCCTAACATTCATTACGTCAGATACTTATTGAACGTCTGAAATGGATGGAGAGCATCGATCTCCACATTCTAGTCACCAGTAAAATTCATTTTATCAGAATTTTACCATATATATATATATATATATATTTGACTTCATGCTTGGATATTATTCTAATTGCTCAGTTTTGTGGATGTCGGTTATTTGATTAGTTATTAGGAATATATTTGTTGGTGTGAGTGAATTATAATAGTGTGAACATGGATTTTTTTAAGGGTGATTTATTACTCATATTACAAGTGTATGGGTACGCCTACAAAATTTCACAATAAATATATGTTTTAAAATGTTAAATGCCATGTGTACCTTTTTTGGAAATACTTATGCTGTCGTGAGTATTCCTTTGGAATACTCACGGTAATTCCGAAAACTTGAGCTTGGTTTCTACATTATCATCGGTGTTTTTGGGATCTGTGTGTAATTTTTGACTGGAAGCTACAAGAATCACCACAAATGAAAACCGAAAAACAAAGTCAATTATTTTAAACAATACATTTCGGCTTGCTTTGGCAGTCGTGTTATAAACTAATTTAAGATGTTTTTATTTTGTTATTTAGTATATAGTCATCGTAGTGTGTGACAATACATGCATTATTGTATTCGGAAAGGATGCATGTCACATAACAGAAAGGTTTCAATGGCAAATGGCAAGATAAATTTCGAAGAAAGAATTGACATTGTTAGAGACAGCACGTGATTTGATAACAAGAAGGAAGTTACTAAAGGATTTGACTTGAGGATACTTTGATATGGAAGCGAAGACCACACTTATCAAAATAAATGGCGTTGAAGAAAAAAACCTGGATCTCAAACAAATCACTTCCGACAAAAATACGAATCCATTTCCTTAAATGCATCTAGACAAATAAACCACTAATTTAAAGTTTTACTGCAAATAATTGCTTCGAGAATACCAATTAATTAGCCCGAAGGTTTTATTATTCGCAGAAAAAAAATTAATAACAATAACAGAGCAATTTAAAAGGGTCACTCGGTAGAACTTTTGTTTATTACGTCCGCCCACCGAACTTGGTTGAAAATAGTGAATAAAATTGCCAAAGAAGAAATCAAGCAAGAACTTTAACTGAAGTCGGTCCGAAGACTTGAAAAATAAAATTATGCGCAAAGTTGCTTCGACCGTCTTTATGTAAACACGGGCTGCGGAACGGATGCGAATAAAAACTCCTTAAATGAAATTTCTTGAACATCTTTATATTTGGCAAAGAAATTAAACCATCGTATGTATCTGTGAAATATTAGTTTCCAATATTTAATTTATAAGCGTCTTGGATGCTATACGAATAAAAATTAAATATATGAAAAAAAATATATAATACGATTTCGTTTTCAACTTTACTTGGTCAACTTACAAGTAAGTTGACCAAGTAAAGTCTTGGTGAGCAAGTCTAGTCTAAGTACCATCCACTCATCACTTATTATACCCTTAAATAGCACTACTTATTACTATTTTATTATCGTTTGACAATAAAAAAACTTATAATAATAAAAATATTTCTTGCCACCATCCACGTGAAATTAGCCTCGTGAAATTAGTTGTGATGATGACAAGAGACCTAATGGACTGATACTGGCCGGACGACAGACGGAACCTAGTATGGGACGTTACATGTATTGATACGGTGGCTCCATCTCATATCACTGGTTTCCCTTTGTGTTAAGAGCCGAAGCTACCTCGTAAAAAGCTGAAGCGAACAAACGATCCAAATAACAAATCAATTTCAAAAACCTTCATTAAAATATAAATATATAACATCTTGCACACGGGATACTACCCGACGGCATCTACACGAGGGCTGATTCATTCTTTGACCAAAGTATCAAAATTGAGATTCAACGAAAAATGCTGCTAACATCCTTTCTACTATTGAAACATGATTTTTATTTAAATTAACTTTATGTTATTATATTTAATTTAATTAATTCATATGTTCCAAGGTTGCTGGCGCATTGGCAATGTAAGGAATGTTGGATATTTCACACAGCACCGATGTCTATGGGCAGTGTTAATTTTCAGGTGGCCTATTTGCCAGTCCAACTAAATAGCAATTAATAAAAAATCTTGATATTTTTCCGGTTTTTTCTAGTATAGGTAGGTGGAGAGAAAATGGGCAATTTGATGCCAAAGGTCTCCTACCCATAGGAATTGGAAATACATTGGAATTGTATGAAGTGCTAACCATAAAACTATGTTGCCGACCACCAACATTTGCCACCAACCTTGGAAATTAAGTAGATATGAGACATCCTTGAAACCGGAACAAAACAATATATATGTATTAAAGATTAGTGGGACTCCCGCGAAACTTCGCTTACTCGTAACAAGTTACGCTTAATGGGGTCAATATGAATATACATGTTTCATTAAAACCATATAGAGCTAATATTTATAAGAAATTTGATACCAGATAATACGAGCAGGGCTGACGTGGACGGATCAGGGCCATAGCCCAGCAAGCCCCGATCGTCCGATGGGAGGAGGATCTGGGATCACCCACGGCAGGCCTGGCGACAGTGGAGGCGGTTCGTCCCCACTTGAGTCGCTGGGTCACGAGAAAGCGTGGCACACTCACGTTCAGGACGCAGGTACTTACCGAAGCATCCGTGCACGGGATAGCGCGGCGGGAGGTGTCACCCTCCTGCCATCAGTGTGGTGCGTCAGTGGACACGGCGTACCACACCCTGACTGAGTGTGCTGCATGGGGGCCTCAGAGGCATTCCCTGGTGGCGTCTTTGGGCGGAGACCTCTCGCTGCCGAGCGTCATCGACGCAATGCTTGGCAGCGAGGCGTGCTGGTCAGAAATGCGCTCCTTTTACGAAAACGTTATGTCGCAGAAGGAGGCAGCGGAACGGGAGCGGGAGGTGGACGCTGCTGCAGACCCGATCCGCCGAAGAAGACCGGGGATGAGGAAACAACGCTACGCCCACCTTCTGCCCCCGCCTCAATAGGCGCCACAGGGGCTAGGAGGGTTCTCAGTACCCCGGGAATCCCCCCTAGGAATTGAAGGCCCGCATAGGTGGGCTGACCGTCAGGGCGTCACGGTAGCATGCGAAAGCGATCCCGTGGCGCCCACCGATGAGACGAAGAGGGTACCGCTGGTTTTTTAGTGAGTATTCCGGTGTGCCGCTAACATCTTGGGCACCGGCGAGTCCCACATACCCCTCCACTTCCACGTAGGGGAAACGCGTAACACGTTTTTCCAGCGATAAAAAAAAAGTCAGATAGCAGTTAGTCGGTTTCCCGTGAAACTTCGCGTTTATTCAAAATATTTTTTAGGAAATTCGAAACCTATGAGAGGTTCTGTTTTGAATTCAAAGTAAACTGCAAGTGACTCATCTACATTTGCCGCCAAAAATTATGGAACCTATTTTAAATGTCATTTTTAATATCAAATAGTATATGTACATTAGTTCGGTTAGAATGTTCACGTTTGCATTTTTTTTCTTATACAGCAGTAGAGCCTCTCCAACCAGCCAGTATTTTATTTCCGGTCTCTAAAATTAATTCATTGTTAAATCGTAACAATTTAGTAAATTGCAATCAAGAATCCTTATTAAGTTTCTGCCCATCTACTGCTGGAGCTGTTCAAAATGAGCTTATAACCGTTTTTTTTTATATGGAACCATCGTCTCATAATCACTGGTACAAAAATCGGCTTACGCTATTGATATATAAAATGAGTGGTTACCTATCCAGACGAGCTTGCAGAAAACCCTACCAAATAGAATATTTTATTTGAAGCAAAATTTTCCGTAGTAATAAAATATAATGTGTGTTGAGGTACATCGCTGTCTAGCGCTGTACAGCGCTAAAGCGCCGACAACTACAAGGACGCTTTGCTTTGAGAATGCAATACGCGACACTATTTAAATTGCTTTTCTTTCCAAGCGTATTATTGTGAGGCAATTTTATTTATTGCTTATCGGCTATCGTCGTACACGTCAAAAGGAAATGTTATTTATTAAAGTAAAACGACACCAATATTATAAAACTCGATTGTTTTTTAAAACGAAGTTTTCTCCGAATTAACAATCCGATTTTAAAAATAGATTTACTCTTACATTTATTGAAAAACGTTATAGATTATAGTATAATATCACGGAAGCTGAGCAGCGACGTTGAAAGAAATTGTAACCGCGCAGAGAAGCTAGTAAAATTATGTTTTTTTTTTGTAATTTCCGTCGTACCGTTTTTTTAATTTATTTATGGTACAAATAGACTTAGAGATGGTGGACGAGCAAATGGACCCACTGCCCGTAGTCATTGGTACTGTAAGAATTATTTACCATTCCTTACATCGCCAATGCGCCACCAACCGTAAGTACTAAGATGTTATGTTGTTAAACTGGCTCATTCATCCTTAAAATCAAATATAAACAATAAACATGGTGTTAGAATAAATGATGAGTGGGTACCTATCCTGGTCGACTTACACAAAGCCATAGCCATATAGATGCATTTTTTTAAATGTAATGGTATACTTCAAGTTCTTGAAGTAATGTTTATATCGACTTAATATTTACTTATTTCATTCATCCCACCTCGATGATGTAATAATCATTGGTTACTTTAATTTGTGCTCCAATTTTACTTTTTACTCCAAAAAATCGAACACAAGTATCTCGATTTATTGACCTATCAACGCCATCTATTCGATATTTTTCAAAACTAATTTCCCTTTAAAATGATTAACATACAAAAAAGTGCCACAGACAATAAATCTTACGTCATACATTTTAATTGTTGCATTCATCCTCGAGTTCTGCTCTACATTTCTAACATAGTTAACAATGAAGCTACAACTTAAGGAGAATTTAGTGTTGTAGGGAAGATATAAAGGAAGCCTTTTGTTTTCGTTTAAATTAAGCTGAAGTGAAATTTAATTAAAATTAATTGATGTTTTGAATACTGTATTCCAAGTAGGAATTACGGTATCAATACATGACAAGGACCAAGGTTAAGGTCGCAGGAGTCGGGAGATGGTTCCTATATAAATCCTCGAAAAATTGTTAAAACTGTTTAAGCTATCTCCCAAAATCGTAATATTTAAAAAAAAATATAAATAAATTATTGGTACGACTACTAAACCTTTTAAATTATAACGTTATTACACAATTTATGTGATCTAGAAGCTCATTGTGATATTTGCGTTTGTAGATAAATAATTATATTATAAGTTAATCTGATAGGTTTTAATTCTTTAAATTTCCTAACTAAATAAATACGAATTCTTAAGTGTCATGACAAGCTTCGGTCATATTAATTATTAAATGAGTTAATAGTAAAAGATTTAAAGGAATAGTACATTTATATTTTTTATCGGTATTTTTCGGATTTTCATCGGTACGCCACTCCGAGGTCTCGGGTCCGATTCCCGGCCGAGTCGATGTAGAAAAAGTTCATTAATTTTCTATGTTGTCTTGGGTCTGGGTGTTTGTGGTATCGTCGTTACCTCTGATTTTCCATAATGTGCTTTACTTACATCGGGATCAGAGTAATATATGTGAGGTTGTCCAATATTTATTTATTTATTCTTCTTAGCGCATTTAAAAAAAAAGGTTGTATTCCAAATTTATGTTTCACTTAGCTGTAGCTATCGCTCCATAGGTTCTAAGGCGGTACGTTCACGGCATCATGTTATACCCTGATGAAACTTAGTCTTCGACGTGGACTTACCTTGACTTCGGTGATTGGAGGAATGCACCAATTATTTCAGCTTGAAGCTGAAATGACGTAACAGTTCCGGGTTTGACTTTGGAGTTACCTTTCTCCAAAACAGGTTGCAATCTAATTCTGTTGATGCCCATCTCGTTATATTACACAAGTTAAAGTTAATCAACCAATGGTACAAATTCGAACAATTCAGCCCTGTAATATCATAATCCCCCTCAAGTACATCAACATTTCAGACGGATTGGAGCTACGCAGTTTAACTCGCTTTCGTATTTGTAGCAAGCCAATTCATTTGATACCCGTATTGTACGAAAGCATACAAAACTAAGTCCGCATTCTTTAGAAGTCCACCCCCCTTGGATTCCGAGTGACGTCACTGTATTTCTCGAGGTATTCTCAGCAAGCCTTTTTATTTGATACCCATATAGTAGGAGGGCATTTAAAATGTCTAGTCCTCTAACTTGAGTATTCCACTATGTAAGATTTAGAGTTACGTCACTTAGCTGCTCATAAATTGTCATCCAAACTAAACGTGAATACAAAATTTTAGCTCAATCAGTTGAAGATATCTTCAAAATGAAATTGCAAGATACCACCCGAAT
The DNA here is from genome assembly GCF_905147765.1 of Vanessa atalanta. Lineage (NCBI taxonomy): Eukaryota > Metazoa > Arthropoda > Insecta > Lepidoptera > Nymphalidae > Vanessa > Vanessa atalanta. Next base: position 7,479,410 of record NC_061890.1, read on the forward strand.
AAACACAGTTATATACATTGCAAGGTAAATAAGAGCTTTTAAAAAAAGCCTGTGAATTAAGTGAATATTAAATTCGTTTAATATTAAATACCACCATGTCCAATGTAAACAATTAAATTTGATAAATAAGTCATATTATTCATTACAAGATTAAAATGATGATAAAAAATCGTGGACTTATTATTTGTTGATTTCTAGGCAGGTTATACTTAAATTTTATTGTATCTTATTGATATACTTAATTAAAATGCTTTTTTTACTATAGGTGGCTCGTGTGTCATATAATGGAAAGCGTCTGCCACCGCCCAGGGACGCCAACACTGGGGAGGCTTGCAACTACGTTGCCGGCCATTGAAATGGTGGAAGAAAATTACTATTGAGTTTATTGCCGGTTTTCCTCGTTAGAAACAACTTTGCGAACGCGTAGCTTAACATTTATTTCATTGTAACATAACGATTCAAAAAAATTTGAAAAAAATAATATTTCGATTTTGATTTTTTTCAATCAAAAATACGTTTCATCCATTAAACAGGCAAAGATTACCCACTCGGATCCTCTACTTATATTTATATTTCAGAAATTCACCACACGGGGTGTGACACAAAAGTTATTTGAAAAATATTTTCTTGTATTTCAGTGTTACATACAACAGAAAACAGAAACAGCTCTTACATATATTATAAATTAGTCTTTGAAATAATGCATATTGTTCTCAATTTTAAATAAAGAATAATTATGCAATCCTTTGTCAACATTCTGGTTTATATTTGAATTAAATACGTTACCGTTGTTATTATAAAACTACAAGTACGTCCATACAAATGGTAAGATTGCTCAATATAATACACTCATGATAATTAACTGTGTTGCGTCATTTGTTTTTACATAAATATTTTCAACTAGCACGTCCTGACTTAGCTTGGCTGCATTAAATATTCTGTCATTCATTATTATTGCGAAACGACTGATTTCTTCTTCTTGCTCGATTCTTCATTACAATTCATTCATTCATCATTGGTCATTGGTTATGGTTTCCTGGTTGCCTTACGCAATAAATGGGCTATCTAATACTGAAATAAGTTTCCATATCGACCGAGTGGTTCCTGAGATAAGCGCGTTCAATGAAACAAATGGTAGACTGTATTTTGACGGAATTTTAAAAACTTAAGTATAACCATTCTCCACCGCGGCCTACCGCGTGTTCAAGACACTATGTCATTTTCATTTCCCCTGACAACCCGTTTGCAAAAACTCGTAATGACTGGTTGATTAGTTAAGACTTTAAAGCGTAACTAACAAACAATCTCATTTTCGCTTTCATAATATGAGTAAGGCTTAGCCCTTAGTATAGCTTAGAATTAAATATGATTGAATATTATCGTAATATTTTTAATTAATGATAACAACTAACTTATATTCTATCGCCAAGCAGGGCAGGGTGAGTGAGCCAGTGTAACTACAGGCACAAGAGACATAACATCTTAGTTATCAAGGTCGATGGCGCATTGGTGATGTAAGGAATGGTTAATATTTCTTACAGCGCTATCAGTACATGCGATGGTGACAATTTACCATAACAGGTGGCATATATCATAAAAAATAAATAATTGAATACAAATTCAACCATAGCTTATTCATATTGGTTTTTTCATATCCGATGTTGATAAACAAGGTACACCAGAAATAATATTTTTTTTTTTTTGTTAATTGTGTTATAAAACGTGTAGAATTCGTAATTCGAATTTTACGTCATGAATAAAACATTCAACGTTCGCACGAAACACAATTTTGTATATTACGTATATTCGAACATGAACAATTGAAAATGATTTTCGTTGACTCTAATCAAGTCAAAAATTTTGTCGGAAGAAAGGGGTTTAGACTTAGTTGACATTTCTCACATGTGTGAGTCGCTTATTTAAAAAAAATATACAACGGTTTGGTTACAACAGAGTTGGAATTATTGTCATGTAACGATGTAGGCGATATTTATGTAAGACAAACACATTTTTTTAATAAATCGTTCAAGAAGTATCCATACTAATATTATAAATGCGAAAGTAACTCAGTCTGTCTTTAGTCCTTTCACGGCCAAATCACTAAACCTAATTTGATAAAATTTAGTATGAAGCTAGCTTGAACTCCAAAAAAGGTCAAAGGCTACTTTGCAAACCTTACGATAAATCCCTATATATCGACAACTAGTAATGTATAAGTTTAGAAATAATCATGAGTGCTTAAATTGCTTTTAAAGATATAAAATAAAGCGCTTACAGCGCGGTAGACTTTTTTTTTTAATTTATATGACCATTTTTATTTGTCTAAGTGAGCTTGAAAATGTACTTCGATAATATTCACCTACCAAACGTTGATAGTTGGAGATTAATGGATGTAGCGCTTTGCTTAATATGCATAAATCGCAAAATCCGGTCTCGGTGCATCGACTGCGCTTCTAAATTACAAGATAAAGTTCTTCTCAATATTTTCTCTTCGTTTATTTTCAAAGACTTCTATTTATTATAGTTTAAGAGGTTTATTGTTAATTGATCAGTGGGAAACGTGTCTGATAATGAGATAAAATGGACACTTTATGAATATCATTCAACATTAAAGTTAGAGCCGAGATGGCCCAGTGGTTAGAACGCGTGCATCTTAACCGATGATTTCGGGTTCAAGCCCAGGCAAGCATCACTGAATTTCATGTGCTTAATTTGTGTTTATAATTAATCTCGGGCTCGGCTGTGAAGGAAAACATCGTGAGGAAACCTGCGTGTGTCTAATTTCAACGAAATTCTGCCACATGTGTATTCTACCAACCCGCATTGGAGCAGCGTGGTGAAATATGCTCCAAACCTTCTCCTCAAAGGGGGAGGAGTCCTTAGCCCAGCAGTGGGAAATTTACAAGCTGCTAATGTAAGGTAAAAATTAAAATTAGAGCTGGAGTGTATCATAACCGAATATTGAGGGTTTAATCACGGCCAAGCACCGCTAAGATTCTAGTAGACTCATAAAAAACTTTTGAATCATTATGTTATGGCGTTGAATTAATTTTAAAGCTACAACGTTTCGGAAAGTAGATTCTAACTAGAAGAAGAAGGAGCAAGTAACGAAAACTATGTAGTTCTTTTCACCATTTTATTTACAGAATAAATCGATAAAGCACGATTAAATTTTTAAAATTATATTATCCTGTCCAGAAATCAACAAATACTAAGTCCACGCTTTTTTAATTAACTTTATCCTAAATTGAGTAATATGCGTTATTCATTAAAAATTTTTAATCGCCAAAGTTAGAAATACTGTGGACTCTTACCTGTTATAGAAACGAATACTATGCCCCGGAAATAATTTTCATCATCATCATCATAAACCCACATTCGTCCACTGCTGGACATTGGCGTCACCAAATGCACGCCAATGTGGTCTTTCTTCGGATTTTCTTTCATGAGAATGCGTCGCGTTAGGCGAGTTTCGGGAGTAACTTATCACTCACACCAAGATAATAAATTGGCTTGGCTTGGCTCGACTGTTTCAGTTCTTTTGTAGTGCGGCACTATATCTAAAGTATGTTTGGCACTATGTCTAATCGTCGAATAATCAAAGAATTCATGTGAATAATTCATATCATGCTCACGATGATAATATCATGAAACTTGAATGAGTTAAATGAAATTCTGTCACATTTGTATCTACCTAACGGCATTGCGTTTGCGGAATAATTCTAAAACCAGAAATATAAAAAAAAAAAAAAAATGAACAAGGTTAATAAAACATAAAATAATTCCAACATCAAAACACATACAATAGAATTGTTTAACAAGAGCTCAGATATCAACATAAACGTATAACGTATAATTGTGAATTCGCCTTACAACAATGATACACAGATGTTTCTCGCATTATCTTTAGGGAACAACTTAAATCTTGTAACGAAACATGTACCAGAGTTCCCTAATTGGAAAACTTGAAAGGTGTCTGCTGTAAGTGGGTTGTTTTGAACGCGGACTTTCACTTTAGTTCGTAGCTAGCAACTAATACTTTAAGACGGACTTTATGTTTATTTAAAATACGTGTTTTGAAAGCGATGGTTCAATAAGCAATTGTAATGCTTCTTAAATGTATATTTAAAACTGTAAGTAATTAATATCACGTATTATCATTTTTAATATTGCATTAAAACAGATTTATATGTATATTATCTATAAAAGATTATTATTTGATTTTTAAATATGGAGTCACTGGCTTCATGTGTACTCAGTGTAGTTATTACGGCCTTACTTATTTCATTCACGTAGTAGAAACCCTTAGAAAGATATCCGAGCTCCCTAGGAAGACGGGATATGTGGAATTCTTACCTACTAGAACCACTGCAATGGCCATCCTCATCACGGATCGGAGAGGCATGTACAGACCCTTCCATGTCCAAGGCACGTGTAAAATAGGCCACTTCCCCAGGACCATGTTCTAAGCAGGAGAGTCTTAAGCAAATTAATGACGAAAGCCATTTAGAAAGCTAGTTGATGGCGCCATTTATTGAAATGGCGAAGCTGTTAATTAAAAGACTAATCAAACTGTGACGTATATAATCATAGAAAATAATATGAAAAACATCCGTGTATTTAACATTTAATTAGCGAAAAATTTCATGTTACATATACAGCGCTTATAATTATGACTTTCTGCTGAAGCCTTTGACCATCTGAGATTCATAATTGAATTGTTTCCACACCTTTACATTGAACATTTGAAACAAAAGCCATTACTCGGTACAAAATACTTATTGAGAGATAAAATATAACCACGCAACACAAATGTTAAAAGCTGAAGCGAGAATTATAATACAATTTCATTAAAATATTATTTTAACAGCGCTATGGCGCTGTCTAAGATTGATTTACAAATAATTTGTTATATATTTGTTCGTGGTGGTATCAACTCACCATGAACTGTTCCAGCAAGAATTGAATAGTTATTTAAAACGTCATTGCAATCAGAAAAAAATATCTTGTCTTAGAGTAAAAGTTGATATCTAACTCTATGTGGTTAAGGGATTTTCGTTTTATTTCTGGACGTTGGGTTTTAGTAGGAAACTCAAAGGGAAGTAAGCGAGGTTATATATTAAACACTAGCTTCTACTTGCGGTTTCGTGCCTACGTGAGGGAAGGGTCAGAGATGTTAATGACCTTAAGTCGATCTAACTTGAGTTGAGTTGTTAGAAAGGGTACATTATGAATACTAGGAAAACATATTGTTATACAAATATTAATATTTCTATATTTTCATATTGATAAAGAATCACTTGAGTTATTTATCGAGAAATCGTTGATATATTTCTTGGAGACACAGTTTGTTATTAAAGTCAAACTTATAATAGGAATTGGAACGATGACGACAAATAGTCCAGGAGGGGGGGCGGTGTTAGGTATAGAACCAGGGACTTTACGCAGAACATTTCGACTCCTTGAATTTAATCGTATCCCAAATCAAACAAAAAACATAACATACAAATAAGTCGCGAATGGAGTCAAATTATTTTCTTAATTAGTAACATGGGTAGTTTATACGTATTAAAAAGTGTATATAGTAAAATAAATTAAAGAAGGAAGACGAGAAGCCTAGAAACCCGCCACCGTACAAAGCATATTACGAATAAGTGTTGCAATATCATAAAATAATTTTAACTGGTAACACTGACGAGAATAATATTTCAATTTAAAGCTACTCTGTTTTAACATTAATTATACCTGGTAACTGTTATTATGAAAGCAATAAGACTAACTGTACTCACAGGATCCCTGTTTCTATATTCAAAAACCAATTCGTTTTGCTTACGAATAGTAAAATTATCAAATGAACGCTTACCTGCTTGTAAAATAAAGACTTCTTATATTCGTACGTGTACACACGCTAGCGTTGTAGAACTATCGATAGTATCGTTTTGATCAATACGATACGATAGCTCTCCGTGAGCAATACTACTGATTACGGCAATACTATCGATACTATCGATAGTATCGCTATATCTCTGTAAGCAATACTATTGGGAGCAGCGATACTATTGATACGATAGTCTAAGACTATCGATACTATAGATAGTTTAGGCTAAAAGTAATGGTTTTTGCAATACTATCGACAGTATTGTTCATGGGGAGCTATCGATACTATCGATCCCATCGATATTATTGACACGTGACAATACTATCGATATACGAACGATAGTCTATCGATAGTTGACTATCGATAAGCACACACACACTCATATTTACGATCGATTAAAAAACACTTCCGTAATTCCGATTGACAGTTGTCATTTAACTGATATAAAGTTTCCCAAAAATGCCAACTTTAAATTTTTAAAGATCCTATGTATGTATATTGTGACCAACCAAACATTAGTGTGATTAATATTTTAAATTTTTTTGGTTACGTATTATGCATTACAATTATTTAATTTGGTCGTCGAAAATAGTTTCTGATATTTGTATATTTTATGTATGTTTGATATTATAATATAGTAAGTTCAGCTCGGTGATAAATGTTTGTGAAAAGTACCATCACATATTCTACCGCCAAACAGCAATATCAGCCAACAGCCAGTGTAACTACAGGCGTAACATCTAACTTACCATTATTTGATGGCACATTGACAATGTAAGGAATGGTTAATATTTCTTCGAGTGCCAATGTCTAACGGTCAGTCAAGTCAGCTTACCAACACGTAACAAGCGATTACCAGAATCGTAAACGGAATTAAGCCATAGCACGTACATATGTATACAATAAAAGGAATATGAAAATCCGAACGTGCCGCTTTTTTTGTTTCATTGCTAAATTTTTGAATACATTCGAATTTTAAATAAAACTATTTATCTGGAATTATGATTTATACAGTTTCAAATATAGAATTTATATTTAATATTTCTAACATCAACAGATAAATTGTCTTAGTGTGATATTTTAATTGATATTAGCAGATTTTTTGAGAAAATTACGTACAGTTAACAGGACAAACGGAAATCCTCTTAATAACAGCAGAAAGTAACAAGTTTATAAATGTCCGACAGCTGGGCTAAGACCTCCTTTGTCTCTAAACGCTTGAAACTACTACGATGCTCTAATGCGGTCTGTTGGAATCATATATAGCAGAATGTCTTTAATATTTAACACATGCGTATCCTCACGATGTTTTCCTTCACCGCCGAGCAAAAGATTATGAACACAAATTCATTAAATGGAAAATCAGTGGTTTTCGTCTGAGTTTAAACCCGCAACCAGCGGTTAAGATGCATGCGTTCCAACTCGGCCATCTCGGCTCAAATCAATTATACAGTTTGAATTTTTTCGATTCTGTTTTAATTGTTTACCAATCAAACAGAAGTTAGACATCTACAAGTACCAGATATCACAAAAAAAAAACTTTTCCCATAAAATGTACCAAAATATTTTCCTCTAAACAAAATAAAACGTATTCGATAAAATCGATTTATGTTCATATTCAAATATAATTTTCATAATATAAATAAAACAATATTATATTATATGTATTCTGTATCGGCTAAAGTAATTCAGTCCACTCAGAATAAGCGGTAAAGGGTGGCAATTTGCAAGCCGCCGGCTGGACCGACACCCATTGACAAGTAAATTGCGACCTCGGACTTGAGATTAAACGAATATTAGATTTGTACAATACTTGCCACACTCGGTGGTCACGACATTTTATGTAATGTTTTAATTATAACGTTTTACAGTGTTGCCAGCTCATAAAATGTTTTGACTGTTATTATTTTTGACACATTTGGTATAATATTGCCGGTTCTTCTCGGTAAAAAGTACATCCCAAAGTAGGGACTTTTTTAATAATATATATATATATATGTATATAATCATGCGTTAAATCACCAAAACGCCACAATTTTGGCAACTAAGTTGTTTATGTCCCTTGTTTCTGTAGTTACGCTGGCTCACTAACCCTTCAAATCGGTACGCAGCAATACTAATTTGACGTTAGAATATATAATGAGTGGGTGGTACCTTGTACGAAACTCTACTACCATGTAAATTTAAATTAATCTTTTGCCTAAAACTTATTCTAATCTTTACATATAATAAAATTGGAGTGTCTGTTTGTAATATTAAAATAACCGCGTTTTACTAAATGCATATGTACACAGTACATATACCTAAATAACATTTTTTACAATTTTTGTCTGTCTGTCTGTCTGTTTGTTCTAAATTTCTGGAACGGCTGAACCGATTTTGACGGGACTTTCACTGGTAGATAGCTGATGTAATAAGGAGTAACTTAGGCTTATTTTAATACTTTTATTTTAGAATTATATGTAAATAATAATAAAGTCACGCTTTTTTATTAAATTCAAACGCGCAAGAAGTCGCGGGCACATCTAGTAGGTAATATAATTTAATAAAGTATATTTTGATTGTTATACTTGTCTTTAATGACATATTATAGCGATATAGACATATATTATGTTTAACAATGTGGGTGTTAGCGTATATGTGCGGATGTTCAATTTTCCTCAACCCAGTAAAGCCTCTGGTAGGGCAGTATAGAAATGGAATACAATCATGCCCTTTGATGATGTGGTTCTGCTGAGATGAGTGGTTTAATTATATCATATTGTCATGTAAAGTAACCTCTGCAGTGTGTTTATGACAAAATATAAAACTAATCTTATTATAGTTACAACTCAAATGAATATCATGATAATTATTATAACTTAGTCATTCGTTTTAATCATGAATCATTTCGGAATATATTTATTTCGATAAGAATTTCGAAACCGGATTAATCCAGTTTGATACTTTTGATCACTTAATTGTAATAAATAAATTTCATCGTCCGTTTGCAGCGACAAGTCGTAACCCACGTCACGTTGACTATAGAAATATACTGGTGTGGTATTTTTTAATCGCTGATGTGTGCATATTAACGTCGTGAAGCTCGCTTTAGGCTGCGTCTGCACCAATGCAGCGTAAACGTCGTGTCTAGCGTCAGCATAAGCTTAAATATGAAATATTCTTGAGTTTTGCTACGTCTTGTAATATAGTGTTTTCCTAACAGATATAAATAAAGTTCCATAATTGCCATGACTAACGTTCTCATAGAAAAAATACTGAAAATGATTTACAGACAAGTATTGGTAATACGCACGACCGCCCGATGTCACACGAGCACTTGGCAACGACAGCTTCATTCGCTGCAAGATATGGTCAGACTGGTGACGCTGTTTTTGGCGTTAAGACGTATATAAAAGGTTTACGCTGAAACTGGACGTCGCGTTTAGCATTTAATAGGAGATCGTACCTAAGTGTAATGCTTCAATATTAAAAAAAAATATTTTAAATTTGTTTTTTAAAATAAAAACACACAAATATTATCTTAATAAAATATTATCTCATACAAAAGTCAATGCACTTCCCATGAAGACGTAGTCGACTAACATCATCAAGTTATCATATGTATAAAATAATAATAAATAAACACTAAAACTTACCGAAATAAAATATCCAATTTGTGATTTTTTCAGACCTGAAACAAAAAATAAACTCGTTATTGTCATTCGTAAAAACTTTATTAAGAAGCAGAAGTTACATCCTGTAAATGTCTCGAAGGCTATCCTCTGCGTTTGAGAAATGCGTGCGGAATTCAGTCAAAAAAAGTGTAACTGGCTTAAAATTCAGCTACATTGAATATACATATTACTTTTTAAATTTTACACAAAATCTTTTAATCCCATTTATATGATATTGTAAATTATGATGTCATTCGATTTTCAAATGGCCATGAATTGTATATTATGAATTTTTTTTTTTACATAGTATATTTGGTCTACAAAATCATTTTATCTATAATTTGTAGATAAAGCAACGTAACCATTCTTATGTTTAAAACATAAATAAATGTTAGCATTGGATATTATTAAATGCCCAGTCCTTAAATAATATTCTTTTGATGTATGATTCAGAATGATAATAATAAATTGATTTATATTTCAAAACCTTTTTTATAAACATTCACTAAAAAAATACTTCTTCAAAAACCTAGATACAAAACTTTACTATTTTTTATTTTCTTCTGGCTAAGACTATTAATTCTAACCATCCTTTTATTCTTAGTTTTGTCTACTTCAAGTCAATCTACCCATACAAGGTGGTCAAACACCTTAATTTGTGAAAAAGTCATATATACAAATAATAATGTATGCTTATACGTCGTTATTTAAGTAAATAATTACAGAATTATAATAAATTACAATTTATATAAGAAGTTGAAATGGACAGACCGTTTTGCTCGATAGAGACTGTATCATAATACTTAATTTTTATATTAATGAAAAAATATTATTGGTGACAATTCGGGACGATTTGAAGGTGTAATTATTTGCCAAAATTATATCAAAAAGCATTCTATTCTGATTGAACTTAGACAAAAAATACAATATAGTGGAAATAATACCGAAGTTCACGCGTGGGGAGTTATACTACAGTGAAATTAAAAATAGTATAATAATCTATTTATTAAAAATATAATAATAATAATGATAAACAAAAGTGGAAAGTAAAAGTCGTAAGAACTCTCTCCATCATCATCTCATCAACTGGAGTCATACCTCACTCACTATTCTCCAGCTTACTGGCTCTCAGTATAATATTGACAAACTCATTTTATTTTATTACAGAAAGTCATACCTCAATACATGCTGAATTGTTTGGTAATTCTAATCTAATGTTTAGGTAGTCTTAACCGTTTTTTGTTTTGATAAAATCCTGCAAAAATCGAAAATAAAATCTCGATAAAACGAGACCAGTGAAAAAGTAAAATAAATAAAAAAATGATTTTAAAACATTCACACTTCGAATTTGTAATAAAATAAACATTGTACAAAATATGAAGCACGACTTAAAAAAAAAAAAATATACATAACAATTAATACAAACATGACGAAAGTGAACATTTATATTTGTAATATCAAGAGTATATCAAATGTTCCATTACAGTTCGATAGAATAATAACTCTAACTAGCAGAGCAATTGGGAATATCGTATACGTTTGTATGTCAATGCGGGCTCAATATCATGTAATCAACTGTTCCCTATCAAGTGCTTCATCTATACACGTGATTGACATAGATAACGTTAAAATATTATCTCATCAGAAACAGATACAAAATGATTGTAAACGTACGGCCAGTTGTTACGAGACGTGAATCGTGACCTATGATTCTGAGTTCAAATCCTTGGCAAACACCAATGAAATCATGTGCTTTTGAGTTGATATTCATCTCGTGCTTGGTAAAGGAAAAGATCTGGGGAAAAATAGTGCGTGGTAGGTTAAGCTCCAAATCTTGTCCTCAAAGGGGAGAGGCTTTAGCCCAAAAGTTTGACTTTATAAGACTGTTATTTTTTGTATATATCATACACTCTTCATAATCATTCTTCTTCATTAGAATAATTGGTAAAAAACTAAATAGTTACTCGCTGTACTTATATTTGTAATTCACGTCCACTGACCCGTATTATAAGCACGATGTTAAATAGGTTCCAAAACCTCTCTACCAAGAAATGCCATTATCCACCAATGGAATATTGACAGACTTTTATAGTTATTTAGTACGGAGGTTAATATTCATCTAACTTGAGTTTCTTAGTATTGCTATATATCATTTGTAATAACTAAAAGTTACATTTTGCTATTGAATTCCTTGTATAATTATTCTTACATGTATTTATTGGAACTATTAGTATTAAGAAAATTTGTTTATGGGTTTAAATAAATAAATAAATCGATATTCTGAAACGATAACTCAATAATTTGGTAAGCATGTTTCGTATACATGCCAATAATATAGCGTCTTCTGTATTTCAACCAAGAAATGATTTTATTGAAAACGTTTCAGAAAAGGATAAACAGTTTACTGATTAATGAATCAGATTACGGTAGAACAACCTTACGCGGATTCGTCTGTGTATTCTACCATCAAACAGGAATCTTTGTGCGTTTCGGTATGATTCCTTCTCTCATTCGAAGGAAAGTTATTTTTTCATGATTTATATTATTTAATAATGCTTCTAGAGCCGAGATGGGCCAGTGGTTAGAATGCGTGCATCTTAACCGATGATTACGGGTTCACCACTGAATTTTCATATGCTTCATTTGTGTTAATGATTCATCTTGTGTTCGGCTGTGAAGGAAAATATTGTAAGGAAACTTGCATGTGTCTAATTTCAACGAAATTCTGCCACATGTGTATTCACCAAACCGCATTGGTGGGATATGCTCCAAACCTTCTCCTTCTCCAAAGGGAGAGGAGGTCTTAGCCCAGCGGTGGGAAATTTACAGTCTGTTAATGTAAAATGTAAAATAAAGTAAAAACTAGTAAGGGTAACTTAAATGATCACCCCGACCTGAGGTCAGGTATCTCTATTGCTAATTTTATCCAAATCCGTCAAACCGTGTTTGTATAACAAACATATATACTTTCACATTTATTCAGTAGGATATATGTCATATAATAACGGCCAGTATAACACAATTTTTAAACCACAATAAGAATTCTCATTACTGAGAACTTTGTTGTGTTCATACAAACATTTTTCTATGGGTTTTTTAGAAACAAAAGCTAAAATGGAATTGTTTTTAATAATATTAAATAAAGGCTGAACACTGGTTAGTTACTTTCGTATTGAAATAATATTATATTCTTGGTATTAAGGGGTTAACATACATATATATTTTAAGCTTTAATGCCTATAAACGTATCAGAGAGTTGTTCAAATATGTTGGCGCAAATCCACAGAATTATAATAAATATTTTTTTTTATTTATATTCGTCGAAACGTCAATCCTTTTCGACCTAACGAGAGTCAATGCCCATTTATCGTTTGTAGTACAAAAATAATCATTATAATACGAAACCATTATTCGTAAAGCAATTGTACAACCTGCAATTGTGGTTTTGTAAATACATACATATATTTACAAAACTACAATTTATTATTTCCTTGCCGGTTTTTTTCGTTAGAAACACTCCGAACCGGTGGTGGCTTCAAATTTAATTAGTGACGTATAATGACGATTCAGAAGTGCTTATAATAATTAATCTAGTGCTGAGCAAAACAACGCAAGAAAAATTACATGTATCGAATGATATTCAGCCAAATAAAAGCTTTTTGTTTTGGAAGCTGTGTATCGTTTCTATATACATATGTGAATTGTTCATACAGTAAATACAATTTTGGAAACTCCTTACCTAGTGCGGTGAGCACAACGTTTCATAGGAATTCCTTTGCAAAATTTCATTTCGTTAGAACCGCCTGATTAATATACACCCCATATTGTACGTATGTCAATCATTTTAAAATTATATTAAGACATATTTTCATTGAGGAAGTGAAATGTCATTGACCTAAATGCTATCTTTCCTGACTGCTGACTCTGAACACGACACGGAGGTTTGAAAGTCATTAGCAGTCTATTTTTTTCTGAAGGTAAGTAAACCAAAATTTATATAATAAAAAACATGAATATATTTTTGACTTGAACACTAATTGTACTAATTATTTTAAGTAATTTAATGAACTGGATTAATATAACACGAGAGAATGTATAAATTGTATTATTGTGAGTACGGAAACATACAAATAACTCTTTATAAAATAAATATGATTAAACCTTTTCAAGCTAAAAGTAATCAAATAAAGTCGGACGTAACTCAGTGTGAGCATTTTATAAATAAACGAACATTTCAATTCCATTAACGTAACACAGGGGACAAGACTAAACAATGACTGAGAGACAAAGAAAAGAGGTTTTTCCTTTTATTCAAATGAGAATCAAAGTTTGTAAACGTACCTCGGCTGATTCCTGAACCGTATAACTTTTAACCGGTATTTTCATTTCTTATATTTACTCTGTCCGCCGTGACATTTACATAATCTGTGGCAGAATCTATCGCGGCGGGAAAAATACTGGAATGAATCCGTAAACTGTTGAATGTTGACAAGACATTGCTTTTAAAAAGTCAACGTAAATTATTATTTGTGTTAAATGTTAAATTTTTTATCATTGTATTGTAATACTGATCTTGAGATTTAATGGATAGTTATTAATGAACATTTTGCTTCGTAACTTTCAAATATTTATAAATTATTTTGCTTTTATTAGCTAGCAAATTTTCTGTGGGGGTAAAAAAATGTTATCGGTCTTTTGTTTATTGAAATAAAACTACATGTTATATGTTAAAAATTTGAACAAATTGCGTTGTTTCGATTTTTGAAAATTTGTTTTTTTTTTTTTTTTCACGCATTTGTTCAATATCTTATTTAATCAAAATATTATGTGATCAACGTAGGAATTATGAAGGGAGTGTTACGCTAACTTTACCGTTTATTATTAGTGTTACCAATGCACTTAAAATTATAACCCAATGAGACCTGATGACCTGATGACGTCACGGGAGTGCGTGCTTTAATAATAATAGACAATTTAACGGAATATGATTAGCAAAAAAATACTTAGCCGAGCTTTGTGCAAGCCAATTAGGGTAGGCTAGTACCTGCCCTGATTGGTTTGGACAAAGCTCACAAATGAGTGGGTAGTCCCACTTATCACATATTCTCCAAACAGCAGTAGGTACTTATCGTAGTGTTTGAGTTTAAAGGGTAACTAAGCCAGTGTAACTACAGGCACAAGGGACATAACATCTTGTTTCCCTTGGGAAAGTGTTAGCGTATTGACTATGTACGGTATTACTTCATACGATACCAATATCTATTGGGTTGGCGGCTGTTTCTATTCATATACAATTATGTATGTAATTAATTTGACAAAAAAAAAAAGACCCGCTGAGTTTCTTTCGCCATTTCACTCAGGTCAGGGTGTTCCTTTTTTCGAACCGGTGCTAGTGTTTAATTTGACCAACAATAAGAAAGTGTAATGCTTCTATGTTGAATAAAGGAATTTGAGTTGAGTTTGAGTTTGTGACCATTTAAAATCAGGTGTTCCATTGTCACGTACGATGCATATTATATTTAAAAAAAAAACGAAAGGTCTCGTGGTCTATACATTTTTATCAAATAATTTACGTTTGAGAGTAATGAAATGACTTGTAATACAATTGTTATTATAACAATAAACAATAATAGTATATAAAACCGAATCAAATAGAAAGAGACATAGCGAAAACTCACCTGGAGGCGGCATAACGCTTTCTCCTTACTTGACGATATCTACCAAAACACTCAACTATAAGCCGCGTAAAAGAACTATGTTCAAATATATACGCAACAAATTCTAAGCTTTTATTTACACTCACACATACACATTTACTAAGCACCCTCGTGACGTAAACGATGACGTAAAAGAAGATGTCTCGTGAGCGGTACATTTGTTTGACCTAATTATATGAATAGAGATTTACCTCGACGTTTTGATATAAATACGTAATAGTAATAATTAATATATACTGAATAATGAATATAATGACTAATTTATACTTTTAGCTGAGGTGGTTGTAATACGTGAATCTTTACCGACGATTGCGGGTTCAAACAACACTGATTTTCTATGTGCTTGTGTTTAGAAAGCATCTAACGCTCGGCGGTGCAGGACAACATTCTGAAGGAACTTGCTTGTATTGGACATTTATCAGCCACATGAGTATCAACCAATCTATATTGGACCTGTCTGGTATAAAGAGCTCAAGCCGTGCTTATCAAATAGAGAGGCCTCAGCCCACCAGTGGAACATTTACGACTGTTTCTTTATTTATTTTATTTATATTATTATTTGATTTGATATTAAATATAGTGTTAAGTTTAAAACAATTTAATCATATTATATTACTGATAATATTGAGACTTTTTACGTGAGGTTTGATTACCGTCGATTTTGGTAAAGTTTGAATGAATAGTGTTCATAATTTAAAAATAAATTAAGTCTATTCAAATACGATACTTTTATTTTTAAATGAATATTTGATTTTTAATAATGAATCACGAAGTCTAGTCTGGATCCTCAAGTCTAATTATAATCGGACGAATTAGTACTAATTATTTATCTGTGATTTTTATATTAAAAAGAAAATATTACATCAGATTTTAAATATTTTTATTGTAGAATTATTTTAATATTTTTTGTTTTATGTTTTTTTTTCGTTAGAGAGCCGTGATTCGAAAGTAAATTTACTCAACAGAAATATAATACAGCACGACTCATGAAACGAAGCAGCAGACGGTGCTTTTCGATTGAAAAATTGTTATCAATATTTTCGGCAACAATTTTTATAATTATACTCTTGTTAGTTTACGGAATCAAGATAGTTTGCATACCGTTGCAAAGAGAATTTAATGAAAATCAATTCAGTATTTTTCAAAAAGAATTTGATAGAAACGTAAAATATTTTTTTATGGCAAGGATAAAGGCCACCAAGGCCTGCTAATGGTAAGTGGTTATCACTTTGGTGGTAAGTGGCCTTAGAAAGTGGCGCTGAAAGAAATATTTATCATTCAGGAAACTTAGGAAAAAATTTACTAAATTTTTTTTTTTAAATTAATTATTTTGATGTATATTTGATTATGTGGTGAATATTGTTTAATTATTTCATGATATAATGCGATAAATCTTCATTAAAATTATAATAATTCGCCTTATTTCCTTTACTGGTAACAGGAGGTCTGATTAATTTTTTTGCCTAGTGGATCGGAGTTGCGATTCAACATAGCATTCTTGCCACCATTCCACGCGGTCATGTTGTATACAGTAACTATTTTTAAGTCTTATTTATATATAGTGAAGACCCTAATTTTAATAACTAATATATAAATAAATGTTTAAAATAATGCGATGGTCAGATGATATTCGAAAAATTTCAGTGCCCTATCAAATGCATTCAGCATAATATAGTGAGAATTGACGAATCAAATATCTAGTTGTCCAGTGGACCGATGTCGCCCGAAATAGTACCTACATGTACATTATATGAACTTGCGGTTTTAATGCAAGTAATAATTTAAATGCATTTCATTTAGTATCATAGAATTTTATGAGAGAAAATATAAAAGTCCTTACTTAGTTCAGTAAAAGGATCCTTTGACAACGTCGTCACTGAAGTTATAAGTTCCCTCAATTAAGGCTTTCAAGTAGACTTATTTTTATTAAGTATGACACCAATGAACCTAAGTAAAAAATTATAAATGTTTTATTAAAGTTTAGGTTTCTTAGTAAAATTGTTTGTGTATATATGGACGGCGGACGGATATGTGAACGGCCAAATAGGATTCCTGATGGTAAGTGGTTACCACAATCCAAAGATATTGGCGCTGCAAGAAATTTTAATCACTTCCTACATCGCCAATGCACCACCAACCTTGGAAATTACAATGCTATGTGCCTCTAGTTACACAGTAACATAACAATAAAAAATAATTACTGTTTTTAAAGAAGATCTAATTAGTGGGTACCTAGATGGGCTTACATAAAACCCTACTATAAAAAAAAGACTTTAATTGTCTAAAGGAGTAATATTATTACCCAAATATATCCAAACGCTGGACAAAACCTGCGTTCTACTTAAGAAGGCTTAGAGTTTAATTTAATAAACTACTTCATATGTGGTAGACATCCTTCGCTTAGTTACCTAATGAAGTATTCACCAGCGAACACGAAGTGAATTATAAACACAAGTTGTATTCAATGGTGTTCCTCCGGATTTGAACGTGCAACCTTCAATTTAGATCCACGTGTCAGTAGTTTTTTTGCCTTATCAATAAATTTATAAGCAATTAAAGTTGTATCCGTGTTATAAAATAAATAAAAAATAAATAAAAATAGTCTTTATATCCGATCCCAATTTCTAATTTACATATTGCTTTCTTTTCTTCGAGAATTATACAATACTAATAAAATTATATTACTTAGATTCAAGATCAAGTGTCAATATATTTAATGTCAAAACATCTAAACATATATCAATAGTATTTTTATTTTGGCTGTTGTTATGAAAAAACCTCAGTTTAGACTAGGCTCTAGGCTCTAGGCTCGTGTTAGCCTATCACAAATAATTCATGTACCTCAAAGAGAACTGGTTATCTTATAAACCAGCGCGCTTTAATCGACATTTTCAAAATTCCTTTCACTTAGATTTGATTGTAAGGGGTAAGATACTTTATTTGAATCAGATATATTTATATATAGTACCTTTACAAATGAAATGAAATCAAATTATTCTTTAGTAAGTTCTTGTAAGCGCTTTCGAATAATGTTACAGAATTAAATACAATATAACGCTGCCTACCGTTCGTACTATAGATTCTTCTGAGAATAACCGGCAAGAAACTCAATTGTCACACTTTATTTAAAATTAAATTCATAGAAATTTAACTCATAGTATGTTTATATAACAATGAATGTAGCAAGAAATCAAAGTTTTGTTTAATTTTAATATTAACAAGTTAGTATGATTTGGAAACGAAATCAGAGAGAATCGTACGATATTCTTTGAACTAATAAAATTTCTATTTATATTTTAAAATTAATATTTGCTTATTTTTTTTTTATATATATAATATATATTTACTGGATATGATACCGATTTTTGCTAAGTATCTGGGTGGTAGGGCTCTATACAAGTCCGTCTAAGTTGATAACATATATTCGACTAATCGTTGTGTGTTCCAACCGGAACATAACTACTACTAAATTGTGAGTTAGTTGCCAAGGTTGGAGACGCATAGGCGATATAATGGATGGTTAATATTTTTAATGCCAATGTCATAACGACCTCCGTGGTCGAGTAGTTTTCATGGGTACACCACTCCGAGGTCCGGCCGGCCGAGTCGATGTAGAAAAAAATCGTTAGTCTTCTATGTTGTCTTGGGTCTGGGTGTTTGTGGTACCGTCGTTGCTTCTGATTTTCCATAACACAAGTGCTTTTGCTACTTACATTGGGATCAGAGTAATGTATGTGATGTTGTCGAATATTTATTATTTATTAACTAGTGTCCATGGGTGATCTTGACCACTTTGCATGTGACGTTTTGCCAGTTTGTTTGGTAACTTATAAATAAAATAAATATATAAATCTGCTGATTCTAAAAATATGCACATATTTATTGTTTTGCAGACAATGTGACCACTCAAAGGCACATTAAATATACTCTTTGTAAAAGTGAAGCCAATTTGTCGTTCTCTTAAAATGTAAAATAGGCTTCCTCTCCCTCTGAGGAGAAGGTTTATTTCACCATTTAAAATATAAACATGCACATTTCCTTACGATATTAACTTTCACCGTCGAGCACGAGATAATTTATAAACACAAATTGAGCACATACAAAATCTGTCATGCTCTCTTGGGCTTGAACCCGCAACCAACACTTTAGATGCATGCGTTTCACTACCATCACCAACTTCCGTAACCACATTGCTATCACGGCTTGGCAAACGTTAAAAAAAATATATTTCTTATTCACTGCCAGGGTTTCCAGACTTATATACATATTATGACGAAGTTTTTTTATGTATATAACGACTATTCGAAAAAACCGCAGGTATCGGTTGGTTCAAAATAAACAATACTTTATTCAATACATAAGGCTTTTTGGATTTGTCATTGTTGTACAGTTGAAATACTCGCCCGAGTAAAGTTAACAACATTAACTCAACATTGTATAAATTTCGGTGACAACAAAAATAAATTTAAGAAAGTTTTGTCGCCAACGGGTGTTGACAAGAAAAAAGTTGCCCCTGCTGAGACGCAGCTTTATGAATGTTAACTTTAATTTGTGATTTCTTATTTGCGACAAAACAACTCGCAAAATTCAATAGGAAGTAATAAGGTTTCGAATGTTTTATTTACATTTAATTCGACACTGTAACTTGACGATTCAAAAGTGCTTTTATAAGCCTACTTCAATAAAAAACATTTTGTGTTTGTTTTTGATATTATTCATTAATAATATATATGTCAATTTCATTTATTTTAGATTCAATTTAATTGAGCTGATCTCAATGTTGGGCTAAGGTCTCCTGTCCTTTTGAAGAGAAGTTTTAGCTTATTCCACCATGTTCTTCCAATGCGAATCGCTAGATACACATGTGTCAGATTTCAGTAAAATTAAAAACATGCATTGTTCCGAGATTTGAATCTAGAACTTGACGAGGTGGTGCGGCATTTCTCACTCCATTTATAGTTAAGATTACCTTGTAACACCAAAGTTTGCGACTCGAATTTTGAATTGCGAATTCGCGTTAAATATTCATTTGAGCGATAAAACATCACACATACGTTTAATTTTCCAAATTTTAAACTTAAACTTAAAACGATATACGATAATACACAATAACTTTTGAATTCAATTTATAAAGTTTCAATACAGGTATTTCTTGTCGCTTATTTTTAATATAATCTATATCAGTAGAGATATATTGTAAGAAGACACTCAAATCTCACAGCAGAACAAGAATGTGAAATTCCAGAATGTTATATATAACGTGGACTATAATAATTCTAAAATGTATGGGACACACGTATCAAAATGGCGTATCGCCGTAAGTTGATCGTCAACTTTTCACGAGTAAGATATGAATTCTTACATTTTATTGTATCTTGTTAAGTAAGACACGTTTAATGTTATAGTTACTTGAATAAAGTATTTGTTTAGGGACTTTCATTTTGATTTCATTTATCATTTTAATAAGGAAAATGAAACAACAAAAATCCTACCCCATAACGTCTTCGGTCAGCAACATAAAGTCTTTAAACATTTCCTTTGATTTGGCATTTAATTTAATATTACAAACAAGAAAACGATGTGAGTTCGTTTTATATTTCCGAACCCTCCTTTTAATTTTGATGCAATAATTTGTTTAATTTTCTTTTATAACATTGTCATCTTACTGAAATATTTTTCGTATTATTTATTTACGGTTTAGTACCTATTGATGTATAGAAATCATATTATTAGATGTATATATTATTTTAGCTGGTAGAAGAACATTGTGTGGACATAATATCTAAATGATGGACGGGCAAATTATGCTTATATCAAGCATAATTTTCCCAGCACCCAAGCAATCAAACTTGGGATATAAGATATTAATCAATGTCCCTTACATGCAGTCACAGCGGCTCACTAGCCCTCAGAACGCAGTTTAATAAACAGTACTACTGTTGGGCTTTGGAAAATCTGAGGATTCAGTGGTACCTAGCTCGACGGGTTTGCACGAAGCCCTGCCACCAGATAAAGTACCTACCGCTGAACTGTTCCATTAATAACATTTCCAACACCAACAGTAATTTATCCTAATCTTGTATGGAATATCTTTTTTTGCGGAAAGACTACCATTTATATATATTGTTACAAAAGTCACTTACAAGTATGGAATTATGATTAAAATTAATATGAAGCACCATGCTGTTCAAATACAGGTTGATGAATACACATGCAGCAGTTTCAATCCTACCTTCCAAAGCGCAAAATAAATAAGTGCCCATACACAAGTCCGTTATGAAAATAGGAACTCTTTATCTCAAAATTCTGCCATAAATATGAACCTTATTAATGAATATTATGACTCGCAGCTCAAGATACTCTTGAGGGGAAACTATGGCATTAATTTTATGGCCAGGCCAATTAAATAAGTTTACGATCATCTGTCACTGTTGTGTTGATAGCGGTGTTAAATCACGTTTATTTTTCTAAGATAGCTGACGTTAGATATATTTTACACATAACATAACATACACTTTTTTTAGTTTATAAAGAAATAGTTTCACCCCCGTGTCCGGGGAGAGAAGGCTGCATGTTCATGTCCACATTCATAATTAAGTATTGGTAGGTTGGAGAGCGCGCCACATGATGATCAGTGATCATTACCATCCATGGACCATCTGTGGGTTTTGCACCTGTAGTTACACTGGCTCACTCAGCGTGAGTTTACAACAGTAATACTAAATATAATTATGATTAGTGTGTAAGTCACTTGTAGCCCTAACCCAAAGTTAAAATTTCCAAGTAAGCCTAAATAAAATGACTCATTCCTAGTCAAACCCCTTTTCACTAACTTCACTTCTCACAACACTGCTCCAATACATGTGAAAAGGTATTATTTAATTCACTTTGAAGCAGCAGACGCATAATAATTTATAAACTCATTGCTCTGTGTCCCTCTGTTACCTTACAACCTTTGGTGTAAATATATTATATACGACCAGTTCCGCGTGGTTTCACTCGCTTTACACGACCGTTTCTACTCAAATCCAATAGCATTAAATAACTTTCCTCAAAAATTGAACTATCGAATGCATATTTTGACAAATCTGTCTATTACGGTTACGTTAGGTTGGTAAAGCATTCAATCAAGAAAATAAAATTTTCAGGTTCAATAAAAAGTAGCACCGTATTTAAACAATAATAACATATAATCTCCGTGCGATAAATCTAAATCGATATCCAATTTAAATTATAGTCATGCTTCAATGGCGCGAATAAATCATTTCGCAAAGGGCAAAGTAGCTAACATGAATTTAATCTTCAGTTTTATCATTAGATGATAAGTAATTAAGCCTCAGATGAGGGTCGGACCTCATTACGATTCGATTCACAGCCCTGATTGGATTATGAGATAGGTATTGTTTGAAATGCCTACCTTTGTTTATACTTGTAAATGTTATGACTATTGTAGGTGAATTTTGTGATGACAATTTTTTAAGATATACTTCTTTAGGCGTGTTGAAATTTAAATTCTATCATGGAATAGAAATGACGCCGCAAATGAATCTCTGGATCTAAATATAGAATTATTCGTAACATCAAAATTGAGTTTAAAATTTTTAAACTGCCTAATCTTAATTGTGACTTCTCAAGTTTATTAGACATTTTAATTAAGATAGATATTAACGCTCATAATATATATTTAGCGCCATATGATATTTTATGCCTGTAACACAGACAAAAGCAGAATAACTTCAAATGCTCATGACCATCATTTTCAACTAAACAAATTGATTTTATTCTTATACACATAATACAAGCCTCGATCGATCAATCTCGATTGCGTCTTTCCCATCAAACGTGACTTTAGTGAACTCTGTGTCCTATTGGCACAAACAAAACCCATAAAAAATATGCACTTTTTTGGTAAATCCGCATTCTGTATAAAATTGGTATTGTCAATGCCACAATTCATTTACCCATGTTCCACTTATGAAAAGAAGTATCCACATCGTAATTTATAAACTGCAGGAACAATTTTTCAGCCACCTTATAGCGATCCTCCTTTGGAAGGCTTTTATTAGATTAGTTTATCACCACCATTTAGGTTATTTAAGCGCCTATGTAATGTGCTTAAAAATAGTTCATTATATTCAATCGGTGGCAAAGAAATAAATCAGTCTATTTAGTAAACTTTAGTAAATGTTCACTAAAGTTTTGTTATCCATCAAGATTTATTGGAACAGAATGGTGAAATTAGATTTCTACTTTAAAGTGTTTCCAAAGTTTCACATATACACAACAGACAATGTACATGACCTTCTTTTAGGCAAAGGCTTAATCACATCGTAAGGAAAATCTTCACCGCTTATTCTATCATACTACTGGTGTACTGCAATCATGGTGTTTATTCATGGATATATTTACGGGATATCATTCGGCATATTTACAAAACATGTCTTTCTTCAACGCTGAACATGAGAGGAATAATAAATACCAACTAAGCCTATGGAAACTCCGCTTTTTCCGGATCAAAAGCCACAATTTTCGATTAAGATCCCCGTCCTCTATTTATTCACTGACCAATCCCGGCTCTCAAACAAAACTTCCTTCCTTGTAATTAAACATTGATGAACATAACTGTTGACTAATAGATATAATTTACGAATTCATCATTTTACGTCCGAAGTACAATCTGCTAGAGTGAGTTTGCTTTAAGATATAACAGTACTTTAGGTTATTAGAAAATTGAATGCCTAACTTTAATTAATGCACTGTCAAAGGTTTAACTTGGAGCCTGGAGATTTCTTGCGAAATTTGCATATATTCAAGTTCTAGCGAAGACCAGAATAAGTTACGATGAAAGTTATCAGTTATATAGCATACTAGTTTTGCTCCATGGTTCCACTTATTTTAAATTTACAATATGTATGAACGTTTATAGTAATACTAGTTGATCCATGCGGCTTAGTCCTAGCTAAGCGTTACTTCTTTCCCCTCGTGATATTATCATTCCAAACTTTTCTAAATGAACTGAATATCGAACGTATTATTTTTTTTGCAGCCTGATAATTAGATCTTGAGATTAGCGGGATGAAAAAAAAATCTTCTCCTTAACACAAAAAATTGTTTGTTTAGGATAACTAGGTATGCTAATCTGCAATGACTGGCTCAACTCTTCAGCGTTCACGTTAAAATAATAAGGGCATTAACTGATGTAAAGACGGCACTCCTTAAATAATTTAGTTTCTTCCACAGTATGTCTTATGGCATTGTACTTTAAAACAATGCAGAAGACTTTAATACGATCTATGTAATCTATTATCTGATTTTTAATGTTTCTTAAAAAAAAAATTAACGAAAATAAAATCGCTTTTCCATCTTCAAAATTAGATGGTATGGGAAAAATCACTGCCTCTGCCTCTAGGCAGATACATACATTTGTAAGATACATACATACATACATGGCAGCAGATCTCAAGGTCCTGGTTTCAAATCTCGAGTCTGGTCACTAAAAAGTTATTGGGGTTAGAAAATGTTTTAGTAACAGCACAGAACTTAAAAATTGGCAGGACTAGTTCTGAACTCCTTTTATCGTATCGGATTTACCGTTCCATCGAAGTATGAATGAAAGAAAATAGATACTGGACTTGTATTAGTGCACAAGTAGTAATTCCACTGCAGCCACAAACCTCTTATTAGAATGGCCACACTAGCCATAATTAGTCAGATACATTATAATCATTAATTATTCAACTGTCGACCATATTATTATATTTAAATGAACGAAAAATTTCAATTAACAATTATACCTTAAAGAAGGATCCGATCTTTCCTAGATCCGATTATTTACAAAAAAAGACAGAGACAACAAAAAGATCATATATTTTAAAAAGAGGAAAGGAAAGCCGATGATTATGAGAATATTCGCCATTCAACTCTGAGTCCAATCAACTAAAAAAAACGATCACGACGAAATGTTAGATTGTTTCTAAAAGAGGTATTTGATCATTGATTTATCACGTCACCTGATGATGTAATGGATTGCGTGAAATGTAATCTCCTTTTTCATTCCCTTGACGAACATCTGACTACATGATGTCAAAGCACGCCAATTTCACAGTTGACTTTCGTTGTCAATTACCGGTCCATTAATGACCTTTGTGACATTTATACGAAGTGTCGGATTAATTCAACGCATTTTGAATATCAGGTTTTGAACAAGAATTTATTTATGTTAGTGTGTGTTTTGATTTTTTTTTATGAAGGTAGAAAGAAAGTATTTCTATTTGTTCGTCTATCTTTACATCAGTAGCAAAGTCGAATCTTCTTATTATATAAAAAATTTTAATTGATACTTCATGACTCAGCATAGTATTGTAGTCAGGATTTCCAAAGCCATAATAAATTGAAATATTTCTTATTGAATAAGGTTTTTGCGTTTGTATTCATACAAATAGTTCATTTCAAATGGTTAGTTAGTCTGAGCTAGTGCTCGTTTGAAATATATTTTAAAGAAAAAAATAGAAAACGATTGTTTATTGTTAAATTACTCTGAAATAATTCGGTTTTTACGCAATTTACGGAATTTACTTTTCAAAGAAATAATTTACGATCTAAATAGTAAATTCTAACATCATTTACTTTATCTTTTCATTGAAACGTACTGTCATATAGCCTTAATAGGTATCATGTGACGGTTGACTGATGTGTAAGAGGGCTCGGACCAGACTCCTTTTGCCTTTTTATCTCTCTTACTAATACAGGTTTGATATTTGATTGGAGGAGAAATCACAAATATTTATGTATATAACTCTAGACCTTTGAGATATTGGTCTATTTATTACGTAGTATCCATTTGATTACCAATGAAAAAGACCGTACTGGGCAGCAAAAAATATATGTCTAAGTTGATGCATCTTTTCTTATATATAAATTAAATATTTTTTCTTATATAGCTTTTTATTTTTTTATATATATGTATTTTTGAGTAGTTTTAAAATTAAGAAGCTACATTAGGTTAAGATGTTGATTTGTTTTCTTTTTGTGCACGCTGTGTTCTGTAAATAATTGTGACACTTAGAGTAGAACTTTACTTTTGTTATATTATATTATTTTAATCAGTATACACATTGTTGAGTTTCCGCACGCGACTAGACTCATGGGTGAGGAGAAATGACGGCGGTGGGAGGGGGAAACGTATGTCCATTTCTGTATCCCTGACAACGTATGTGCGAAAATCATGATGGTCATTTAGGACATGAAAGCGTAACAAAGAGACAAATAAACAGACTTTGAATTTGCCCTATGATCCTAATTTTACTAATGTGCCAAATATGGAACTCAGGTTGTTATGTTCCTTGTATTCCATTAGCTAATTCAACCTTTATGTCGGAACATTGCAATACTCTCATCCCATTATATTGAAGCAAAGTGCAAGTAGAGTTAACGACAGAGGGTAGAATACAATTACCAATTATAATTCAACTAGAAATATAGTACGACATAACTTAGATGTAGCATCGGCAAAATTCGTAAAACCGATAACATCCGAATTAAGTGCGCCTTAAGAATCATCAATCTTTATCTGTTTGTTATGCGAAAATGATCTTTATGCAAACGTAATAATTTTGAATGTCCATGTAACCGAATACATTCGCCAAATTGACGATTAATTGTTATTTTTATTAATTCCATGCTACATTTAAATTGTGTCGTACTATAAGTCTCAAACAAATATACTTTCTAACGCATGTGCGTGTTGTCTTTATAAAAACATCTCTAATAAAATATTTTACAAAACATCTATTTTTACGTTAAAAAAATATTTATAACTATTCCTTACATTTCCAAAACGCCGATAACCTTGGAAGTTAAAAGGTTACGTCCGAAACCGGATAAACTAAAGCACCGTAATACTAAGTATTGCTGTTTGGTGGTAGAATATATGATGAGGGGTCAGACTGGCTTGGAAAAAGCCCTACCACAAAGTAAAGATCTTCTTATATTTAAATTAAAACCAGACAAGATTAATACAACCAATTATAAATAAACCATTTGTCGATGTTATTCGAAGGTATTTCTTTTTAATATATAAATCGGAGCGTGGTTACTTTAGTTGTTAATTTGGATAATTAATGAATCGAGTAGTTGGCAATAATGTTTGATGGCTGATTTACTTATAAGAGCGGGTCACCCCGAATGGAGTTGTAAGCGTCATGGCAACGCGAGTCGTTATGTTTTGACAAGCTTCTCGAATGCGATGGTTGCTTGCAAACCCATTTGCTCTTAATCGAGATGAATTATTGTAATCCTTTGATATTATTGTGGTGTACGATTATTGAATCAATTAATACAGTAATCAGACGATATTAAATACGTTTTATTTTGTGAATATCTCCATTGCACGCCCACATAGTCTTACAAATGTCGGATCAATCCCCGAACCCAACTGTTCGGCATCCTGCTTCTCCGACATCAGAAGTGGGATCAGAACACATATCAGACTACGCAGGCTCACTCAGCAGGCTACCAATGCCACAGCTCAAGCAAGCAAGAAATACAATGGACGTCCCGAAGAAAACATCCCCGCTGACGTGTTTTTCCTGCGGCGAGCGAAGCCACATATCGACGCGTTGTGCGAAGAAGGAAAACAAAACAAGCGAGTCGGTTGTGGAACGTCGAGTGGATATCTGCACCATGAAGCCCCAGCTCTAGGTCTATTTTCTATTGATAACGGTGGGCAGTTTTCATTTTGTTTTGATTTCGGTGTTAACAAATTACTTGGTAAGAGAAAGCATAGCATAGTGACCCTACTAGAGATTAACTTGGTGATAAAATTGGCCTTGGTGGCAAATGATGGCCTTGGTGGCAAGTGATTGACTTGGTGACAAAATTGGCCTTGGTGGCAAATGACAGCCTTGGTGGCAAATGACAGCCTTGGTGGCAAATGACAGCCTTGGTGGCAAATGACAGCCTTGGTGGCAAATGACAGCCTTGGTGGCAAGAGATTGACTTAGTGGCGTAAATAGACCTTGGTGGTCTTGCTGGTCGCTTACCTTGTAAAGTTATGCTGCTAGAGAATATTATGCTATTGAGATAGCATGGACGGTTATAATATTCATCGTGTGGTGGTCAGAATGGCCAAGCGTGTTATGATGTGTACATTTGTTGTTTCATTGTTTACAGACGAGGAGCTTTACAGCAACGAGACACACGAGGACGTGTGATAGTTCAGGATGGCCGAATCGGAGCGTGGTTACTTTAGTTGTTAATTTGGATAATTAATGAATCGAGTAGTTGGCAATAATGTTTGATGGCTGATTTACTTATAAGAGCGGGTCACCCCGAATGGAGTTGTAAGCGTCATGGCAACGCGAGTCGTTATGTTTTGACAAGCTTCTCGAATGCGATGGTTGCTTGCAAACCCATTTGCTCTTAATCGAGATGAATTATTGTAATCCTTTGATATTATTGTGGTGTACGATTATTGAATCAATTAATACAGTAATCAGACGATATTAAATACGTTTTATTTTGTGAATATCTCCATTGCACGCCCACATAGTCTTACAAATGTCGGATCAATCCCCGAACCCAACTGTTCGGCATCCTGCTTCTCCGACATATATATATTATATATAAAATTATGTGGTAAACATATACTTTATAACAAGCTATTATTTAACAACACATGTTTGTATCTTGTCATTAATTTAAAATTTTAGCTCAACTAATTGTGTTCCACATTTATTTAGAAGCTGGGAAAAAAAGTAAACGGCTAAGGCCTCTTCTCTCCTTTTGAGTAGAATGTCTGTAGCTAATTCCACTTCGTTGCTTCAATGCGTGTTGGTCAAATTTTCTAAAAAATTGCAAATTACCTCGCGAGTTTTCCTTCACAGCCGAACACGAGATGAATTATAAACACACATTAAGCATATAGTAATTCAGTGGATCTTACAACCAGGCAGAACCCGCAATCATTGGTTAAGATGCACGCGTTCTAACGACTCATAAACATATACATATCTATATTAGTGTAACTACAGGAACAAGGGACGTAACATCTTAGTTGCCAAGGTTGGTGGTGCATTGGCGATGTAAGAAATGCTTAATACTTCATACAACGCCATTGTCTATGGACGGTGGGGACCACTTACCATCAGTTTGCCCATTTACACGTCCGCCTACCGATATCATAAAAAATATATATACATTAAACAAAGCTGTAACTGAACCTGTATTATAAACACAGAGACCAAACGTATAATTAAAATAAATTGTGACTTATTTCTATTGTATAACCGCAGAGCACAGCTGGTATTATTTAAAGTACTGAATATTGTCCTTTCATTGTTGGCGTTTAACTCCAATGTTTTTTATGTCTTTAGTACTAAGGAAAGAATAAGTATCCATTTAATTATGGTTATTCGTTCTTTCGGTTTTAGTAACATTATTCAGAGAAGTGCTCGATATTTTTCAGGAAGACGATTCCCATATAAAAGGAGCGAGTCCCAAGCTACTTACGTCGTGGTAGGGCTTTGTGTAAGTTCGTCTCGGTAGGTACCACCCACTCATCATATATTCTACCGACAAACAGCAATATTTAGTATTGATGTGTTCCAGTTTGAAAAGTGAGTAAGCCAGTATAACTACAGGCACAAGGAACTTAACATCTTAGCTCCTATATCGGTATATGTTAGTTCTTAGCGTGTACCGACCGCCAAAATGTTTACGCAACAAACGTGAACTAAATTTTGTTTGCCCTAATAGAGAAAAGTTGCCAAAATAGTCTAGATCACCTTGATTCTTGACAAAAAATTGGCAATACAAACCAATTAAAAGCAGTTTTCATTTGCTTCATAAGTGCATATAATTTATTCCGTGCTCGCTAGCGAAAGATATCATTGTAAGAAAAATATGAAAGGAAGCCTTTTCCAAGCAGTGAGACTAGAGGCTTTTAGGTTCAATAATAATCAAGTATGTGCATTGTTTAATCCTGACCCCCTAAGCTGTACATCTACTCTGAGAATACTTCTACTACTCTAGCAAAGGTTTTAATACAATTATGAAATCTTAGTTATAGCTTATTAAGAAGCGACACTGCTATACTACCAAAAATATTTTCGGTATTTGTAGTAGTCACATACCATAGTGTATTCATGTTTTTTCTTTTACCCGGCTTACAGTAGAGTGAATACTACTGTGAATACTGGTAGAAATTGTTACGTAATGAAAAACCGTTATGGCGATCTTTCCATCTCTTTCTCATTATCTCTTTCTCTTTCTACTGTATTCGGTTTTATATAAATAAAATGTAAACTATTGTTTTTATTGTTTAAATCACGCAGAATATTTATAAACAATTTCGTCATTTTTATTTAATTATTCTCATACATTATCAATTTATTTAATAATGTCAACTATTTAATGGAGTAACTAATAAATAGCGACTTCTTACCAACCAAATTTCCTACGACACATTTCTCTTTGCAATGTAATTATACATTTTATATTTAAATGTTAATGCCTTGATTTTTTAACAAGGGAACTATTTTATCTGCTATGTTTCTCTTCAAGAAACTCCTTACTAATTTACTAGTATCTAGTTCCTTGAAACTGAAACCTTGCCAAGTATCAAGTCTGGTTTATGCCTTAAGTTCATTTAGATGGTTGAACTGAAATCTAAAATTCTATTGCAAATTTAAACAAGCGAAAATATATCTTATACCATTGCGATAAGAAAGAGATTTGAATGGCCGTACGTATGGAAGATTTCTACACGAGATGGGCCTCATAATGAGAGCTCTGTGATACACCTCGGACCATTATAAAGTTACACAATAAGCATGATTACATTGTATAATATGAAGCTTTTGTAGCGTACGAGAAGAAATTACATGTCTTGCAGTTTTATGAAATGTAATTTTGTTATAATAAAACTGACGAAGGACTCGTGTTTTTCTTAGAATATACTTTTTATTATAATTATATTTATCGATTTTCCAGATTGCTTCTGTTGAGTAAATTCAGAGTTGTAATAAATTCTGAGAAATTTCGTGTGTGAAAAATCCTGTAAAAGAATATATTTGTCGAATATTAACATTTTGGTCTTGTGGTGTCGCTATTGGATCAAAGATCAAGATTATTTTTTAGAGCAGCCACAAAGCTAATCCTTTTAGCTTTGTTGACGATATATGATATTATGATATGTGAAGTAATAACTTGTTATGGGAGGGTAAACCGCTTCGTTACGTAACGCGTTACGGCACCAGTATGTTTGGTTTCCCTTTCTCTTACGTATACGGCAGCGGTAGGCAGGTTCTACCTCTCTCACTCTAACCTACAGCGCTAGCCGTATTTCGAACAGAAGGTTTTTTTTTATTATTATTAATCGTGTCGGACGTCCCAAGCCGCACATGTAATTTTTATTATTTTAAATTACGACAATACTGATGAGTGTATTGTATGCAGTAGCTATGAAATTATATTTTTTCACCACATCATTTTTTCTTGTTTTTTGTATTTTTATATTTTTTTGTTTTGCCTTGGATTAATAATAAAGCCTAATAAAAATAATTAAAAAAATCAATATAAAATATAATTAAATGTCTTTACTTCATCACTAAACACTAAACCATTAAAGCGATAACTTCACTAGGCCATTTGTCCCGCCGGCGGTTTACAGGGTGTCAAATTTCAACGGTTCTAGAGTTAAGGTGAAGAATTCGGAATTGTATAGGTATTCCAAGAAAACAAACTTGTAACTTACCGCAGAACGTGGTCGTTATCTGGAAGTGATATGCGACCGTTTTTTTTTAATTCCTACTACCTCACGGTAAACGATCCCTGCTGACATAGATATTGGTGGTATAGGAAAAATTAACAATTCTTTTCATCACCGATAAGAAACTAGCCCCTAGAAGTAAGATTTTATGTCCCATGTACCATTAGTTACACTGGCTTGCTAACGCTTCAAACAATATAATATTGCTGTTTAGCGGTAGAATATGTGGATAAAGATTAGCCCAGCCGTGGGATAGTATAGGTCTGATCCTCGGTTTTGATATCCTTTCCATTATAGGGTATGTATGAAGTAATTTTAAGATAATATATATATATTTTTGGTCATTCATGTGACCATATTTTTTTTGTTTCTAATAAATTTTTTTACACAGTTATTTTTATAATTACATTATATTACAACGAAGAGTTTACAAAAGTATATAGTTATATTTCTGATACATTACAATTTCTTTAATTATAAAACACTTAAACTTAGAGACATTTTACAAATAGAAATCACACGAAAAGTCCATTAACATGAGACAAAAAATACCCTTAGCTAAGCATTTAAAAAACTTCGAGTATTTCAAAACTTGAGAAGAAGTAAGTGCTTTTACCGTTACTGAATTCCTTAGCGGGCGGATTGATATAGAATCACTTGGTGAAATTAAAATTTCATTCGGTTTTATTCTATCTTATCCGGCTGTAGGGCGAGTATAAGATAAATTTATTCAATTGCTTTGATTTGATTGGGAGTTCATATTTCATACTACTATTTTTTTATGTAATAGGTAGGCGGACAGGCAAATGGGCCACCTGATGGTAAGTGGTCACCACCGCCCGTAGAAATTGACGTTGTAAGTAATAAGAATCATTCTTTACAACTTACAATCAATGCGCCACCAACCTTGGGAAATAAGATGTTACGTCCTTTGTGCCTGTAGTTACACTGGCTCACTCACCCTTCAAACTGGAACACAACAATACTAAGTATTGCTGTTTGGCGGTAGAATATCTGATGATGCGTGGGTGGTACCTACCCAGACAGGCTTATACAAAGCCCTGCCATCAAGTATTTTCTGTAAACTATTAATACCATGTTTACGACTCCGTAAAGTCATCTTCATAAAACAAGGTATTCTATTATGGGACTTAAATATTTTAAGTCTATTAATAATAGTACCCTTTATTAAAATAAATACAGTAATGGATATTAACATTAATACATTTTACGCAAAACAAAATATATCGATGACAAATAATATAACAGTTCAAGAAACTTCAAAAACACCCGAAATAATAACATTTACCAAAACTAGGGAGACGGTACGTAGGCAACCTGTAATACCAGTATTTTTTTATTAATAATCCTGGACATAATAGTAAGGATAAATTAATAAATGATAGTGCAGTAATCGGTCATCAGTATCTGTATTAATTTTTAAGTCATCAGATGTCTTGAAGATGTTGAAAATCACGTTGAAGTTTCCGTTACATAGATACACGGAGATTAAGCTAATAAAAGCTAAAATGTTAAAAGGCGTGGAGTTTCTTTTCAAAGATTTCCATATAAGATAAATATTAGTATATTTATAGTTTACCAATTGTCGCCCGTGGTTCCGTTCGCGTTTTAGAAAGAGTCTATGTCCTGCCTCAGAGCTCAAACTTGCTTCATACCAAATCTCATCAAATTCGATTCGATGGTTTGGCTGTGAAAGAACAATAAACGGATAGAAAAACAGACGGACGGAAAGTAACATTACTTTCGCATTTGAAATATTAGTATGAATGATATCAAACTATTGATTTAATTGTCACAAATTGAGTCGAGATGGCCCAGTGGTTAGAACGCGTGCATCTTAACCGATGATTTCAACGTGAAAACATCGTGAAGAAACTTGCATGTGTCTAATTTCAATGCCACATGTGTATACCAACCCGCATTGGAGCAGCATGGTGGAATATGCTCCAAAACCTACTCCTCAAAGGGAGAGAGGAGGTCTTAGCGCAGCTGTGGGAAATTTACAGACTGTTAATGTAATGTAGTGTAATGTAAATTGCCTTAAATACAACAAACAAACAAAAAAACACAAAATCTTTATATAAATACACAATACATATACCAAAAATTTACTTTATGATGAATACACATAAACGTTTATTGTTGTAGAGTCAACAACATACTAGTGTTGGGAAAATGTTGTTATCTTGTTCCAGCAGTCGCGGTATTACGGCACGCCCGAGGCGTCGTATTAAAATTGCATTTAGAGTATTTATTTTCACTCGCATTCACACATTGCACTGTCTTCGCTTATTTTTGTCGTTATATTATGAAAAGGCTTAAGAAATTGTGGTAATTTTGCTGTCTGGTGACCTAATATAATCAAGAAAATACACGCTTTTTTTAATTCGATATACTTGTAGGAGAGATATATGCGATGCAGATTAATTGGGTACCATTGATCAGTTTTCTTATCTATGTAAATGCCTGTCCAAAATGATTGCAACAGCTTTTTTTATGGTATAGGTGGCAAACGAGCAGGGGAGCATGAGTAGCTCACCTGATGGTAAGTGACTATCACCCACGGACATCTGCAGCTCCGGGAGCTTGCAGGTAGATTGCCGTCCTTTAAGAAATGTGTACGCTCTTTTCTTGAAGGTAAAGTAAGTAAGCTTGTAAAAAGCCCATGGCTGGACAAAATCTTCCTGTCCTCTGATGCCAAGTTTAATTTATAAACATAAATAAATATAATATTTTGGTTGTTAAAAAACTATTGAAGTTGAAAAAAACCGTATGGCTCATTGATTACAAAACGTGAATCTAAACCCATGATTCTGAGGTTAAACCCGGAGCCAGCACCGCTGAATGTGCTTAATTTGCATTTATAATTTATCTCATACTCGGTGGTAAAGAAAAACATCGCGAGGAAAAATGCATTTACTGGATGAGATTCTGTCACGTGTAACCAAATCTTCTGCTAAATAGGAAGTGGATGTCTTGGCCCATCAGTTGGACATTAACAGGCTGTTATTTTACTTTATTGAAGTTTTTCATACCTTCAGATGTTCTCACGTTTTTAATTCCCTTTAATTTAAATACCATTTAAAGAAGTTAATTTTCTCTAAAGTTATGTAAAAAATTGGCCAATTATTCTACGAAAACTAGCTGAAGTGCCCATTTAACACCTTCCCCCACAATTCTCGTTCATTGCTTTACCAATTACAGTCTCTTAAATTGCTCTCGTAATCCAACTTCTAGTATTAAGATAAAAACTTGCTTAAAGTATGTCCATTTATATAGATATAAAAGGATTAATGCGCGGTGTTAAAATTATTACTATAAATAAGCACGTGTAATACTTCTTTAATCATTAAACCATATTTTTATTATTAATTAGTAGGCGGTTAAGCAAAAAATCGGTAAGTGGTCACTACTGGCCATAGAGATTGACGCTGTAAGAAATATTACCTATTCTGCACATCGCCAATTTGCCACCAAACTTGGGAACTAAGAATATAAGCCCATTGTATCTGTAATTACTGGCTGACTCAACCTTCAAACGGAAACGAAACAAAGTAAGTAAGTACCTAGTCCTATTTAGTGGTTGAATATAATAAGTGATAATTAGTCTTTATACAAAGGGCACAAAGCCTTATCACCTATTTAATAATCATTTAACTATTTTTTAGTTCAGAAGTAAATGGGCACGTTGCCGTATTTTATAACACCGCATAAAATATCATTTGGCAAACGTTTGCCGACCAACAGCCTAACGTCCAACTCTCGTTGCGTATTGGCTTGGCTTTTACTGGGTTAGTAATCTCTTACCATACGTGAGTAGTTGAGACGTTTAAATGTTCGATTTTTAAATATGCTTATTAATAATTAATTAAACTTTCAATGCATCTATTCTACTCTACTAGAATAACACAATACACTGCAAAAGTTGTACAAACAGTAAAACCAAACGGTTGGGTAAACGATCCCTCTGTGAAGAGATGATTTATACGTATTTCACTTGATGGCCTACCATCTGTCTGTTCATCATCTGGGTGGTACATCAGACTAGGTACCTAGGTAGTACTCATCAAATATTTTACCGCCAAAAAGTGATGATGAAACACGGATGAGTAAGCCAGTGTAACTATAGGCAAAAGGGACATAGTATCCTAGTTCACAAGGTAGGTAACGCCTTGGCGACGTACTTTTTACAGCGCCAATATCTTAAAACTACTACCAACAGCCGCCTACCTACTTGTATATTATAAAAAAAAGGACTTTGCCCAGCAGTGGAACTTTCACATACTGTTAGTATATTTGGAGTCCAGTGGGTCACTAGAATACTACTTGGCTCGTCTCCAAGATACATTAGGGTGTTAGTAATATTTCTTTAAATTTAAAAAGTCCGAATACAACCCAATGTTATAAATATCGTCCAAAAATCCGTTTCAGTGCCAAGTTTTTGCCGCTTAGCGCATATTTTAGAACTTACCATAAATATTTAATTAAAATTTATAGCACTAATAAAGTTACATTTTTTATATTAAATGAGTTTTGTTATAGTTGTTTTGGCTGATATAAGTTTTATGTATATTGGTTTAGTATTTTTTGAGTTAGATATTAGTATCCAATAACAACCGACGTACGGAGTTATTAAACAAATTCTGATTTTAACAAACAAATTAATTATTTTTTATGAACTTAAGATGTTAACCTTAAAATATATTAATTAAATATCTACTTAATTCGACCATTCCCTTATCTCTAAAATTAATGAGACTTGGTGTAATATAGGGTGTTCTTCAAAGTTGACTAAAACTTAACGAAATTTCCAAGTCTGTAAAATCCCACAGGAAACGCAACAATACGCAACTCCAAAGCTTCCGCTCGCACTTGACTGGTTTAATAATAAGATTTTAATATGTTTATGTTAAACTAGTAATTTTCTTTGTCTTACATATTTATATTGAGAAAACATAATTGTATTAACTCATAACACTGAAACTCGTATTCAAATTAATGAACTGCGATTTCAATTTGTTTACGTTTTTTTTTTTTAGAAATTGTAGCTGTTGTGCTGACGGTAATTTTCGGTAGAATTCATATTCAGAACCGAGGGCAATACTAAACGATACAAAAATACATTGGTAATAAATACATCATATTCTCAGAACATCTTATTCTATGACAATTTCAATTACTTAGCCGACAACGCCGGTAAGTTTACTTAGAAATTCAGCTTAGCTGAGTCATTTTGTCATAAATTGACTGAAAAACTAACTGCAAGTTAGTATAGACAGTACAATTTTTTTTATGATATTTGTAGACGGACGAGCAAATAGGTCATCTGATGGTAAGTGGTCACTACCGCCCATAGACAAAGGAAATATTAATTGAAAAATCGTGTTTGTGGTTACACTGGCTCACTCACCCTTCAAACCGGAACACAAAAATACTGAGTACTGCTGTTTGGCGGTAGAATATCTGTTGAGTGTGTGGTACCCACCCAGACGGGCTTGCACTTGACCCTGCCACCAAGTGATATAAAGATATTCGTTTTCAAATTTACTTATAAATTTTAATCTGGTCTGAGCTGGGAATTTAGCTACCGGAGGATAAGTGACCACCCAAAATTGATAACGTAAGAAATATTAAGCACCTTACATCGTAAGTGAACCACAAGCCTTGGAGTCTAAGATGATATGTTTGCCCGATCATATGTTAGAATATGCTGTGTGGATGTCATTTACGTATTAATCTTACTACTGTTCTTTCTTAAAATATGAGTACTCAGTACAGGCATGAAGGACGACTAAGTTCCAAAACCGTAACGTAGTTACTGGTTATTTAAATAGTATGGCAAATCTATAATAAGATCTATGTCAACACAGCCGCGCAATAGGTGTTCCGTAATAAGAAATAATTCAAATAATACTGTCGTTTATACACAAGTATTATATAAACAGTTATCCTCCAGGCTGCTATCTCCTGAACAGCCATTTATAACCACTGCCATAAAGGCTAAAATCCAAAGTTCGGCTTAAGAACTTAAGTCAGGTAATTATGTAAATTAACCCTCATAATGTGCATAAACTCGCATATAAGTGGACCAGAATATGAACTAAATTTATGTGGTTAACGACGTGACTTACTAACATTTCACCTCACGGAACTTGGACTGGTAACTTTAACAATCTACGAATTTAATTATAAATAAAATTATTAATGTAATGCCTATAATAGGACACACGACGTCAGTTTTCTACTTTTTGAATGATTATAAAATTTATAAAATTGGCATCAGACCAGACCCGAATGCTATATAGACCAGAGTATTGGCATAATATTTGGATTATTTATCAGATTTTCGAGAATTTTCTAGAATTTTGAAATTCGAATATTTTTCAAAAAGGAGTAATAAATACAATTAAACAAGTTTGTATTCGAGAGTCGAATGCATTTTCCTGTTGCGGCATTCTGTACGAAATAAATGTAATGTAGTCATGTATGTCACATTACGAGAAGTTTGTAAAACCTACAAGGCAGAGATGATGATAAAATGATTTTAGGTGAGATGTGCTAACTGAGAGTATGACTTTAGATAAATCACAGTGACGAAATTAAGAGGATAAGAGAGAATATGATCATAATATAATAATTTCTCTGAAATTAGGCGTTCAGTAACACGATGACATTTAATTTATGTTTTGTTTATGTGACAAAATTGTCTTGTTTGAAATAACATTGGGACCTCCTTCATCAGATACTCCATCGTCGAAGAGCATTATTTTATATTATTGTTTTTGTTTGATGTTTGATGAGCCAGCCTTATGAACACCTGTGAAATCTAAGGACTAGTTATATGGTGCAGTTTTACCTGTTTTCAATTTAGAGAATTGACGTGACAAGCTTTAATTTCATATCTAGCTAAAGAATAAATGTTGTAACATATTCGTTCACAACGAACTAAATTATATTATGTTTGAAATAGCAACGTAGCTTAATAAATGATTGAAGTCTATAAATAATGAGTGTTATTTGACTCCTCGATTTGACATATCTATTTAATAAAATTTGAAGGTGACTGACTGACATACAATGTACAGCGTAAATTAAGTTTCTAAGGGTTAAATACGGGATAAAAATTTGTATGGAAATTTTTGTACGAAATATGAAATCATGGAATTCAGTGATAAGGTTTCGCTTATGAACATATAGTATAGCGTTTTATAATTTAATTTAGAAGATATCTCATTGGGTGCATAGGTAGCTGGTGAAGATGAATATTATGTTATAACAATAGACGTTCAATAATGTAACAATAATATATGTACTCCTGACCACGCGATGGTTTAATGTGTTAGACATATTGTATCAGAACCTCGTAGTCCTAACAATAGAACACAAATTACTAGAAATTGGACGGTGCCTTGATTTGCTTAATACGAATTTGATAGCTAAATATTAATTTCAATAAATTATGAAGTACTTACAACAATTATTATTCTTGTTTCATTACACGAACAAGTTATCTAATTCGATTTAATAAGTAATTAACAGATATCGTTTTAGCAAATTTTATATTTGTATGTTTTGGTTCCTCTGATATTTTAAAGAACTGACATGATCATTGAATAGAATTCGTCGTATTGAAGATCGCGAATTCAATGTGGTAAATGTTAATGGACGTTTTTCATAATTTTCAGAAACTATCATTTGAGTATCCCATTTTTCTCTGAATCATGATGGATCATGCTATTGGTGATTGAATTTCAGATTTTGGGCTATTTACATCGAGATTTATTATTCCTAGATATCGGAACGATATCAATAATAATAATTAAATGAACTGTATCTTTAGCGTTTCATTGCATGAATGTACTGACATTGCCTCTGTTTGTAACATACACCTGAATATGATGTATATATATATATGTATATATCTCAAAATTGCGTTAATTACGGCATATAAAGATTAATATAAGAAGTAGCATCAGTGACGAACATCTTTCAGTACACTGATGATTAAAAAAAATTAAACTACAAGCTAAAAAAATGTAATAGTTCCATGCCTATGAGTACCGTCCCCTGCTGGATGCCATAGAACGGCAACAAACCCGATCTTGGACAGCCCGTAATAAATTACTTTTATCATACAAATAATATTATTAGTAAACATTCTACTTAGCATTTTTAAAGAGCTAACTTTTTTTAACAAAAGTTATTATTTGCATTGTATTAAGATATTGTACGCAGTGATATAATTTAGGCCACTGTTCAAGCTGAATCAACCAGTATTACATGAGCCACGTCCACATCATGCCCTTTGGAACGGATCATGAATATAACATGAAGAAACTTGTTGCACAAAATGAACTATTGTCTTGGAAACGACAATAGTTGCCCTGGTTTATTTTCGAATATCCGTTTTCCAGGTAAACAGAGTTTTCATTCAGATAGCTCGCGCTGAAGCGAGGGCTTTGCATTCAGTTATTTTTTATTAGAAAAATTCGTTTACACTTTATATGGACGAGGGTTGCGCTAATTAAATTCATAGGCTTACCATTTTGTGTAGTTTAATTAAATTTAACGTGTAATTTTGTAAAATTTAAAATATTATTTATATTTATATTTTTAATTCGTAGGAGATATTGATAGAGATGTTTAAGAGGCAGGGATATTAGTTCATATTGCGATGAATCTGCATCATTACGTACTCGTAGTATAAAACAAAGTCGCTTACCGCTATCTGTCCCTGTGTATGCTTAGATCTTTAAAATTATACAACGCATTTTGATTCGGTTTTTGTTTAATAGATAGATTGATTCACAAAGAAAATTTATATGTATTATACTCGCACAATATAGTAGAGAAACACTGATAATTTTAGATGTTTCTCAAGTGAAGCCGTATATAAACACATTTTTTGCGCTTAAATTGCAAACGCTGGCTGAACCCTACTAAGTAAAGGATAAAAAATGGTTGTTGTGAGCTATCAGTATATGTCGTACATTATAAAGATCTTCAAAAAACTCTGAGATGGTATATGTCTATCTCTTAGGGATAGCTCACAACAACCAAATTTTATCCTTTACTTTTTACCAGAAAAGACTAGATCAGGTCAAAAGAAAGTTACTCTCAGTAGCAACCCATCGTCTGGAAGTTGGAACTGTTAACACTCTCATGTTTCGGCAAGGGTGAAAGCCGTTTGTTCTGCGCCTGCACTTCACCTTCGTATTGAATTCTGTTAATGAGAGTATAGAAAGTGCGTAAATTTTTTTCTTTAATTTTTAGTGTATTTAATTATAAATACTTTCAATAACCATCAAGTAAGATCACATCTGCCAGTTATGGTCACACTTTTTTTCTATGTAAGCTTCATATAACTTTAGTGTATAAGTAAAGCTATTACTTCCACAATTTCGAACAAAAGATCAACCGGTACATAAAGGATCTATAACGTGACGCCATTTTGTTATTTGTTACGAACGAAACCCTTTTCCGTGTCATTTGTTTGAGGGGACCTATTTCTCGCAACGATACATTGAACCAAAGATTGAGTGCCTAATTTGTAAACAGTCTTCTAGCCATTCTTTGTTCTCTATAAGTTTTTGTATAAATTGCTTAATTTTTTTTTATATCTTTTTATTGTATTGATTTAAGTTTTTGATATATAAAAAATAATGTTTTCAAGTAAACTTTTACATTAAATCGTTACTTTTAATGTCTATCGCGTTGGGGTAATGTGAACTCGAATTTAAAGTCTATTAAGGAATTTTAGGAAACAATACAAAATAGCTACACTTTAATACAATTTTTATTTACATAAGAATTATTAACATTAAGTCCTTAAATATATACAAATATGAATTAAAAATAGTTACTGTATAAATCTTGACCGCGTGGAATGGTGGCAAGAATCTAGCATCATTACCCCGTTGAATTGTAATTCCTGAGCAAAAAATGAAACTAACCTTCTCTTTTGGCTGTAAGTACTTTTGAATTGTCATTTAAAAGGATCATATCAAAAAAATGTTACATAAAGCTAAGATAAACAAAGCCTGCTCAGAATATTCTATGAGATATTAATTTAAAAGGTATACTTAAACACATATCATAAATCGTGCCTGAAAATCAACAAATACTGACTTTTAGTTAGTAGTAGTAGTATCAGATATAACAGTGAGTTTTAATAAGGCGAGCTAATAGATCAAAAAAGAAACATTATACGTTTGAAAAAAAATCATGAAGAGGTTTATATATCTTAACTTGGTGGTAGGATTTTGTGTAAGTCTAATAATACTGAGTATTACTGTATTCCAGTTTGAAGGAAATAACATCTGAATTTCCAAGATTGGAACATTGGTTTAAATTTTGGACACCGCTTAGTAGTAACCACTAACCGTCTTATTTCTGGTGGCGCATTAGTCCGTCCGGTTACCGAAGTCAAAAAAGAATGAAAAATCTTATTACCAAATCAAGCAAGAGAAATGCCTCATTGCGCGCGTTTTCCCCATAAGGTCGTATGTTCATCCGCGCAATTGTATCCTTTTATGCGATTACATGAGCACATTTTTTTATAAAACATTTCAATCAGAGCTATGTATTCTAATTTAATATTTATTCGATAAGCAGCAAGTGAAATTCTTCACATTTCTTTATGATTCGGAGTATACGTCTAAGTCAATTTGATTGGGCGAACATGTGTATTAAAAAAAATACTGTCAAAATCCGTCTTCTTTATTTAATAAAATGCTTTATAAGTAACACCTCTCTTAAAACGTTCAAAATTAATATAAGTAATGTT
Organism: Vanessa atalanta; assembly: GCF_905147765.1. Classification (NCBI taxonomy): domain Eukaryota; kingdom Metazoa; phylum Arthropoda; class Insecta; order Lepidoptera; family Nymphalidae; genus Vanessa; species Vanessa atalanta. Next base: position 7,522,236 of record NC_061890.1, read on the forward strand.
ATTAAAAAAAAAAGAAAAAACAAACAATTTTATTAAGAAATACTTCAATATTTAACAATATTATAAAAATCCATATTAAAAAAACACAACGATTTTAAACAAGGAGGTTATAAGGTTATAAGTTCGATATTTATGTATTACTTTGTAATAATAAAAACATAATAAAAATATACGAGAACCTTAGAAAACGAGGTTGCGTTTAAATAAATTTGCTATTTAGTGTAAAAAACGCTGGTACACTATACGCATAATCCCGACCCACAATGTAGGCTACATTCTAAGTGTATCCTCGCTTGATTAGCACGGAACTAGGTCTGTATTATCCTTTTAAATAAAAGCAAAGAACAAATGATATTGTTGCATATTTCCATTGTAAAATATAAAATTAAACGCATATTAATTCAAATTCCTTATGTCATTTTGTAATAAGTTAAAATTAGCACAGAAAATAAATTTCTTTAGGCTTTCAATCTTCCAGTCTTGAATGATTTATGAATTGAATATAAAATAATCAGTATATTTAAATTAAGAACGTAAATATAGGTTGCCAATAACCAATTACTTAACGCCACGTCCCATTTCTTATAGATAAATAAAACATTTCGGTGTCGCTTGTCACATTTGTTTTCGATTTCGTTCGACTTTCCAAGACTTATTTCATCTTTGACACAAACATACTATTTTGCTTTTAGGGGTCTTTCGGTAAACAGAAAGTATATTTGTTTAATATTTTATCCACAAACATAAGTTACCATATGTGCCTATCAGAATCACAATGTTAGGAATTTACTTGGTGGTAGGGCTTTGCGCAAGCCCGTCTGGGTAGGTACCACCCACTCATCGGATATTCTGCCACCAAACAGTAGTACTCAGTATTCTTGTGTTTCGGTTTGAAGGGTGAGTAAGCCAGTGCAACAACAGGTACAAGGGACATAACATCTTAGTTCACAAGGTTGCTGGCGCATTGGCGATGTAAGGAATAGTTAATATTTCTTACAGTGCCATCGGTGCGGTGGTGACCACTTACCATCAGGTGGCACATTTGCTCGTCCGCCAACCTTTACCATAAAAAATGCCTGTATAATCTATATTAATATTATTATTGCGACTTGCGATTCGTGGTCAAACTACTGAACCAAATTTATTTGTATGAACAAGCTTGAACCCCATGGAAGGCTATAGGCTATTTGTATTTAATACCTAACATCTACTACACAAATAATACGAGGGCAAAGCCGCGAGCAAAAATTAGTAGTTACATAAATTCTTATTTTCCATCAGTAATTATATAATATTAGTAATATAATATAAAATAACACTGTATAAACATCTGTTTATTACATTTTGAGACGTTTTCAATATTATTTACGCAAAAATACGAAGAAACACTTCTCATTAAACGAGATCGAAAACAATAATTTACCATTCGGAACTGTCGAATTTAAATCGTTACTGTTATTATAAATGTACAAATGACGAACTTTCTATCATCTTAATGCCCTTTAATAAAGTGCAGAAAGGGAAATACAGTGCCTCATACCTCTCTTTACACGCTCGCGAGGCCAGGGTTGATACTCGAAATGTGTATTAATCGTATGTCCTATCGCCAAGCCGTGTTGGTATTGTTGTATTCCGGTTTGAAGGTCGAGTGAGCCAATGTAACTACAGGCACAAGGGTCATAATATCTCAGTTCCCAAGATTGGTGGCGCATTGGTTATTTAAGAAATTATTTAAATTACATACAGTGCAGTGGTGACTAAGATCTGCCGCCTACCATTACCACAAAAAAAAATATGATTTTCAGATTTTAATAGGTATTTTTAAACGGACTGCTACTAAATTCTTCGTGAACTCAATTCCTACAGAACCCTCACGCGTTTCCACAATGAATCTTAATAATTTTTACCGTTCATAGGTACCCATTTGTCATTCTGATTCCGTGAATCCATTTGCTTGGTAATATTATGTATTTGTGCCTTATATCGTAGTTGTTTTGTGTCATTGAGATGGTTTCTGATTATGTTTGCGATTGTATGAAGTTCGGAAGACCCGACATGGTTAAAGGGTTAGATACGTGGATCTTGAATACATACACCAAAGTTCTTTTACATGGTTAACATTTTGTGCACGTATAATTTGTATCCAGATTAGTGTTGGATGGAATTCTGCCAAATTCAATAGAAAAATACACCAAACCTTTTAATACCTAATACGGGATGGGATTCTATTGGTGGGATGTTTACGATCTATCATAGTGAACTATTCGTAATTTTCTATACCTATCTATCTTTGTTATTTGTTGATAAAAATAAGGCTTTAAAATATATCTACCATTTAAGTTTGAGTTCTTTGTTATTTTTAAAAATGTTGCTTTAAAAGAATTCAAGAAACCTGAATAATGAAGTGAAATATAACTCAAAGAGATTTATGGTCTAACTGAAACTACCACATAACGGCCTTAAATTGGTGATAACTTCTATTTAACAGACTAACTTTATCCTCGGAAAGTTTGTTCGGAAAATAAGTGATAAATCTATGAGGTCTGTTAGTTTGATAAACAGATGTTACAAGGAGTCCCTGGAGCACAATATCATAAAGAATTATTGGTTTATGACCTGAATCGGCAAGTATTTTGACTCCATCTTCTTGCTGAACAAGATATCTTTTTTTTTTATTTGATCAAAACAGTGCCTTATTCTATACTCACTAGAAGTAATAATACGTTCGAAGTGCGAACCGAAACTGTTATATTCTGCCACTTAAT